>NC_091821.1:464702897-465302897 GCF_038994185.2 Dermacentor albipictus | reverse complement strand
TGCTTTTGGCTTCTGCTAAAACTGTGCTTGCACGACGCATAGTTTCAAACACGCTTTGCCTGCACCCCACTACTGGGACATCGTACCGAGGAAGAAGAAGGATTCCGGTGCTGACGAAGGCATGGATACTTTCATTTCTGGTAAGAATGCTTTGGCAGGTTTTAGCATATGACTAGGTGCGCTGCACTTTTTTATTTCTATTTATAACATACTGTAGACCACACATCGGTCATTGCAGGACCGATTTAGTTAGCATTGTCATTATTTTGTTAATGTTGCTCATCTCTATCCTCCCGTTCAACGTATGAATTTTGACCACTAGGTCACTCGCGAAAGTAGCCGAAGTGACTAAGGCTTAGACTCACGGACAACGCTTCCGCTGTGTTTGTTTTAGAACTGAACAACAATAACAACAACCGAACGGCACATCTATACGGCATTTGCTGGTAGGCATTCAGGAAGAACCGTGTCAGCACAAATAGAGTGCCTTAAAACCAGCATTGATATATTCAAGCGCAGCATGCTGACGCTGCAGATCACTAAACTCACACAACTCAGTCACCACTCAAGTAACAGTGGTGATCACGGCAAGCACTCAACTTCGCCGTTGATGAGAAAATGAGAGGCTGTAACGCACCGTCCTTCCACCCCGTACCGCTCTACCAAATATGGGAGAATGTAGCTTTCCTAATTGCAGACTCTAAAACCTTACCACACCGTCCCTAAGAAACTCATCAGGTTCTGCGCATGAGTGCACCATCACAAACTTTCCATATACTTAGTATATGGAAATTTTCACGTGAATACCTGTGCACTCCTGCATGCGTGTGAAGATTTTCGTAAATGCTTTAACGAAAATGTTTTATTTAATGCCTGTAAGGAGGCGCCAGAGCTCATAACGTCCACCAACAAAGAATGACCAAGTGCTGCATGACATGTATAAGATAGATGTTCCTAAGTACGTCGCATTTTCGCAGTAGCACCCGACTCGTCATAAGCATAAATACGCATGAATTGAATATACTTTCAACAATGACTCGTTTGGGCAATCGTTTTTTCCACTTACGATACGCGAATGGAATTGGTTAAATCCAGATGTCACGGACGCCGAAACAGTGTCCGCTTTCACTGCAAAGTTACAACATACATCTCACCCCTAGTACCATGGTCATTAATTGCCGCGCACACTCTCATTGGAACGCTAGTTCCGTTTTCTTAGATTCCTGCGCTTATACAATGTATTTTATTTCGTAATATTTGCTGGTGATGGCCGATGAAATGTGTACCGGTTGTCTTGGTGAACGGGATTGCTCATGCTATTGCACATAAGTTTGTACTTGTACTACCAATTGCTTGCTTCTTTATTCCATTCCCATTTTTGTAACAGATTGCAATCATGTGCCTGGTTGCGCTTCGCTTTTTTAATTTTCAATATTATTTCGTGGTGCTTGCACATTGCGCATATTCGATACGGCGTTGATGCACTTTGCTTGGCAATCTGGTTGTAACCCTTCCTCGTGATTGTGGTTCATATTGTGTGCGCAGCATGCATGTTTTTAAAATGTCAATTTTAATTTGTGGGTGACCTTTCCTTTAAATACTGTGTATAAAAGCTTGTTTTCTGCGCTTTTCTCTCGAATATTTTTTTAAGCACGACGTGATTGATTCCGCACTGTTAAACTTTATTACAATTTTCGTGTTCTTCCTTGAACTGCTTAGAACACATTTATTGCTTGCATGCTTCCCTGGCGAATGCACTTCGGTATTTCCTTTCTTTCTTGTGTGCCTGTTTGTAAAGAGCGCATGTTTTCAAAATGTCATTTCATTTTTTCTGTTTTTTAAACATGATTGTCTTTGTAATGCGCACCTTCTATGCTCTCAATTGAGAGTGGCAGCATTGAAAACAAAACCCGTCGCATGAGGATGTGCACTGACGCACTGTTAAACTTTGTTACAATTTTCGTGTTCTTCCTTGAACTGCTTAGAACACATTTATTGCTTGCATGCTTCCCTGGCGAATGCACTTCGGTATTTCCTTTCTTTTTTGTGTGCCTGTTTGTAAAGAGCGCATGTTTTCAAAATGTCATTTCATTTTTTGTGTTTTTTAAACATGATTGTCTTTGTAATGCCCACCTTCTATGCTCTCAACTGAGAGTGGCAGTATTGAAAACAAAACCCGTCGCATGAGGATGTGCCAATGCGTCAATTATAGTATTTCAGTGGAGCGAACCAAAATATTAACGGTTAACCAGATACATGAAAGGACGTCTTGTTGGGCGAGTTGGTCACAATTCATCTTGGATACTAGGCGCGAACACACACAGAAAGAAGAAAGGAGGCGGAAGGCGCTCTGTCTTGTCTCCTTTCTTCTCTCTGTGTGTGCTCGCGCCTAGTACCCAAGATAACCAGATACACTTTGGAGATTGTGCTAAAGTAAAAGCTTTAGTTTGAAGAAGTGTAGCAGACACTGTGCCCAGCTTTGCTGGCGCTTCTCTGTCCAACGGGTCACCACCTTGTGCACCTTAAGATAGCTGCCTTTCAAAGAACTGAGTTGTTCGCGTATAGAAAGTATGTTCGCTAAAACGCTCCTTTTTCAATAGTCTAAACTGAACTCTACAGAGACGCGTATTACTCAGTTAAAACCATATATAGACCGTGCAGAATGCAGCACAAAGAACAGTTTCATGCCAGCAAATTACTTTGCCACGAAGATTAGCCATCTTCACAGGACTCGCCTGGTTGTGTTTGCGTTTTAACTTTCACCTACACCCTCTCACTACCGCCTTTTCGCTTCTGCTCACTCGTGCTTCAGGAGCAAGCGGATGGGCTCGCGAGAAAAGCTGACGCTCTTATTTTAAGGCGGCTACAGCACGTAGTGCAAACGGGCGAGGGGCGAGTGGTGCCGAACACGGTCTGCTAAACGCCTACATTCCAAGTTCACTGCGCACCCGCTGTGGGCTCAATTTTCTTCGAGCGAAAACAATCGTCTATCTAATCGTGCGAATCTTACCTCGGACGCCGCCGCGCTGCCGCTACTTTTGCGTCAGGCATGTGGTGCCTGTCTCAGTGTGACGTGTTTCTACCAAGGATGTGTCCGGCGCGCAGTTATAGTGAAAGGAAATGCGTGCAAGACAAATGACGATATCATCCTTTGGGGGCAAGACAAGCCCCTAAGGGAGCAAACGCTTTGGAGAGTGCGTGCCAGCTGTCAAACACGTATCCGTAATTCTGTCGCCAAGCTCATCCGTTCGCTACACGTTCGTCGACTTCAGTTCCCGCTCCACCGATGCCCTAACCATCGTACTTTCGCACGCTGCGCACTAGGAGCAAGCTCAAAGGGACACTAATCGGAACAATATTTAAAGCCGATTTAGTGAAATAGTCCACTATAACACCAAGGAAGCCACTCATAACAAAAGCATGTCTCAGTAAGCCGGCAAATAGACAGAAACGGACGAAAGAGGGTTCCAGCCCGCATGACATCATGGAATTTGACAGCGTCTGCTTGCGGCTAGACAGTTCTTTATTGGCAGAGATGGAATACATCGTATAATAACTCTACATTGTAATTTACCGGTATTCTAGGTGCAAACTGGGTTAGTGTGTGGATCGACGCTGGCATGGCTGGGTTTGGTCGTACGGGTCACGAATTCGTAGGAAGCGGCGCGAAGACGTAGTTGCCGTAGCCACGGTTTATTTAGGCCGGCCAGCCATGGTGCCCCGGGATCTCGGGAGCGGCTAACACCGCCGCCGTTCAGGTCGAGCGCGCCAGCGTGTTCTGTTCTCGCACTAGATGCAAGCGAGCCCATCTTCCTCGACGCCTGATTTGCCAGGAGGGTATAGCCGCGCCGCTGCAAGTGCTTTTCTATAGCGTCCATTAATAGCGTAGCATCATCAAGTTACATGTTTGAGGCAACGCACACAAAAATATGTGAGGCAGAGCGCACTGAGCGCTTGTGCATGGAAAGCACACAGCACCGTCAATGTTTATCGACCACATGCGATAACAGTGAGCGGGCATAACGGCGAAAGGAGATAAGGCATGGTTTCGCTTAGTGAGAACCGCCGTGTATTCTGGTTTTCGCAGATCTTTCATTGTGTGTGGGGCACCTCCTGATATACCAGATGTATATGTTAGGCCACGCGGAATGTATAAAAATACCTGCGGCAAATTGCATAATTCTTGTCCTGGAGCGGCATTACTCGAGAAGAGGCCGACATTACATGCACGAGGGATCGAAACACGTAATCGATCAATTAGCGCAATTTCCCTAACTCTGTTTTAACTACCTAATTCAAGGACACGTAATGTATTACAAAATATAGCCGGTTAGCTAGCAATGGGAATGAACTCGGAATTAATTATGAAGTTGAGACAAGTTTAAAGATATGAATTAACGAATTGTGCAATGAAATACTTTGGCGTTGCAGTTATCTTTGTGCTTCAATGAATAAAGCGGCGTTTTGCTAAAACAGTTAGTGGAACAACAGTACACCTTTACCGCAAGTAGGACGGTGGTGCCATGCAAGTTGGAAGCTGGAAATTGGTGCCATTCTCAGAATTCGTTTCACCTGCTACAACTCGAACGTTGCTGTAAATGTGTTGTGAAATATTTAAATAACAAAGCAGTTCATTGAACCCTTTCATTACCGTATTTTTATTTATTGTGTGCGGTCTCCTCAATTTCCTTCAATGACTGCCTACCCGTGATCCTTTTCTTGTCTTTGTAGATACTGAAGACGATGAAGATTTTTCTTCAACACTCGAGACGGTACTTGAAGAGTGAGTAGTAGCATTAATTTTTCAGACGTGCATTGCCATCTGAGAGCGGCTTACTGCAAAACGCGAATGCCACTGCATTATAAATACATGTACTATTCAGTACCCAGGAGAGCCTGTGGAAAAAAACGTGTAGCAATGTCATCTGCCAAGTGGCAAATGTTTTATAGAGAATCAAGGCATTTTCGCATGAAAATTATAGAACGATGTAATGGCCAGTGCATTACTGAACAGCAAGGTAATTACGATCTACACTTTATTGGGAAAACCAAGAATGATCCGGCAATGTAACCGAGCTATCACACTCATCAAGCGGCGGCTTCCAGACTTTTTAAAGAAGCAGTCATTACATTCAAATCAGGCAAACATCGGTGCATGCAATGTTCCGGATACTCCGGGAGTTATGCCCAAAAAAATTACGTGTGTGAAAGGATTTGTTGGCTGCGGAATGGATGCAGCTGTTATGGCGGTCAAGCAGCAGCACGCGTCCCGGCACGAGCGGTGAACCTCGCGCCTGCTACTGGTGATGACGATTGACCAGCGTTCGTCGTCTTCACTACACGTGTTTCATTACTTACTCACTTTAGTTCCCACAGCTGCGTGCCAGCGAAGATTGTGTATTTTGTTTTAATCAAATTATCTGCACACTCCATGTGAATTGCCACCGCTTTCACACCGTTAGTGTCACCATGGCGTTCCGTTTCAAGTCCAACTGCGATAACGTCGCGGCCTTGCGCCGTATGCTGTATGTAGGTGCGATTTAATGTTTCCGATGCTGAGCCGACAAGGATGATGGCTGGCTTGATGAGGCGATGGTTTCCCGCGCTCCCCAGGGAGGAAGGTGGAGAGATGTACTCGTGCTAGGGGGGGGTGGGGGGCACGTTAGTGCTTATCTGCTCTTCTACTGCAGCAGCGGTGGCTTAGCGCGGCCGCACGCGTCCCATCTTGGAAGCAATGTGCGCTGGGTTCGCAGGCTAACTAACCCGAGATAGCTGATGGCTTCATGTGCGCTATGTTCACGCCCACGTAGTTCGCGTGAGAGCGAAAGGCAGCACGGAAGGGAATTCGCTCACCGCTGCTGCTGTTCTTCATCATGCCAGCGTTCTGATGGCGAGTGTCCGTGGTCATCGAGTGAGGTGGGTTCGCGTTTGCCTGTGCACGAGTGACAACATGATTGTCAATGTAGCTAGTAAGCGAATGTTTACAGCACTTTACGCAGCTGATAGAAGGGCTAACCTTACTTCGTACAACTGTCTAATATTTGCTGTTGCAATCAATGCTTCGTCTGTCGCACAAAGCTGTCACAGTCAAGGGCAAGTTAAGGGAACACTTCCAGGAACTCGAGGCCTGCGTGTGAAATGACAGGGCATCTTCCAGGAAAGCGAGCTGTATATGCATTCAAAGCAGAGGTCCAGCACTTGTTGGCACACAGATTTCTCCCCAAGGCTGATCAGTTCTGCGGCAAAGCGCCGGACCACAGAAGTGCAAACAATGTCTGTGTCAAGGCGTGGTTCTCAGCGTGAGCGTCAACCTTCCCAGACGCGAAGCGTGCTGCTTTATTGAGGGAAGATTGGCTGACCAGTGTGTACTTGGGGCAAATGCTGTGAAGGACTTGCACGAAGATGGGAACGAGTGGGGAGCGTTGCATGTAACTGTGACTGTCCGCCGCGTGATGTTTTGTAGAGTTCGAGAAATGGAGCTTAGTCCACGTTTTTGTTACGGCAAAACTCGAGATTCAACCAACGTGGCCTCACTTTTACCTTCAAGTATGGCACCATCCTGAACGTGACGGGTTAAATGTTGGAGTGGCTGCTGTACAGCCCGCACAGAATGGGATACTGGCTCTGACTGCGATCGATGTGAGCGCGACACGGACCGAGCTAAATATGCAGGAAAAAAAAACAACGTCACGTCAGCAAAAAGCACTGAATAGTATTCCCACAGCAATGCGGGTGCACTACTACTTGAGTGTAGTCAGAATAGTTATTGTATTTCTTTTAACTGACCACAAACAAGCTAAATTTAAGATCACTGTCGTGATATTTACAGTTTATTTTTGTGTTCAACTTCTATGCCGTGAAACAATATGTGAAGACTGTAGAATACACAGGAATGGCATTGTTTCACGAAAGTACGCCCGAACCGTAGGAGACGCAGCAGTGATCGAATAATGATTAAATTCAAGTATTCGGAGTTCATTTACATGCGACGACACTGTGGCAGGCGGCCATGTTTATATTCTGCTATAATGAAAACTCGTTCCACTGGAACTTCGATGCACCGAACGCTCGTTTTTTTACACCTCGCAAGGAGCAAAGATCCCTCCGAGGAAGTGCTTGGAGACGAGGCGAGCGATGACTGGGCAGAGGGCAGCATGTTGGCGGCCATCCTCACGTGCATCGTGTGCATGGTGCCTCTCATCTACTTCCTCTTCTACGTACTCTATGTCGGTGAGTTGGCAGAAGAGAAATTCCCGGCCGTTGGGAGGCGTAACAAAAGAACACTTCAAAAATGAGAGGCCTAATCCCCAAAGCTGATTCTGCGTAAGTGCACTTTGCCTTTGGCCGGCCGCCTTCGATAACTGTGTTTCCAGCATCAGGGGTGGCTGAAATTTTTGTTCTTACGAGCAATTCTAGCGTAACGGCGCTTCGTGAATACGGGTTTACCGAGGCCCAGATTCACATAACAAGCTCTTATGCTAAACTACTCGTCAGAAAAGGGGCAAGCCAAACGTGATATTGGACATAAAGTTATAGAAGGTGTCCAAGCAGTTACAAACAGCACGTGTGAAAAAAAAAAGCTTCGCTAATTATGCGTCGCGTAATTTTTTGCTCAGAAAGTCCTGCAAGGGTGAGAACATCCTAAACTATTTTGCCACAGCAACGTAAAAAAAAATATATCACAGACAAAGGCCTCACGCAAAGCCATAGATCACGGCAATATGCTGGTATTGTGTAATAATGACCTCCGTGTTTCCTTCGCAGTGATCTGCCATTTTGCTATTTTACGGAAGGCTGGTGAGCGTCTCGTGGACGCTTGCGGCCACTTTACTTTTTGTGGCAGCTCGTGCACTTGTAGTCTGCTCCGCTACGTGGCCAATTTTTGGATCAGGATTAGGCCTTCTAAACTCGAACGCCAGCACGCATTGAAGGGGTGAAAACGGGCAAGCCGTAAGTATGTTCCATTTTGCTACACGCTTGCAGAACAATTTGGGATGCCGGCAGCGTCAGGTTAACGTCGCGGACGGGGCAATGAATGAATTACGTTCCAATGCTATTGCTGTTCACGCTTGTCAGTGGTCCAAGCGGCGTTCTACCTACGTTATCACCACTATCGGCTGGCCGCAAGTGGCGGATGTTAAAAAAGAAATAAAATTGAGCGAATGGAATCGTTCCATTAGGCCCAACCGAGGCGCACTAAATAAGCATAGGCTTCGAGATTTTCTCTGCGAGTTTGCCGATGCAAAGTTTCCACCGCGACAGCCCCCAAACGCAAGATCCAACAAGAAAAGTTACAAGTCAGAGGGAGCAAGAAGCTCTATGGACCTTTTTTTGGACGTACTGAAACCAAAAACCCGCCGAGCTTGATGAGGTGCACGCAAGAGAGATCTAATCTAGAGTTACGCCTTCACATGAAACCGTTAAATGTGTAACTTTTCGGAGCTATTCAGACCCATTTTTTGCCACCAATATGAAAATTGTTTGATGATGAACTGGTGATGACGCTAAGAAACGTAAGCACGCGTAAGTAATAAAGAATGCTGCACGCATTCGCGTATATCTCGTGCGGCTTGGTCTTTCTCATTCGGTGTCATTGATGAGTTCTGCGTGATGGCCCGAGGTTCTATGAAGAGACGAGGAAGGTTGTCCCACCTGGCTTTCAGAGCTAGCTTGTGCTGAACTTGGCTTAAAGAAAATGTTTCCAAGACTATGCTTCCCGTCATTGTTTATCCGCAGTAGGTCGAACATCATGTAACACGTCCATTGAAATCGAGCTTTTTACTTCGATAAGCGAACATAGGCTACGTCGCCTAACAGCAAAAATATTACACGAACTGCGCGAAAGTGGATGGCTGGCTGAGGTATTTATTCTTACATAATGCACTCTAACGTGACTGTTATAGTCGCATAACGTTTACATTGACCTTTCTCATCATATATTTCTTCACATTGTTTTCTTTCTTGGCTTTCCTTGGGGCCAAACAAAATATCCAACAAACTCAGGTTTTTTATTGAAAATTTTGGTTTTGCGTTAGTGTTACTAGTCTCTGCTGGTGAGCACTAGCACGAATGAATTCAAAATTTTGCCTGCGCAGTCAGATATTCCGGTTTGGCTCATTGTCGTTAGAGTCGTTATAAGTGCGCACGAAGAGACAATACTACGAGTGGAGTCATGCTGCACAATCGTATCTAGCGTTCGCGCCAGAACTGTACGGTATTGGCGCGCTTGCTCCGGTCGACCGACTCTACAACCAACTCCTCTATAGCGAAAACACGTGTACAACGAAAGATTGGGTATGTCCCGGTCATCTTCCTAGCTTTTATGTGTATTATGAACGCCTCTACAAAAAAAGACCACCGGAACGAATCTGCCTGTACAATGAAGAAATTTAGGCATCCCCGACAGCTGCTTTGTTCTTTGAAACTAATGCCAAATAGCGGTGACACCACTGCCTTCCACATACGTCACCAGGGAGCGCACTGTGCGAGCATTACCGGTAGTGCTAGCGACGCACTTTAAACGGCAAGATATAGTCCACCGTAACGCGCGCGTGCGGCCACGCGCGGCGCGGTTAAGCGACGTCGATGAAAAGCGCGCACTCTACAGTCCGGCGTCCCGGCGCAGCCGGCGTGCTTAGGCGCGCTTGGCGAGCACAACGCCGCCGGTGCGGACGTAGAGCGTGTTCTATTTCACGCGGCTGCCGCTAGACCAGAATGCACTGCGCGCTGCAGCGGCAGCGAGCAGAAGGCAGAATGGCGGCCTGCGGTGCGCGTACTGACAGTGTGGCTGTGGTTTTTTGAACATCCGTGTGGGATGACAGCGCGAGTGAGGACGCCTGCTTGAAGCGATTTGCAACCTTCCATGTGTATACGATGTGATACGCATGGACCACCGCGACACAAAGCACAAGAACAACGCGTGGGAAGCTATACGAAAGCAGTGTGGTCTCGCCACAGGTAAGCTGCATTTCGCAGCTCCTGTACTAGCTGGTGGTAATCGCCGAGTTGAGGGCGCTTGTCGAATAGCTTTCGCATGTACATACATGGTCCGCATCCGTTTTTGACGTAGCCGAAGTACTAGCAATATGAGTGCGATGTTCTGGCTGTCAGGCACGGCGGCCGCATTCCGATGGGGGCGAAATGCGAAAAACACCCGTGTGCTTAGATTTAGGTACACGCTAAAGAAGCCCAGGTCAGAAAGAAAGTGGTTTTCGCACGTAAAACCTTCTGTTTTTTTTTTCTGGCTGTCAGGACAAGATAACGCCATCCCGCAAAAGTTTTCGTTTTAGGCGCACAATCAGCGCGCGGAACGAGAGGCGCGCGCGCTACCCGAACGGCGAGGGTATTGGCCTCGAGCTCCACCACTGGAAAAGCTGGCGCCACCGTCGGCGTGACGTGCTAGGAGGGATCACGTGGACATAGCGGCCGCGTCGGCTGCTTCGGGCGCGCCGAAGCGAGCTGAAAACGAGTTTAAATTCCCTCGTACGCTGCGGTTTTCATTTAGTGGCGAAATTTTCCCTCTTCGAGTGTCTCCTTTACAACGCTTGAAAGCACTACAATACGTAGTGGCTGCCTTTGAAGGCGCGCATCATGGTAGGCTACTGCTCGGTGCCGCAGGGCCGGACGCACGTAACGGAGGCCGGTGTCGGCCTTATTCACACGTAGCCGCAGGACAAGAAGCTGTGTGAAGCTTGGCTCGCGAAACATAAAACCGGCAAACAGTCATCGGCTACAACTCGGGTATGCAGCAAGCACAGACGCGAGGAAGATTTCTGCTACGGCGCCCGGTCTGCGATGTTCTGAAAACGCGCACTGAGACGCTCGCCCGAGTCCGCTGCCCGACTAATGTCATGACGGTTTGGTCTATGAACTTGTCGATACTATAGATACTGCCAAGTTCAGTGGAGTGGAAAGGCAGCGGTAAGAAGCACATTTAAAGAAAGCATGGCATATGGTCATGTTTGTGTTATGAATTAATGCACTGGATTACAAAAAAGGAGCAGCGGGAAATTGCACGCTGAGAACGCCGATAAACATACAGTGCGACGCAACTCGAAGGTCGAAGGTCAAAGGTAAAAGAATTTAGAAGAAAGAAAAGATTGCATCGTTGCGACGGCACATCACCGTCCCCGTAGGCGTCGAAGTCTCTACAATGAAATTATTTTTGAACAGCTCTGATAGCGCCCACGCAACAATGGTTGCCTGTATACTGTCAAATGCTCATATTCTGCGGCCTAAAGCTCATGGCACGGTGCGAAAACGCGCGCGCGGAGAAAGCGAAACAGTGCGCGGACAAGCATGCAGACGCGCAGTCGGTCGCTGCGAATCTGCGCGATCGCTGCATTGAGGCTTCATTCTATTACGCTCCATTTAGTTATACAAACACTATAAGAACATATTTCACATAGTTTGCTCTCAGCGTTTACCTACCTTTCACGCAAGAAGCCGGTTCGGGAGACTCCATCGCGGCGACCGCGCGCAGTGGCGTTCACTGTACGTATTCGGTAAAGAGATAGCGGCTGTGAAAGATTGTGTGCTTTCAGCTTGTCCAAGATTATTATTTAGACAGTAAGAAACTTCTCTCGTTTCGAAAGTACTTACAGAAATGTCCGGGAGAGCTCGCGCGTGGTGTTTTCAGTGAGCGCTGACAGCAAAACCTATGAGGAGCGCGCCACGTGATCCCTCATACTACGGCAGCGAGGCGCTTCCGATAGAGGGCGACTCCGTAACTCCTCGCCGCCAATATGCAAGACGCGCATGCGCCATGTAAACAGCTGTTCGCCGCGGCGGTGAAGTTGCGCTCCCGGACGCACAGATGGCGCCAGCCTCGAGCTGCGCGCGCACGCCGAACTCTAGAGGAAGCAAATTTCTTGCACCCCTGGCGTCGCTAGCGCAGCGTATCCGACTTCGCCTGCCGCGGCCTGGCGCGCCGAGAACGCCGGACTATATCTTGGCCTTAAGAGCGCGCCAATGCCAGTAGTAGTTGTACTCCAGTGCAGCAGAAATCGCACGCTGCTTCTTGCAGCTCATCAGCACTTGCGACGGCTGGCTAATACATTGAAGTCGGCTAGTCGATGATGTAATCGTAAATGACGCCCGAGGACGTCTTTAAGCCTTCTAGGGCATAAAGAACATGGATGTAAATGAAGGTAACAGCCATATAAATCTTTTACACGAACCAAGAATTTTGGCGACAAGGGAGGTGATAGTTGCATTTGACAATCTGCAGCGTCACTTTTCGTAGCTCGTGCGTTTCGCTGCGGAGTATTCTGGGAATTCGGGTGCGATAAGCTTGGCTACAGTCGACATGCTTTCAGACAAAGGAAGCGCTATCATATCGTTTCACTGAGTCTCTCTTCAGTTCACGCTAAATCAATGTTTCCTTTGTTGAAAGTACTTAGCCTACTCAATTGTGAGTGTACTGTGCGCAACTTTTACAGCGAATCCACCTGTATAACGAAGGATTTCCGAGGTCCCGAGCAAACCTTTATAGCGACGTTTGACTGTACTGCATAAGACACTGTACTGCATAAGACACGTTTATTTTGTCAAAAATATTTTCTAAAGCTTCCGTGCTTCAGGCGGAATTAGATAACGTGCGGCATTTCCACTTAGTCGCCACGCTTGTATCCTAGTAAGCAAGTCAGGTTTTAGGAAATACTGCGCGGTCAGTTTAAAGAAAGCGATCCTTATCACCCTTCTGATTTCAGCTTTCTCGATATTCACAGTTTTGGTGCAGCTCATTTGATTAGTTATTTGAAGTATATGCCAATTTCCCGTCTTTAACTCGAAGCTGCTGTTCAGTGTGTAATGAGTTGCCTCATTGGCTGACGTGTATTGCGATGTGACTGATCTCGAAAAAATAGACTGCCTACACTGCCGAATGGGGATGTGCGTTACCTACAAACTCAACAGCGCTATAACGTAAACATATTCCAAATTTTTTTATTCCAATTCTGAAATGAGCCCTCCGCGATTGGTCAAAAACTTTTTGGACCACCCCACTTAACCTGTCTGTCACGCGACGTCACGAAAACCGCGATAGCTCCCAATCTATATTACGTCTACACAGTGATTATGCATGATTTGACCAAAAAAAAAGAGAAATATTTATTTCTGATTCGATGCCTTGTCGCCATACTCCCTCGGCTATTGGTCAAAAGTTTTCGGGCTGCACCCACTTCACCTGCCTGTCACGCGTCGTCACAAAACCGCAAACACTCACTGCGTCAAAGTGACGTGTACGCGTTAAAGCTGCATTAATATGCCGAACAAAAGTGAAGTTTCTTCCGAATGGCCGCAGGCTGCCCCGTTCTGAAAGGAATATAAGATGGCTGCCCCTGATCGCTATTGCACTGGCTACTAGCACCTGCTGGAGAGCATGAGTTTATTTGCTCGCAATAAAATTTTTTGCGTGCCAGTGTACTGTTTTCGAGAACTTTTGCCATGTTTACTACCTCACTCTGCCAAATTTTGCTTCTCTGAGGCACCTTTCAGCGTCATTCTTAAGCTTCAGTTGGATGCCGCCGTGATTTTAGAGCAGCCACCGCAAGCTAAGTAAGGGAAAGCGAGCCAATCGCAGAGGCCGGCACCACCCTGTTCATCCGGTTATAGATTTTCAGGGCAGTGACTCGGCCCCATTGAATCCCTCTCCACTTGAGCGTGCTCCTTATCTCTTGTTAGCCAATTAGATAAGAGAAGCTGCTCAGTGTAGGTAATGTTATTCGTTTTTCAAGCAAACAAATGTGGCCCCCTATGAACAAGAAGAGCGTTTGATTGGTCTTTTCCGACAACCCTGCGGGTGAGCGCCCAATGCTTGCGTCGTATGTTACGCAAATTTGGGGTGCGATCTTGTACGCGTTCCAAAATAGAACGGAGGCGGTTCGTTCTTTACGTCACGAAATAGGCGGTATGTTCCGTCCCGTTCGTCCGATAGCAGACGACACAGAATTATTTACAGCCGATAACACGTCACACTTGACGTCATGGCATTCGGCACGGTTCAAATTGACGAATCGTATTTGGCTCGGTGGAACGAACCGCCTCCGTTCTATTTTGGAACGCGTACAAGATCGCACCCTTGGGGTGCGATCTTGTACGCGTTCCAAAATCGAACGGAGGTGGTCCGTTCTTTACGTCACGAAATCGGCGGTCCGTTCCGTTGCGTTCGTCCGATAGCAGAGGACACGGAATGATTGACAGCAGATATCACGCTACAATTGACGTCATGGCTTTCGTCACGGTTCAAATGGACCAATCGTGTGCGGCTCGGTGGAACGGACCGCCTCCGTTCTATTTTGGAACGCGTACAAGATCGCACCTTTGATGTCAGGAGATTGGAACACAAACATATTGAAATATTTTTTACGTTACAGAGCCGCAAATTGCAATAGTGGGTTAACAGTCTCGACATATTCTAAATAATAGTAGAGAGTAGTGTGCACTGGGTGTGGCGGTATACAAATGCGGCATATTCCGTGATCGATGGCTTCTGATTCGATAATGCCGCGGATTGACACGAATAGCTAATAGTCTTATGCTCGACCACGAACAACTCTGACGCGGCGTAGCATTACAATAAGTGCGAATAAATTCAATTTCGGTCACTTTATTTCAACACCAGAATGTTGAAAACAATTGAAAAGGAGCTTTTGTTAGGTTTTACATGATACGCGGCCCTGTAGAAACAACGCTGGGCTATACCGTTCACCGGTAGGAATCTCCGCTCACTCCAAATATGGCCGGAGCATTATAATTGGACTGCGTAAGAAAACATTCAGGAGAACACTATTAAGACTTCTCAGAACGCCATAGCTTCAGCTCATGCTGGTGGGTAGAGTAATTCTGTGAGACCTTTCGCGTGAAAAACGATGCAACATAACCTCTAAAACAATTCTGCTTTGCTTTTTTGCGCATTTTGGCCTCGCTTTCACGACACCAAAGACGACAGATTCAGTGCGTAACCAGTGTATGTATGAATCAGTGTGGAACTTACGCTCGAAAAAAATCGTGCTATGGAATGTGCTATTTTCAAGCACAGAAAGCTCCACAGCCAAACAGAGAAAGCAGCTTTGAGGAAGACAGCGCAATGCCTAAGCAACTAGCTCACTACCCCTTTCCGTATCTGGCAATGCCCATTTCTTGAAATCTACTTTCAGCTGGACATTTCCAAGGGCAAAGGCTCAAACTAAAAATACCATCAGTGTCCGACCACGTCATCTGTATTAGCCAACTTCAGAATGCTTCTTTGTCTTTAATCACAAAAATGTTCTTGAGCTAGAGCTGTAAGTAAAACAGACGGAAGCCAATTGTAATATTTGACATATATTTAGCGCAGCCGGCTACCCAATACCAAAAAAAGCTTACGAAGAAAAAGCTTTCTCAATTCGCCTCTTTGTTCGTACGTGATGTTTCTTGTGGTCCGGCTGTCTGGAAATTACAAAGAAATTCGTCAGGGAAATATGCAAGACGAGAGCAAATAAAATAGTAATGCCGTCAAGGTTACTTGCGTGGGTGAAAACTTTTTTCTTGTTAATTACTTGAGCCTTCCATTTATATTCCATGCCCGCGCGTTGATGGGAATCCACCGCGTCGTATCCATCATGTTCACCGTGCCGTTACAACAGTAATGCAGGACAAAATGTCGAAATATATTTTTTTTTTGCATACGGCTAAAGATGGGTCTGCAAAGTACAAAATTTAACTAAAGAAACTCGAGCAGGAAAATTCGCATGACGTGACATTTTGCGAGTGCCGTTGTATGTGTTTGCATGTTTATTACCTTTTGTTCTCTACACCACAGGCGTCCACTACGAGACAAGTAAGTATAGAAATATACGTACACCTCTTACAGCCCTCTGCACGTTCCTGACCAGGAAAGTTAGTGCAAACATAATACGCACACGGGAAGAAAAAGCAAAGATAAGCGCTACTCACAATGTTTATTAAGGGGAAGGTTTCGCCTAAACATCACCTTGTCACGCACGCACACATTGAAACTACAGAAACATCGCAAGTAAAACACGTGTGAAAGTCAAAGGCGGTTGCACAAGAAGGCGAAATCAGTTGAAGAGTGCGAGTCGCTTCAGCCGCGTTGTTTGAAGTAACGATTATCCTATGACTTTTGCGCATGCAAAGGTGGTGAAACGAGCAGTCGCTACTCTTTGCGTGGAATCGGCTCTTCGCAAATCGTGCTCGCGCACCAAATGGTGCCTAGATTTACCAGCCAAGTAGGCCGCCTTTTGGCAGCTTGCTTCCCTTTTTCGGTCGTGATTGCTGTAGCCGGGACACTACTGCAAAAAAGTAACGCATGGGGACACGAACATCGACTTTGCTCTTAAAGCAGACGATGTTTCCGTATACGAGTCCGGAGAAGCCCTTTGTCAACTGCTCCATGGGTGCGGTTTATGTCATCGCGGTGTACTCCGCTGAAGTGTAATCTGCCAAACTGAACGTCGCGTGAAGGACCGCTTAAAGGAGCATGCGCAAACGGTAAGCAAAAAAAGAAGATAAGGGCGCACGTATGGAGGCTCACGTTGCTGCGTTAGTGAGTTGAAGTAACGCCGCGGCGTTGAAGGTTTGAGGCTCATTTTTCGGAGAGTACCGTTTTGGGCAGGAGAGTTCATGCTTGTTCTTCATTTGCATTGGATGCCTTTCTTTTATCAAAAAGAACAGAGATCGCTGTATAAGCGAGCCGTCGATCGCGCTTCCTGACTCAGAGTTCGAGTAGTTGAGCGATCTCCTTGTACTTATACGTGTCTTACCTACTATGTTTCTCTATTTCTTTTGTGCACATGCTTAACATGGTTATATATACGTGAAACACTTCCCGCAATTAAACAAGCGTGAGTAGCGTTCGTCTTTCTTTTCATCGTGTGGGAGTTTTTTTGTTTGAAATAATGTTTCTCGTGAACAATCCAAGTCTATCTACGCCAACCATTAGTACCTCTACACGTTCAAAGCAGTAAACATGTTCAATGCTGGCAACACATTAAGAGAAACGCTGCGGGCAGAAATCAAGCCCACTCTTTTTTTTTCTCGGTCAAACTGATCAACTAATTAGCTTTTTCGTTTTTGTGAAAATCGCTGCCTTCCTAAAAAGCCTAATCGAGCACAGTGATGAGCCATTCTTATCTAACAGAGTAACAGCCATTTCCCATACACCGACCCACATATTACCCAGAATACTGCGGATGCACAGCTCAATTTTTTATTGAATAACTTAATATTCAGGCTGTCTTCGTTGGTAAGCAATGCAATTTGGCTACGAGTTTTCTTGCAACATGACCAGCTTGCTGTTATTACCTTGGTTTGTTAACTTACTTATTTCTATTCAATATATTATTAATCCGTATGTGATCCAAATTGTAAATAAATGAGCATACACCGGTCAGGTGTTTCCGCAAAATGCTTTATTCTTCTTTATCGCACGTAATATTAGTTCTCGAAGCTGATCAAGCAAAGCTAATGAAATGCGGTAAATGATGACTACATAACGAAGGATGAAGTTTTCATCTTCAAGATGGCTGTAGGCAAACTTCTTTATAGCTAAAACCAAATATATTCAGCCTCGTGAATTGCCTAGTTTCAGATAATGTGCATCTAGAGCAGCCTCCATGCAAAATTTCACGATTGAAGTACGAGTCAATGCCTCCCGGAAAGCTCGCAGGTGTAGACGCTTTCGAAACCGAAGCTGAAAAAAAAACATGCTGCGATTTCCTCTGCTTTGACTCAGAGAGTATGGTTCCTCGGCATGACCACCAAGATTAGGCACCGCCCATGGCTGCCTTCCGTGCGCTGAAATAATGATGTACAAGGCTGACCTGGGGTTTCGGCCATCGTGAAACAGCCCAGCTCATCGTGCTGCAATCTATGTTCGAACATTATATTCACTAACGTGATTATGCATGAAGTACGGCAATGCTTGTCTTCGATCAACCAAAGAGTCAGGCTGATTTTTAACGAGTAGTATACGACAAGTGAGCACATTGTAATTAACAATGAGTTTAGATGAACTCTATGGAAAATAGCGAATCTTCTTTGATGGGGCCTTTATGTATTACCAATTTAGTACTTGCGATTCCGTAAGGCTATGACTCATCGTAAAAGGACTATTTAATAATGGAACGGACGGAAAGTGCTTTAACATATTAAAATATGCTTACAAAGGTTTATAGCTAGCCTAACTCGGAAAGTGTAATAATATCGGTCAACAAGACGGTTACACAAGGACACATTGTTTGCTGCAAAAAATGACTAGAGGGAACTATGGCGCACCTACAATTCCACTACAATTGGAATGTTGGTTAGTACATGGATGCGTCTGCAGTTTGAGCTTGCAGCTTCAAACGTTCTTGTGATTTCATTTGCTGGGCTTTACAGCTCACATTTTCTAAGCATTCTTATACTTTTCTAAATAGGGTAAGGTAATCAGTACCTGGTAAAGTGCGTAATTATTGCAAATTGTAGCACTTGCAGCGCAATATTTTCTTCAAAATGACAACTTTACAAAGATTCGAAGCTGCTTGAAGCCAAAGGGCCGACGCTTAGACAAATCGATGTTCTGTCCAGCATTTACATGCTGCTGTGATCGTCAGACTTGCGGTTTCCGTAGACACGTGGTCAGTTTCCCTCCAGTTTCTTTCTTCTTTGTAAGAGACTGTATGGGCAAAGAGACAACTTGTCTATTCCGTCTCAGTGCACGCTTGCAAAAACTATGCATGATAATAGAGTTATCGGAAAGATTAAGCGTGAACACTTAAAGGAAGTTTCTCAGCGAACAGCCGTGTGCGCACCACATTCTGTTCAGCAAAATGCTGCAAAACACTTACAACCTGCGGTTAACGGCATTGACCAGTGAAGTGCCCAGCAATCAAGGCCAAGTACTCAAAAGAAGCCTAATCATGACTCATGATTCGTAATCCTGATTGCCAGGTAAATATTGAAAAGGTGTCGAATTAGGATCAAGAAGTGTGAAGAATGATAATAATGAGTTAGAGGCGTATTTCAATTACTCTTAAATTATGAACTGCTGTTCATTGATCTTCTAAATAGAACCTGCCATTAGCTCTTCCGTATTAACATATACTGCCTAAGCTTAGAGGACAAAGAAGAAACATTAAACCAAAGAGCAACAAAAAAGCAAGCAAACATGGCAGGTGTACCGTATAAGAAACAAAAAAAACAACATTGATTAGAGAGCAAGTGTGGAATTATGGTGTTCTCTAATCACTGAGAGAAAAAAAAACTGAATATCGCAAATGATGCATTGGATAAAATAGATAGCTGGTGATATAACAGAGTAATCGAAATGGTTCCAAGAAAAGTAAAATGCAGCCTAGAGCGAGATAAGACAGAATTTTTGATTCACTGAGCTGACTAGAAAATTTGCAGACAAAACATGAGTTCGACAGTTGCAGCACGTGGGTGACAGCAGAGCAATGGGGAATGCAGGCATCCTACAGCAGAGACCAGTGGGCTGTCAACTATGATGAGGATAAAATCGGCATTTACAAGTTTCTTGTTCAATGCACTTTACGGTGGTCTAGTTGATGTCTCGATTAAATGGTTAGGGGCTCGCGTCCTCCCAGACAGAATTGACAGGTGCAATGCAAATGTGTATATATATATTTTTCTTTGCGTGCAGTAAAATCCAGTTGTTCGCGAGCACTCGTGTTGTGTGTAGCTTTCTTCGTCTGTTGCTCCGCTCTCATTTTCGCAACAGTAACGCAGTAGCGACCGCCCACCTGTCTGTCCTATTGCAAGTAAATGTATTCGTGCTGTTACGTAGGCAGAAGATGGCGGCTAGCAGAAAACCAACGCTATCTTCTTTAACGTGATCAATCCACTCCTCCACATCTTCGAAAGCGTCCCCATGGAAGAATTGTAGTATTCTTTTCTGGTTAAGGACGAACTCATTCGTCACGGCTGTGGAAGAAGGATTTTACGCTCTGCTAATATATTGTTACGTAGGAAGACGCAGACGACAAGCTATGTACAAATATATTTACAAGGAAAATACGCTGCGCTTGGCCAAGAGGCAACAGCCCGCGCTAGCTTCTAAATCGTCGTCGTCGTCTTCACACTGCTGGCCTTTCGTGATCGCACATATTGTGCCCTAGCACTACCCCCGGCTGCAAAAGCGCCGTCCCGGAGCGACTAAAGATCGGACTCGGAAGCAGTGTAGTAGGCCTAGAGCCTACTGACGTGTACGACATCACTAGATGCCACAGGAGAGGACGAGCTTGAGCCCACAGGAGCAATTTCGTAAGTCACAGGCGTCACCTGGCGCAGCACGCGGTAGGGCCCTGTGTATCGCGAAAGAAGCTTCTCTGAAAGTCCGACGTGACGAGAGGGCGACCACAGGAGCACGAGCGCACCAGGTGAAAACTGTACGTCACGATGGCGGGCGTTGTACTGCACTGCTGAGTGGTTTGTGAGGCCGTAAGTCGAGCACGGGCAAGCTGGCGTGCATGGTCGGCGAGGGCGATGGCGTCGCGCGCATACTCGCTTGTTGAGACCGCAGCAGGAGGAAGTGCCGTGTCTAGGGGCAAGGTAGGTTCGCGACCGTACAGTAGATAAAAGGGAGAAAATCCGGCGGTGTCGTGCCGGGAAGAATTGTACGCAAATGTTACGTAAGGAAGGGCAATGTCCCTTCCGATATGTCCCTTCCGTCCGAACTACGATATGGAGCTCCCCATAGAGCAGTTCGAACTGATTTATACGTGATCTCCAGATCCGTCAGCCTGATTGGACTTGTGCTGGGTTTCACGACGGGGCTTGATTACTAAGCAGTGGCACGTACCTCACTTCTCGCCAGAAATTGTTACGTGGGTGGAAGACGCATGCTATTCTCGAGGACAACTTTGTGTAGCAATGAAGCGAAGCCTACAGAGACGAAGCTCCTGCGCAAGTGTTAGTGCGCTAAGTAGTCTAGCATAGTTTGACGTCGGTTTCAGTATCTTGGAACAGATAATCAGCGAAGCTTACACGAGCCAAGGTTTCGTATTTTACCAAACGCGCAGAAAAAAAGCGTAAACATAAACCCAATTAAGCGCTTAGCGGCGTATTTGCCTTGTTTTATTTTGACATAAGACCTTAAGTAAATAAAATGTTTCTTTATTCCCTGGCTCCCCAGCTTAAAGTAACGTGTACGCTTAGTCTGCTTAGCTCTCACTTCATGACCACAGTAAGGTGTCCACGCGTTTAACAAGCTATGTTAGCTAACACTATGTTTGCCAGAAAAGACACTATGACATGCCAGAAAAGAGCGTCCAGCCCACGCACTTCATCATCCGTCAATAGCAGGAGTTGAGCGCCAACTTCTGCGCCCAGCTTTGCCTCCACTTTTCCCGGGGTGTGCAAGACCGTATCAATGTGTTGACACTTATCGCCGCAAATATGTTTCCCAACACATGTGGTAAGCGAAATAAAGAAGAAGAAAATCGCTGCCTTCATACTGTGCATCAAATTCGAGCTGGGAGCTTTTGCTAATTATGGCGTTTGTTGGCGCTTCTTTTGTTACAGACACGTTTCCTAATGAGGAAGGTCGTCCTGGTGGACGTGGTACGTATCTTGGATGTAGAATGTTTCGCGATATTGCAGCCATATTTCGGACATCGTGCGAGCATGAGGCTGAGCGTGCGTGGTTAAAAAATACGTGGTTTTATATCGGTGTGGAATAAAAAAATAGTGATGAAGTGATCATAACTGATAGAAGAAATAAATGTGCTCGAGAGTTTAAAGTCCTTTCACGGTTGCCATTGCAGTACAGATAGAAAAACACAGGGGAAAGTAAATAAAATCCTTTGACCCATGAGTTTTGCGTCAACTCTATCGCACTGGTCTTACGGGAAGTGGAACATAAAATTCGAGGAGTTAAGGCAAAGCGCACCAGTCAGACATTTCAAGGAGAGCACAAACCACACGTCCTTTCAGCATGGCCGTTCGGCGTTATGTTCCGCCTGCTGTATACTGACAATGTTCAAGCAAATAGTTCCCATTAGCCAAGAGAATGACCGAAAGGGGCGCTGCGAGCGCCGTCCCCTTGACGTCATGGCAAGGATTCGCGCCTGTCTTCTGCTACAGTTGGGGCTGCGTCCGGGCGCCTTCTGCAGTGTTTCTGTTCGTTCGCTCTCCTTCCCTATGCTGGTGCACTTTTGGCAGTCATCTTAAATATATTTTTACAGGGTCTCCTTGCATCAAAATTTATGGAAAGAGCTTATTTTCTAGACAACAATGTATTTATCAAAGGCAACGTTACCGTGCTGGCCAACGGAGCTCAGTCCAGAGCAGTGTAGGTTTTTCGTGCGTATTTCCGCACTCCGCAGTGGTACAGTGGCAGCGCTTGTGGATAATAAAAGCATCAGCGCAATCACATAGGGTAGAGGTATTAAGTTTAGCGATCATACTTGCCGCGGTGCTACAAGCATGTAACAAATGCTGGCTGCATATCACTTCTACATTTAGCTTAATACTACCTCGCAAAAATTTGATTGCTCACGACGAACTGTTCCCGGCAAAATATCAAATTTTTGGATTTATTAATAGAAACGTTCGGCAGTAGCACGAGGACTAAACAACAAAGTAGTATAGATTCTTCCAGTGCTCTCTGCTTCTTCAACTGCTACTCAAAATTAAGCCATTCTTAAGCGGTTACTTCTAAGCTGTATGCCGCGCACTAGAAGGAATGTACCAGTAGTTATTCGCTTTTAAGCGCTACACACTGAGTTCAACAATTTACCCGTGCTTGTTTTTTGGCTAACCGTTGTTACCTATCTCATTGGAGAAACCGACACAGATGCTCGGCGCAACTTTTCGGCCGAAATGTGCCTTTTAGACCACATGACCTCAGCCAGCAAGCAGCCGAAGCTTCACTCTTTTGTCCTGTATGGTGCATTGAAAATTCCAGCATTCACTGAAAGAGTTAAAAAATCAAGTGAATTTATATGAGGCTTGCGCATATTGTCTACTCTACGAGGCGGTCAAACGACGTTGTCCTTGATGGACTTGGGCCGCCAACAGTTCTCAGTTCGCATAATTAGGCACCGTTGTGATTAACCGTTGTTATTAGTGACTGCATTTTTTAGACTTCTACAAAGCCTTCGATACTTTTTCACACGCATTACATTTAACTAAGTTATGTAACTTCAACATTGGTCCAAACGTGCTTGCTTGGATCAAGTGTTTTTTGTCTAACCGTTCCCAATTTGTTTATGCTAACGAATGCTTCTCTTCCACTGGTCGAGTATCCTCCGGTGTACCGCAAGGGTCGGTTATAGGACAATTATTATTTTTAATTATTATTAATGACCTCCCTGACCAAATTAAATCAATGAGGTTAATCGCCGATGACTGTTTTCTCTATCGTGTCATTTCTAACTCTGGCGACTGCGATACCCTTCAATCAGACATTGACATAGTAACATCGCGATGTTCGAGATGCCAAATGAATTCTAATAAATGTAAGGCGATGTGTGTGTCCCGTACTGTCAGAAATACCACCCTTCCTACGTACAATATCAACAGCATATCTGTAGAAAATGTTTGATCATACCAATAACTTAGTGTCTACATTACACGCAATCTAACATAGAACATTCATATAAATTACATTTACGGCAACGCTAATCGCATGCTTGGGTTCTTACGGCGTAATTTTTCATCGGCAACTGCAGCTGTAAAGTTATTTCTGTACAAATCCTCAGTGAGGCCTAAACTTGAATATGCATGGTCCATTTTCAATCCTTCTACTTTAAAGCTAAAAAATACCATCGAATCCATTCAAAACCAAGCTGCTCGTTTTATTCTATCGAATTATTCTCGTCATGCAAGTGTCTCGTCAATGAAACTAACCCCTGACATGCCTAGCCTAGAGTTACGTCGTAAATAATTTCGCCTATGCCTTTTTCACAAGATTTATTACACTAAAAAAACGCTTAAGAATGAACCAATCTCCCCGACATCATACATATCGTCATGCACAGATCATCGTTTTAAGGCTGAAGTTCCAACTTGTTGCACCAATGTTTATTTTGATTCCTTTTTACCAAGAACGACGAATGACTGGAACCACCTCCCTGCCTCCATCACTGTCATTTCTGAAGCCACAAACTTGAAGAATATTGTTAACGAATTTTTTTGTAATAATCACCACTCCTCTCTGTAATGCCCCAGGCCTTGAGAGTTTGACAATAAATAAATAAATAAATAAATAAATAAATAAATAAATAAATAAATAAATAAATAAATAAATAAATAAATAAATAAATAAATAAATAAATAAATGACCTTGTCATGATGGCGGTGGTTACATTTTCCTATACAGGCATTCCAATTGCCGCTGTAAAGGACTGCTTCATGGATTCAATTCGAAGTTTTAGTGAATGGATGGCTTTCGCGAACAATGCGTGCCCCGCCATCACGCCATAACGATAGTCGGTTGCTTCCATTGCGGCAAGTGTCTGCCGTATTGCCGATAAAAACCGCTTCACGCCACCATGAAGCATCACATCGCTTGTAATGGCTTGGCTCTAGATCTTAACCACGAACGTTTTCTTTCAAGTGATTGCTATACACAAGTGAAGCACAGTCATATTAACAGCTACGTAGAATGCGTTCTCTGGGTGGTTGTTTCGAAGAACGGTGAAATTAGCTGCAATTTTGTTCGTAAAAATGTGTGTCTAACGCTTCCTTTTACGGGCCTTACTACATGGCCCTCACATGAGTAGAATGACTCACCAGAGCAACAAGAAGCTTGAAAGCTTCTTGTCGCACCGATTTATAGTATATAAAGTTGACATCAAATACCAATATTGCTGTTCCGTGTAAAACAAAATGTCTGTCGTAACTATGTACTACAGGAATGTTTAGTTTGGAGTGAAGCATCGTAAAACTAATATGTTTCGTTTTGAATTTGCAGACATTCTTTTTACGCAAAAGTTATGGACAAATACGGGGACCTCTGCTTTGCGAAAAACAGTAACACCTGCAACTCCACATAGCTTCGATTCCCAAGCAGCACATTTTCACGGTTCACGATGTTTTGAAAAGAACACTGCACTTTAGGCGTGGCAGCAGAAGGCAGCCAAAGCATCCTTCAGCAAGTACGGCTGGTGCGCCCCACACACCATGCGGGAGGCGAAAAAGCGCGCTCCGTGGCCGAGCGAGCCCAAGCTAGCGGCATTCTGGCCGCGACGTCGCTCGCCAGAGGTCGCCACTACAATTTCTCGCCGCTTATAGTCACATATCACGAATTCAGCGCGGCTGTTTCTTGCGGTAATACTGTGTTACAAAATGCGCACAAACCTTTCAGTACCGGATCTTTATACGCCATACCAATTTGCAGGAACGTAGACAGAAAATGCACTGTTTGAACTTATGTTTGACTGGACGTTACCTACTGGGGGATATTAAGCCGAAACTCTCGGCTTTGCTATTCTTATAACAACCACTCCCGAAACAAATTAGATTTGGTAGAGTTGCAGTTTGCAAAACATTGTCAAAATGTTAATGCGGATAGATGTGGAACTATTCCTAAGCCTCAGATCTCCACGTTAGTGATAATAACTAGAGCAGTAGAAAAAAGAAACAAAAAGAAGTCACGTGCTATAGGTCAGCTGAACTCCTGCCATTCTCAAAATGTAGTACGAAGTTCAGGAAAACATTTTATAAGATAGACTCCTTGTTCAACGTTTATTTTCCTATTTAGAATTGCATTTATTAATGGGACCCGATTCCTGTGCTTGCGCAATTGGGATACATATGGTCCTTTCTGGATTACCGGCACCCTCTAAAAGACGAGTTGCACATAGGACTGTTATTGTCTGGTAACTCCTGAAGAGGAGCTCCCAGTGTTACGTCCGTTTTTAGTGCATGCGAAGTGTCTAGGAGGGCAGAACTAGCTTTGACGCCAACCAGGTAGTCATTAAGTGCATGTGTCCAATACATTCATATTAGACCGCACTGAGAGATGAGAATGAGAGATTTGTTTGATGATTGGTTGTTGACTAACCTTAGCCTACCATGTGTCGCAATTATGTACTGCCTGGGGTGCTGACCATTTGTCTTCTCATTCCATTTCCCCTCATGTATGTGCCACCCGTACTAGAACAAGAAATACAAGTGCCCACGGTTGATGCAAGTAAGAGCAATAATTTTTTCCCGTAGTGCTTCTTCTACGCAATAATGAAGTCTTTCACAATTATATAGCATCTATACTGGTTTCGATAATCGCGTTGACTTTTGTAAGTGACTTAAATTGGCGGTTACGTATCATCCTTGGAGATTGTCAATTTTCTTCCACTGTGGATATTCACCGCAAACCGCATGAAAATACTGAAAAGAAGCAAGGAAGCACTGACCCTATATGCTCTCTCGTTTTGTTTGACACGTTCTTGGGCGCCATAACGTGAAACTATTCCAAACTTTTCTATTCCAATTCTGTAATCAGCCCTCCGCAATTCTTCTAAAAACATTTTTTGGACCACCCCCACTTCACCTGTCTGTCACGCGACTTCACGAAAACCGCAATAGCTCCATATCTGATGTGACGTGTACACACTTATTAGGCATGATTTGACCGAACAAAAAAAAAAATAGTTATTTCTGAATCGGCGCCTTTTCGCCATTGGCCCTGGGATATTGATCGAAAGCTTTCGGCCTGCACCCGCTTCACCTTCCTGTCACGCGACGCCACAAAACTGAAAAAACTCACCACGTCAAAGTGATGTGTACGCGTTAAAGATGCATTAATATGCCGGACAAAACAGATTTCTTTTTCTGAATAGCCGCATGCTGCCCCGTTCCGAAAGAAATAAAAGATGGCTGTCGCCAATCGCTCTGGCACTGGCTACTTGCCCCCGCCAGAGAGCATGGGTTTATTTGCATATAAGAAATATTTTTGCGCCACGGCGTAACGTTTTTGAGCATTTGAGGCACGTTTACGACCTCGTTCTGCCAACTGTTTTTTCTGAGGTTGCGTGTTAGCGTCATTCTTAAGCTTCCGTTGCATGCCACCGCGATTTGCGAACGGCCACCGCAAGCTGAGTAATGCTATGTTCACACTACGGTCGTAAAGCGCGTAACAGCTCTTTTGGCGTATCGAACGTAACGGCTGTAAAAAACGTTACGGCAGTTAAGCCGGCACCTTTGTTCACATTTACTGCTGCTTAAACTACGGCTTTTACAACAGGCCAATCAAATTTGGAGCTGCAGAATCGACGTCACCAGCGGTCCAATATGGCTCCTGCCAACATGTGAGCGCTGGCCGAGATCGAAGAAATTCACGCTCAAAACAAACTTATAGTCATGTATTCAATCGCCCAAAGACGACGAAGGCGACGCAGAAGGGTTTGGGTGCGGCAAGTATTTCTCGACAGGGCCGTGGACGGCGATTTTCACAACCTTTTCGCCAAGCTCCGAATTGGTGACGCTGCGATGTTTCATAACATCATGCGCATGTCGCCCCAGCAGTTCCGCTTCCTTGAAAACCTAATGAGACCACTCATCGAAGTTCGGAGCACGCATCTGCGGCCATCGATTTCCTCGGCGGATAAACCAGATGAACTGAAAACAGTCTCGTGAGGCGCACTGCAAAAATTTTCACGAACACGGGCCCATCGTGCGCACGGAATGGTGCAATGGCACTTCCCGCGCCCGGAGCTGTCTGCAGACGGGAGGACGGAAGTGTCGTCACCGGTTGTTGAAAGCCGAAAGCTTATCGGTCATTGGCTGTGTCGCAACGGTCGTAACATAACAGTCGTAAATGTTGCCGACCCTTTAACACTCTCACCCACGATTTTTGCGAGAATTGCGCACGTTGGTACCTTTACGTTCGCAGTCTGAACTAGACGCATACGCTTGTTGCGCTTCCGCTTACGTATGTTACGAAAAATCGGCCCCTTACGAACGTAGTCTGAACATAGCATAAGGGAAAGCGGACCATTCGCAGACGCCGGCATCACCCTCCACATCCGGTTGTCGACTTTCAGTGCACTGGCTCGGCCCCATCGAATGCATCTTCACTTGAGCGTGCTCCTCGCTTCTTGTGAGCCAATTAGATAAGACAAGCCGCTCAACGTTGGCAATGTTATTCGTTTTCCGAGCAAAAAAAATGACCTCCTATGGAACTATGGACCTCCCGATGCTTGCGTTGGCGGTTTCGCAAATATGACGTCAGGAAATTGGAATAAAACATATTGGAATAGTTTTATGTTACAGGGTGCGTGCTTTCACGTTCACTGTAGTTACTGCACAGTTTACTTTTCAACCCTAAAGCTTGCGAAAGATTATGGGATATTTCACGTTTCCGTTTGTAATTATGTACAGAGCCGAACACGAATTACGCAAATAGAAAATCAGTGATGATTCTTTGCTTTCGTTAGGCGCTCTATTGTAAAGCTATTCAAAACTTCTCTATTCCAATTCTGCAACCAAACCTCGACGATTGGTGAAAAAAATTTCGAGACACCACTCACTGCGCCTTTCTTTCACAGGACGTCACGAATAGAGCCAGAACGCCCCACCTGACATGATATGCGCACACTGATTATGCATAATTATACCAAACGAAAGAACAATAATAATTAGTGATTCGGCTTCTCTTTCGCCAGAAGCGAAAAAGTCGTCGAATTAGTGAAACGACGTCTTTATCCCTGTTTGAGAAAAAGGCGTCGTTTGAACAGTTGCTATTTTTCGAATGATCTTGGGCAAGCCCACTTGTCTGTCACGCGACGTCAGAAAACCACGAAAGCTCAACACGTCGAAGTGACGTGTACGCGTTAAACATGCATTAATATGCCGAGCAAAACTGAAAGTTTTTCTGAATAAGCGTAGCCTGCCCCACTCCAAAAAGAACAGAAGATGGCTGCCGCCGATCGCTGTGGCACTAGCGATTCGGAGCTGACGGGGAGCGTGGATTTATTGGCGTATAACATATTGCGCGGTAAGAAAACGTTGTCGAGCCGTTTCAGCACGTATACGATATTGCTCTGCCAACTCTAGTTTTGCTGAGGATCCGCTTTACCGGCTTCTTAAACTTCCGTTGCACGCCGCCGCGATTTTCGACCAGAAACCGCAAAGTACGCGAGGGGAAGCGTACCAATCGCAGAAACTGGCAGCACCCTCCTCATACGGCCATCTACTTTCAGTGCGATGGCTTGGCCCCATCGACACCTCTCCATGTGAGCGTGCTCCTAGCCTCTTCTCAGCCAATAAAAAAAACTCCCCAATGCAGGCAATGCTATCCACTTTCAAAGCAAAAGAAAGTGGCATTCCATAAACGAGAAGCGCGTTTGATCGGGCAGTTGAAACAACGCTGCGTGTTACCGGCCGATGCTTGCGTTGGTGGTTACGTAAATGTGATGCCAGGGGATAGCAATAAAAATAAATTGGAATAGGTTTACGTTATAGGGCCCGGTGTGCAAGGATCTGAATAAATGTCGCTGCCTTAACCTACCAAGCCTAAGGAATGGAAGAATTGAACAGTTACTCTTTTAATTATGTCAGCAGTCGATTCCAGATTAGTGACGAAATGCTCATTTGCTTTATTTTTGATGCGCCTTCTATTTACAGGGTCAACTACAACAATGCGCCCCCGGCATTGGTCCAGGATGGCATTAACAAAAATTAGAGGTTGGTGAAAACCTCGTAACTCGCAGTGCTCATCTTCTGTGCACCGAAATGCATGTGCAGACAAAAATAAATAAAAAAATAGTGCCAAGCAAAATACACCAATTTGCGAAGCAAAGGGTTTTCAAAGCAAAAGAGAGCGACATCCTACAAACGAGAAGCGCGTTTGATTGGGCATTTGAAACTAGGCTGTGTGTTACCAGCCGATGCTTGCGTTGGTGGTTAGGTAAATTTGACGTCAGGGGATTTGTATAAAAACAAATTGGAATAGTTTTACGTTATAGGTCCCGCTGTGCAAGGATATGAATAAATATGGCTGCCTTAATTAGCAAGCCTAAGGAATCAAAGAATTGAACAGTTACAATTTCAATTAGTCAGCAGTCGATACCTGATCACTGACGAAATGCTCGTTTGCTTTATTTTTGATCGCCTTCTATACAAATTTGCAGGGGCAACTATTACAATGCGTCCCCGGAAGGTGTCTACGATGGCGTCAACAAAGTTTCCAGGTCGGTGAAAACCTCGTAACTCACCGTGCTCATTATCTGTGTGCGGAAATGCATGAGCAGACAAACATAAATAAAACAAAATAGTGCCAAGCAAAATACAGCAATTTCCGAGGCAAACAATTTTCAAAGCAAAGGAAATTGACATCCTATAAACAAGAAGCGCGTTGATTGGGCATTTGAAACAAGGCTGTGTGTTAACGGCAGATTGGTGTTTACGCACATTTGACGGCAAGGCATTGGCATAAAAGCAGATTGGAAAAGTTTTACGTAATAGGGCCCGTTGTGCAAGGATCTGAATAAATATCGCTGCTTTAACCTAGCAAGTCTAACTAATGGAAGAATTGAACAGTTACTCTTTCAATTACCTCAACAGTCGACACCTGATTACTGACATTTTGCTCATTTCCTTTATTTTTCATGCGCCTTCTATTCAAATTTACAGAGTCAATTACAACAATGCGGCCCCGGCAGTGGTCCACGATGCCGTCAATAAAGTTTCCAGGTCGGTGAAAACCTCGTAACTCACAGTGCTCATTTCTGTGTGCCGAAATGCATGTGCAGACAAAAATAAATAGAAAACAAAATATTGCCAAGCAAAATACACCAATTTCCGAAGCAAAGAGTTTTCGAAGCAAAAGAGAGTGACATCCTATAAACGAGAAGCGCGTTTGATTGGGCATTTGAAACAAGGCTGTGTGTTACCGGCAGATGGTTGTGTTGGTGTTTACGTAAATTTGACGTCAGCGTATTGGTATAAAAACAGGTCGGAATGGTTTTACGTAATAGGGCTCGTTATGAAAGGATCTCAATAAATATCGGTGCCTTAAACTATCAAGCCTAAGGAATGGAAGAATTGAACAGTTACTCTTTGAATTAAGTCAACAGTCGATACCAGATTAGTGACGAAATGCTCATTTGCTTTATTTTTGATGCACCTTCTATACAAATTATCAGGGTCACCTACAACAATGCGTCCCCGGAAGGTGTCCACGACGGTGTCACCAAAGTTTCCAGGTCGGTGAAAACCTCGTAACTCACAGTGCTCATTTTTTGTGTGCCGAAATGCATAGGCAGACAAAAATAAATAAAAACAACATATTGCCAAGCAAAATACACCAATTTCCGAAGCAAAGAGTTTTCAAAGCAAAAGAGAGTGACATCCTATAAACGAGAAGCGCGTTTGATTGGGCATTTGAAACAAGGCTGTGTGTTACCGGCAGATGCTTGCCTTGGTGTTTACGTAAATTTGACGTCAGGGTATTGGTATAAAAACAGCTTGGAATGGTTTTACGTAATAGGGCTCGTTATGAACGGATCTCAATAAATATCGTTGCCTTAACCTAGCAAGCCTAAGGAATGGAAGAATTGAACAGTTACTGTTAAAATTAAGTAAGCAGTCGATACCAGATTAGTGACGAAATGGTCATTTGCTTTATTTTTGATGCGCCTTCTATACAAATTATCAGGGTCACCTACAACAATGCGTCCCCGGCAGGTGTCCACGACGGCGTCACCAAAGATTGCAGGTCGGTGAAAACCTCGTAACTCACAGTGCTCATTTTCTGTGTGCCGAAATGCATGGGCAAACAAAAATAAATAAAAACAATATAGTGCCAAGAAAAATACACCAGTTTCAGAAGCAAAGAGTTTTCTAAGCAAAAGAGAGTGACATCCTATAAACAAGAAGCGCGTTTGATTGGGCATTTGAAACAAGGCTGTGTGTTACCGGTCGATGCTTCCGGTGGTGGTTACGTAAATTTGACGTCAGGGGATTTGTATAAAAAGAGATTGGAATATTCTTACCTTATAGGTCCCGCTGTGCAAGGATATGAATAAATATCGCTGCCTTAACCTAGCAAGCCTAAGGAATCAAAGAATTGAACAGTTACTCTTTCAATGCGGAGCATAAAAAACAAAGAGGACAAACTGAACTGCTTATTTGCGTCAATCGCCCATAATTTTGACATCTTGTTGTATTGTGAAACATGGCTTACTGTGAATGACAACCCCCCGTACTGTGAAAATTACACATACCATGGGTTAGTAAGAACAAAATGCAGAGGAGGTGGCGTGGCTGTCTATGTTAAACAGTGTCTTGTACATGAGATTATTTCAGAATTTTCACTTGTAACGAACAATATAGAATGTATAATGGTACGCTTAGAATATGTCACAGTTGTGGTTATTTATCGCCCACCATTGGGAAACAAACTGACGTTCTTTGATTTCCTAGAACAGGTACTACATTTCCTTAGCCATTCGTCCTCCCCCTTTATCATAATGGGTGACGTAAACATCGATATGTTGTCGGACGACATATCATCTAGACAGTTTGCTGGTCTTATCAATTCGTTCATGTGCACAAACGTAATCTCAGAACCCACTAGGCTAACGGCGCAAACGGCTACCTTGCTTGATATATGCATAACCAATGTACATCCGACTGACTGCCTTGCGGGACTGTTATCCGCTGATATAAGTGATCATCTACCTGTATTTTGTTTCATTCCTCACGCGCACAAACGAGTGGAAGGAGGAATAAAAGCGCAGATTCGCAGTTTCCACGCAAGCGCATTAGAAAATTTTCGTGCTCTGATCCTATCAACAGACTGGTCATCTGTATTTGAAAAACAAGATCCAAATGCAGCCTACGAATTGTTCTTTCATAAAATGATTACGTGCTACGACCTAGCGTTTCCGTTGAAATTTTGCAGTCAGAGGAGCAAGAAAATACGAAAACCCTGGATAAACGCTGCTTTGCTAAAAATGATAACAAGAAAAAATAAAATGTATCACTTGTTCGTAAAATGTAGGAGTGTGCAATTGTTGACTGATTACAAAAAATACAGAAATCAGGTCAACAGTGCATTAAAGCAAGCAAAAATTAAGTACTATGAACGGCTATTTGCTAAAATAAAAAATGACCCTAGGAAAGTTTGGAACGAAGTTAGACACTTAACGTCTACGAAAAGACAGAATACGGAGATTAACATAAAGACAGCCACTGGCCTGTTGACAGGCAGAGAAGCAGCAGCTGCTCTAAATGAATATTTCGTCTCCAGCACCCAGTATCCCGACAGGGCGGAGCCCACGACCACATCTATAGTGAATAAATTCAGTCTTACTAACTCAGTGATACTTACACCTGTTACACCTGCTGAAGTTGTGCAACTGCTGTTCAAAGTAAAAAACACCGTCTCTGCTGGGTACGATGATGTGAAACCAGTACCAATGAAATACATTGCGGATATAATTGCACCTGTCCTTGTTCACATCATAAACAGAATGTTTGAAACCGGTATATTTCCTGATTGTCTAAAAATAGCACGTGTATGCCCTATTTACAAAGGAGGTGATAAACATTTAATGACAAATTTCCGGCCGATATCTGTCTTACCTGTTCTATCAAAGGTATTCGAGAGTGCCCTGAATGTTAGACTACAAACATTTTTCAGTAAATATAGTGTAATTAGTGACATGCAGTATGGATTCCAAAAAAATAAATCTTGTGAAGTAGCTCTTCTTAATATCAAACATAAAATAATAGCAAATATTGAAAATAAAATGTACACATTAGGTTTATTTGTAGACTTTAGGAAAGCCTTCGATTCAGTATGCCACAGTTTATTAATTAGCAAATTGGAACAGTGCGGTGTACGAGGTATCGTATTGGAACTTTTACGACATTACTTAACCAATCGCTATCAATATGTCAGTATAAATAATGATGTTTCATCTTACGCGGAAATCGTAACGGGTGTTCCACAAGGATCAATACTTGGACCTCTTCTATTTATAATATATATTAATGATCTGTGTGACATACCCGACTCTCCCGAATTAGTTATGTATGCAGATGACACTAACATATTCTTTAAAGCTGCTACTATAACAGAGCTCGAATCAAAAGTTAACAATTACCTGAAGCAACTCTCTTGCTGGTTACAACATAATAAGCTACAAATGAATTCATCCAAAACGAAATATATGATATTTGCTCCTACTAATAAACCACGTAACTGCACTGCAACTATTCTCTTTGAAGACGGGCTGATAGAACAGGTAAAATGTCAAAAATTTCTAGGAGTGTGGTTCCAAGAGGATTTGGCCTGGAACATGCACATCGACAAACTTGCTATCGAACTAAGCAGAACTGTTGGCTGCTTATACAGACTCAGTACTCTGGTCCCTCCATGGTTGAAAAGTTCTTTATACTACGCACTCTTTTATTCTAGATTAACCTACTGTATTTTAATTTGGGGCACTACTTCGCAAAAAAATTATAATAAACTGATAGTGCTACAAAAAAGAGTCCTACGCGCATTCGAGGGATACTATGGCCCTGTACAAAACTTTAGAACCACACCATATTTTATAAAACACTCTATGTTAAAGGCAAACCAGGTGTATTATTACAAGTTGCTGCAATACATTAAACAGAACAAATCGCAGTACATCTTGAATGTACCCCCCAATCCGCATTACAGCCTTCGACAACATAACATCAGAACACCAAAAATACGAACCAATTACGGAAAACAACTAGTCAGTTACCAGGCACCTGCACTACTAAACCGCCTACGTGATTTTGAAGATGAAATTATAGAATATTCGAATAAATCATTAAAACATCTTCTCATCCTGAACAATATTGAGTTCGTCTGATTAGAACCACACTATAAATTGTCAGTCTTTTGTTTCTTTTGTTCTTTGGTTGTGGTTGTTCGCTTAAAAAATGCATCGTACTTTGAGTATCCTATTCGTTTCTCATATTTCTTGTATACATGTTTTGTCTCACGAAAACAATATTGTCTCGTGACTATTTCAGTTGATTTCAGTATGTATGTATGATACATGTTGCTGCGTACGGCCTGCGTGCCGAATTGTTGCGGGAGCAGAAGCCTTCGTCAGGCCACATGGCCTTTAGCTTCTGCTTCCTTTCTGTTGTAAACAGGAGAAATAAAAAATTCATTCATTCATTCATTCATTCATTCATTCATTCATTCATTCATTCATTCATTCATTCATTCATTCATTCATTCATTCATTCAATTAGTCAGCAGTCGATACCTGATTACTGACGAAATGCTCGTTTGCTTTATTTTTGATGCGTCTTCTATACAAATTTGCAGGGGCAACTATTACAATGCGTCCCCGGAAGGTGTCTGCAATGACGTCAACAAAGTTTCCAGGTCGGTGAAAACCTCGTAACTCACCGTGCTCATTATCTGTGTGCGGAAATGCATGTGCATACAAACATAAATAAAACAAAATTGTGCCAAGCAAAATACAGCAATTTCCGAGGCAAACAATTTTCATAGCAAAGGAAATCGACATCCTATAAAGGAGAAGCGTGTTTGATTGGGCATTTGAAACAAAGCTGTGTGTTACCGGCAGATGCTTGCGTTAGTGTTTACGTACATTTGACGTCAGGGTATTGGCATAAAAACAGATTGGAATAGTTTTACGTAATAGGGCCCGTTATTCAAGGATCTGAATAAACACCGCTGCTTTAACCTAGCCACCCTAAGGAATGGAAGAATTGAACAGTTACTCTTTCAATTACCTCAACAGTCGACACCTGAATACTGACATAATTCTCATTTGCTTTATTTTTGATGCGCCTTCTAATCAAATTTACAGTGTCAACTACAACAATGCCACCCCGGAAGGTGTCCACGACGGCGTCAATAAAGTTTCCAGGTCGGTGAAAACCTCGTAACTCACAGTGCTCATTTCCTGTGGGCCGAAAGGCATGTAAAGAATATAAAAACAAAATATTGCCAAGCAAAATACACCAATTTCCGAAGCAAACAATTTTCAAAGCAAAGCAAATTGACATCCTATAAACGAGAAGCGCGTTTTATTGGGCATTTGAAAGAAGGCTGTGTGTTACCGGCAGATGCTTGCGTTTGTGTTTACGTAAATTTGACGTCAGGGTATTGGTATAAAAACAGGTCTGAATGGTTTTACGTAATAGGGCTCGTTATGAAAGGATCTCAATAAATATCGGTGCCTTAACCTAGCAAGCCTAAGGAATGGAAGAATTGAACAGTTACTCTTTTAATCAAGTCAGCAGTCGATACCAGATTATTGACGAAATGCTCATTTGCTTTATTTTTGATGCGCCTTCTATACAAATTATCAGGATCAACTACACCAATGCGTCCCCGGAAGGTGTCCACGACGGCGTCACCAAAGACTCCAGGTCGGTGAAAACCTCGTAACTCACAGTGCTCATTTTCTGTGGGCTGAAAGGCATGTAAAGAATATAAAAACAAAATATTGCCAAGCAAAATACGCCAATTTCTGAAGCAAAGAGTTTTCAAAACAAAAGAGAGTGACATCCTATAAACGAGAAGCGCGTTTGATTGGGCATTTGAAACAAGGCTGTGTGTTACCGGTAGATGCTTGCGTTGGTGTTTACGTAAATTTGACGTCATGGTATTGGTATAAAAACAGGTCGGAATGGTTTTACGTAATAGGGATCGTTATGAAAGGATCTCAATAAATATCGGTGCCTTAACCTAGCAAGCCTTAGGAATGGAAGAATTGAACATTTACTCTTCTAATTAAGTCAGCAGTCGATACCAGATTAGTGACGAAATGCTCATTTGCTTTATTTTTGATGCGCCTTATATACAAATTATCAGGGTCATCTACAACAATGCGTCCTCGGAAGGTGTCCACGACAGCGTCACCAAAGTTTCCAGGTCGGTTAAAACCTCGTAACTCACAGTGCTCATTTTCTGTGGGCCGAAAGGCATGTAAAGAATATAAAAACAAAATATTGCCAAGCAAAATACACCAATTTCCAAAGCAAACAATTTTCAAAGCAAAGCAAATTGACATCCTATAAACGAGAAGCGCGTTTTATTGGGCATTTGAAAGAAGGCTGTGTGTTACCGGCAGATGCTTGCGTTTGTGTTTACGTAAATTTGACGTCAGGGTATTGGTATAAAAACAGGTCTGAATGGTTTTACGTAATAGGGCTCGTTATGAAAGGATCTCAATAAATATCGGTGCCTTAACCTAGCAAGCCTAAGGAATGGAAGAATTGAACAGTTACTCTTTTAATCAAGTCAGCAGTCGATACCAGATTATTGACGAAATGCTCATTTGCTTTATTTTTGATGCGCCTTCTATACAAATTATCAGGATCAACTACACCAATGCGTCCCCGGAAGGTGTCCACGACGGCGTCACCAAAGACTCCAGGTCGGTGAAAACCTCGTAACTCACAGTGCTCATTTTCTGTGGGCCGAAAGGCATGTAAAGAATATAAAAACAAAATATTGCCAAGCAAAATACGCCAATTTCTGAAGCAAAGAGTTTTCAAAACAAAAGAGAGTGACATCCTATAAACGAGAAGCGCGTTTGATTGGGAATTTGAAACAAGGCTGTGTGTTACCGGTAGATGCTTGCGTTGGTGTTTACGTAAATTTGACGTCATGGTATTGGTATAAAAACAGGTCGGAATGGTTTTACGTAATAGGGATCGTTATGAAAGGATCTCAATAAATATCGGTGCCTTAACCTAGCAAGCCTTAGGAATGGAAGAATTGAACATTAACTCTTCTAATTAAGTCAGCAGTCGATACCAGATTAGTGACGAAATGCTCATTTGCTTTATTTTTGATGCGCCTTATATACAAATTATCAGGGTCATCTACAACAATGCGTCCTCGGAAGGTGTCCACGACAGCGTCACCAAAGTTTCCAGGTCGGTTAAAACCTCGTAACTCACAGTGCTCATTTTCTGTGGGCCGAAAGGCATGTAAAGAATATAAAAACAAAATATTGCCAAGCAAAATACACCAATTTCCAAAGCAAACAATTTTCAAAGCAAAGCAAATTGACATCCTATAAACGAGAAGCGCGTTTTATTGGGCATTTGAAAGAAGGCTGTGTGTTACCGGCAGATGCTTGCGTTTGTGTTTACGTAAATTTGACGTCAGGGTATTGGTATAAAAACAGGTCTGAATGGTTTTACGTAATAGGGCTCGTTATGAAAGGATCTCAATAATTATCGGTGCCTTAACCTAGCAAGCCTAAGGAATGGAAGAATTGAACAGTTACTCTTTTAATCAAGTCAGCAGTCGATACCAGATTATTGACGAAATGCTCATTTGCTTTATTTTTGATGCGCCTTCTATACAAATTATCAGGGTCAACTACACCAATGCGTCCCCGGAAGGTGTCCACGACGGCGTCACCAAAGATTCCAGGTCGGTGAAAACCTCGTAACTCACAGTGCTCATTTTCGGTGGGCCGAAAGGCATGTAAAGAATATAAAAGCAAAATATTGCCAAGCAAAATACGCCAATTTCTGAAGCAAAGAGTTTTCAAAACAAAAGAGAGTGACATCCTATAAACGAGAAGCGCGTTTGATTGGGCATTTGAAACAAGGCTGTGTGTTACCGGCAGATGCTTGCGTTGGTGTTTACGTAAATTTGACGTCAGGGTATTGGTATAAAAATAGGTCGGAATGGTTTTACGTAATAGGGATCGTTATGAAAGGATCTCAATAAATATCGGTGCCTTAACCTAGCAAGCCTTAGGAATGGAAGAATTGAACATTTACTCTTCTAATTAAGTCAGCAGTCGATACCAGATTAGTGACGAAAGGCTCATTTGCTTTATTTTTGATGCGCCTTCTATACAAATTATCAGGGTCATCTACAACAATGCGTCCTCGGAAGGTGTCCACGACAGCGTCACCAAAGTTTCCAGGTCGGGTAAAACCTCGTAACTCACAGTGCTCATTTTCTGTGGGCCGAAAGGCATGTAAAGAATATAAAAACAAAATATTGCCAAGCAAAATACACCAATTTCCGAAGCAAACAATTTTCAAAGCAAAGCAAATTGACATCCTATAAACGAGAAGCGCGTTTTATTGGGCATTTGAAAGAAGGCTATGTGTTACCGGCAGATGCTTGCGTTTGTGTTTACGTAAATTTGACGTCAGGGTATTGGTATAAAAACAGGTCTGAATGGTTTTACGTAATAGGGCTCGTTGTGAAAGGATCTCAATAAATATCGGTGCCTTAACCTAGCAAGCCTTAGGAATGGAAGAATTGAACAGTTACTCTTTTATTCAAGTCAGCAGTCGATACGAGATTATTGACGAAATGCTCATTTGCTTTATTTTCGATGCGCCTTCTATACAAATTATCAGGGTCAACTACACCAATGCGTCCCCGGAATGTGTCCACGACGGCGTCACCAAAGATTCCAGGTCGGTGAAAACCTCGTAACTCACAGGGCTCATTTTCTGTGTGCCGAAATGCATGTGCAGGCAAAAATAAATAAAAACAAAATATTGCCAAGCAAAATACACCAATTTCCGAAGCAAAGAGTTTTCAAAACAAAAGAGAGTGACATCCTATAAACGAGAAGCGCGTTTGATTGGGCATTTGAAACAAGGCTGTGTGTTACCGGCAGATGCTTGCGTTGGTGTTTACGTAAGTTTGACGTCAGGGTATTGGTATAAAAACAGGTCTGAATGGTTTTACGTAATAGGGCTCGTTATGAAAGGATCTCAATAAATATCGGTGCCTTAACATAGCAAGCCTTAGGAATGGAAGAATGGAACAGTTACTCTTTTAATCAAGTGAGCAGTCGATACCAGATTATTGACGAAATGCTCATTTGCTTTATTTTCGATGCGCCTTCTATACAAATTATCAGGGTCAACTACACCAATGCGTCCCCGGAATGTGTCCACGACGGCGTCACCAAAGATTCCAGGTCGGTGAAAACCTTGTAACTCACAGTGCTCATTTTCTGTGTGCCGAAATGCATGTGCCGAAAAAATAAATAAAAACAAAATATTGCCAAGCAAAATACACCAATTTCCGAAGTAAGGAGTTTTCAAAGCAAAAGAGAGTGACATCCTATAAACGAGAAGCGCGTTTGATTGGGCATTTGAAAGAAGGCTGTGTGTTACCGGTCGATGCTTGCGGTGGTGGTTACGTAAATGTGACGTCAGGGGATTTATATAAAAACAGATTGGAATAGTTTTACCTTATAGGTCCCGCTGTGCAAGGATATGAATAAATATCGCTGCCTTAACTTAGCAAGCCTAAGGAATCGAAGAATTGAACAGTTACTCTTTCAATTAGTCAGCAGTCGATAACTGATTACTGACGAAATGCTCGTTTGCTTTAGTTTTGATGCGCCTTCTATGCAAATTTGCAGGGGTAACTACTACAATGCCTCCCCGGAAGGTGTCCACGACGGCATCACCAAATTTTCCAGGTCGGTGAAAACCCCGTAACTCACAGTGCTCATTCTCTGTGTGCCGAAATGCATGTGCCGACAAAAATAAATAAAAACAAAATAGTGCCAAGAAAAATACACCAATTTCAGAAGCAAAGAGTTTTCGAAGCAAAAGAGAGTGACATCCTATAAACGAGAAGCGCGTTTGATTGGGCATTTGAAACAAGGCTGTGTGTTACCGGTCGATGCTTGCGGTGGTGGTTACGTAAACGTGACGTCAGGAGATTTATATAAAAACAGATTGGAATAGTTTTACCTTATAGGTCCCGCTGTGCAAGGATATGAATAAATATCGCTGCCTTAACCTAGCGAGCCTAAGGAATCAAAGAGTTGAACAGTTACTCTTTCAATTAGTCAGCAGTCGATACCTGATTACTGACGAAATGCTCGTTTGGTTTATTTTTGATGCGCCTTCTATACAAATTTGCAGGGGCAATTACTACAATGCATCCCCGGAAGGTGTCCACGACGGCGTCACCAAAGTTTCCAGGTCGGTGAAAACCCCGTAACTCACAGGGCTCATTCTCTGTGTGCCGAAATGCATGTGCAGACAAAAATAAATAAAAACTAAATAGTGCCAAGCAAAATACACCAATTTTCGAATGATACAAATGCAATGATTTAGGTTAACCTCGTAATGTCATCCACACGACAGCAGGATCATCATGGTAAATTTTTGGGAGATCAAATATCCGTTATTCAGACTTAATAATACTTAACACTGAATTACTATCAATTTAAAAAATGTTAGATCCGTTTATGGTCCATGAGGTGTTTACCAATAAAATAAGACTCCTACTCCGCCCCTTTGGAAATAAGCTCTCTTTTTGAGAAAATGAAGCTGCTGCAAACAGTGCGTGGAGCCGGATTTCATCGCAGAACGTTGTTATCTAAGAGAAGCGCTTCGAATGCTTAGTTCCTCTGTTTGGTTTTATTTTTAGCGGTATATGCCACGAGAATAACTGCAGCCTCCAATAGCCGCTTACATGCCGCTAACTATTGAAATTCGCTAGAACATCCACTATCCTTTTAAACAGCCCCCCTTCTTGCCCAAGAAGCCAGAAATCCCTTGTGTCCATCGAAATATCTTTTTGAACAGGGAATGCAGGGTGTCATTCTGCCGACAGCAGCACTTGGGATGAGGTCGACAAAATGAAGAGAGGAAACGTGATGTGGGTCATGGCAACACAAATGACGCACCCAGCCGAGCTAGTCAGTGTGGTGTCCTATACTAACTCGCCAGTTACTCGGTGTTATCTTATTACCGGCTGCCTTATTTCCGTCACAGTTGGTCAACGTAGTGCAAGAGGGACTCGTGCGATATCGTAGAGACAAAGCTTTCATCGCCGAAGCTTAGAATAGCAAACAAAACTGTAGCTTTATTGATAAGCGCGCTTACCAATTGCTGACACTCTCGTACTGGAAATTTGTGCGACAGGCGTGCGAAATGGCGGGGGACGAGGCACAACATTACACTCAAAAGCAATGAGCGCCACCGAAAACATTTACGCTTTGCGCGCTGTTTCGAAACTGTCTTCCGTCAGAAAAGGCGCAAAAGCGAAGGAAACAGGAGTTTATTTTCTAACAGCCATGCGATAACGTATTTGTTGTACAACACGGACTGTCGTACGGCGTTTAATGGTTGATAAAATGCGTGCCGGCCTTCTTCGTGAAGGAGCTGCATAAGTTGCCGCTGAAACTTGTTTTGCGCATCTACCCGTCTCTGGGCTGCTCTCACCCGTATCCTGGCTCCTCTCAGCACTTTCACTCTTGTGGCCTTTCTCCGTGCACATAGCCAGATCAGATTACGAGCATCAGCTGAAAACACGGGGGCAGAACGCTTCGGGCGCTTCACCTGCTCTTCAGGGGCCGCACCCCGAGGTCTAGATTAGGAAGGTGCAATGGTCGCCACTTAGGCGTCCTCCGTTACGCTTCCTTAACCCATGTCATTGCCAGCATTAATACAAACTCATGAGTAAATTGGCAACCCTTGTCACTCTCTGCTTCACTGTGTATGCATTTATTTCTGCTCAGACAGCTTTGACGACCACAGTAAGCGATGTAGAGTAGACAAAGGACTTAAAGGAAAATTTTTTGACACATGATATGCATGAGTCCGACCCGGCGACTTGAATTAAAAGATCATGAAAAAGTATGTACAATGTACCATTTTACTCAAGTTGAGTTCTGACATCTTTCTAGGTCTTAGCCCGACACCTGTCTCGTCACATAGCCCTTCTCAGACTGGAGCTGGGACACCTGGCAGCGAAGACAAGCTTATTACCAAGAGCATGTCGCTTGCCAGCACGGCTGCGGCACATACGAAATCGGAGACTACGGCAAGACACCCCACCACTGCAGCCGCACGGACAACAGCAGTGCCTAGGACCAAGAAAACTCCGAGTACAACCACGCGTATCGCATCCTCATTGACGTCGACCTTCTCATCAACGACGAGGACAACTTGTAAGTACAATCAGCTGATTGTTGAGAAATTCGCACTCTTTGTTTCAGTATTGTCGTTGTATTGCCCGATGCGCAACAAGCGTCATTCCTCGTTGATCCCATGCTGGAAAGACCTACTCGTAACATGTTTGTCATTACTTTTGAATTTCTACGGGTTTTCTTTTATTCAAAGGAAGTTTGTAATGGCTCAACTGGCATTGTCGTGGTTACGTAAAAAAACCCAGTTGCTCCCAGAGCAGAGCAGCTGTCGGAAAGGGCGGTTTGATGAGTTGACAGCCGGACCGGCGCCGGAGCGCGAGTCATTAGCAAGGATTCCAGCTGCATAAGCGCGCGCTCACTTCACGCGCGCAACCAATCAGAGCCGTTTCGCGTCCGCCAGAGAGGGAAAGGGCAGAAAAGTGTTTCGCGCGCGCTGCACCAGATTCGTTTCCGTTCAGTTCAGTCTCGGAAAACGGACGGGATGACGACGCCTTGTGCGAACGACTGAGGAACGGGCAACTATCGACGAGTGGCGGCGAGAACTCGCCCGCGAAAGAACTCGCCATTGGCACGCCTATGCAGCCGTTAAGGGTTAATACAGTCCGACTTAGCGTTAGCGCCCACACATTACGTCATGTTGGCGAGAACAGCAGCGTCTATAGTACGACCGATGGTTGGACGCACCAGCGCAGCCAATGCAAGCGGACGCGACCAACACGCTCCGATGCGCCCGGCCTCGAGGGATGCTCGCCCGCGCGCCGATAACGTCGTGCAACAAACGAACCTTGAGAGCCGCCCTAGCTTGGCCAATCTGACAACAACGAAAAAATCATGAGATGATGGAGCGGGAAGCCGAAGCAATCCGGCACCGTTACCTGTAAGTTACTTAAATGTGAAGAAGGTCAGGTGCACCAAGGACAAGCTTCGCTCTTATTTTTTTATTATAGTATTCCTCAATTCTCAATTTTATCAGCTGCGGTCCTATAGAGAGTACTTAAGCCAGGTGATCGGCACTGCCGCGCAATAACTACACCAATCTACAACACGGGGTTCTTCATCTAGCTGAATGAGGCTGCGAGACCCATGATCTTCACTGTAATTGATTTCGCTCGTCTTCCACGCCTTTGTTTTCTTGGTTGTACTCACGTGAAAAAACCTATACTTAGCCTAGTAACATTGAATTGAACAGAATCGCCTTGAATTCGTTTTTTTTTTGGAAAGCCTTCCAAGTTTTAAATGGGCCGTTTCCGTGACTCATGAGGCAAACGAAAAAGGCAGAAAACCGACAGAAAATGTTATGCAAATCTAGGCCACGTGCTGCGGCACGTTTCTGGACACGCAGGCACTTTTGATGTTATTGGAATTGAATCAGTGAAAGCGAATTTATGGAATGCGTGCTCTGCTTCGGTTCCTCAATGCTCTAGAATTTGGAACCGCACGTTGCCAATGTGAAAACACGTGGTTGCCTCCTTTAATGGGAGAACAGTCTGTAGCAACATGAGTGCTTGCTTTCTTCTGTCGCGACTGAAGCGTTGTAGTTGGATTATTTCTTTTTCGAACACCGCAACACACGCCTAGGTGTTTAAGCTTAAGCGGCCTAAGTTAAGCCACTTTACAAATTTTGCAGAACTCTTCTAGTGTTCTCAGATTTGTCAAGTGGAACTGCTTCAGTACGGTAAACTTTCAATTCAGTTTTTAAAAGCTGATTGCGCTTCACGTAGGCTTTCATTTTACCTCCAGCGTAAATAATGAAGATAATGTTCAAGGTTCTTATGCATTTCTTCCCTAGATCGACCGATAGATCCAAGTTACGTTCGAAGAGGTAAGTGACGTTAATATACAATATATCTACATAGGTTAGTCGGCCTCGTGTTAATTATATTGTAGTAGTACTATCTATGCGAAGCCAGAAGAAGGCAATACAGAAGATACAACAAATAGCCTACATCGCATTTGCGATATATCCCTGCATATTAGGTTTCACTGCGAATGAACGGGAAAATAGGTAAACCGCGTAGCATGGTTCACTAATAATATTAGGCTGTGTCACTAATATAGGTATTGCCTGTATTAACTATACATCTAACGTTATAGAAGCTGTTAAGAGGAAGCTTTGCCTCTGGTGCCCCTATTTAAATGTAGGTGCAAGGAAAATTCGTTTTTCTCGGCAACCACTGAACGAAATTTGGCTGTTTGTCGCATTTAAAAGAAAAACTTAATATCTAGTGACTTGGTTTAATTTTTTTTTGTTTAGGGGGTGAATGTTTTATTGGGAATTGGCAAAAATCAGGAATTTTCAGAGAACAAAACTATCAAGTTTACAACTCTAACTCATCAATGAAAAACGATATCACAATTCAGTAAGTTGCATTCAATAGTACATCTAAACGAACAAAATTCATGTTACACATGAATCTAAAAAAATGTTGTCGTATGAAAATACAGCTTTTAAGGAACCCCTGTACGCAACGCAACAAAATCACACAAGATATAAAATGACCCGCCGTGGTTGCTCAGTGGCTTGGTGTTGGGCTACTGAGCACGAGGTCGCGGGATCGAATCCCGGCCGCGGCGGCCGCATTTCGATGAGGGCGAAATGCGAAAACACCCGTGTACTTAGATTTAGGTGCACGTTAATGAACCCCAGGTGGTCGAAATTTCCGGAGTCGTCCACTACGGCGTGCCTCATAATCAGAAAGTTGTTTTGGCACGTAAAACACCACGATTGAAAAAAAGGCATAAAATCACATATAGACTTCGTCCGCTTTCAATAATCTAATGAGTACCGTTTATAGAACCGCATTGTCGGTTCTTGATACAGAGCTAATAATATGTAAACTTCACGCTCCTAAATTTTTTTCGAGCTTTCCAATTTTGAAAACCTTTTTAACAAAATTCAGGCCCTAAATCAAAATTCCGCTTCAAACAGTCACGAGAATTTAACTTTCTCTCTGAAGTTGAGCGAATTTCATTAAAATCGGTCCAGGGGTTTTCTCAGAGAAGAATGTTTGCGTTCTACGTGTATTTGAATAGGCCGCCGCGGTGTTGGGTCCGAGGTAAAGCTCCCTCCTGACGAAATTGGTACAGTATATGACTATAATGCCCTACGATGTTCAGTCACCAGTCTTCTGGCCCCAGGATAGGTACTGCACTAATTATCCGGTTATTTAGTCGATAACAAGCAAATCGCTTTAACATCAAATTTCCGGGCATGATTTTTATGGGAAATCTATTATTGCGTTCGATTGCTCCGATCACGCTGTTCCGCCTTATGCATTGCGTAAATATGTTTTTCCACGTTTTGTTCGCGTGGAGCGAAATAAGAAAAGTGCCGCATGATTGCGCGCCCGCGCGCTGCGCCAGTAGCGGTGCCAATATTGATTCCAAGAAAGTAAATCAAGGTCATCGCTTGACCTCTGCAAGCGTGCGGAAGCGGCACGCTGTCGGTGTTGGCTTTAACGTGCCGCGAGGTGTTTGTTCCGCGTGGCGTTTATCGCATGTATGCGATGACCAGGTGGTTTTCGAGGTCCAGAAATGATCTGAGCAAGTTCGCTTCAATCGATTTCGGGGGCTGATGGTGACATGCAGCGTAAGCTCACAATCACGGGGCACTTTAGTTATTTCGCTCATTACGCATAAAGCTCGCAAGTAATTGCGGAGGACACAGTGCGACGAAAACGACCGAATGACATCTTTTTTTCAGGGCACAATAACAGATTTTATTAAAGCGAAAATCAGACATCCACCGGTTTGAAGCAATCGCTACAAAGGAAACCCTTCACTTCACTTCTCTTAATTACTTTAAAGACCCCGGTTAAGGGGTATAACTTAAGGGTAGGTTTACAGATAAAGGATACAGAGAGTGATCTTCATGACAAACAAATGTAGTTATGTTGTCCGCAAAATTTGATGAACACGTGAGGGCTGCAATGTCACGTGGAAGGCCATGCTAGTCTACTGCGGTGCGAAGAAAAAAATGAGGCCGCAGAAGTAGCGGTGCGAGTAGGTGCATGTGCGATTGAGAAAGGATGGACGTACGGGGCGCCGGTGGGATGATATACGGTGCTTGATTGAGGTAACTGTGAAATAAGTTGTGAAACAAAGATTAGCAAGATCAGTTTTACGTTTTAGGGATGATATGCTTATGTCGTATGAATATGAAGAATGGATGAACCTATTGGCACGATTTTGTACAGATTCTAGTTCGTTTCTTAAGTATACCTGGTGCGGGCTCCAGATGGGCGCTACATATTCTAGCTTCGATCTGATGAGTGATCTGTACGCGAGAAGTTTAATGTCTGATGGTGAGTGACGCAAATGACGCTTTAAATAACCGAGGGATCACTTCGCGGATGATATAATATTGCTGTTGTGTGCGTTCCATGAAAGGTCAGAGGATAAGGTGATGCCTAGGTATTTATATGATTGAACTTGTTCAACCGTGAAGTGAGATATTAGGTATGAGAATGATAAGGAACGAAGCTTCCGATGAAAGGAAACGAGCTTGCATTTAGTGGGATTTAGCTTCATTAACCAAAGATCACACCACTGTTGTACAAAGTTAAGGTCATGTTAGAGTGCAGTTTGATCAGAAATCTTCGTAATTGTGCGATAGATGACACAGTCGTCGGCAAATAAACGGATATGGGAGGATACACGTACAGGCAGGTCAATAATATATACGAGGAATAAGAGGGGTGCGAGTACAGATCCTTTGGGTACGCCGGATGTTACAGGGAGAGAGCTGGAACGGCTATTTTTATTTGAAACAAACTGGGAACGTTTGTTGAGAAATGCTGCGATCCATGGGAGAAGGTCAGGGTGCAAATTCAACTGGGAGAGTTTTAGTATAAGGCGTTTATGTTGTACTGTATCGAATGCTATTGCGAAGTCGAGAAAGACTGCATCGGTCTGAAGGTTCAGGTCGAGATTTGAATGTAGATCATGAAGAGATATAGCAAGTTGGGTTTCACAAGATAAAGATTTACGGAATCTGTGCTGGGAAGGATGAAAAAAAATGTTAGTGTCAAGAAAGTGCATAATGTGAGAGTATATGACGTGTTCCATGATTTTGCATGGGACGCTTGTGAGAGAAATGGGGCGGTAAATTAGGGGGGATTCTTTGTTACCTGATATGTGGGCTGGAATGACATTGCCCTCCTTCCAGTCGTCTGGCAAAATTCCTGTTTCGAGTGAAAGTGAGAAGAGCATCGAAGATAGCACTGCAATAATTTATTTAGAATTTTTAACAATTTTGAGGTAATATCGTCGACACCAGCCGATGATGAAAGTTTTAGTTTGTCAATGCGGGATGAAATGCCAGCGACAAAAATTTAACAGGGGCCATCATTGGTAGTGTCGCAGTAGGTGGCGTAGGAAGAGGCAAGTCGGCTTCGTCAGTGAACCGGATGTAAAAGCGATGTTAAAGGTGTCAGTACAAGCAGCGTAGCTTAAAGATTCGTCTTTATCGTTTGTAAGTGTGACGTCATGTGTTTGTTGCGGGTTTATGACTTCCCAAAATGTTCTAGGTTTAGTTTCTAGAATTTTGGATAAGTCATTAGGATAAAATGTCTCCTTCGCTTTCCGAATTGCAGTATAATAAGCGTCTTCCGCAGAATAGTACCGGTCCCATGCGCTCGGACTTCCAGCACACTTCGCAGTACGAAAAAGGCGCTTTTTCTCATTTCCGAGCCTTTTTAACTTTTTAGAGAACCAAGGTTATTTTATTTTCAAGAAAGCTCGCCGGGGCGATAAATTTATTATTCAGGTCAGTCTCTTTGTCCTTAAGCACTAGCGAGGTGTCATTGAGAGAACGGGAACCGAGATTGGATTGGAAAACAGCCAGAAAAACTCGTAATTCATTTTTAATTGCTTCATAGTTAGCCTCATCGTACAAGTGAATTGTTTTGCGGAAGACGGGGGGACGTGTTTTCGGGACGAAATTAAAAGCGGTATGAATGACTTTGTGATCGCTGATTTCCCTTGAATATACGATAGATTTTAAGCTTTGGGGGCTATTCATTAGGACAAGGTCTAGAATGTTTGAGGATTCACAAGTGACGCGCGTCGGTTCTGTTACTTGTTGGATGAGGTGAAATTTGAGACAAACATTGATAAATTTGCTTGCTTCAGTATTTCCTGAAGTTGGTGAAGCCTGATTGAGCCGATTGAGCCCCAATGATTGAGCCCCAATGCACACATCCTCCAGAAAGGAGGATGTGTGCATTGGGGTTGTTTTTAGTGAGCTGGGGTAATATTTCGTTATGTTCGAGGGCTAAAACTGGATCAGTTCGAGGGGGCCTATGGCATACACCGAGTATTATTGCTTCGGAAGGGGCACTACACATTACCCATAGTGATTCCAGTTGCGAAGATGTACTGATTAGAGAGCATGATAGTTCTTTGTTGGTGGCCATGAGTACGCCTCCGCCACGTGCATTTTTGCGGTCGTGGCGAAAAATGTTAAAGTTCGGCAAGTCAGCCAGTGCCTCCGTATCTGAAATGTCGTCAGTGAGCCATATTTCTGTTAGTATCAGTATACTACTGCCTGTTGATTGTACTAGATAAGACAGGATTACGCGTTTGTGAAGAAAACTAGGTATGTTAGTATAAGGTGCACAAAACGAACGATTCGCTCTTGCGCATTTATGGTGCTGATGGCGTGGTTGCTGACAGCGAGATGATCCCTACGATACGGCTCTGACAATTCCTGCTGCCGTGTCAAAGATATATTGCTGGGCTTCAATATGCAATGTTTTGAAGCGTAATGAAAATGGCACCGATTCGCTCCTAGCAAAAGTAATGAGCTGTTTTCGGGCAGTTCGAACTGGACGCGTGAAATTTTCCACCCATGACCCATGACTATTATGTCAAACTCTTGCCTTTGCTTCAAGTTGTTGACAAATTCGACTTAGCCCTAGCACCTACTCGCCGCCTGGTTTGCTCAGATGATAGAGCGATTGCCCCGGAAAGCCATTGGTCCCGGGTTCAAGTGCTGGACCAGGATGAATTTTTCTTCAACTGCGAGGCGTTTCTTTCGAGGAGCCCGTATGGGTTTCCTTTGAAGCAATTGCTATGAACGGGTGGATGCCTGATTCCCTTTAAAAATTATTTCTCTCCACCTTGCGGGTTTCCGCAGAACTCTTATGCCAATCACAGATTTTCCGTCGGAAGCAAGCCCACAATTGAACCTTGAAGTTCAATATTGCCACATCCAGAACGCGCGAAACCGGTAGTGATGGTCAAAAAGAAAGACGGCAGTGTACGTTTCTCTGTCAACTACCGTTAAGCTGAGCAGGGTTACAAAGAAAGACGCATACCCGTCATCGCATGTTGACGGTTTTGTAGTGAGGACGAGGCATACCCGCTATTTCTCGTCGATGGGCCTGAAAGGTAGGTATAGCCAAATCGAGGTCGACGAGAGAGACAGAGAAAGACAACTTTCTTAACGCCCGACGGGTCTTACAAATTGATGGCCCTCTCTTTTGGTCCATGCTCAGCTTCAGCGACTCTTGGATACAGTTCTGTCAGGCCTGAAGTGGCTGACATGTTTAGTCTGGCTCGATGACGTCATAGTTTTTTATACGTTCGAGGAACACCTTAGACGGTTTCGGCTGGTTGTACAAGCGGTATGGTCCGCCGGTCTAAAACTGAAAGCAGAAAAGGGGCCCTTTGGTTTCGAGGAACTCCAGTGCTCAGGTCATGTTGCGAGTCATCAACGTGTCCGCACAGACCCCGACAAGATCACGGCTGTCAGGCGTTTCCTAGGTTTCTGCGTGTATTACCGAATAGCTATTGCCATTTTGTTTCACATATAGCTTCGCCGTTAACGTGCCTTACAAGAGAAGACGTTGCCTTCATATGGGGCGAAGAAGAACAAGCAGCGTTTAATGATCTCTGACAGCGCCTGCAAACGCCTCCTGTGCTGGCTCACTCTGACGAGGACGCTCCTACTACGATTCATACAGACGCTAGCAATGTGGGTCTCGACGCTGTGCTCGTGCACTGCAAAGACTCAGCCGAGAACGTCAAAGTATACGCAAGCAGGACGCACTGACATGCCGAGTTTAATTACTCAACCACAAAAAGGAATGCCTTACAGCGTTAGCACAGTTGTGAAGTTTCGCCCGTATCTCTATGGCTGTTCTTTAAGCGCTGTCAGCGATCATAGCTCACTTCGCTGGCTGAGGAACTTGAATGATCTGTCTGGTCGACTAGCACTGTGGAGCCAGAGGCTTCGAGAATTCTCTATGACACAGGTGTACAAGTACGGAAAGCAAAACTCCGATGCCGACTGCTTTTAAAGTCCCCGATTGAGAAGGAACTTAAATATGATGATGTGGACGTGGTTTCTATAGGAGTTCCACAGACAGCCTACAGAGGGAAGAGAGCGACTTGTTGCCGCTAATTGATTTTTTTAGAAGGGCAGATAAAAAGAGCGGCTAAAGGATTTGTAGAAAGGTTGCCATCATTTTGCTTCCGTACTAATGTTCTTTACACGAAGAACTTCTCTTCAAGTGGAAGCAGCCACCTGCTTCTAGTCTAACCGCCTATCGGTCGTGAGATGTTGCAAGAGTGCCACGACGAACCGATCTCTCGCCACCTCGGCTACACGCAGACACTGGCGTGCACTCTAAAAACAAAGAGAGTTCCGGGCACTCTCTTTGAGGGAGTATCTGCTTGTCCCATATTTCACTCTCTTTTTAAAAGTAGATCGACCCTCTCTCGGAGAGAGTAGGTCAACCTCTCCCGACAAAGATTTGTTACTCCACCGCAAGGGAGTGCTAGTACTCTTCCGCAGAGTGCTAACACTCTCCGCACAGGGGTAATAGTACTCCCACAGACCGAGTGCTTCTACTCCTCAAAACTAAGTAATTCTCCTCCTCCAAGCTGAGTGTTTCTACAGCAGAGTGCTTGTAGACGTTCAGAACAGAGTGCTAGTGCTCTTCCCAATAGTGTGAAAGCACAATGTAGATCCATGGTCACGTTAGAAGGGATTCGCAATACTTACATGGGGGAATATTTGAGTCCTTGATGAGCAGCTCCTGCACTTATGCTTGGTGAATGACATGTAATCTGTAGTAGCCGAGTTACTCAAATGAAACATATTCTCTCTTAAAAGGTCAATATCTTTATTGATCATTCACAAGACAAACTGAATAATTATTTCAGAAACATGCTGACAAACACATAAATCACATTACAATGATGCCCCCGACTTTAGAACGCATCGTGTAATAACACATAAGTATATTGTCTAAAGTTTCATCTGTATTACAGTAGAAATATACCTTAATTTCAACTGGCTCCTTCTTTTCAAAAATAATGTATACAAAAGAAAGTAAAACAGAACGGACGGGTCCAAACGGACAAAGTACTGACACTATGATAAAAGAGAAATATGCACAAGATTACTGGCCAGCAAACGCTTTTCTGGCACAAAGCGTGTGCACTTATATGGCTGAGGTTACCAGATGAGCTGCCATGAATGGGGCTGGTAATGTAGATAAATAGTACAAGAAACTCCTTTTGTGTGCCATATTCTAAGGCAGCAGTTTAATTGATAACGTCCTGTACAGCGTATGGATGTTCCTGACTGAGAGTACAGTGCATTTAGAGATGTGTTGTATATTCCCGTGTGAGGCCGCAGGTTTAGCTAGCTTTGCTTATATTTCACATAAAGTTATTCATGTATGGGCGGCTCCCCATTGTTTCCAAGTGTGTCTTGTCGTGGTTCTGCAGCAATATCCTTCCCGGTCTCCAACCGGTACAGAGGCATGTTATATTGCTTATTTGGTTCGCCTCCTCATGAAAATAGTTTCCTGGTGGTGTTGGGATTCATCCGTTACACTTTCTCACAAATAAATAAAATAAATTTACAATATTATACAGTGTGTAGCAAATGAGTATAAAGCTGCAAGGTGCATTAGCCTTAAAATCTTGCGCATCAAATTTCTTGTCATATATGGCAGCTTTTCATTCCAATTAGGGTAAGAATGATGTACTTCGGAGGAACAGCTTTCATAATTACATGGTCAAATAATTGTTACTCATTGAATATGCAATCTAAATAAAGCGTAGCATGGCTTCAGATGTGAACCAAAATAAGATGGGATGAATATGATGCATCACCGGCGACATAAGCATAAGTACAGGCACGAAAAAGACAAACAATGAAGCAAAACATAAATCGAGAATGGCACCATCCTGTTTCACATATCCCTTCAATGCACGTGGATTTTGCATGCGACAATGCATGCACTTGCACAATAAACCAACTACCTGAAAGCAAAGTTTTTTCCTACTGATGGGGTTAAGATGCACTAAAGTAAGAAAAATTATTGCACTGCACAGAATCTTAATCCCAAAACAAGTACATATGTGTTTAGGCTGATTAATACATCACCTCTCTGTGCACTCTATCTTAAGTCCAGAAGGTCATGAAAGCCATGAAACTAAGGGGCTTTTGCTTAACTCTATATGTTCACATCCGCCAATGGACGAGCAAGTCTTCTACTCAGATGTTCTCAGTTCTTTCCATTGAATGCATCTCTACCTATACTAGCATACTTGGTTGGCAAGCTGATTAGAGAAACCACAATATTACATTTTTAAAATAACTTTCAATTCCAAGTTACTTTCCGGCTTCTAAGACGTAAGGTTTGCACCACAGTCTACAATGTTAAAGGCCCTAATTGCTCCTTGCTTTCGTTTCGGGAGGCACGAGCGGTTCTACTGAACCGGTTTCGTGAGCATGCACGTAAACGATAATGCCTTCTTACACATGGGATTCTCTTCCCCCAATGCTTCCCCTTTCTGGAACTTAAAAAGAAGCCATAATTCTGAAGTTAGGTTTAACAATAGATAAAAAGGAAGGCATGAAAATCTGCCTGCATCATGTGAGAATTTAAAATACAGAATCAGTGGTTTGTATTTGCACCCTTGCATTCACGAGCTGCTAAATGTAAAGTAATAAAGCTGTTAAATGTATGTAAGCGCCTAACAAGCATGAGCTGTTGCTTTTTATAGTGAACACAGGCACCGGGCTCATTGCAAGTATGTATCACGTCACTGAGCAAATATGCAGTTTCATTGTACCACTATTTTTGTTACATGAATATATCTGTTGAGAGGCAAAACAAAACGTCACTTCTCACAAAAATAATCAGCTTTTTTTAAACACATTTCTAACTTTTCAATGACACTTGCTCCTATGTGTTTGTCTCCAGAGAGCATACTTCATTTGGACTTTCTCATCGGAGACATTAAATATGTATACCGCGTTAAGATGACTGCTAGCACATGAAAATTTTCATCTTGGTGTGACATACTGTGTTTTGATTTTGTTGACATTTAATCAAATGGTACACCCAATGTACTCACATTTTAGTTTTCCTGTCCTAATTGCATGGCAATGTATTTTGATTCTCTGGCGTGCGCTCCTCTGCACTACGGGAAGCTGAGCTGGGCTGGGCTCTTTGACATCCTTGTGTCCTTGCAGCTGACTTCTTGCGTTATATAAAGTGGGTGCCTGAAAAAGACCTTGTGCAAATGTCAACACGGGGACATACTGTAAAACAAGATCAACACAGTCAAGGTCATGACACTAAAAGAAAGTCTTAGCTCTTAGTCTACCTGCTGAAATGCACGCGAAACATCTACATGACTGCAACAGTCAACTGCTAAACAAACTTCCATTTTTAGATTTTAACACAAAATGAATAACCGACAGTTCGTCCTCGTTCGGCACCAATGTTACTATACTCTTGCTAATAAATAGAATATTGGTCATTGTCAGATGTCATAGGTCGGTCCGGTGTCGCAAGCACCACTTGTGACGCATCCTAAGCACGTGCCCAGTGTGCCCCCCGGACCATCTCTGGTTGTGCCACTGCCCAAGCCATAAATATGATCCTGCAAACTAGATATTCAGTAGGGATGAAAATATGGTCCTCCAGTTCAATGGATATGACTGGATGTGCCTATAAGGAAGGGCAACAAGCCTTGTTATGGCAAGCTTACCCACATTTCAGTAATAACAAGAAAGTTCACTGAGGCTTGGATCTAAGCTTAGTCAAAGGCATGAACTTATTTTCATTGATGAGGTACGCAGTGGAGTTAATTTTTGAGACTCGGCTACTGCTACAGTTTGAAATCCAACATTTACCATTCTTGTAGGCATGTAAACGTTGCAGTTAGTTCGCAGTTATTAGTTTACTAGACCAACTCTTTGTTTTCTGCACGACAGACGACTGATAACACGGAATTGAAGCAACGCTTTATTTTTACACTTTATTCCTCTACTAAAAATACTAGAGCGATAAACACAGTTTGGTCTGCCATGCAGTAGCAAGATACACACATAACGCTTGTAACCCCAAGAGCAAGTGTGCTTTAGCTGTTCATATGACATAACTCGGCAACGTCAACTCACATTACCAAATGCACAGGCATGTCCAAAGCAATAAGCGTACGCAAAGCGCCCCTGCAATTGTAATTCCACACAGCCGCCTTTATATTCAATGCCGATGCATAACTCGCTGCTTCACAATCCACCATGTTTGTAGACATAAGAACCCTTTCATATTCGCACCGGGCTCCAAATCCCCAACAGGAGACATAAAATCAGACATATAATCACACCATTTCAATGCAAGAGCAAAAACAGTTCAGTCTTAGAGCTAAACCCCACGAGAGCGACGGCGACAAGCGATGCCTTCGGGCCGTCGCTGCGACAGATCGCTCGGTCTGGAAATCTAGGAATCGTCGCTCGTCTCCCGAAAATCCAATGGGCCACTAGCCAATAGCGCGAAGCCGGAACTGGATGTATGTACATCGCTCAAATACTACCGATTGTCGCGCGGAACGAGCAAACGATTGAAATTTTATACGTGCAAGGGTAAGAACCGACTGCAGGACCTTCAGAAATATTTTATGCTACCTTTTACAGTCAAATACATCAACCTAATTTACTAAAGCACATGTCAGGCTAGTTTCGACGCGTATTTGCAGCCCTCATACCGGCAACACTGGGGAGGCGTCGCTCAACATCGTCGCTCACACGGGGTACGACTTGTAGGCGACGAGCGAAAGCGACAGCCATCTCCATCGTATCGCTTGTAGATGTCGCGCGCAAGATCGCATATATGGGGTTTATATTTTATTCAGCATAAAACATTGTTTCCTCATGCGTTTTCAGTAAGTTCAAGATAACGCGCCCAATTGACCTCTTGCAGAAAGTTTCTAACAAGAAGTGGAGCTGCACGCAACTTTCAGTGGTCGCAGATTACCCATGGGCGAGACACCATCAAGCGCACGGCTTATTTATACCGAAAGCGTGGCGCCAGCAAAATGGCGCCTACTGTTAGGTGACTCCTTATTTCAACAGCGTTCCGTACACAGTAGACTGCCAAGCTGAATAAATTGAAACACACAAAACGTACACTAAGCACGCTCCGCATAGGCTCGGAATCATGGGCTGGTGAACAAACCGTTTTAAGCGTCCTCTCACTTCAAGTCTTCTTGAGCATACCATGGTTCTGGCAGCGTTTGCGATTTTCGAAGCTCTTACGGATATTGGCAAGTCATAAAATCGCATGCAGTTATCGCGACAGCTGGCTTTTTCGATTGACATCGAGACACAGCGCGCTTGCCTAGTGCGTCGTCAATCGCGTCGGCTAAGCGCCGCGACGACTTCCCGGCGATAGCATATCATATATGCAGAATGTGCACCTAAGTCAGAATTCACATACTGTGGAGGATTTGTTGTTATATCCAACGAATGCCTGACGACTGTCGTGTTTTCGCGGTGATGTGAGATGGCTGACACATGTTCTCCCTTGGATGGCCTCCGTTGCTGCTCGCTGGACGGATTACCTATTTCCGGTGCTCTGCTGTTCCGCGATGTTGAGCGTGCGCTCGGTGCAGCAACTCCGAGTGAAAAAGTAGAGCGCTTGTTCCACGTTCCATTGAACTGTGACTCCCTATTCTTTTACAAACGGAATGGTTTGCTCTTTGCTCAGCGTCTGTGAGTGATACATTGCCATGTTCGGGGCCAGCTTTCTACAGTTGAAACAGAATATTACGCTACGTTTTATTCTCTATTGCCGCAAGAGTAGAACGGGCATTCTACTCTCTCTCAGAAGGACAGAGTTTAAAGCACATTTCGCTCTCTCCTTGGTGACGGAGTGAACAATGCATTTCCCTCCACTCGACAATTTGTGAGCGTAAAACAACGCTTTGAAGAGTAAATCAGCCGCTTCATTCCTGCGATACCCTTCCTAGTTTTTAGAGTGTGAGTGAAAGAGAAATATTACTGCCCAAGGATTGCGGCCTTTGTGAAACGTTCCGTGCGCACGTGCCTCGATTGCCAACAACGCAAATTATCACATTTGGAACCAGCTGGGCTACTACAGCCAGTCCAAGTGCCCACGACGCCATTTGTCCAAATCGGAGTGGACCTTGGCAGACCATTCCCGACTTTCAATACTGGAAATAATTTAGTAATAGTTGCCACAGATTGCCTAACATGATATGCCGAAACCAAGGCCCTTTCAAGCGCCACTGTAGCCGAAGCAACGCGATTCTTTATTGAAAACGTCGTTTTGAAGCACGGTGGGCCATCGGTGATGATAACGGACAAAGGCACTGCATTTACGGCTACATTCCTAAAAACAGTGCTTAGCCTCAGCGGCACTACTCATTGAAAGACCACAGCCTATCGCCCGAAAACAAGCGGCCTTGAACAAGCGAAAACAAGCGAACACTTGAACAAGGCCATCGCAGATATACAGAGTTTGCACGTAGACGTAGAAAACAAGCATTGGGATGACATTCTACTGTGCATAACATTCACTCATACCACAACGCAAGAAACAACGCGACCGTTTAGCCTTCTTCATGGCCGTGAAGTGACCACGATGCTCCATGCTATGTTGCCACATTACTGCGGTGATTCAGGCATGGACGCTGAAGCTTTCGCTCAACGTGCTGAAGAAGCGAGACCAGTCGCCCGACAACAGAATCGCCCCACAACAGGACTACGACGTTCGACGCTACAATCTACCACGCCACTACATCAGGTATCAGCCAGGTGACAAAGTGTGGGTTCGGGCTCCAATCCGTCGGCGAGGGCTTTCAGAAAGGCTACTCAGGCGGTACTTTCGTCCGTACAAGGTGATACGGCGCCTCCGCGACCTGAACTATGACGTCATCCCTGACATTCCTGCTTCCTCCAGGGCGAGCCAGCGCACACCGGAAGTCGTACGCATTATGTGCATAAAGCCCTCTTGTTCGGAATGAAGAAAGAGAATGGTCCACACCTCGTCTGACGCATCTTCCTGCCGCTGAGTTAGCGGCGGGACGATGCTCTCTCTTGAGGGAGGCAAATGCCGCATCCACATCCAATACACAGCACGTAGAGAAAGACGAAGATCTCGCGCATTGAGAAAAGAAGATGACCTCCCTGTCTGATCTCTTTCCTTTTCAGTTTGCCTTATTAAAATGTCCTACGCTGTTTTCCCAGTTCCTGCTGTTGGTACATCGTGGCAATATAGCACACCGGCACATACCTAAATTCTTGGGTCCTGCGTGCGGAAACTACGATAGGATTATGAGGCACACCAGAATGACTTTGAGCACCTTGGGTTTTTACCGCGCATCCATCGCACTGTAACCGGTTGGTTTTGCATTTCGCCACCGTTGAGATGCAGCCGCCGTGACCTCGAGATTAGTAGCGAAACGCCACCACTGCTGGTACCAATACACGAAAGAATTGTACTAGTTGCAAGTAGGGTAGAGAAAAAGCTGCTTTACATCAAAAATTTAGATTCCAATAATAATTTTCTCCAATATCTGTGTAATTAGCGCACAAAATTAACGTCGTTGCGGAAGAGAACTGATGACCGATCACCATAAGTGTGGTTATAGTTACCCGATACCTTTTATTGCCACAATAACTATACTGACGCTCAAGGTCGTCGGTGCCGCCGCAGTGGTCGTGCTGTCCCGCCCACGGCGCATGCGCGAATCGCGTGTGGCGGGTAAGCGGATCTTAGTTTCGAAGGTTAGAGGATGTTGCTGCCAAACGCACGTAGAGTGCGTTTGGATGCATAAATGATCAGGCGAACTGAATGCACTGTCAACGTTACGCTCAATCACCGCGGTGGCGCGGAAAGCGCGATGTTTTTCCTTCCGCTCTAGTACCAACGCTGTGTCCACGCAAAACAGCGTTCATTTTTTCCTTCATATTCACAATGATGAGTACAAAAATCAAGTCCCTCGGTTCCCCTTCTTGAATAGATTTTTGTAATCATCACCATGTAAAGTGAACACACAATGAAGCCAAGAAAATCATCGGGAAAATTAGCTGTGGTTCGAAATGAAATATAGAAAATAACGAACGGAAATGAAAGAGGACGAGAAGATAACTCGTCGCCGGTTGGAGCCGCACCCACAGCTGTTTCAAATACTCGCACACTCACTTCAAACAGCCCGATATAAGTACTTAAAGAAATCGCCTGTCATGAACCGGTATACTTGTTATGACTACCAGACAGTACGGGCAACATTTCTTAATATACCATTTCATACTCTTTGACATTAACGTTGCGCGTTATTCGGGAACATAGCGCAGAGGTAATCTGAATGCAGTGGGACTCCTACGGTGCTGGACAAAGAATCCTCAGAATAAGGGATTCTATACATAGCGGCTTTTGTAAGATGGAAGAAAAAAAGTGGCAGTGCTTTTTCGGTCTGCATATTCGTAATGGTGACCCGCGCGTCCCTTTCAGAACCTCAAGCTGATCATTCCGTGATACGGCCCCCGTGTTAATATATAGCATAATAGAGATGTTGGTCAAACTGAAAGCTTTTCATCGCCATAGCAGAAGCACGTGCGTCAATGCACCCTGAAATTGCACCTCTCATTTATTTTTTTGTCTTACGGTGCTGCGAGTGAGCGTCACAATTGAAGCTTGACTCTTACTTTTTTGCATAAATTCAGGCCGATCTCTGTGTTTTGTTCATGTCAACTAAGATAACTTGTTCGACGAAGTAGAAGCAAAGATCACATCGCTTTGTCCTGGGTCACAGTTGAGTGGTAGCTGTTGGGGAAAGTTTCTGCACTGCTGGTAATTTCAGGACCTGAATTAGGGTTAGGTCATAGGGTTGGCCTTTTTTACGACCGATAATTCTGCGTAACCTTTCAGAGCTTCGCGGACTCGTGTGCCAGACGGACGCTGTTGCCTTCCTGGGCGCTGCAATACCGCCAAGCTGCGACTTCATCATGGTCGACGTATCCATTTCGTCCCCTCGGCAGCACCCCACGTACTCGTACACATCGATCGTTGAAATTATTCCAGGTATGCACTAATAACAATAAGTCGCCGATGAACGTAGTCCAAAACAACATAGCAAATAAAGCAGTTTGCAGTGATACCACGCCAGGGGAAATCAAATAGTAACTTGTTGCAACATGTCGCTGAGCGTTGGCTAGTGCTGCGAATGTTATATAATCCGTTTATGCTGGTGTTCACAAACGAGTGACTAGGTAAAGCGTAGTACCTGGACCGAGACGAATCTTTCTTGAATGGCGAATCTTCTGGTTACTTATTTGCTTATTTGTCTGTATCAAGGCATTTATGGCAGTTTCTCGTAGCTTCAGTGCTACGTTTGATTAGGTGACAATCGTTTCGTGCATGCAACTTTCGTCAATTCGCGGATTTCAGAAAATATTGTGCTCCTATTCATTTCTCTCACGCACCGAGCTGTCTAAGAATTCGCTCTCGCCTTAGCATTTGTGATCCGCTCAATAGCTGAGCTGCTAAAGCGACTGCCAAATGAATGCTTGAGCTGCAGACCACGTGACGTTATACAGTTTTGAAGTACCCATGCGAACATGGCCCCTTCAGCAATCAATTGAACTTCGCCGGAAAACACCGGCCTACCTAAATGGGCAGCAATTTCAAAAATTGTGTTTCGAGAGATCAACCTAGCTTCAAGAAGGTTTCGCTAGCAACATCGAGAAGGCATTTGCTTTAATACCATACGCAGTTAAGACAGTTGTCTCTTGGTAGTGTGTTATAGAAGTGTTTTAGTCCTCAACAAAACACTGTTACAGCGCAGCAGCGACGGCAAAGTGTCGCAAATGCGTAAGTTATTAGAACAATGTTGCTAACTGAAAATTGTTGAAACTGGGCAATATTTTGAAATATCAGTTTCGAAAATGTTGTCCATTGAGTTCTGTTGGTGTATTACGGCAAAATTGACCGATTGCCAAAAGGCAATTTCCGAAATTTATAGACGTAGGCGTACCAAATAATTCAAGAGGAACACAGAAAAACGCAAAGGGTGCACAATGCAGTTTGAGTTATTGTTGTGACTAAAAAGCGGAAAGGTGGAGACGGAAGAGGCAGTTCTGTGAGAGGGGTTACTTGGAGAGGAAGAAGGTGTATTTAGGGCGCGGCACTGGCTGATTGGTTGAATAAGTGATGTCATCATCAATGTCTCGGCGGATGCACACCTGTGCTCTGCTGCTGCAGATGAGTCGTGCCTCAGTGGTTTTACAGCAGCATGCTGGGTTGGTGTGTTGTCCAACACTGCTGAGATGGCTTTGAACTGAATTACCTGTCGGTGGTGGACCGGGACGGAGAGCATGAAGATACTTTAGTTAAATGACTAGCTCAAAGGCAGTGAGAGGCTGTGGCGTCATTCGAACAGCAACTGGCTAGGATAATTTCGTCTTCTTGTTTCTTACGGAACTTAGGTGTGCTTCTTCCTAACCACAATAAATTTACGGGTGAATTAATTCTTTTTACACTTTGACGCAACATTTGCGTTTCATTCCAACTGTGTGTCTGTCTGGATTTCAGCGCGACTTGAAGGACAGATATCACAACACGTGGCAAACGCACAGGACGCGTCGCTCCTGCTGACGTTCAAGAGAAGCGTGCTGCACAGTGGAACCCTTCAGCCGCAGGCCGTGGCCAGGGGCCTCGTACAGAAGGTCGTCGACATGAAGGCGCACGGCATCGCGCTCAGTGATCAACGGATTACATATACCGATGCCCGCGCAATTTCACAGGATGCCGAGGTACGTTCAGCAGTGAAGCGGTACGACCGACTGATCAGGTGGTATTGTGTAGACAAACGGGCACCGTATGCTTGAAAAACTGCTCCTCTACCATAATTATCTGTTGCTATTCGGCTTTCAAAGTAACCTTCCTGAAGCGTCAGCATGTGCCGCAGAATCTTTGCTCTTATAATACAGCTACGACAAGTATAATCATCATCATCATCATCATCATCATCATCATCATCATCATCGTCGTCGTCGTCGTCAGCCTATCTTATGTCCACTGTAGGACGAAGGCCTCTCCCTGAGATCTCCAATTGCCCCTCTCCTGCGCCAACCGATTCCAACTAGCGCCTGCGAATTTCTTAATTTCATCACCCCACCAAGTCTTCTGTCGACCTCGACTGAGCTTCCCTTCTCTTGGCGCCCATGCTGTAACCCTAACGGTCTATCGGTCATCAAGCCTACGCATTACACGACCTGCCCAGCTCCATTTCTTTACCTTAACGTCAATTAGAACATCGGCTATCCCTGTTTGCTGTATGATCCGAGACCACTCTCTTCCTGTCTCCTAACGTTACGCCTAATATTTTTCGTTCCATCGCTCTTTCCACAGTTTAACTTGTTTTCGAGCTTCTTTGTCAGTCTCTAAGTTACTCCCCATGTCAGCGCTGGTAGGATGCATTGATTGTACACATTTCTTTTTAATGATAATGGTAAGCTTCCATTCAGGATCTGACAACGTCTCCCAAATGCACTCCAACGTATTTTTATTCTTCTGTAAATTTCCTTCTCATGGTCAGGGTCCCCTGCGAGTAATTGACCTAGGTAAGCGTACTCCTTCATAGACTCAAATGGCTTGCTGTCGATCCTGAACTCTTATTGCCTTGCCCGGCTTCGTCTGCATATTAATCTTTAACCCCACTCTTATACTCTCTCTGGTAAGGGCCTCAATCATTCGTTGTAACTCGTCCCCAGTGTTGCTGAACAGCAGAATGTCATCTGAAAATCTGAGGTTGTTGGGATTTCCGCCGTTGATCCTTACTCCTAAGCCTCCCCAGTTTAATAGCTTGAATACTTCCAAGCACGCAGTGAATAGCATTGGAGAGATTGCGTCTCTTTGTCTGACCGCTCTCTTTACAGTTATCTTTCTTCTTTTCTTGTGCAGCATGAAGGTAGTTGTGGAATCTCTGTAGATATTTTCTAAGATATTTACGTAAGCGTACTGCACTCCTTAATTACGTAATGCCTGTATGATTGCTGGTATCTCGACTGAATCAAATGCCTTTTCGTAAACTGTGAAAGCCACACAGAGAGGCTGATTGTACTTTGCGGATTTCTCGATTTCCTGACTTATGACATCGATGTGACCCATTTTATAGTATCCCTTCCTGAAATCTGCCTGTTCCCTCGGTTGATTAAAGTCCAGTGGTGCGCTTTTCTATTGGATTGGATTGCAAAACTTTATTTGTCCAACACATGTAGGGAAAGCTTTAAGCCTTCCCACCTAGACGACGGCCAGGAGTCATTGGACCCTAGCGGCCGTTTCGGCCAGTCGGACGGTCTTCAGTTGAATCTCCGGATCGGAGCTGAGTAATAAGGTCTCCCATTGTTCTAAAGACTTTATTCTTCCCTCAGAGGGAGCCTGTGGGCATTCCCATAGAATGTGATTAAGATTAGCCCTGGCTTTACATAGCTTACACTGGCTGGAGTACTGACCCGGGTAGTGGAGGCTGCACGACACCGGGCTTAGAAACGAGTTTGTTTCTACGAGTGGAGGCCTGGCTCTTGTTTAAGGATATATCAGCCGGAGGATATTTAACCCGCCCTAGTCTGTAGTGTGTGAACTCTCTGTAACACACTAAGCGGTCCCACCCCGTGAAGCCTCCGGCTAGCCCACCAGCTCGGAAGTTAAGTCCTCGAGCTAATTCGTGGGACGCCTCGTCCCCAGCGAGGGAGGCGTGTGCAGGTGCCCAGATTATTTCGGTTTTCCTGCTATCTCTGCAGGTCTGCAGGTTCGGCTCGGGAGAAATTCTGCCTCTGGCAAACTTCATCACCGCAACCTTAGAGTATCTGACAATAATTTTGGCTGAAGTGCTTGCAATGAAGTGCTATGGCAGATTCTTCTCCAATCTAAGAGCAATCCGTTGGAACTGTGCGACTGGCTATCAATCTAGTTTCAGCGCTCGCTACAGCTAAGGCCATGCGGCCGTTGCCATAGTCTGCAGCATCAACGTAGAGCACGCTTCTCAAGAGCCTCGGCCCGTTTCTCTCTGCGTTCCTTGTGATGGATTGGGTGTATGTTTTGAAGTAGTGGTGGGATTATTAGTCGGTTCCGCACGCTTCGCGGCAGGTCGACTTTGATGCCTTCCTGCCCCTCATGGTTTATGCCTAGCCTAGCTAGGATTTTCCTGCACGTAGGGCTTCCCGCAAGTCTCTCATACTGCGAGATCCTCACTGCTTCAATAATCTCCTCAAGAGTGTTGTGGCGCCCTAGAGCTAAAGGTTTTTCATTTGCAGTACGGATGGGAAGCCCCAGCACCTGTTTTATACTTTTACGTATGATGCCCTCAATCTTCTTCTTTTCGAATGGCCTAAAACTGAGGAAGAAAGCAACATAAGCTATTCTACTATAACAAAGGCCTGGACTATCCTAACTAGATTCGCTTCTCTCATCCCGGACCGCCTGTTGGCAATCCTGCGGATCAGCCTCATGGTCTGCAGTGCGCAGCCGTCTAGTTTCCTGTTTGTTTCGCCGTTAAAGCTGTTGGCCTGAATCCAAAGTCCCAGAACTCTGATTTTGCCCACTTTTGGAATGGGGATCCCCCCAGCTGTGAGGGAGATTTGCGGTTCCTCCTTACTGGCCCTGCCTTTCGGCTGGTACAGAAGCAGTTCCGATTTTCGCGGTGAACATCTAAGTCCCCTAGGTCCGACGTAACCTTCAACTGCCTAGATAGCCCTTTGGAGGGTTTCCTCCATTTGGGCATTGCTGCCCCTAGGTATCCACAACGTGATGTCATCAGCGTACATGCTGTGGTTTAGTCCTTCAATACCCTCCAGTCTTTCAGGGAGTTTGATCATGGCCACATTGAAAAGAAAGGGCGAGAGCACAGAGCCATGTGGGGTCCCTTTGCTACCTAATTTAATGTCATCCGATTGGCATTCTTCAATCTGGATTTTTGCTTCTCGGTCTGACAAGAAGTCCTTAATGTAATTGTACGTTCGTTCGCCTACTCACAAGCCCTGAAGGTTCTCAAGAATGGCTTTATGTGTGACGTTATCAAAGGCCTTCGCTAGGTCAAGCTCTAGGATTGCCTTTGCGTCCCCCGTTTCGGCATCGATGATTTGGTGTTATAGTTGCAGCATCACGTCCTGGGTGTAGAGCCTGGGCCTAAATCCCACCTTCGAATGCTATTAAAGATTGTCTTGGTGAATATTTTATGTAATACTAGAAGTAAGCTAATGGGCCTATAATTTTTGAATTCTTTAACGTCTCCCTTTTGGTGGATTAGTATAATGTTGGTATTCTTCCAGTTCTCTCGGACCCTTGCATATCGATAGGCAGTTCGTACAAAGAGCCGCTAGTTTTTCAAGCATTAGGTCTCCACCATGTTTGATTAAATCGACTGGTAGTCCATCTTCTTCTCCCGCTTTTCTCCGTTTCATATCTTGCAAGGCCCTTCTAGCTTTATGGCTAGTTATAGAAGGAGCTTCTGTAACCTGTTTATTACTACTTTGAATGTAGGTATATGGAATGGAGGCGCACAAATATATTCGTCCTTAACGGCAACGAATGGTTGGTAGACCATAATGGAAACTACAGTGTGATAAACTAATCAGTCTCTTACGGGCGTAGTCTATGCTACAATGTGGTAGAGTACGGCAAGCTGCATCATGGTCCACTACCTCTCGAATAAGAGCAGCAATACATCTTGTTGGAATCTTTCGGCCTGGATTTTCGTGATCAGAAACTTATTCCCGTTAGTGACCACTTTCATTTAAAAAATAAGCAGCTGTTTGTTCAAGCAATGGCTTCCCAGCAGGAAAAGTAATAGCAGTTTCTGCAGTTGGACAAGTGTCGACTAAGTTGAAAGAAATATCTTCGCGTGGTTTCAATTACAGTATTCGCGAGTCAGTTATTCAACTTTTTTCACGTAAGCACGCCCAATCATTCTTACAATCATTTCTTTGGAGCGATAACCGAGGCGAACCGACGATCACCGACGCACGCGGGAGATTGTGCGGACAAGGAACGCGTGGATAATACAGGCTTCCGTGAGCGAGTGTGACGTAGCGTAGCGGCGAGGCCCTCTCCCCTCGCTCAATACCTGGCAAGTCAGCAGGCATCCCTTTTCGCCGGCTCTGCTCCGTCAAGGCGCACACGTGGTGGGTGTCGCAGCCATTGGAGGATTTAGGCGCCGTTTCGCTGCGGCAGACACCGGCTTTCTTGCTCATTGGGCCTTTTTGACGCTTTCGCATCGAAATAGGGGCGTCCTAAATACCGATCCGACTTCTATATAAATATGTTCTTCAAAACTCACAAAAAGTGGGCTGTGCGACTCACGGAATGGTGCGACCTATTGGCCCTAAATTACCGTATCGTTTCCTGTTGCTCCTATATGGCAGATATTAAGGTCGGTGCAAAAAACTTCGCAAGTCATATAGATGTGCGCAGTGCATTTTAACAATTCCTTTTCAAAAGCTTTGGGCATGTTCACCGAATTGAGAAGTCATACTGGCTGTGCTCAAAATTACCGTATCCACGCAATATCTGACTTCTTGATCGGCACTTCGCTTGCGTTATTGCCAATGCTTTAACGTAGAATTTCACGTGCGCTATTTCTAAGCGAGTCCTAAAGAATGTAACGTAACTTTAGTTTATTATATTTAAGCCAGGAGATAGAAAAGATTCGTCAATCATCGCATTAATCTTGTCCAAGGGCCCTATAACGTAAAGCTATTCCAAGATGTTTTTATTCCACTCTCATGACGTCAATTTTGCGCAAGCGCCGAAGCAAGAATCGGGCCGTGCGCCACAGGATTGTCTGAGCAGACAAATCAAACGCGCTCTCCTCGTTCATAGGAGGTCACATTTGTGTGCTTGAAGAAGGAATAACCAGAGTCCCGGAATAATATTGGCTACACTGAGCAGCTTGTCTTATCTAATTGGCTGACAAAAGGCGAGGAGCACGCTCAAAGGGAGAGGGATTCAATGGGGCTGAGCCACTGCACTGAAAATCGATAACCGGATGAAGAGGGTGGTGTCGGCGTCTGTGACTGATCAACTTTCCCTTACTTAGCTTACAGTGGCTGGTCGAGAATGGCAGCGGCATGCAACGGAAGCTTAAGAATGACGCTAAAAGGGATCCTCAGCAAAGAATAATTGGCCGAACGAGGTCGTAAACGTGACTTAGGTGTCCGAAATTTTTACACGGCCACTCACAAAGTTTTATTATTCGTAAATAAACCCATGCTCTATGGCAGGTGCGAGTAGCCTGTGCCGGAGCGATCGGCGGCCGCCATCTTTCATTCCTTTCGGAACCGGGCAGCCTGCAGCTATTCATAAGAAAATTCAGTTTTGTTCAGCTTATTATTGCAGCTTTAACGCGTACACGCGACTTTGACGCGGTGAGTTCCTGCGGTTTTGCGACGTCGCGGGACAAGCAGGTGAAGTTGGTATAGCCCGAAAACTTTTTACGAATAGCCGAGGGCTAATAGCGAATAGGTGTCGAATGAGAAATAACTGTCTTTGTTTTGTTCGGTGCAGTCATGCATAATCAATGTGTACACGCCATATGAGATCGGGCACTGTCGCAATTTTCATGACATCACGTGACCGACAGGTGAAGGGGGGGGTGTTCCAAAAAAGGTTTTGACCAATAGCGGAGGGCTGATTGCAGAATTCGAATAGAAAAGTTTCTAATAGCTTTACGTTATAGCACCCCAAGTTTGCTTCAGTAACGTAATTGCGAAGACCATGGTCATCTCACAATGAATTACAGAGCCATAGAGCTTGTTTTGCACATGTGGGCCTTTTTTTCGTGAACCTACGTTTTGGTTGAGATGAAAACCGTGATGTTTTACACCGAACCATGCTTTCGGTCGCAGGTTTTATCTAACGAAATCCAGTCGTATCACGGTATCATCCGATACGACGTGTTCACTGGAAGTCGTTCCGCCTTAAGGTCCCTGATGCTGGACGTTGTCAGGTACGGAAATTACTTGCCAGCAGCAACTTTTGGGAATTTTACTGCAACGTAAGCATGCAAACAAATGAAGTAGTGATCTTTGCACGTACGCAAGCTACGACCAACGCGGTTTCATAGCGAGTCGAGCACCCAAATGCTTTTTTTTTTGCGTAAAATAAAATGAGAGCGCTGGTAGCAGTCATTGCTAAAATATTCATCGTCGTTGCAGATAACGTCTTTAACTGCTAGAAGGCGGCTAACGGAAATCTAGCAGGAACGCCGATGTGTCTTTTGTAAATGAATGCACACCGCGGGAACAGAAGACAAAGACTAACAGACACACAGCGCTGACAGACAACGTATTTTGTTTGGGCACCGCTTGCGCCCATTAGTGGCATGTGACAGCCATATTGCCCTGCACCACACAAGATAGCTGTTGACATAGAAATTTCCAAACCCATGCATGGCTAAAAAGATTGCAGAACAGCAAAGTTTTTGTGTATTTGGTATGTGGCTCTTCGCAACTGTATCATCGAAAAAGAAACTCATTGGAGGTGCCATGTTCATACACTGTATGTGTAGTTATGCGTCTCCCAAAATGCCCAACTTTTAATTATCATGTATTTTCTTAACATACCAAGGATATATATCGCGGAAGACCGTGCTTAAGATTTCTGCTCAGGGAACATGTAATCCCTTCTGTACGGCACCGATTTCTCAATTTCAACCGATATCCTTAATCCAGTAAGCAGAGTGACTCTTTTTTAGACAACACACACACACACACACACACACACACACACACACACACACACACACACACACACACACACACACACACACACACACACACACACACACACACACACACGCACACACACTCGTACACACACACGCACGCACGCACACACACACACACACAAACACACACACACACACACACACACACACACACACACACACACACACACACACGCATGCACGCATTTTCTATCTGATCTCCTTTATGCGTCCAACTTTCCTTTCCAGGCAACTGCAATAAACATAACCTCTAATTTTTCGACGCGAAACTCGAATGTTTCCCGAATGTTCTTTCCTAACAATTCATTTCCGATCCGCAGGAGGCCGTCCATTACGTTTGTGTACCGGGTGTCGGGGATCAGCCGCACATTTACCCATCTTTATTACGACAACTTCTATTCTAAGAAGCTGAATGAAGAGAACTTGGTGAGATTTAGGCCGTTTCTCGAGCATTTCTCTTTGGTTATATTTTTTTCATGTCAAGTATGCAGAAGCAGCTTGTTGATATCTCCGAATTTCTCTTACCACTCTTCTTCGTTCGCACAAACTTATCAGTGAAAACGTTCTGAAGTAGTTTCAGGGAACCGTCACTGTTTTGATACCTCGGTAAACCTACACTCAAGCCTAATATTGGCGGTGGTATGATCTGCTCACCCGCGTCGTAACTTTTATGCCGTTTCACTATTAATACATTCTGAAAGAAAAGTACTGTATTACAGGTGCGTGCTAAAAGATACGTACGTATACGTACTAAGGAAGCAACTCTTGCCTTTAGTGGCGCATGTTTCTACGACTAAGTCGTACGTGCCCTGGCGCTATCCTTGAGCTAGCTATGTGACAACAGCTAACATGTCTGATAAAGTGCCAGCTCACTCATGTTGTCGCGACGCAAAATAGTACTGGACGATGCCTTAGGCTTGGTGAAAAAACGGAGTCCGCGGACCGCATAGGCTGTAAACATAGCTGGGAAATTTTGCATTAGTGCTTGACGCTTGGAGCTCAAAGGATGAGCGCTAAGTCAGCTTTTTCTCAAGCACTCTCTTTTCAAACGAGGCTTTGTCACCCGTTTCGAAGCTGCCAGCGGCTCACATATCTGTTGATATGAGAGATTCTCTTAGACGGCTGTTATTGGCCGATAAATGACATCAATCAAGCAGGACGTTTGTATCAGAGCGCTTCTTCCCACTGGTACTGTGCAAATTTTGTCCCAGTTTGCTAAACGGACTCAGGTCAGCGAAAATCTAATTTCGATAAGAATTACGTACTTCCGGAGGAAGCCAACTGTCGTCTGCTTGCACTCGACCACGGCCGCCTGCGTAGGAATTAAGCTTTGGCGAGACTGCTTATTGGTGTCGTAGCCATTGGGTTCCACTATGTCTCGCTAATTTCGATTCGTTTTGAACAGTCAGCTAGCTTCGAACCACGCGAAATTTAAGGTCAACGAACACCTACCCTTGCCAGCACGCGCTCACTCCTGACCACTCCTAGCTAGGTACCACGGCAGAAATCGCTTCATACTGAGCCTTTGACAGCGCTTCAAAATAGGCAATTTCGACGCGGCTATGCTACTGTTGGTCAAGCTGGTGCAAGACAAAACTGGGCCGCACTACGTAGCCCGGCCACAATGGAGCATACAAGGGCGAGCACGCTCTCCAGCTCTGTCGTGCACGTAGCAAACACTACGCACATGCACTACAGTCGCATATAGCTGCACCTGTAACGTAGTGTAGATACTATAGTAGATACAGTTGCCGGCGCAGGGTGCCATGACGCACCTGCTCACTGTAGCTCGCGGAGCTCACTGCGGCTAGCTGGAAACAGCCGCGTTTTACTTACATTTACATAATGCAGCAGGCCTTATGGCTCAAGCAGAAAGGGCAGGGAACGCTGGTAAATATATATGCAAAAGGCTAGAACGCTGATATGACATTGTAAGAAAGAAGAAACGAAACATTTAAAGAAAAACAGCACCTAACAGCAATTTTACCTTGAACCAGCTATTAAAAACCTGAGTTTGGAGGGATTAGGCAGAATTAAAATAATAAAAAAGGCATTCCATTCTATAGGTATGGAAAAGAAGGAATACTTAAAGAGGGTTGGCCTGGCAAGGTAAGAACAGAGAGTAGGAGGGCGAGAATAACTGACTTTTCTCGTTGAAGGAACACTGAGGTATTCGCTAGGATAGAAAGGAATTAACAGCATATTAATGAGTAAAGGAATTTCAGTCGCAGTATTTTTCTCGTTGTTTAAGGGAGTGAAATTCATTAGTCTGCTATAACTCGGTTAAAGACCGTGGTTCAAATCCCGGTGCCGCGCAATTCTCCACCGGAAAATAAAAAAAAAACCGTGTGTTGAGAAAATTGCACAAACAGGCCTGGAGTGCGGCCTGATCCCGGTGACCAGAACCGGTAACGCACTCTCTCACCAGAGCAGGATTGGCCACCGTGGTGCAGTACTTGGCCACAACCTCCTATATGAATACAACAATCAAGCCCCGGCCCTCAGTCCTTAGCAGCCGCGAAGCAACTGACCACGGCGGCGGTCAGATCTGCGACGCTGCAGAGGGTGCTAAGAATACCTGGCTCCGGACAGGCCGCCATTGGAATCTGAACCTGGCAACGTTTAACGTTAGAACGCTTTCTAGTGAGGCGAGTCTAGCAGTGTTATTGGAGGAATTAGAGGGTAGTAAATGGGATATAATAGGGCTCAGTGAGGTTAGGAGGACAAAAGAACCACATACAGTGCTAAAAAGCGGGCATGTACTGTGTTACCGGGGCTTAGCGGAGAGACGAGAAATAGGCGTCGGATTCCTGATTAATAAGGAAATAGCTGGTAACATACAGGAATTCTATAGCATTAACGAGAGGGTGGCAGGTCTTGTTGTGAAACTTAATAAGAGGTACAAATTGAAGGTGGTACAAGTCTATGCCCCTACATGCAGTCATGATGACCAGGAAGTCGAAAGCTTTTATGAAGACGTAGAATCGGCGATGGGTAAAGTCAAAACAAAATACACTATACTGATGGGTGACTTTAATGCCAGGGTAGGCAAGAAGCAGGCTGGAGACAATTCAGTGGGGGAATATGGCATAGGCTCTACGAATAGCAGAGGATAATTATTAGTAGAGTTTGCAGAACAGAATAATATGCGGATAATGAATACCTTTTTTCCGCAAGCGGGTTAGTCGAAAGTGGACGTGGAGGAGCCCGAATGGTGAGACTAGAAATGAAATCGACTTCATACTCTGCGCGAACCCTGGCATCATACAAGATGTAGACGTGCTCGGCAAGGTACGCTTCAGTGACCATAGGATGGTAAGAACTGGAATTAGCCTAGACTTGCGGAGGGAATGGAAGAAACTGGTACAGAAGAAGCCAATCAATGAGTTAGCGGTAAGAGGGAAACTAGAGGAATTCCGGATCAAGCTACACAACAGGTATTCGGCTTTAACTCAGGAAGAGGACCTTAGTGTTGAAGCAATGAACGACAATCTCATGGGCATCATTAAGGAGTGCGCAATGGAAGTCGGTGGTAACGCCGTTAGACAGGAAGCCAGTAAGCTATCACAGGACACGAAAGATCTGGTCAAGAAACGCCAATTTATGAAAGCCTCTAACCCTACAGCTAGAGTAGAACTGGCAGAACTTTCTAAGTTAATCAACAAGCGTAAGACAACGGACATCAGGAACTATAATATGGATAGAATTGAACAGGCTCTCAGGAGCGGAGGAAGCCTAAAAACAGTGATGAAGAAACTAGGAATAGGCAAGGATCAGATGTGTGCGTTAAGAGACAAAGCCGGCAATATTGTGACTAATATGGATGAGATAGTTCAAGTGGCTGAGGAGTTCTATAGAGATTTATACAGTAGCAGTGGCACCCACGACGATAGTGGAAGCGAGAATAGCCTAGAGGAATTCGAAATCCCACAGGTAACGCCAGAAGAAGTAAAGAAAGCCTTAGGAGCTATGCAAAGGAGGAAGGCAGCTGGGGAGGATCAGGTAACAGAAGACTTGTTGAAGGATGGTGGTCAGATTTTTCTAGAGAAACTGGCCTCCCTGTATACGCAATGCCTCATAACCTCGAGCGTACCGGATTCTTGGAAGAACGCTAACATAATCCTAATCCATAAGAAAGGGGACGCCAAAGACTTGAAAAATTATAGACCGATCAGCTTACTGTTCGTTGCCTACAAACTATTTACTGAGGTAATCGCAAATAGAATCAGGAACACCTTAGACTTCTGTCAACCAAAGGACCAGGCAGGATTCCGTAAAGGCTACTCAACAATAGACCATATTAACACTATCAATCAATTGATAGAGAAATGTGCAGAATATAACCAACCCTTATATATAGCTTTCATTTATTACGAGAAAGCGTTTGATTCAGTCGAAACCTCAGCAGTCATAGAGGCATTATGGAATCAGGGTGTAGATGAGCCATATGTAAAAATACTGGAAGATATCTATAGCGGCACCACAGCCACCGTAGTCCTCCACAAAGAAAGCAACAAAATCCCAATAAAGAAAGGCGTCAGACAGGGAGATACGATCTCTCCAATGCTATTCACAGCCTGTTTACAGGAGGTATTCAGAGACCTGGAGTGGGAAGAATTGGGGATAAAAGTTGATGGAGAATACCTTAGCAACTTGCGATTTGCTGACGATATTGCCTTTCTTAGTAACTCAGGAGACCAATTGCAATGCATGCTCACTGACCTGGATAGGCAAAGCAGAAGGGTGGGTCTGAAAATTAATCTGCAGAAAACTAAAGTAATGTTTAACAGTCTCGGAAGAGAACAGCAGTTTACGATAGGTAGCGAGGCACTGGAAGTGGTAAGGGAATACATCTACTTAGGGCAGGTAGTGACGACGGATCCGGATCATGAGACTGAAATAACCAGAAGAATAAGAATGGGCTGGGGTGCGTTTGGCAGGCATTCTCAACTCATGAACAGCAGGTTGCCACTATCCCTCAAAAGGAAAGTGTGTAACAGCTGTGTGTTACCAGTACTCACATATGGGGCAGAAACCTGGAGGCTAAGTTACGAAAAGGGTTCTTCTGAAATTGAGGACGACGCAACGAGCTATGGAAAGAAGAATGATGGGTGTAACGTTAAGGGATAAGAGAAGAAATCAAGAAAAGTAATGGGCATGGGCAGGACATGTGATTTATTTATTTATTTATTTATTTATTTATTTTGCGATGAGGTTTATTCTCGTTCACGACGTTGTGGAACGCTAGGCAAAACAAGGCACTGCAAGGGCTGTCCGAAGCACGGGGTCGCTCGAGATCACGGCACGGCCCTTCGTCTTCCTCTTCAGACGGCACATACACAGGGGCGCGTCTGCTTCATTACAATGCCCCGGGAGCTAAGCGTAGCCATCCTGGCGACTCAGGGCGCGGAGAAGATGAGCGGGTCGTAGTACGGTTTCAGGCGGTTGACATGGACTGTCTCTCGCCCACGACGACGCAGGTCTGGTGACACGGTGAGCGGCTCGACGATGTAGTTGACCGGTGAAGTGGCCTCGATTATACGGTATGGACCGTGATAACGCGCCAGGAGTTTGGAAGAAAGGCCAGGAATGTTGGCTGGTATCCAAAGCCACACAAGTGAACCAGGAACAAAGTTGGGCGGTGGTTGATGAGCATGGTCATGTCTTGTCTTTTGACGTTCTTGAGTCTCACTAGTCAGGGCACGTGCCAGCTGACGGCAATCTTCAGCATATTTGGCGACTTCGGAAAGCGGAGTATACTCTGTAGCGTCAGGTTGGTACGGCAGTATGGTGTCCAAAGGGCATGATGGCTCACGGCCATACACAAGGAAAAAGGGGGAAAAGCCGGTGGTCGCTTGCGTCGCGGTGTTGTACGCGAACGTAACAAAGGGGAGTACGGTGTCCCAGTTAGAGTGGTCGGATGAAATATACATCCGCAACATGTCGCCAAGTGTGCGATTGAAGCGCTCGGTAAGACCGTTGGTTTGGGGATGGTACGTGGTCGATTTGCGATGAATTATCCTGCACTCAGCGAGGAGGGCTTGGATGCCCTCCGACAGGAAGACACGGCCCCTATCACTCAGTAATTCTCGGGGAGCACCGTGGCGAAGGACAAAATTGCGAAGGATGAAAAAACCAACGTCACGGGCGGTCGCTGCTGGCAGTGCTGCAGTCTCAGCGTAGCGAGTAAGGTGATCTACGCCGACAATAATCCACCGATTTCCACGCCCGCTGCATGGAAACGGGCCGTAGAGGTCGATGCCGACGCGGTCGAACGGACGAGACGGGCATGGCAGCGGCTGCAACGGTCCTGTGAAACGCTGTGTAGGTGTTTTGCTTTGTTGGCATGTAGTGCAAGACTGAATGTACTTTTGCACAAAGTTGTACATGCCTCTCCAATAATAGCGCTGACGCAACCTTGTGTAAGTTTTGAGGACGCCGGCATGAGCGCTTAGGGGGTCAGCGTGAAAAGACGCGCAGACGTCAGAGCGCATATGACGAGGTATAGCGAGGAGCCATTTGCGTCCGTCGGGCATGTAGTTTCGGCGATATAGAATGTTGTCCCGCACTGAGAAGTGGGTTGCTTGGCGACGCAGTGCTCGTGTCGAAGGGACATCAGACGGAGCAGCAAGGTAGTCGAGTAACATTGCAAGGGATGGGTCCTTGCGCTGCTCTGTGAGCATGTCAGGGATGGTGAACGGTGACAGGGTGGACAAGGAAGCTGACAACGACGCCAAATCAGGCGTCAGTGGGGAGCGAGAGAGCGCATCAGCGTCGGAGTGCTTGCGACCAGAGCGGTACATGACGCGGATGTCGTACTCTTGCAAGCGAAGCGCCCAACGTCCCAAGCGTCCAGACGGGTCTTTCAAGGAAGAAAGCCAACAAAGGGCATGGTGGTCAGTAACAACGGCGAAAGAACGGCCGTAAAGGTATGGGCGAAACTTGCTTAATGCCCAGATGATCGCTAGACACTCCTTTTCTGTGACGGAGTAATTTAATTCTGCTTTCTTTAGAGTACGGCTCGCATAAGCGACAACGTATTCATCATAGCCAGCTTGCCGTTGCGCTAAGACCGCGCGAAGGCCAACTCCGCTGGCGTCAGTATGGACTTCCGTGGGAGCATCAGGGTCGTAGTGGCGAAGAATCGGTGGTGTGGTCAACAAGTGGCGCAATTGCTGAAATGCTGCATCACATTCAGGTGACCATGCTGCTATGCCGTTACTGGCGGAAAGTAAACTTGTCAAAGGCGCCATGATGGATGCGAAATTGCGTACGAAGCGACGAAAATAAGAACATAAGCCAATAAAACTTCGGAGGGTTTTGATAGACGTGGGCCTTGGGAACTCTGCAACAGCGCGGAGCTTGTCTGGATCCGGGAGGACGCCGTCTTTTGAGATAACGTGACCCAATAAGGTTAGCTTGCTTGCAGCAAAGCGGCACTTTTTGAGGTTAAGCTGTAGACCGGCAGAGGCGAGACAGGTCAGAATGTCATGCAGGCGAGCGAGGTGCGTCGGAAAATCGGTTGAGAAGACGACGATGTCGTCGAGGTAACATAAACAGGTCTTCCATTTGTGGCCACGAAGGATGGTGTCGATCATACGCTCAAAAGTAGCAGGCGCGTTGCACAACCCGAAGGGCATGACGTTAAATTCGTAGAGGCCATCGGGTGTAACGAATGCGGTTTTCGGACGGTCAGGCTTGGCCATGGGAACTTGCCAGTACCCGGAGCGCAGATCCAAGGAACTGAAGTATTCTGCGCCTTGTAAACAGTCGAGAGCGTCATCGATTCGAGGCAGAGGATAAACGTCTTTCCTCGTTATCTTGTTTAGGCGTCTGTAGTCGACACAAAAGCGAATGGAGCCATCTTTTTTCCTCACCAATACGACAGGTGAAGACCAAGGACTTTGAGAGGGACGGATGACTTTACGTTGGAGCATGTCGTCCACGTGCTCCGTGATGATTCGGCGCTCTTCGGCAGAGACACGATACGGGCGCTGTCGCAAGGGGGAGCGGGAACCAGTGTCGATGATGTGAGAAACACCGGTGGCACGGCCCAGTGACGTCTGATGACAGTCGAAAGAAGAGACAAACTTGTGAAGGAGAGCGAGAAGTTGGCGGCGATGAGATGGGGAAATTGCAGGGTCGATGGCTTTGTCAAAACCCACTGAAGGTGATGAGCCGGAGACCGAAGCGATGGCGTCAAGGTGATGGAGGGAGGCGGCAGGAACATCGAAGTCGTCGACGTAGTCGACCGCTTGAAAGTATCCTACCGTCTCTCCACGCAGTAGGCTGATCGGGTACTGGTAGTAGTTGGTGACCAGCATCACAGTTGAGCCAGAGGTTACAGTAAGCACGGCAAACGGAAGAACAATGCCCTTGCCTTGAGCAAACACATCGGACGGCGTGAACACTACGGTGGCGTCAGATGCGGAATCAGACGACAAGACAACAGCCATCGACGACTCAGGAGGTACGGTTGTGTCGGCATCAACAGTGAGTTTGTCGGCAAAGTGAGGAGAGCTGGTCGGCAGTGATTCACATAGTGGTAAAAGCGACACTTCTGCACGCGAACAGTCAATGACAGCATGATGACGTGACAGGAAATCCCAACCAATGATGAGGTCGTGAGAGCACGATGGTAGCACGAAACACTCGATTATGTACAGAACGTCGTTGATGACGACACGGGCCGTGCATACAGCTGAAGGGTGGATTCGCTGCGCGCTGGCAGTGGCGAGCACCAGGCCAGAGCGAGCTGTAGTCACTTTTCGTAGCTTGCGGCAAAGGCCCTCGTGAATGACGGAAACGGCTGCTCCGGTATCGACTAGTGCCACTGCTGGTACTCCCTCTACAAAAACGGTAATTACATTTTGCGGCGAAGATTGAGGTCTTGAGAAAATCGACGTATTTGCAGTTCTTGCCTCAGGAACTGCAGCAGTCAGTTTCCCTCTTCAGTGGGAACTCGACGACGCAGGGGCGAAATCGAACGCCGACGAGGGGAAGGGGAACGCCGAGTTTCCAACCGGCGATCAGTGTCGAGACGTCGCGGTGATAATGGAGGCGTGGCGGCGTATTGTGGTGCGTAGCGGGGCCTGTCAAAGCTGGTACACGCAGTTGAGGCGCGGCGGCGACAGAAGCGTGCCACATGGCCAGCAATGCCGCAGGCGAAGCAGATAGGCCGGTCGTCTTGAGTGCGCCACGTCTCGGTGGGACGAAAAAAGTGTGGTGACGGTCGGGCAACTTGAAATGAAGCCGGATTCATGGGCGATGGAAAGGAAGCGGTCTGCGCAGGTGGCCGTGCAACCACGGCTGCATAACTGAGCGGCAGCGACGTAGGGTGGTTGGCAAAGTTGGTATGGGCCAGCGGCACACTCATAGGGTTGGGTGGGGGGGTTGTAGGAGCTGCAGGAAGCGCTTCAGATATGTGATTTCGGATGGCTTCCTGCAGCGTTGGAGGCAAAGCTGCCGTAGGTGCGTCACTGTGAGGCAGCAGCGAGAGCTGCCTGGCCACCTCTTCACGGATAAAATCTTTGATATGCTGCGAGAGGGTCGAGTTGGTGAATTCGGTAGAAACCGCGATGCTGGAGACGGAATCGGCGTGCTGGATGTTCTGGCGGGCGATAGAACGTTGGCGGCGCAGCTCGTCAAAGCTCTGGCAGAGGTTTATTTATTTATTTATTTATTTCACGTACTTTCAAGGCCCGAAGGCGTTACAGAAAGGAGTGGAGTCAAAACAAGAAGTAATGCAGTAAAAAATAAAAATAAAAAATACAAACAAGTATTAACAAAAAATTTACAAAAGATATTAACAAAAGGCATTCTGAACGGCGGTTTTGAAGTTAGTAGGGTCGGTGATGAGTGCGATTGAGGCGGGATACGCTAGTTGGGCCTTTGGCCAGCAACATCTGGAATGCGCTGTCCTCGATGCCCTTGAGGATGTGTTTGATCTTGTCATCCTCTGACATGCTGGGATTGACCCGCTTGCACAAATCGAGAACATCCTCGATGTAGCTGGGGAATGTTTCTCCAGGCTGCTGTGCGCGCTGGCGTAGACGCTGTTCAGCGCGTAGCGTACGCACAGCTGGGCGATCAAACACTTCTGCAAACAGAGTCTTAAAGGCGGACCAGCTTGTAAAGTCTGATTCGTGGTTGAAGAACCAAAGTTTGGCTACGTCGGCGAGGTAGAACGGCACGTTGGTCAGCTTAGACTGGTCATCCCATCGGTTATGGGCACTTACACGTTCGTACGATGAGAGCCAGTCTTCCACGTCGTGTTCGGCGGTCCCACTGAAAATGGGTGGGTCGTGCTGACGAGGGACGCCGGCGCAGATGACAGTGGCAGCCGGTGGGGCGGGCAACGAGGTGGCGGGATCAGGCATAGTGCAAGGCGATCGTGTTGGCAGGGTTCGAGTGCGGAGCTCCAGGACGAGGCGAAGGATCTCAGGAACCTCCACCAAATGCGATGAGGTTTATTCTCGTTCACGACGTTGTGGAACGCTAGGCAAAACAAGGCACTGCAAGGGCTGTCCGAATCACGGGGTCGCTCGAGATCACGGCACGGCCCTTCGTCTTCCTCTTCAGACGGCACATACACAGGGGCGCGTCTGCTTCATTACAATTTATTTATTTATTTATTTATTTATTGTCATACTCTCAAGGCCCGGAGGCATTACAGAGAGGAGTGGTGATTACTGCAAACAAATTCATTAACAATATTCTTGAAGTTGGTGGCGTCAGAAATGGCAGTGATGGAGGCAGGGAGGCGGTTCCAGTCATTCGTCGTTCTTGGTATAAAGGAATCAAAATAAACATTGGTGCAACAAGTTGGAACTTCAACCTTAAAACGATCATCCGTGCGTGACGATATGTATGATGGCGGGGAGATTAGTTCACCCTTAAGTGTTTCGTTAGAGTAATAAATCTTGTGAAAAAGGCATAGGCGAAAGTATTTACGACGTAACTCTAGGTTAGGCAAGTCAAGGGTTAGTTTCATTGACGAGACACTTGCATGACGAGAATAATTCGAAAGAATAAAACGAGCAGCTCGGTTTTGAATGGATTCGATGGTGTTTTTTAGCTTTAGAGTAGAAGGGTCGAAAATGGAGCATGCATATTCAAGTTTAGGCCTCACTAAAGATTTGTACAGAAATAACTTGACAGCTGCAGTTGCCGATGAAAAATTACGCCGTAAAAACCCAAGCATGCGATTAGCGTTACCGTAAATGTAATTTATATGAATGTTCCATGTAAGATTGTGTGTAATGTAGATACCGAGATATTTATATGATGATACACTTTCTACAGGTATGTTGTTAATATTGTACATAGGAAGGGTGGTATTTCTTACAACACGGGACACACGCATCGCCTTACATTTATTAGAATTGAGCTTCATTTGGGATCTAGCACACCATGGCGTTACTATGCCAATGTCTGATTGAAGAGTATCGCAGTCGCCAGGGTTAGAAATGACACGATAGAGAACACAGTCATCGGCGAATAACTTATTTGATGATTTAATGTGGTCGGGGAGGTCATGAATATACATTAAAAATAATAATAGTCCTAGAACCGAGCCTTGCGGTACACCGGAGGTTACTCGACCAGTGGAAGAGAAGTATTCGTTAGCATAAACGAATTGGGAACGGTTAGACAAGAAACACTTGATCCAAGCAAGCACGTTAGGATCAATGTTGAGGTTACTTAATTTAGTTAAAAGTAATTCGTGTGAAACAGTATCGAATGCTTTGGCGAAGTCTAAAAAAATGCAGTCAATAATAAAGTTAGCATCCATCGCCTGGAATAAATCATTAGTGAATGACAAAAGCTGTGTTTCGCAGGAATAGTGTTTTCTAAATCCGTGTTGGTAGGGGGTGAACAATAAGTTTGACTCGAGAAATGAAACTAGGTGTGAGTAAACTATGTGCTCCAATTATTTGTAGGGAACGCTAGTTAGGGATATAGGTCTGTAATTAAGTGGGGAGTACCGACTGCCAGACTTATGTACGGAAATCACCATCCCTGCCTTCCAATCATTCGGAAGAATGGTAGTTTGAAGTGACTGAGCAAAGATTTCGCTAAGAATTATAGATGAATAAGTAATAGTTCCCTTATGAAATTTCGTGTTGATACCATCTACTCCACTGCATGCAGAAACTTTTGAGGTCTGTACCAACTTCACAACGTCATCAAGGTCAATGGTAATGGGGAGCATTAGAAAATAATGCACATCAGAAAAAACAGCGCTTGCGCACAGCACAGAAGCCGAAAATACAGATATGAACGCGTCATTCAATACTTCAACACAGACACTCCGATCGACTGGTTCATTCTTAGGATCACACAGTTCAATGGCACTGGATTCTTTACCGTTGACCACACTCCACAATTTCTGTGGGTTGTCTTTCAAAAAAGAAGGCAACGTGTGCTCATAAAATGTTGTTTTGGACTCTGCTACAGCATTCTTGTAGTCGCTCAGTGCTATAGTGTAAGCATTCCAACGATCATGATTGCCAGTTAATTTTGCTCGTCGGAAAAGCCTTTTCTTTTTGTGTAGTAAACGTTTAAGACGCGAGTTGAACCAGGGTGCGCGAGAATTAGAATAAATACGTTTTTGCGGGATGTACCGGTTAATTAAGGAGTTGGCTTTTTCTTTGAATGTTGGCCAGTTTTCTTCAACCGATCGAGTGTGGAAACTTGGAATGTAGTCAGTGAGGAAAGTTTCTAGTTCGTTAATAATTGCGGCAAAATCAGCATTTTTGTAATCACGTATAACTTTCGACGAGGTAACAGATGGCATGGTTAACTGCAAATTACACTGGATTATACAATGGTCGCTAATACCCGGTAGATAAGTTAGGGGCGAAAAAAAATTCCGGGGATGTAGTAAGGATTATATCTAGGATATTAGCCGAGTGTGCAGAACAGCGAGTAGGCTTCAGAACAAACTGGTGCAGGTTAAAAGCATGGCAAAGGCTGGTCAATTCGGAATATTCAGAACAGCACTCTTGGGTTGAAGGGGGATCAGTATGCCAGTTAATGCCAGGAAAGTTAAAGTCCCCAAGGAGTATTAGTGGCGTGGAAGGGAACCGTAAAATTAGACTATTTAAGGCATCGTGAAGGTCTGAACAAAATGTGTTAGGTGAGGAAGGGGGCCTGTAAACGACGCAAATGATAAAAAGTTTTGCGTTCGAAGCCTACGCGCGTGCACACTAGCTCTAACGGTGAGGCAAGCTCAATTGCAGCAGCGGTAATCGAATCACGAACACCGATAAGTACACCGCCACCACACCGCACATCGCGGTCATGTCGATAGAAACGGTAAACAGCAAAGAGGACGGAAGACAACCGATTGTCATTAAGGGTTACGGACTGGATTCTAAGGGAAGGGAAGCGTAGCAAGGGGTGGCAGAAAGTAAGGTGGGCGGATGAGATTAAGAAGTGTGCAGGGACAACATGGACACAATTAGCACATGACCGGGGTAGTTGGAGAAGTATGGGAGTGAGGCCTTTGCCCTGCAGTGGGCGTAAACAGGCTGCTGTTGCTGCTGCTGATGATGATGAATACAGTAATTCCAGATTAGATTGGTAATAATTCTAATTCCGAGATACTTGTATCCGTTGACTTCCCTCATGGGGTCTAGGATAAAGGAGTCAGAAAACTTCAGTGGTGTATTTTGTTAGTTACACTATAGGAGCACAGATTTATCAGAGTTGAGTTTCATCCACCATTTGTTGCTGTACTCAAGAACATTGTTCAAGGCTTAATTAAGTGCTAGTTGATCATTAATAGTTTTAATGTCGTTAAACATGATAGAATTGTCGACAAACACGCGAACATTTCTAGGAGCACCCACTACGCCAACTATGTCGCTACAAAATATAAGGGAAAGTAGTGGGCCAAGCACACTATACCTCGAGGAACACCAGGGGTCACCGGCAGAGCATCAGAGTGTTGCCCATCAATTGCTGCGTACTAGTTCCAACGCGTTAAATAGGCAGGAACACGGGATATTTGACGTTTGGCGCATCCTAGGCGCCCAAATTTGAAATAGTGGCGTCTACGCGAACATTCAAAATCAAATTTGAACAGCCCGTTACGGTGACGTTTAGTAGACACAGCCCGCTCCGCCGTAGCCTTCGCAGCGCAAAGCATTGAAGAAGGAGCGGGATCACCATGACGGGGTTCAAATAGAACCTCTGACTGCCAATAGCTTTGCTTTTGTTGAACGCACTGAAGTACGCTTTGCTGCAAATTACTTCTGAAAGTGCCTGTTTTACCTTCAAATGCAGCTCTCGACTGCGATAAAAAGTGTTTGAAGGCCGCTTTAAAAGACCATTTTTCTATTACTCTTCGCCTGAGTTTTGCTTTTCCTTGGTTCGCCCCGGGTAAAGCCACGCGTGGTCTTCCGGCGTTAGTAAAAGGAACTGCGTTCGCATTTCGCCCTGTACCTGTGCGCAATATTTTAATCTCTTGTCTCTTGTCGAATCTCTTGTCTCTTGTCGAACGTTTATCTCCACATTTTGCCTTCCAGAGCTCTATCATCGGCACGGACTTGGCACGAACCTTCACAGCACAACTTGGCAACTCTTTGGCATTATCCATGACCTTGATGGCAAGGAAGTGCCCCAAGAATACCGTGGTGAACTACGTGACCAAGAGCACTTGCACCGAAATACCTCTAAACGTTACGCACGTGAGTGTGCTTTCCACGGCTGTGCGTTATCTCGCTTCACATAAGTCCCATTTCGAGACCTGCTTCGGGTGGGGTGGAATAGTAGGTATGTTTGACTGATCAGCAGCAAGACACTAATTCGTGGTAGACTCGGAGCTGTTCAATATGGAAGACTAAGATGACGTCACTTTCCATTTTGCTTGCTTCTGCATTATATTTATTTGGCTTTTAAAGCGTTATAAATATCGCTTTAGTTCTGATAAGCGTGAATAGTGAACTTTGCTTTTCCTTGCTACTTTTTCATGTTTTCTAATTACTGTTAATATGTTCAATATACGGCTGCTTTCGCCTCTGTATAGAAAAAAAACTTCGAGTTGAAAAGCAAGCTAAACGTTTTCATATGTTGTATTCCGCATGCCGGTGGTTGCTACTTTGATCGGAAGCCAGCTCACTCGATCGCACATACAAGGGCAATAAGGAGACTTCCGCCACTGCTTGGTATTAGTGTGCTTGTGGTGTAAGGGTAAAATATGACTAAGCCGCATTTCTGTTGATCTGCGATGCCTAAACAATCACTGAGGATTGCACTGTTGCGCCTGTTGTATGTGCAAGTAAAAAAAATGCACAGTTTAGCCCAGAGGCAGAGCAACAATTGCGATAGGAAATTATTAGACAACTCTACGAAGTAAGGACAGTATCTTTATCGGCCATGTGAACGTGTAAACATTCGCTTACTAATTAAGTTACCATGCATGGTGTCACGCGCGCACACGCAAACACGAACACATCTCGCTCGATCACCACGGACACCCATTGTCAGAACGCTGGCGTGAGGAAGATCTGCAGAAGCGGCGAGCGAATTGCCTTTCGTGCTGCGTTTCGCTTCAACGAGAACTAACCGGCGAGAACACTGCGCACACCAAGTCATCAGCCATCGGCGCGCCTAGACTCCTTACCCATCGCATACCGCTTTCGAGTTGGGGCCTGCGCTCAGCCGCGCCATACGCAGCTGCCGCCATAGTAGAAAGCTTCCCTGCTGCATTGCGCGCAATGGAAGAAGGCTCCCTTCTTTCTAGCCCTTCTCCCTTGAGCACGCGAGATCAATCCGTCGTTTTCCTCGGCTCAGCCTTGCATGTTTTTCACTCACGCCCAAAGCATATGGCGCGCAGCCTCGATGTTATCGCACTTGGCCGTTACACGGAACACCACGTCGACACCGACGCCGATGTCGGAAATGCACCTGGGGTGTCTAGGTAATTGCTATGGCAATAAAACATGCATTGACTCGTGTCGCTTATGCGCAATATTCTAGACATCACTAGTGCCCTATTCCACATCAATTTAACAAGGTAATATTGGCAGCACGGAACTGACCAAGCATGTCTAGGTGAGGTTGAGTAGAGTTCAACATATACCTGGACGAGCGAACCTTTCTTCATCCTAAGAACTGCAATGTTATGCGAATTCATTGCCAACTTTCGGCCAACGTTTGCGAAATACGAAAGTCTCGACAATTCAGGTAGACGTTTGTGATACCAAAGTGAAAAATAAATAAGAAGCCACCGCTACCACCTGTATCCGTGCCGCGAAGGACGTGACAACAGCAAGATAGCCAGAACAAGAAGAACGCAGGTTTATTGGGAAGTTTTGCTTTTATAGCCGACCGAGTGATAAAGGGCCGACCGTAGCGCGCTTGTGAGGAACAGGCGCACAGTCATGCACGCGCCTGATACATCCTTTCGTGTGAACGAACAAAACAGACTCTTGACATTAGTTAAGCAATTTGATTAAATGCCTCGTCATAGCGAAGGCGCTGTGTGGGTCTAGTGTTCCGGGACGATCTTCTCGGAGCTGGGGTCTGCACAGAATCCAATGTTAGCCTTCCTTCTGTGTTGGGTGTGCACTGTTGTGCCCCACCAGTCGTTCGTGATGATTCCGAGGCCTGCGATGTTGATCCGGCCGAAGAATGCATTGCAGGTACCGGAGGGTTGTCGACAGGCGTGCTCGCTTCGGTTGATTCGTCCCCGTCTTCACTGCTTGTCTCAGCATACGGCTCATCCGCTCGTATGAGGTGTTTGCGGTTGCGCCGCAGAACTTGCCCATCTTCAGTTACCAGCTGGTAGGACCTTGCAGCTTGCCTGCCTCTTACCCCCGCTTTCCGGGACCACGTTCTCGTTCCTCGCAGCCGTACTACGTCCCCTCGAGAAAGCCTCAGCAATGGTTTGCCTTGTGCGTGCTGGCAGTGCTCTTTCACCTCGGTGCAGGGTACTTCATGGAAGTCGGGAAGATTGGCTCGCAGGCGCCTCCCTTGCACCAGTTCACCAGGGGATCGCCTGTCCTCAAGTGGAGCTAAGCGATAAGGCAGTAGTCCTTGGCAGAAGTCGTCCCTGGACTCCTGGGTTTTTTTCAAGATGCGTTTGACAATCTGTACACCTTTTTCTGCAAGCCCATTTGACTGCGGTTAATGAGGACTAGAAGTTACGTGTGAAAAATCATAGTTTCGTGAAACATAGCGAAGTCATAACTCGGGAACTGAGGACCATTGTCCGTGCAAACTTCTAACGGGACGCCATATCTTGCGAAGATAGCGCTTAGTGCAGCTATCGCAGTCCTTGAGATAGTGTCCTGGAGTTGTTGGACCTCTGGAATGTTCGAGAAGGCATCATAAGCGACAAGGTAGGAGTCTCCAGCAAAGAAAAATATATCCACTCCAACCCTGTACCCCGGACATCTGGGAACTGACCGCATCAGCAGAGGTTCTTTTACTTGCGCATAAGCATATTTCTTACAGGTTGAACAGCTTGCATGTAGCGCTACAATTTCACTGTTAAGACCTGGCCAAAAAACAAGGCGGCGTGCCCTCTGTTTGCACTTTTGAACCTCAAGATGTCCCGCATGAATTCTGGACAATATCTTCTTTCGCATGCTCTGGGGTACGATTACTTTGGAGTCTTTAAATAGTACCCCATTCACCACAGATAGTTCTTGCGCAAAAGGCTTGAGTTCACCCTCAACGGGTTGGCTTCTTGGCAAACGTTCCACCACTACCTGTAGGTAGCTGTCACGCGCAGTTTCTGTCCGCAATTCGCACTCCGTCGTTGGCGTCACCATGTAACCTAGGGACTTCACTGCGTGAATTTCCAGGTCGTTCATGTTTCTGTCTTGTCTGCTGCAGTCATCAGCCGTGGATCGCGATAAAATCAGCCAGAACTCGGTTCTTTCCCGTAATGTAGCGTAACAGAAAGTCATACCTAAACAGACGAAGAAAAAAACCTTTGCAATCGGGGTGGCATGTCATTAAATGCTTTTTCCGCTATCGACACGAGTGGCTTGTGGTCAGTTTCTATGAGTAGCTTTCACCCGTAGAGGAATTGATGGAATTTTTCGCATCCGAAACAAATGCCAAGGGTCTCCTTTTCAAGCTGAGCGTATTTCTGCTCTGCCTGTGTGGGAACGCGTGATGCATAGGCTACGGGTCACCAGTCATCGCTGTGACGTTGCAGCAGAGCTGCTCCTACACCGTCCCGTGAAGCGTCGCACGAAATCTTGCTTTCCTTTTGAGCATCAAAAATAACAAGCACGGGAGCTGTGGCCAAATCTTTTGTTACGCTCTTCCACTCCCTAGCATGGTTTTCAGTCCACTGAAAATCTGAGCGAGACTTGATAAGATCTCTCAACAACACTGTTCGTTCAGACAGACGCGGCACAAATTTCCGAAGTAGTTTAACACTTCCAGCATGCGTTGAACATCGGGCTTGCTTGTTGGTTACGGCATTTCAATCATGCTTTTAACGAGCGGTGGGTTCGGTAATATACCATTTGAGATTATGTCACGAAGAACCTTGATTTCTGTGACGCCGAACTTGCACTTTTGTGCATTGAAAGTTAAGCAAGCTTTTTCGGATGCTTTCAGGACAGCTACTAGGCGCTCGTCGTGCTTTCGCCGCGTTGAACCCCACAAGAAAATGTCATCCATGTGTACTAGTACGCCTGGTAGCCCGTCTAGAACTTAATTCATTGTTTGTTGAAACACTTCTGGTGCAGACGATATTCCAAACGGCACACGCAAAAATCGGTATCTTCCAAAAGGAGACGAGAAAGTACATATCTTCGAGGTTTGCTCATCCAAAGCCATCTGGTGGCAGCCAGAGTTAGCATCCCAGCAGCTGAACTACGTGGCGCCCACTAACTTAGCTTCCAAGTTTTCACGCTTAGGGAGGAGAAAATGCTGCCTTTTCACCTGCTGATTGATATTCTTAGGATCCAAACACACTCGTAGACTGCCATCTTTTTTCTTCATAAGTACCACGGGGCTTACCCAGTCAGTAGGCTCCTGTTCTTTTACGACGATTTCAGCCTGCACCATTCTTTCCAGTTCATTTTTGAGAGGCTCCTCCAGGGCCGAAGGAACACTACGAGCTGGCTGGACAACCGGTACTGCTCCAGGTTTCAGGACCATGTGATAGGGCTGCTTCAGGCAACCAAGCTCCTCGAAGACATATCTGAAATCTTTCAGAGGACCATATACAGAAGCCGCGTTCACAGCATCCACAGTACGGTGAACCAGTCCCAAGGATTCACTGGCTTCTAGTCCCAGTATGGGCTGGCGACCATGTTTTAGAATGAAGAATTTCACCGAAGTGTGCGCATTACCAACACGCAAAATTTTCGACACTGTCCCAAAGCGCGTTATGACATCGTCTTTATACGCCCGCAGCACTGTGCTTGTCGGCTATAGTTCACATGATGGCAGTTTCCGATAGACTGAAAACGGCAAAAGGCTGGCTTGTGATCCCGTGTCTATCTCGAAAGAAATTCCCTGACCATTAACTTGAGCTTTTACAGTCCACTCATTGGTTTTTCCACCTTTACTGCAGACATCTTGGACATCAAAGTCGCCCTCTTGAAGTTTGTTGACTTCACCCACGTCTGTCGACTTCCTACAGCATATAGCAAAGTGATTGACACCTTGGCACGCATACCATTTTTTTTCGAAATGCTGCGCACTGCTTCGGTCTGTGCTTGCGGTTACAACGCCTGCACTGCAATGCTTCCCGCCAACCTTGCTCTCGTTAGTGCGCCTCGAAATGGCATCGATGCAGCCGTCTGCTTTGCGCTACACCTCATTCTGTTGTGCGACTGACTCTGCAATTTTGCACATATTTTCCGCTTTCAATAACGTCAACTCTTTCTCACGAAGCATCTTCTCCCGTAGCTTAGCGTTGTTGGTAGCAAAGATAATTAGGACTCTTTCCAGTGAGTCGTGCGATGCTCCAAGGTTGGACTGCGAGGCTTGTTTCTTTAAGTCACGTCAAAAGTTTTCGAACGGTTCTCCTTCCGCTTGGGTCCTCGTGTGAAACAGGTATCTTTCATGCACTTCGTTGGACTGCGAGGCTTGTTTCTTTAAGTCACGTCAAAAGTTTTCGAACGGTTCTCCTTCCGCTTGGGTCCTCGTGTGAAACAGGTATCTTCCATGCACTTCGTTGGTCACCTCTGTGCAGTAGGCATCGAACTTTTGTATTAAGGTCTTGTTTTCATCCTTGCTCTCGTTCGGCTCGAACTTGAAATTGTTGAATACATCGAGCGCCTGGTCACCCGCTATGCTCAGCAGAAGTGCAGTATTCAAAGCTTCACTTTTTAGCTGGTCCTTCACTTCCGTTGCTTACTGGAAGAGCTCAAACGTTTGCTTGAAACGCTTCCACGATGTCGAGACGTTCCCCGCCAGACGCAGGGGCTCCGGTGCCTGCAGCCGTTCCATGCTTCGTGCTCCACCGCTGCCGAAGCTAGACCGTCGTAGCCACTTCTGACGCCATGTATCCGTGCCGCAAAGGACGTGACAGGAGAAAGATAGCCAGATCAAGAAGAACGCAGGTTTATTGGGAAGTGTTGCTTTTATAGCCGACCGAGTGATAACGGGCTGACCGTAGCGCGCATGTCATCCACAGGCGCACAGTCATGCACGCGCCTGATACACCACCCATCGAAATCGACGTAGGGCTCGCAACACGTTACTCCTTGGCGTAATGGCCCGTTTATAGTCCGACGTTATCGGCGCGCTGGCGAGCGTCGTTCGCAGTCAGTCACGCTACGTCGGTTGCGCTGCGCCAGCCGAGATGCCATCCCCTCTATACTTCAACGCGCGCGCCGCAGGCTGCTATCCTCGGAGCATGCGCAGAAGGTTCGCCAAGTCACGCGCCGTCCGCAAAAGCCGTCGGCGGAGTTGTGTTGGCGCCTTTTTCTTCGCGCGCAATGCATTGTGGTGCGAAAGTTCCGCCGACTTCGACGTGCGAATGGCTCCGGAGCCATATCGGCGCCGGGCCCGTCGGGGCGCGTTGGAAGCCGCCGGTTACGTTAGCTGTGCCGGTGCGCCCGACTATAGAGGTGTCGTTTTCGCCGACGTGACGTAGCGTGCGCGCGCGCGCGCGCGGGCGGGCGTTACGTCGGACTATAAAGGCCCGTTAACATTCGTGATTAGGCTCCGTCCGCGGCTACCTGAGGCGTGTTGAACAAACTCTGAAGCGAGTTGCTAGCACGTTCGCCCCATATCCTCTTACCAGCAGGCGCAGATATCGTCTGTTCAGGTGCTGTTCAAAGGCTGCTAATTGGAAAATTTGAGAATCATCCGGCCGGCAGCGTAGCGAAGATTGCTTCATTTATATGTATCAATAATTTATTACCAATTTAAACAAACTTTCACTGCTGCTGATATTTAACGATAACCTCCCTTGGCAGTCGCACGATAAATATTTGTTATAATATAAATGCGGGCACGAGGGGATAAGGGGCAACTACGATTAACTTTTCAGTCGCCTATTCTTCTCTTAAAGCAAACATTCATAAAGGATTTGTGCGTTCTAAGCTATAATATTGTTACGCTAAAGCGGCAGGACTGACGAAAGACCAGGAGGAAGAAGTGCGTTCGCCTTTCGAGCGGCTGGGTGTCGGAGCGGCAGCCTTTCTCGCCTTTTCATCAATTCATCTTTAAATAAAAGCATTCCATCGTAACATTATGCACGTGCAGTGAGTGATCTATTCATTCAGGAATCGAGCTACTTCCGTCTCATGCCATCGCGGTCCTGCCATGGTCGCGATTCTTTCGTTGAGATGCTTAGCATGTGCGGGATGAAGCGCCAGGCCTGTATGTTGACCGAGGGGTGTATGTACAGTGAAAATGTGTTCGACTGTGCCTTCCTGTCTACACTTGCAAATGGCGGCTAAGAGAGAGCGCTCTTTACAATCACCAACGAAAGTTTCGCTTAAAACGATTCCCACAGTGCGCGGGTACCGCAGATTTTTTTCGTTCATATCACCGCGTCTCGAACATCGTATTAAAGTGTTTGTACCTCGATTGTTAAGCAAACCAACTCTTTCGCTCTTTCATTGCTCTAATGCGCAATGGCAGCAAATACTTGCCCGCCACCATTGTCTCTTTTACAGATCCTAAGAGCTTTAGGAATGTGGCTAAACCACAGGTGTCTTCTCGGCGTTTGTATTGGCAGTAGTTGGTGCACCCGGTCCCATCTGTAAGATTCAACGGCCCTGAGAGTACCTGAATAAACAAATGATTAAACAACTTTTATTTTTACTGCGAGATCTTACTGTGACTGGTTGCGGTAGACAATGTGCAGTGCAGCACGTTTGCTTCATAATTTAGAGACATATTCGAACTGGCACCGAATGCTTTCCAAATGTTGTCATAGGCTAAAAAACAAGAAAAACGCTTCTTCTAGCAACCAACTAAATTGTAGAACTAATACTATACGCAAGTGTCTCCTCATTTCTAGTTGAAACATTGAGAACAAACAGAATAAAGAAGAACCCTTGCATTAAGAATCACCCAACTTAACTTACCACGTACTGTTACGAGTGATGCTTCTATTTCTGTCTGCTTGCACAGAGCAGCGTGCTATCACTATTATTACTCGAGATTTCTCTTATTACAATAAATCTCAGTATGCATTCGAGCGACGGCGGCATCTACTGCACCTTTCCCATTCGGCATCTGTCACGTTGCCGGCGTTGTTAGTTTGGTCATCGTTCTGCGTTGTATCGCTGCTAAAAAAAGTGACATCTATCCGACAGTAGCCCGAATGGGCTTTCCAGAAACAAAGCTTCGCATTTAACTGCTATATGTGCAGCGCGAGGAAGTCAAGACGGACAGGCGAATGAAGCATACAGTGCTGCCCGTTCCAGCCGTCCTCGCGCTGTACCTATAGTCATGATCCCCACACAAGCCCAACTTTCCACCTTGCTGCATCTCGCGACTGACGCCTTTTTGGGTGGTCGCTCCACCCTATTAGCTAACCAAGAGACGAACTGATCGCCGATGAAGGCTTGCTAATTGAGAACTCGAAACACAGGACACAGGATAACTTCCTCCTCCTTGCGTGCTTCCGCAGAACTGATTTCCCAAGTCCTATGTTCCTTTGCAAAAAGCTGTTGAATTACTAGGGCTCGCTGCGAGTGAACTACAAGATCTTTCGTTAGTTCGGATGGCAGAATGGATGCCTTGGGAAACCACTCGTTATCGGTTCGATCCTTGGGTCAACTGCGATGCTTTCTGCTCGACAAAACCCGTACGGGCTCCTATGTAGATATTTGCTATTTTGATGCGCATCTAAAATTTTCACAATGAATTCTTCACATTGCGCATTTCCGCGGAACTGATTGGCCACATCTATGAGCAATCGAAGAGCCGCAGGGCAGCCCTTACATAGGCTGCTGCAAAAGGAAGAGAAAATCATCCAATTTCACAGAACGTTTGCTTTTTGCAGATCTGCACCATATATCCGGGCTACTTACAGGGAGTTCAACATTCAGTCATGACGAGGCGTTACGCCGGAACTCGCCGGCTCACAGACGACGTGTTCTTCGAATTGGAGAACACATTTTCCGCAAAAGTAAGTTAGCGTAAGGAAATATTGTGATGGGGTCGGGTAGAGCGACCGGGTACAAACGTCATCACTGTCAGGGACAGGAGCATGGGTGGTCAACGTGACTCGAAGAAGAAGCGTACGTAACTGAGGGAGCAGAGGCGGGACATAGGCATGGTTGAAAAATGGGTCAGGTGAGGTCACTAGCGTTTGCCTAAAGGTGTTGCAGCAACCGTGTTGGCCCTCATAATTCTCAAGCCACAGTTTCGCCGTAATATTAAGATAACGTTGACGAACATGAATGCCAGGTCCCAGTAAATTTCAGCGCTCACCCTGTTCATACTGAGTCAGCCAGTCCTCGATGCCGATGTCAACAGTCTGACTGAACGTTCCGGGTCTCGAGGATGCGACAGCGCAATCGAGGATGTGCGTGGCATTGAAGTAGATGTTGGCCTTACGCCATGGTGATGAGGCCCTAGCTACGACCAATTTGCGGCCCCGTGGTGTGGCCAGACTGGCCAGTAACTCCACCAAAGTGTGACGCGGCACCAAATAAGTCAAAAGAAGGTGCCGTTTATATACAAAGTATTTACAAATTGAGGTAATGAAGATTGCCGAAGAGGAAACGCCCAACTGCCTGGCGATTGTCCCCTTCTTCATTTACTTCAGGGAAGTGGTTTATACCAATCTACTTAGATACCATCGTTGAAACATATTTATACAGAGGCAGCATAATTCATCCAATATGATCGCACGCACTTCCCGCAGTTGCTTTTTTCGGCTGCCTAAAATTTGCAGTGTGCACAGGTCCTTCCACTGTTTAGCTCCCATAGTGAGAATAAATTTAGAAATATTTTTCGTTCTTGAATGAAGCCACCCAAAATGGCTCAATATCTAACCATAAGCGGTAATATCCGAAAAAATAACTTAAAGATCCAAAGTCGCTGATTAATTTTCGATGTAAGCATCACAGCCATACAGGACCGTGAGGACTGTTAAGGGATCGTTAAGACTTTGATTAACTTTGTTAGGTTTTTCAATTTTGATGCTGCCTGTACCGACATTCTAAAGGAGCTTATGCACGAACAAAATGCATATAGGGAGGTAAACATCGTGCTTTCGAGTAAAAATTATACCGAAAATTCACCGTAAACTGCTTCAATATGCCGCGCCTACTCGGCGTGTGTGCCAAATAGAAATCGGTGATTTGCCCTTCAAGCGAGTCATCGTGTATGCAATGAGATACTGGCACGACGACAGACGATATTCATAAGGTAAACACGTTAGCGGTATCTTTCCTGTGAGTTAGCCCTTCCGGGTAAGGTTCTGTTGCGTACAAATAAGACGAATACAAACCGGGTAAAATGCAGACATAAGAATGAGATAATTGCGTGACCGATTGCTCTACAGAAGTGCATATCGTGTTGAGCAGCACGGAATCATTAACCGCAAATCTAAGTTCTAATCAGCAATGTTATTATCGGTCCTTCCACGCGTGAGGTCTTCACACTGTTTCGCCATCTTCTATTTCGTCTGCGCAAGTTACGACAATACACATTTGTTTCAGATAGAAATGTTCTTGTTCAGGCTAGATTTATACAACGACATGCACGATAGACAATAAATTTCCCAAAAAACGAATGTCGCACTTTCGCTTCTAAGTCGAAGCTTTGGTAGCGCTAGTAAAATAATAGCCGATTACACGAAGGTTGCTATTCTATATACCTCATAAATGGCAGCAAATTGTCTTGCTAACTAAACAATCACGGGGCCAGGCACCCACGCAAATGAACACATCTCACTCAATACATCACCTCAAGCACTCGCTGTTATACGAGTGGTGTGATGAGAAGTACCATCAGCGGATAGCCAATGTTTTGTGCTGCAGCGCAATTTAACCTTGCAACTGCGTCGCGCCTACGAAAGTCAGATGGCGCGACCTCCAACACTAGGGGCCCAGCACGTAAGCGCGCACGAAGCCACCAGGAATCTCGACATTGCCCTTATCCCGGCACCCGTTGCAGGTGACCTCCAATGTAGGCCGCGCTGACGGCCTATACGCTCAGTTGTGCGGTTTGTACGTGCTTACACGGCCGGGCTGGAACAGAATCCTTGGAAGGAGAGCCCACCCTCTCCACCCAAGGCTGAGCGATGAGCTAGCCTTTGCTGTACCATCGATATATTCCCAGCACCGTCTGTGTCCATTCTTTTGTCCCTGTTTATTAGGTTTGCGGTCAAGCTTTAAATATCCATTTGCCCACATTGTGCCTGCTCACAACCTCTGCAATAGCTGCAAGAACTCTTCAATAGTTGATCATTAAAATTTGGCAACAGATTTGTTTTACCATCGAAAGCGCCATATCGAAAACTCGAAGGTTTGTGAACTGCGTTTGCAACGAATTTTTTTTTTGCGGAGTACATTAACTTACGGCGTTTCGTGATGAACGCGCCCCGTAAATCGGCAGTGCCTTTGTATTTGCAACTGAAGCCCGAGCGCTGACTACCAGCCACCTACCACGAAAACGGTCGAAAAATCCAAAGGAAGCCATTTCCTTTAAATTTATTTTGCTAGAATGTAAATTTTTTGTGTGTGGTTTATTTGTTTTTTGTTTTTTTTTTTGCTTCCTGTTCTACGACGGTGTATACGCAGTTGTTTGTAGGGTCCTGTCTTCGGCTGCTTTGCCGTCTTTCGTGCTCCGTTTGTGCTACAGATCAGGTAGTACAGAAAGGCGTAGTCGTTGTGTAGCAAATAGTGGTGGTTGTGCGGGGGATAAGCGTTAAAAAAACAGGATTGCTAAATTTCTCTAGTGCTTTGTGCCATAAGTGCCCCCTTCAAGGCAGTTGCACCTTGATTTAGAAAGGCGCCATTCTACATGGAGTCCTTTGTGGTCCCATCCCCAATGACTGACCAACGTGAATGCTTGTCGACACATATGCTTGTCAAACCTTGGCCTATTTCACAAGACAAATAAAAGAAAGACAGTGGTCAGATATGGCACCTCTCTAGTGGGTTCCTGGAAGCGTTGTTGAATGTGGCATCTCCATGTGGTGACTTAACGGCGCTCATCAACCGCCAACGGACTTACGAGTTTCTGTTTCCTCCGTTCCAGGGAGGTTTCTGACACAATGTTAAAAGTTTCTTAAATGCAGCGCACCCTTGGCAGCCCTGTTTTTTTGTGCTGCTGCTGCGCCATGCCTAGCAGGCAATATATAAGGCGCCACAGTAGTCGGTTTTGGCAATGAAGATGCGAGTTCGTTACTACTAGGCGAGCTGGCCTGTTCCTTCGGTGGCTGTGTTTCGCGGGCCATACTCAATTGTATCAACTGGCGACGAGGTGAAAAGAATTTCTATTGCTGCGCGCACTACGTCCGAGCCTTACTGCTGCCACGATACTGCTACTTCGGATTCTACTTCTGTGATGGATGCCAGGGACTTCGCCGCTGCATAGACACATATTTGTTGACCGGTACTGCTGCTACCGCGACGAGTCCAAGTTGCTGCCCATGCTACTTTTGAAGAATGCCTTTTTGTATACTACAGCAACGACTTACACTACGGACTTTCAGGCGCTACTACGGAAAGCGTCGTTACATCCTGTGACCTATTTCTCGGAATTAGAATGGCTGAGACGCTACCCGAACGCTAACCCTACTTCGAACGTTTCTGCTGCGATGCGTCCGTGAACGCCAGGTATGCCGCGCCTGCTGCGTTTCAAGTAAGTCTACGTTCCCGCACGGTTCGACCACCCGTTCAACATGCCAAATTTCGGCAGTCTCGAGCCATTCGAGGTCGGAGGAAATGACGGGCCCTGCTGTGCGGACCGACTGGAAGCATTTTTCGCGGCGAATGATATCGCCGAAGACAAAAAAACGTCCGTATTTATCAGTTGTTGCGGACAGAAGATGTATGCGTTGCTTCGCAATTTGGTGAAACCCGACAAGCCGAGTGACAAAACGCTCCAACAGATTCTTTTGGTTCTTGGAAACTACTATTGCCCGAAGCCGTCTGCAGTCGTGCAGCGTTTCCGTTTCAACTCCCGAGTTCGCGCGGAAGGCGAATCTATCAGCAAGTTTATTGCAGCGCTGAAAAGCCTCTCTGAGCATTGCAACTTCGGTGCCGAACTAGAAGACATGATATGCGACCGTATTGTATGTGGTGTGAACAACGCAGACATTCAAACAAGATTGCTGGAAAAAGCGGACCTCACTTTCCAGGATGCCGTGAAGACAGCCCTAGCAATGGAAGCAGCGAAAAGGGACGCCGGGATGATTGCACAAGCTAACCCTAACGGCACCTTTTCGACCCACCGCGTCTCGTCAGGCTACGAGGCCGTCACCTGATATCGCCGCGGGGGTGGACACCTTGCATCCGAATGCAAGCATGTGAAGACCGTCTGCAATTACTGCCACAAACGCGGTCATCTGGCGAAAGTCTGCAATACGAAACGAAAGGACAGCCAAGCCCGAAGCAGCAGCCCTCACGAGCAGGTTTCGCCCACTGCATGAAGTTCGCAGGAGTCAAGCAACCGCCTTCGCGTGCACACTGTAAAAGATGAAGATGCCGTTGCAGTTTCGCCTTCAGAAGTCTGCGACATGTGGCATATTAACTACGCCGAACCGCCTCCGCCTTTCACCGTCACCGTTGACGTTTGCGGCAAGCCGCTCCGCATGGAAGTGGACACGGGGGCAACCGTCTCCGTCATTGCCAATTCGCGGCTCCTACAGCTTCTGCCTTCGGTTAATGTGCAGCCGTCGCAAGTGTAAAAAGTCGAAGGCAAGGCTGACATCCTTGTGAAGTTTCATGGCAAGGAGGCGGATCTACCCATTTTTCTGGCCGGGGACAATTCACCTACTCTGCTGGGACGCAACTGGATGCGCGACCTGGGCATCGGCCTCTCCAATGTTGAAGTAAATATACATGCCCTTTCTGACATCAAACACCTAGTCCAGGACTTCGCAGATGTGTTCGAAGAAGGTCTTGGTACGTACAAAGGTGCTGAAGCGTTATTACATGTTCCTTCAGATGCCCCACCTCGATTCTTCAAGTCACGCATTCTGCCATATGCCTTAACAGATGGAGCCACGCAAGAAATACAACGATTAAGAAGAGATGGCATCCTTGTTCCAGTGAAAACATCCAGGTGGGCTGCACCTATTGTTCCTGTGGTAAAAAAGGATGGGCGCATTAGAATCTGCGGAGACTTTAGTGTCACCATCAACCCGGTAGCGACAGTGGACAAATATCCAATTCCAAGGATTGAGGACCTGTGGACTGTCCTTGCAGGGGGAGAGAAATTCACGAAATTGGATTTGCGTGACGCGTATCAGCAAGTAGTTCTTGACGAGGCCTCCAGAGAGTACGTCACAATTTCGGCACACAAGGGGTTGTTTCAGTACACCCGCTTGCCTTTTGGAGTCTCGTCAGCTCCTGCTATATTTCAGCGTGAGATGGAGAACTTGCTGAGAGGACTACCACATGTGGCCGTCTATTTCGACGACATTCTTGTCACAGGTGCTAATGATGCTGAGCATTTCAACAACCTTCGTGCTGTGTTTCGTAAGCTTCAAGAATCTGGCCTCAAAGTGAAACTCAAAAAGTGTAATTTCTTCGTGCGACAAGTGGAGTATCTTGGCCACATCATCAGCAAGGGAGGCCTTTCCCCGAACGTCGACAAGGTGGCTGCCATTCTGCATGCCCCTCTGCCAAAAGACGTCAAATAACTTCAGAGTTTCTTGGGACTTGTCAGTTTTTACCGACGTTTTTTGCCTAATCTTTCTGCACTTCTTCCTCCCCTACACTCTCTTCTTTGTGATGGAAAGAAATGGGAGTGGGGGCAGGACCAGCAAGATGCATTCACAGCCTGCAAACACCTGGTGGCCTCAGCTCCAGTTCTCCTACATTTCCGCCCTGACACGCCTGTGTGCCTCAGCTGTGACGCATCACCTTATGGCATAGGTGCAGTTCTGGCCCACAAAGATGCTGATGGCCGGGAACATCCCATTGCTTTTGCCTCACGGAGCTTGTCAAAAGCAGAACGAAATTAGTCAACTTGACAGTGAGGCCCTGGCACTCGTGTTTGGGGTAGAGCGGTTCCACCAGTACTTGTGCATACACTGACCACAAGCCACTTCTCGGACTGCTGGGTGCCAACAAGCCTGTCCCTGTGCAAGCATCACCAAGGTTAGTCCGATGGGCTCTCAAGCTATCTGCACACAAGTACGCACTTGTATGCAAGCCTGGAAGAGAGCTTGGCCCTGCTGATGCTCTTAGCAGACTTCCACTACCTAACGACAGCACCACACTGCCTGCCCCTGCCGAGATTTTCATGTTGGAGGAGGCCTATCCTCGACTTCTTTCACCTGCTGTGGTGGCACGAACCATCAGAAACGATCCAGTTCTGGGTCATGTTGTGCATTCTGTATTGAAAGGAGAGAGCCTTTCAGCTGAGCCAGAGTGGAACCCTTTAAGCACAAGAAGCTCAGAACTCAGTCTTCATGAAGGCTGCCTACTATGGGGGTCACGAGTAGTAATTCCAACATCACTGCAGGCCCAAGTTCTTGGAGTACTTCACGCCAGTCACCCTGGTATTGAAAAAAGCAAAATTATTGCCAGGAGCCATGTCTGGTGGCCAGGCATAGAGAATGACATTGCCAACAGTGTGAAAAGCTGCGTTACGTGCCAGGCTCAACAACGGGCTGCGCAGCCGGTCCTACAGATGCCATGGCCGTTTCCGCACCGACCCTGGTCACGGCTCCACATTGATTTCGGGGGACCATTGCTAGGACACACGTTCTTAGTTATTGTGGATGCTTTTTCGAAGTGGATGGAAGTTTTCCCTGTGTCATCCACATCTGCAGAAGCTACCATTTCTGCCCTGAGATTTGCATTCGCTCAGCATCGCCTCCCTGACGTAATAGTTTCTCACAATGGCCCTGCGTTTACCAGTGCACAGTACCTTGAGTTCTTAACTCGAAACGGAATACGCCGCATGCATGTACTACCGTATCACCCCGCTTCCAACGGTGCCGCAGAACAAGTGGTACAGACTGTAAAGAACAAACTCAAGAAGTCTGGCTCTGGCGACTTCAAGACACAGATTTCCAGGTTTTTATTTCATTATCGGACAACCCCACATGAAGTAACTGGTCGGCCACCATGTGAGCTTCTAATGGGGAGAATTTTCAAGACTCCTCTGGATGTCCTGCGGCCTAGCCTACAAGCAACGGTGCTATTTAAACAACTGAAACAGAAATTGAATGCTGACAGAGGGTCACGGCAAGCTCCATTACTCCAACCAGGAGATAAAGTGTATGCGAAAAACTTCCGCACAGGTGCACCATGGGGACCTGCCACTGTTTCAGACGTCAATTCACCGTCGGCCCAGGTGCTTTGTCAAGACGGTTCGACATGATGCCGACACAATGAACACTTGCACCTTGCGCAGACAGCGCCACTTCGTCCTGCTGGAGCAGAAGTTTCTCCTCAACTGGGGCAACCGCCCGCCCATTCTCCAGCTGTTCCGGATGTGCTTCACGAGAGAGAACCAGCCATACATCTCCCAGCTACACGCGACGTGCTACATGAGGAACAGTCGCTGGGAAGCGTATCTGGAAGTAACTGTGCCGTGGACAACCCTGTCATGGCTGCACCTTGCACTCCACAGTTGCGCCGTAGCACAAGAACTCGAAAACCAGTGGTCAAGTACTCCCCGTAGTATGTATCTTAAGGGGGGAGGAGTGACACAATGTTAAAGGTTTCTTAAATGCAGCGCCCCCTGGCAGTCCTGTTTTTGTGTGTTGCTGCTGCGCCATGCCTAGCAGGCAATATATAAGGGGCCACAGTAGTCGGTGTTGGCAATAAAGATGTGAGTTCGTCACTAGTAGGCGAGCTGGCCTGTTTCTTCGGTGGCTGTGTTTCGCGAGCCATATTCAATTGTATCAGTTTCGCTGTTTGCTGATGACAATCTGTATCTCGTCGCACGAGTAGAATGATCCATTGTTATTGAGAAATGTCGAAAAAACGATTCGATAGCGCATGCACACAAATGAAACCTGTATGCAAGCGCCATCGAAACGTTCTTTTTTCCTGTAGCTTCAATATCTTTCCTTATCCTCTGTTTTCATGTTGCCTCCTCGCCTCAATGACGCCCTTTCTTGTAGTGCAATTTTTCGCCCTACTAAGGTAGCTAATTTTGTTCGTAAACAATTGTAGGTGCACGAGGTATGTCACTCAGAGAAGGAGGAAACAGCGTTGGCGACAACGTACATTGTTTAGAGGTTCAGGCAGATGTGCTTCCTAATTGAAATCCGAACGACTTGTTTTCGCTCAGGTCTGTCGTCTTCAACGCCCCACTTTGGAATTTTGGCTGTTCATACGCGACAATCGCGTGCGCTGCTCGTTGTGGAGCTCCTGGGGTTGCTTTTCTCGGCACAAGTTGCATCTGCAAGGACACAATTATTTGAAGCACAGACGCGGTGAAGGGCAAGTGCATCACGCTGTTTTGGCAGGAGCACTTTCTTCACTCGTTACTTCCCGTTCACTATGTAAAGAACGGGAAGCAACGTTAAGGCGAGCACGCCCTCAAACAATCGTGAAAGTATTTGAACATTCCGTTCTTTCCAAGCGAAACAAGCGTTCTCACAATGCGTTCTACACGACTTTCGCGCCCTTTTCTGCATTATGTTCACTTCATTTGCTTGTCGGATTCGTTCCTCGATTTATTTCTGAAAATAAAAATATACATGTGTGTGGAGGGGTGTTGCTGAGCAATCACTTTCGCAAATGCTTTCACTACCGCGAGACTTCGCGAGAATAGCGCCGGACGCGTCCGCGTGTGCTAGCCCCAGCTTTCCTGGCGCTGTTAGTACATTTGGCATAGCGCCAGAACGCTGTGAAATGCGATCGAGCAAACAGCTCCCTTTTCCGTTCTTTCGGTTTGGCTCCTACGTCACAAAGTGGGTCGTCGGCCAAATTTGTGCGAACCTGCGGGAGAGCAGAGCCAATAGATCGAGCGAGCTGAGCCCCGGAAGTTTGCTTCGCCAATTTCGGCTTCAACTGGGACGATATATCAAGTGCAGAATGTTTGCAATGCCTTAATAATTAGACACGTAATATGAGAAAATTTCTTACTGTTGCTACATATAATCTGCGCCGGATAAGCCATACGGGAGAAGAAAATAATTTGAGCGGCATATATTTTGCTTTAGTCGACTAGGTGGTATCGCACAGGCTAAAGCGAATTGGCGAAACCGTGTGGTTTAATCGGTGATCGTATAGCTTTGTTCCGATCGCTTGCTATTCGCCATAATGTCCCATTCACCATATTGTGGTCCCGCCCCGGAGCAATGGCGGCCGTGGCGAACGCGCGGGCGGGAACGAATCACGAGAGGGCAACCAAGCGAATGGAAAAAGCTGTTTGCGCGATCGCAGCGTCTGCCGACGCCAAACGCATCCGGCGCTAGTCCCGTGTAATCTCGCGAATGGGGAAGCATTTCCGAAAGTTTCAAGAATACCGCTTCAGGTTTCAAGTTCTTCAAGTTTATATACCGCCATTAGTATAAACTACGGTCCTCTCCATGAGCTTTCAAACTTCGGTGAATTGCCAGGCGGGTGCCGGCAATTCAGCGCTTCGATTTAGCGCTTACCACGGATGAAAATCATGGTGTACTTATACAAAGTGCAAAACTCTAGAAAGCTTTCATTAGACAGGCAGTCATGCCGTTTCTTTTTTTGACGCAGTGGGCGTGATCCGGCATGCTCCAAGAAAACGCTTCCTATAACATGGGCCGATATGATGCCGTAGTGAATACTTCTCCCTCATTAGTTTTCTTTTTCTTGCAGGTATACCTCATAATGAGACAATTGCAACAGGCGGGAGTATCGCCGAAGGCGTTCATCCTCGAACGTTACGATTTGGAACCACAAAACGAAATACGCTTCTTCGACTTCAGACGAGGCAGATACGCGAAGTGTGAAGCCACGCCTTTCGGCTACTCCAGGAGAATGAAAGAAGCACTGGCAAAGTTCTAACAACGAAAGTAGCCACGCCGCAATGCTCTGACTGCACTTTGTCTGTCCTTTCAAACACTCATGAACTCATACAGGAACGTTTTGCCCTAAATGATATGTCATCAGGCAAAATTTAAATGGCACCTGACAGGTTAACTTTGCTGAAGTGTTCATGAACTGCTGGCTCCTAAATGGCTAAAACGAGTAAAGCCGCGATTCAGGACCCGAACTCGCGAAAATCTTTTACGTAGAATTTTTCGTAAAACCTAATTACAATCATTATTGACGGTGGATTTAATAATTGAAAAGGCAGTCAGCCAATAGCAAAGAGCACTTACGAGCGAAAGGCTTTGGGAACTCGGTCGTAAGTTCACTTTACGAGAGAGAGAGAGAGAAGAAAGGGGTGAGCGGACCCGCTGTGGTTGATCAGTGGCTACGGTGTTAGGGTGCTGAGCACGAGGTCGCGGGATTGAATCCCGGCCACGGAGGCCGCATTTTGCTGGGGGCGAAATACGAAAACACCCGTGTACTTAGATTTAGGTGCACGTTGAAGAACCCCAGTTGGTCGAATTTTCCGGAGTCCCCCACTACGGTGTGCCTCATAATCAGAAAGAGGTTTTGGCACGTAAAACCCCATAATTTAATTTTTTTTTAAGGGATGGGGGTTTCCACTGCATACGTAAAATTAGAGAGTTTTAGACAAGGAGGAGGCAAGCGTTGGGGCTTGCTAGCGATTAGGCCACGGTACTGCGCATGCGCAGTACTTGTTCAGTACTGCACACGCACTGTGGAACAGTTAGTGCTCGCGTAATCAAAATTTGACAGCGCCGTGTGCCGTGCAGTTGTTGCTCTTGATTAAAATAAAATTTACAGTAATTGAAAATCAGCAGTGACTTTATTTGCGCAGCCCAGGCAAGGGCCATGCCCGCTCGTCTAGTCAACATTACGCATGCGCACTACCTTCCGGCTTCTCTGCTCACGAAATTATCTCGGAATGGCCGCTGCCGCCATCGTTACAGGCTGCGCTGTCGCGTGTTAGGACAGGGATTCCGGGTTCTCCGATTTTTTTTTATTTCGCCAGCCAAGAGGGGGGCAGTTATCATCTTAGCCAGTGCCTCCGCCCCATTGTCGGACAGAACGCCGCACGCAACAGCCGCGTCACATCAGGGAATGGAATGGAAAAACTTTAATTCTCTATATCTCAGAGAGATTGGCGGTGGGCCGGTGTCTTCATGTTTTGAGTCCTGGCCGCTTCACAAGGTCGGCGCCCCTATTCCAGGGCACCGCTGAGTCTTGCTGCCTCGCAGGCGTGCTGCACAATTGCCCGTTGGGCTGCGAGCTCGCTGCTGGTGAGCAGACCCTCCCATTGTTCCGCACTTGGGTTATTTACTTTATGGAATGCGAAATTACGCTTGCATTCCCACGTGATTTGATATAACGTGGGGGTTGTTCCGCACCACGGACATGTATCCCTGTACTGGGTAGGGAACATTTTGTGTAATGTGTGCAGGTTGAAGAACGTACCTGCTTGCAGTCTTCGCCAGCTTACTGCCTCATGTTGTGTGAGCGATGTGTGGGGTGGGGGGTATTTAAGTCTCCTTCCTCTGTAATGGTTAAGTATTTCTGCATACGTCGGCTCCACCGTTAAGGGGGCCTCTAGGGTTTCCGACTGCCCTGCTCGGTGCGTGAGTTCGCGAACTAGGCGGTCCACCCTTGAGTTGCCCTCTATACCGGTGTGTGCCGGTATCCAGAAGATCCTATGTTTTATCTTTTTGTTAGGAGGCTCTGTTTTGAGGAGGATTCTCAGTGCTTCCTTACTAACTCTGCCTTGTGTGTAGTTCCTGCATGTTGCTTTGGAGTCCGTTAGAATTATCAGAGATTTATTCCTGCGGTAACCTTCAGCCGCCGCTAGAGCTACGGCGACTTCCTCCCCCTCCGTTACAGTGCAGTTTCTCAGGCTCGCGCAGCTAATTGGTTCTCCCGTGTGGTTTACCACTGCTGCCGCAACTCTAAACATTCTAGTGTTGCGGTCCCATGGGTATACGGCCGCGTCTGTGTATACGGTGTTTTCTAGTGCGGCTAGGTTTCGTTCCACGAAATCTGCTCGTGCCTGCCTTCTGGCGGCGTGGAGATTCGGGTCCATGTTTCTCGGTAGGGGGCTAACCTGCAGTGTCTGGCGAACGCTGTCTGGGATGCTAGCAGCCCGATCCTCTATTCCGTCTGTGTTATGCCCTATTCTTTTTAGGAGCTTGCGGCCGGTGGCAGTCTGCTGGAGCCTGGCGATCTGTGCAACGAGCTGCGCTTCCGCGAGTTCTTCGAAGGTGTTGCTCAGGCCCATCTGTAACAGTTTATCGTTGGGCGTGTTTCTAGGCAGATGTAGCGCCGTCTTATACGCTTTCCTTAGTAGCGTTTCCGTCTGTTCTTTTTCGTGCTTGGTCATGTTGTGGTACGGGAGCGAGTACGTGACTCTGCTGACCACTAGGCTTCTGACCAGCTTGTTTGTGTCTTCTTCTCTCATTCCGCTTCTTCTTTGAGACACCCTCGTTATCATTCGGCTTACTTGTTCTGTCGATTTTTGTAGTAAGCTGATTGTGTGGCTGCATTTCTTGCTTCCTTGAATCCACATGCCTAGGACGCGTATCATGCTCCTTTCAGGTATGTTTTGTCCCTCTAGCTTTACTATTAGTTCTTCCTTGGTGGGGTTTCTTCCCACTCTCAGGATTTCTGATTTTTCGGTAGAGCACGCCAGGCCCCTTTCTCTGACGTATTCTGCCACGCACTCGGCCGCTTCCTGCAATTTTTCTTGCTTCTGTCCCAGGGAGCCTCGATTGACCCAGACCGTGATGTCGTCAGCATATATTGCATGCTGGATGCCATCAATCTTGCTGAGTCTTCGAGCCAGTCCGATCATTGCGATGTTGAAGAGTATTGGTGAGATCACGGAGCCCTGCGGCGTGCCTTTGCGTGGGGTGGTAAAGATGTCGCTTCGCAGGTCCCCCAATCCCACCGTTGCCGTGCGTTTGGTCAGAAAGGCCCTCACGTAGTCGTGGATTCTCTTGCCGCAGTTGGCGTTGTTCAGTCCTTCCATGATGGCTTCGTGGCTAACGTTGTCGAAGGCCCCTTTGATATCTAGGGCCATGATAACGTTTTCGCCTGCTCTGGGTGAGGTGTTTATGATTTCTTCTTTTATCTGTAGCAGGACGTCCTGTGTTGACAGGTGCGTCCGGAAGCCAAACATGCTGTGCGGGTATAGCTCCTTGTCCTCCAGGTGGTGTTGGATTCTTCTGGTGACGATCCTATCGTAGAGTTTACCGAGGCACGAGGTGAGGGAGATGGGCCTCAGGTTTTCAATCTGAAGCTTTTTGCCGGGTTTAGGTATCATCACCACGACAGCGTGCTTCCATTCCTTCGGTATCGTGCCCTCTGCCCACAGTGTGTTGAGATATGCTGTGAGCTGATCTATCGCCTCGTCGCTGAGGTTGCGTATTAGGGAGTTTCTGATCTTGTCGGCGCCCGCGGCTGTGTTTTTGGTTGTCGCTCTAATTGCTGCGTAAACTTCCTCTCTTGTAATCGGTCTGTCCATGTGGGGGTTCTCTGTCCCCGGATACTCCCCGTCGTAGCCTTTGGGATTGTCTTTGCCGTAACATTTTACACGCACTGCCTCCAATAGTTCCTCGTCGGAGCCTTCGTGCTGGTGGACCAGTTTCTGGATTGCTTTGCCGCTTTCTGTTTTCGTTTTGGTTGGGTTCATGAGGGCTTTTAGTATGCGCCACGTCTTGGCTGTGCTGAGCGTGCCGTGCAGTGAGCTGCAGAACTGCTGCCACCCTTGCCTGGCCAGCTGTGTTGCGTACTCTTCTGCCTTCTTTGTGATCTCTGCTATCTTCTTCTTGAGTTTCCTGTTTAGCTTTTGTCTTTTCCAGCGTTTTGTGAGCCCGCGTCTTGCCTCCCATAGCCCGAGTAGCCGCCGGTCCACCTCCGGTGTTTGTTCTGTTCTATCTATTTCCTGCGTGTAGAGTTCTTGTATCTGTTTTAGCTGTTGGCTCCATTCCTCTATAGAGGTGATTTCCCTTTTTAGTTGTTCGCTGTGCTTACGGAAGGCGTCCCAATCTGTGATATGGGCTGTGCCGATTTTTCTTTTTACATTCTCCGCTTCGATTGTGGTTTTCAGTACATAATGATCGCTGCCTAGGTTCTCCAGCAGGTTCTCCCACTCGGCCTGCTTTGCTCCTTTAACAAATGTTAGATCTGGGCAGGTGTCTGGGCTAACGCTATTACCCTGGCGCGTTGGCTGATTTTCGTCCGTTAAGAGGTCGCAGCCTGTGTTTTCTGCCGCAATGCATATTTGCTGCCCCTTCTTTTCGAATTTCTGGTATCCCCAGCTCGGGCTTTTAGCATTGAAATCCCCTGCAATTATTAGGGTGTTCGACTTGGCTAGCACGTTTGCTTCTGCAAAGAGTTTGCCGAAGTCGCCGTCTTTCTGCCTGGGGGGACTGTATAGATTGACTATAAATGTGCTTTTAGCTTTGTGCTTCTTTTTGGGTATTATCTCGGTTATTATGTGTTCGATTTTCGTGTTCTCAATTCCTTTGTGTGCTATGGTGACTATCTTGTTGCTAATGAGGGTTGCGGTGCGTCCGCTCTCCTGGCACGTGTATCCTTTTAGGGTGGGTGTTGTATTAGTTTCTTGTAACATAATAATGTCTGGTGGTTTGTCTCTAGTGTTTATGTACTGCTGTAGGAGTCCCTGCTTTCGCCGGTATCCCCTACAGTTCCACTGCCATATTTCTAGGTTGTTTTGTCCTGCCATGATGTATTATTGTTGTTGTTACTTTGGCTTTCTGGTCCGAATCTTCTCTCGTTAAAGAGCCTGTCTCTGGCGTCATTAGTGGTTCTCTGTTAGTGGTTTCCGCACTCGGGTCAAAACAATCAAACAAACAACGAAAAGAAACTAGCTGAGGAAAATAGAGCGCTCAAAAAAGAACTTGAGCTCTGCCGAGAAGAAACGCGGCAGCTAAAAAAGAGAATAGACGACCTAATAAGGGAAATGCAATTGCAGAGGCAAGGCGGGAACTCACCGGGGCGAACGCCGAGCCCACCAGTAGAGCTGACCACACAACAATCAGAAGAACAGAGTCTTAGAAACGAACTAAAAAGCTTCATGCATACAATGCAGAATCAAATGTTACAAATGCAACAGAAAATAGCCTTGCAAGACCAAAACTTCCGCAGTTACGTAAAAAACCAAAACACACATCAGGGAGGATCATTGCGCCGATCCTCTCTTGCATGCATAATCATGCGAATGAAAATGAAAATTTGGAGTCAGATATTTCAGAGCACAGATACGCTAGAATTCTTCCAAGTTACACTGTGTAGAAACACGACAGCCTCTAACTTTTCAATACAAACGTACCAACTTACTGCAGTCATCAAAAAGGTAATTATTCAACTGTAGTTAATTGGGCTGCTGATAGCGATAATTATCATCTCACTTTGTGTCCCCCTGGCCACATAACTTATTTTCACAGATGGTCTTCGCGTGCCTCCTACTGCCAATTTTAAGAAAATAATAAAGCTTAATTTTGAACACCGTGTACAATACACAGCCAACACCTTACCCCTAAATCGCACTCTTTGATTCGGTGAGGAAGAAGAGGTTTAAGTGTATCTTTCATTGCTAAATTGAATAAAGCAAATCTCTCTGTGTCTCTTCTCTCCATTTCCCGGATGCTGGCTGCTGTCTGTCTTGCACGGCAGAAGCCACTTGGCTTTTTTCCTCGCTAAGATCTTGGACCACCGGGTTCGTGCACCTGCGCATAAGAAATAGGCGATGCATGCCCGATCGCACAGTCTGAGCCACTGACTATTTGGCATTGGGCATGTGCTACTGTGTAATTGAATACCCTGCTCCAAATTCAGCGTGGCATTAGGGCAGTATGCAAACATTGAGAAAAAAAAAGTAGGAACATATTTCAACATAGCAGAAAAAAATAGCTTAAAGCAAAAATATTTTTGAGAGCTTACGTGTTTTGAAAGTGTAAGAAAGATGAAATGCACATAGTATGGCAACCTTATCTACAGATGCACATACTTTTACAATACGCTACTCCTACTGTGAAACCATTGGTGATAGGCGACTTAAAGATGCTCATCACACGTAACTGGAAAAAATAAAATAGCAATATGCACAAAACATGCAAGGCAATAAGGAAGATATATATGACTATGGTGTCACGTGATGCTTTCTTGTTTGACATTTCAAGAGGCAACATAAGCGCATCTAAAAAAATATTAAAGAAAATTCAATGTAATTTTCGATAAAAGACCTTTTATACTTTCTTATTGAAGTTGTGATGTCTATATCTATGAAGCTGTGAGTTCTATTTAGCAAAGTAAGGACCTCATATATAGCGTGTTGCCGTCGATAAATAGTTCAATTGTTTGGCGTTTTTCTAAGATAGGTACGGGAAAGATACGCATAATCCTGAGAACCTAGCGGGCAAAAATTCCCGTTACGTTTCATATACTGAACAAATTGAAGTAGTATACTTCATTGGTTTTTAACGCATGGTACTTTAAAAAAGATGGGTTTGTCCGCAGCTACTGCAATGGACCATGATAGTTTTCGAAAATTCTCAGCACGCTTTTCTGTAAACCAAGGAGTTTAATATAATTAGTGAACGTTGTTGTTTCCCACACAAGCGCGCAATAAAAAAGACGATACTAGGGAATATAGCAGAGCGTTTAAGCCTCAACGCTATTAACGCACTTAATTCGCACAGATTTCTTTACGCAGTTGACCTATCCTTATTAAACCTGAAAAAAGCAGCCTCGGCGCTAGAAAGACTGAATAGTCAGTACAGCTACACCGTAATTTATGGCAATACGCACTCTTTAAATATTTTCAGCATTCCCCCGTGCAGTACCATTTATGGAACGCTCTCCCAGACAACATCGCTTGGCAATGGAAACACAATGTATTTCGCAATCTTCTAATCCATCAGTTGGCCATTTCAACCGTGTGATGCTTCTTGCCTGCTTCTTTTTTCTTTCCTGCATTACTGTACGAGCTATTAAAAGAATTTGAATGATCCTAATCTGTTATTTTTTACTCTATTTGATATTATATTTGCTAATATTGTATGATTGTTCCATACTGCTGCAGACAAAACGTTTATATTGTTACAATGTAATTGTGCTTACTGCTTTTGTTGTTATTGCTCTTGGTATTGTATTTGCTAATATCGTATTAATGTTCCATACTCATGCGTTGCGTGAATATTCTTTTTACTGTACTGATGCTTTTTTGCTTCCTAATTCTTTACTAACATGTTAAGGTATTTCCCCCCTTACACAATGCCTTCTCGAAGGCCTGTAAGGTACTTGTAAATAAATAAAAATAATATTCCTAAATGCATCCAATGCTTCGGTTTATTTCGGCCATGAACTTTACCATGTGTTCGTTCCAAGATAAGTCTTGCTGGAACCACATTTCCAGGAATTTTTGAGTCGTAACCTGTTTTAATACGTTCCCTTGGTAGGAAATGCTTATATTGAAATTTCGTGGCTCTCCCACCGGAGATAATAGCACGTATTTTGTCTTATTGGCTTCCAGGCATACCATTTTGAGTTTCAACCAGGAAGACTACTGGTTCGGAAAATGATTCACATTTCCTTCAAAATGAGCAAGCGAAGCACGCGCAAAAAATATACTTGTGTCGTCTGCGTACATTACTTCTTTGGGACAATCTGGGATACGGCATAGTGTGGTATAGACCGAAGGTGGAAGTCAGACTCCAGCCGTCCCGATGTATAAAAGCCGTTTATTTAACGTATACAACCAATATATATAATGAAGAACAGCAGCGCCCCCTGGGGAATAAAGAGCTGAAATGAATAACGAAACTGAATATAACGCACTTCCTCCCTTATTTTTAGTGATTACTTGTTAGTAAGTATTAGTAAGAAAACCCCAAGACATGCACACGGTACTTATTTACACATATTTAGAAACTATGTGCACGGCAGACAGCCAACTAGTTGGTCTGATAGTCTTGGAGCCAGGCCGGTGGCCGGCGCTCTCGGGTCGGCCGCTTTGGACGTCGCACTAGCGACGAAGGCCACGGGATCGCAGACTGTTGCTGCGGTAGGTCAGGAGACAGTGCCTGCCTCCTGGGAGAAGGAGGCTGTAGCATGGCAGGCTGCAGCACATCAGAGGACAGCGGCTGCGGCATGGCAGGCTGCAGCGCATCAAGAAGCTGCGGCGCGGTGGGTTGCAGCGCATCAGGAGACCGCAGCTGAGGCGTGGCAGGCTGCAGCGCCTCAAGAGTCCGCGGCTGCGGCGTGGTAGGCTGGCCTGGTTCCCAGGTGCTCTTCTCCGGAACCCTGGAAAGCTTGGAGGCATTCCACGTACGGCCGCCTCCAAGTCGGAAAGAGGCTGGTCCCGTGCTCTCGATCACTTTAGTTGGTGAAGAAAAGGCGCAGTCTTCCTTGAAACGAACGGACGGTTGTTTGATGCGGACAAAATCGCCTACGGATGTCTTCGTCTTCTTGGCGGCTCTCCTTTTGTCCGTGTAGTGCTTGATGCTCTGCTGTTGACGCCTAAGCCTTTGACGAAGTCGCGCCAACTCCTTGGCTGGGTCTTCCGCAAATGCTGGTGCTGAGAAAACCACGACATCCAGACTGGTTCGGCGCATTCTACCATGCAGCAGAACTTCTGGGGCGACCCCGGTGGTGGCGTGCGGAGTACAGCGGTAAATGGCAAGGTATTCTGTGACAGCTTGCCGCAGTGGTCGTATTTCGAGGAGCGAGACTTGAATAAAATTCTTCAATGTGCGAATAAAACGCTATATTTGCCGATTGGCTTGGGGGTAGTATACGGAAGAATGTGAAAGACTGATGCCTCTGTTTTACAGGAAAGTGATGAACTCATGCGAAGGGAATTGAGCTCCATTGTCAGAAACTATCTCTTCTGGGTAGCCTTCACGGGGAAAAACACTTATTAAAAAGTCTTTCACGGTGCTCGTGGACACTTCGTCGCAAAAATATACCTCTGGCCATTTAGCATGGTAGTCAACAAGCGTTACAGCAAATCTGCTGTTTTGAGCTGCATGCTCCAAAGGACCAGCAATGTCTAGGCCAAACTTCTGCCACGGTCGCTCAGGCCATTCAACAGATTGCAATGGTGCTGGTGATGTTTTGGCGGACTTATCTGCCTCCAGGAAGATGTGGCAGTTTGTTACTGCCGTTTCCACTTGCTTATCCATTGGCGGCCACCAGAACCACTCACGCAGTCGCGCCTTCGTGAGCGTGATACCCGGATGTGTCTCGTGCGCGATGCCGATGATCTGAGCCATGAGGGAGGACGGAACAATGAGGCACTCTCCACGCAGTAGTAGGTTATCGACAACAGAAAGTTCTTCCCGAATGGCGTAGAATGGTTTCGCCTCTTCTGGTATGGATTCCTTTGGCAGCCGGGAACTCAGCACGAATGATTTAATGGTTTACTGTCAACTGTCATCGAGGGCAGCCCGCCTGAACTTCTCATTTGTCACGCAGGCTGGCTCAATGAACAAGACAATTTCTTCTTCCTTAGCAATATCTGCCTCCGTGGTAGGTGCTGGTAGCCGAGAAAGTGCATCTGCTACAGTGTTTGTGGACCCCTTGCGGTTCTCAACAGTGAAACTGCATAAAGCAGTCGTGCACTCCTGTGTGCAATTCGCAGTGGGCGTCTTCCATGTGTTGTGACGACAGCAAGGACGCCAGTGTCTGGTGGCCTGTTCGAATTGTGAAATGGCGGCCCCAAAGGTACGTGTGCCATCGCTCACGCCCAAATGCACGCAAGAGCTTTTGGTTCACCGACTGAATATTTTCTCTCCGCAGGCGACATTGTACGAGATACGAAAGCGACGGTGCGGAGCTCGTGGCCACTTTGTTGCTGCAGGACTGCTCCCAGACCACAGTCGGATGCGTCGGTCGACACAATAACTGAAAGTGATGGATCGAACATCGGGAGGACTGTACTCGATGAAAGCATTTCTTTGATCCTTCTTAAACTGCTGTCTGCTTCGGCAGACCAGATGAATGGCTTATTTTGCGAAGCAAGACTCTCATAGGCTCAACCACTTGTGCCAAATGTGGAACAAACTTTGAATCGTATTGTACGAGACCCAGGAACGGGTGGCAACATCAGTTGGCACTGGTGTGTTAACTATGGAATCTACCTTCTAGTGAGTAGCGAGATACCACGTGCGGTGACCTTGTGCCCTAGAAACTCAAGTTCTGGAACATCGAAGTGGCATTTGTTGTTCAATTTCAGACCTGCGTTTTTTTACCTTTTGCAGCACGGTCTTCAAGTATGAAAGGTGCTGTTCTTCGCTCTTGCCAAAAATCCATCGGGTTTTGCCCGCGTGAGTTCGAATCCCATCTTAGTCGCCAATGTGGTCTTGACCGAAGGTGGAAGTCAGACTCCAGCCATCCCGATGTGTAAAAAGCCGCTTATTTAACATATACAACCTGTATATATGGATGGATGGATAGTATGAGCGTCCCCTTTGGAACGGGGCGCTGGGTTGCGCCACCAAGCTCTAGCTGTTATACTGCCTAATGTCCTACCTAGGTTAAACAATGAAAAAAAAAAGCACTATGAACTACCACGCCCAAATTTTCTGATCTCCTATTGCGAACTGTGCCTTTGTACGTCTCCCTCTTTTGTCGTTTCCCTACTTTTCTTCCACCAATCCTCAAATAGCCTCTTACTAAAGCCTATTGCGGACGTGTTTGCATTACCACTGCTCCCGCTGAACCCAAGGGCTGCAAGGAGGCTACTGGTGCCTAAACCGACCGCTGGGTAGACGTATTCACATTCTAATAGAACATGCTCCGTATTTTGCCTAACTTTACCGCAGCAAGCACATGCTTCTTCTTCCTTCTTATATCTCGCTTTATAGGTGCGTGTTCTAAGGCATCCCGATCTCGCTTCGAAAAGTAATGAGCTTCCCCTTGAGTTATCATAAATGTTTTATTTCCTTATTTCGTTTTTCCCTCTTAAGTAGTTACTCATGGCAGGTTTCTTTTCCATTGCCACCACCCATGAGATTAATTCAGCCTCTCTGACTTTCCGCTTGGCCTTCTTTGTTGCTGTGTTGTCCACCCTACAGGGCGCATATTTGCTGGTAAGCTGCCTAGTTCTTTTCCTCCACTGTGAATCAATATTTTTCCGGTACAGATACCTGTACAGAATCTTCCACATTCCTCAGCCGATCTTCCTACTCAATTTTACTGCGAGCTTCCCTCACTTCAAAACTAGTCGAGCCCATATCACCCTGCACAGCTTTATTTGTAGTCTTCCCAAGAGCGCCCAGTGCGAGGAGACCCACTGACCTTTGGTTCCCATCGAGTCCTGATTGTACCCCTGATTTATAGCAAACAACCGCATTTCCAGAAGTGTGTCCTGGAATCATTACACCTTTCCACCTACCTCGGAGGACCTCGTACCTATTGTATCCCCATAGCGTTCTGTGCTTCATTATGGCTGCATTTCTCTTCCCCATTTCCCTATATATATAATGATGAACAGAAGCGCCCTCTGGGGAATAAAGATCTAAAATGAATAACGAAACTGAATATAACACATAGGTCATTTATAAACATATTAAGCGCATATTATAAAGAGGAGGGGACCCAGTATGAAACCCTGCAGAGCGCTTTGCTTCAACTAAGGTTGATGACACGTTATTGATTACCGCGTACTGGTACCGGCTGGTTTAGTAGCTCTGCAACAAGCTATGAGCAATGCCACGTATACTAGATATGCTCAGTTTACCTAAACGAAGGTTATTATACAGAATGTCAAACGCTTTGCGTAGGTTTATAAAGAGCCCAACTGTCTAAATTTTTTTTAAATGATCCATTACGTGCTTTTTTTTTATTTCAGCTAATGTTAGCTCGGCGGATTTCTTTTTTTCTTCTTTTTTTGAAAGCCAAATTATACATCATTTTTAACATTATGCTTATAAAAAATGCTGCAAACGAACATCTGTTGGGCTTTCGTATACTTTTCGCAAAAGAGGCAGAACCGATATCGGACAATAAATGGATAGTTGTTTTTTCGGTGCCTCCTTTAAATATCGGACATACGCCAGAAATTTTCAACTTATCTGGAAAAATGCCCGTAGTAAAAGATAGGTTGATAATATCGGTAATAATACAATAATGAGGCTTGCTGCTGCTCTCATGTCCTCTCCTTTGCTCGCTTTCGATTAATCATCACAAACCTTCTACCTCACCCTAACTTACTCTTTGTTAGTGTATTTCTCTCTCCGCCTTCTCTTTCCCGCCGACGTCTTCACCAATCCCCCGTTGTGGGTAAGCACCATAAGTGAAGGAACAAGCAAGCAAGCGAGCAAGAAGGCAAGCAAGCAAGTAAGCAAGCAAGCAAGGAGCTCGTCATTTCTACCGCACGCTGCATATATTACACGAAAAATATGTAAACTGGAGTAACAGTTGCCAGTAAAATTTGCAGGAAAAAGAAGGCACCCGAATTGGAGGCTGAATTTTTTAAAGATACCGAGCAATCTTTTACTGCGTGGGTATGTGCCATGTTCAACAGTATTCAGCATCAGCACAGACGTTACGAAGAAGAAGTCCGCTTGCTTCCGACGCCGGTTCGAGTCGCCCCGATTCGTGCCGAACCCGCGAGAAACCTCGACTAGCAACTACATTACACCGGGGAAGCGCGGATCAAGGCTGTTTGTCTCTCAGTACAGGACATGCTGGTCCTACGCGGCACCATGACGCAGCACCCACGTGGCAGCACGTCCACGCCAGCCATGTCGCCGCACTACTGGGTACCTCCCACCTCGGTGTCCTGCAGCGGGGTCACGGAACTGCAGGCCCTCCTGGCTCCCTTCTCGTCTGCCACTCTGCTGGACCAAGGTGCGTCGCCACCACCGCCACCTACTGGGCCACCCAACGGCGCCCCTGAAGTTGAGACCACGGGCGATGAACACGCCGACGTCATCGTCGCGTCCTCCCCGGGTCCCTCGGGTGCCCACTTCACGAGGCAGCCGCCGGACGACGAGTCTCGAGGCCGCAACCTGGCCTTCTTGATCACGGCACTGGTGGTGTTCGGGGGGCTGGTGGTGATCGTGCTCACCGTGGGCCGACTACTACAACCGAGAGACGGGATCACCGACGAGCTGAGTGTGACGGACGCCGCGCAACACCCGCTAGTCCAGGAGCCAGGTTCGGTCCGCGGCTACGATGATGGTGCGAACGCCGCTCTCCATGTCGCCGTGAGGCTGGTGCCTGGCCTCACAAATCACAGCGTCACGGTGCACAAGGCTGACCATTCGTACAGTGAAACAACCGCCTTCCTCGATAATCGCCGTTCCGTGTGGCGTGGGCGGCGCGGACCTACGACCAAGTCTAGAAAAGGCCTTAGAAAACGTCGTCAGCGCACTTCCACCATGATCGTCAGCGTCAATGAATTTATTCGCAGGACCAGGAAGCATCCAGTGACACGGACATGTCTTCACCCAAAGCCTCCACGTCTAAGAAGGTGTCGGGAAAATTTTTGCGAAAAAAATATCGACGGCGCGCAAATTGGAAAGCCTCCCTAAAGTTTGCGTACAAGCAAGGTGCAGAAATAGTCGGGAAGCGACGAGACTCTCGGCTCGTTCGACACAGTGGGGTGAACATTTCTGCCGGGGTCGAGACAACTCATTTATTGGGCTGAAGCGGAGAACGTGTGCCAGGGCGTTCGCATTGTTTGATGCTTGGATGTTAATATGTTAATTACGGCAGTCACTCGAGCATGGCTAACCGTGGAATGATTACAGCATAGAAAATGAACAAGGTCGCAGTTATGCGTGGAAAATTAGGAACCACCATTCCAATATATAGCGCCGCTTATTCTGTTCACATTGCGAAACGGTAACATTGAATAATTTCGCCCTGTTGCTCGTTTACTTTGTCCCACCTCCTTCTCTTGTATCCATACCCACGAAATACAATACTTCGAGAAAACTTATTGAAAGGACTTGAGAGGCCTGTAGACATCTTGGCATATTATGAAATGTTCAATGACCATTTGTGGCAAAATTTTTGAAAACATTTTCAAAACTTCCACTTCCAAGATCAAATTTATTCAATGTATCTATATATTTTGCTTTGGATACCATCTTGCACATTCTATATTTAAGCTTCTACAATTTGTAAGAAAGGTTCAGGAAGGTTAATGTGTTTTATAAAATGTTGTATTGCCTCGATTCTCCAGACAGAGTAAAGCCCATGCGTTTATATGTTCCTAGGAAAATAGACTTCGCAAATTATATGAATATGGTCACCTATATAAGACATGAAAAAACGAAAACAAACGGCATGTAATTACAGCAGGCTAATAAAATCTACATTTCCTATGATATGTTTACACACGGACCATGGCCGTTATGCCATTCTTCACGTAGATACGTATAGAGGCTCCTCATTTGCTGAGAATACTTGCAAAGTATATGTACCTGAGCAGATACTGATGGACTACAGCTGATGTTGCATTGCGCGAGGTGTAGGTCAAAAGGGCCGCTCAAGAGGCAAGACGCGAGTAGCCTTCGTCATCTCTTTAGTATTACGTGTCCCGTTTTTGCCATTCAATACCGTCATCAACCCGAATTAACGAAACTAACATGGCCACCGAACACCATATACCGGAGTTTTTTCTGAAATAACTAAGAAGTGGTGATTTCTTTCTAATTTTGATACAGACGGGTTTTTCTTCGAGCGCGCGCTCTAGCGCATTCGCGTTGAAACATCTGGGCGCCCTTGTCACGGCCCTATACTTTATTTTGACGGGGTCGCACGCCGCGCATATGCGCACAACAACGGACTCAGCAGTCATCGAACTCTTGAGGTGGTTTCCTGGGGTCCACAAGGGAACCGAGGACGCATTGCTAGTGCTTGTGGGCTGTGATAAGTTAGTGCACCTACTGCTAGTGAAGCGTCACTCAGGTGAAGATCACTAGTTTTTTTTTCACTGCGACATACTAATGCCATCTTCGGCTGGTCGTTTCTGTGCGCTCTGGAACGCTGGTTGAAAGACGGTGCCCGCCTTGCGTTCGGCTGGTTCTTCGCGATTGCTCTCCTCCATCTTAGAACGCTCTGAGGCGCTCCGAGCCCTATCTTCGAGATTGAAACGTCATCGCAGCGCCACATCGCTGCTGTTGGCGACGGCCCACCGTAACCTTGGCAAACTAGGCCACTGCATGCTGGCGTCTCGATGAACGCTCATCCCACCGGCGCGTGCGCCGGTTTTCCCGGTAGCGCCGGGATCTTTAGATAGGCGATACATTGGACGTTGGCAGTGGTAACGTGGTTTCGCATCTGCCATTTCCTCATCAGAGAGCGAGTCGCACGTTCGGCTTCCGCGCTTGTCCTCTACCTCTGAGCTCGGGGAACGCTGGATCTGCCCGACTCTGCTTCGGGGGAAGGAGGCGACCAGTCGAAGATACCATAAATTCGCCGCTCTCTCCAGAACACCGAAGTGTGCGCTTTTTTTTTCAGTTTCACGCACAAGCAATTCGGCCCGGCCTCGCGGATTTTTCACACGCGCAGGCCTGGGTTAGGAACAAATGCCGCGATAGCTTTGGGTGTCGCTACGTTACAATTTTATATTTCGAAGAACCGAACAACCCCTTTCTCGATTTTACGAACTTCCCAATTTAGAGAAATAATTCGAGCGTGGTCACCAGTGAATGGAGTTCCAACGTATCTTGTCCTGTGGTAGTGGCGGGGAAGAAGGGAGCGAAACTGTGAATGACGAAACTAGCCCTTTATTTGGCGAACCTGTGTCCTCAAAAGCTAGTTACATTCAAAGAACAGCGATAGCGGCGAACACAGTCAGCGATCGTGGAAAGTCTGATCAGCGGGTCAAGCGCTTCGGCTTTTTGCATGAGCCATTGAAGTTTCCGGAGAGATCGTCAGTGCCCGCGGGTCTTCCAGAATTGTCTGCAACACTTGCGTTGCGCGATGAAATCAGATTACACAAGGTTCGGTGACAACAGACTGGGGATAGAACCATCGATAACTTTCAAGAAACTTCCAATGCATGCAGGCGCGTCCTGACCTGTGCGATAACATTTGTTAGGCGGGTAAACGTGGTCACATGATAAAGATAAACAATTACACGTGCCCATACTCCCCTCTTAAGAAGTATCGTCCCGGTGCTGCAAACATTACAGGAGAGCGAAACACAAAAGGACACCTAATAAATCAAAGTAACAAATCAACAAAGAAACAAGATCAAAGTAGCATAGTCAAAAAAAAAAAGAAGAGCGGCCAACGTGCAGCTATGCAAATCCCAAAGGCCTTGAGTAGCGCCGTTGTAAAAGCGAAATGCCGTCTGGCATGACCTGATAGTCGAGTTCGCTAATGCGTCGGATGATCTCGTAGGGTCCCAAACAGCGGCGTAAAAGCTTCTCGCGAAGTCCTCGTCGGCGTATCACGGTCGCCGGGCAATCCGGCGTGGCATCGCCGAAGGTTGTAGTGTTGGCTGTCAGTCCTCTGCTGGTTTTTGATCCGCAGATGCGTGAGCTATAGGGCTTCTTCGGCAAACTGGAAATAGGTGGATTCGTCGGTGACGTGCGGCAGCATCCGGTCGAGAGTTGTCGTCGGGTTCCTGGCATAAACCAGCTTGAAGGGCGCGATGTGTGTTGTTTCTTGCACCACCGTGTTGTGTGCGAAGGTAACGTACGGCAGGACGGCATCCCAGGTCTTATGTCCGACGTAGACGTATACATTGCTAGCATGTCAGCGAGAGTCTTATTCAGGCACTCCGTAAGGCCATTCGTCTGCGGGTGGTAGGCAGTTGTCTTCTGTGCCTTGTATGGCTGTATTGCAGAATGGCTTGGGTGAGCTCCGCTGTAAGGGCTGTTGCTCTGTCAGTGAGGAGAACTTCTGGAGCGCCATGTCGCAGCAGGATGTTACTGACGAAGAATTTTGCCACTTCGACGGCGCTACCTTTCGGCAGAGCTTTCGTTTCACCGAAGCAGGTGAGGTAGTCCGTCGCCACGACGATACAGTTATTTCCGGTAGTCGACGTCGGAAAGGGTCTAAACTCATCCCAATCAGTTGAAATGGTCGGCAAAGATGCTCGATTGGCTGTGGCAATCCCGCTGGCCTTGTCGTTGCTGTTTTGCGTCGCTGATAGTCTCGGCATATCTTGACATAACGGGCGACGTCGGTGGTCAGGCGCGGCCAGTAATGATTTTCCTGTATCCTCCACAGCATGCGGGAGATTCCTTATGTGCCCAGCGCTCGGATCGTCATGTAGGACGTGCAATACTTCTGGATGCAGTGCTGAGGGAACAACAAAAAGGTTGTTGGGGCAGACTGCAGTGGCGGGAAGCTTTTCTTTACGAGGGTTGTTTTGAAGCGAGAACAAAGACAATCCTCGCTTAAATGCCCATGGGACAACGTCGGTGTGTCCTTGCAAATACTGGATGAGGTTTTTTAGCTTCGAGTCTGCTCGTTGCTGATCAGCGAAGTCTTCCGAGCTTATTTTTCCCAAGGAAGGCATCGCCATAGTCGCAATCCTGCGGCGGCGGATCAATGAAGACGCGTGATAGGCAATCGGCATCGGAGTGTTTTCGTCCGGAGTTGCAGGTTAGAATGATGTCATATTCTTGCAGTCTGAGGCTCCACCGCGCCAGCCATCCTGTAGGGCTCTTTAAATTCGCAAGCCAACACAACGCGTGATCGTCGCTGATGACTTTGAATGACCTGCCATATAGGAAAGGGAGGAATTGTGCTGTAGCCCAAACGATGGCAAGGTATTCCTTTTCGGTCGTAGAATATTTGCCCTCCTCATTTGACAGCTACCGGCTAGCGTATCATCCGTTCAAGTCCGTTTTTCCTTAGGACTAGGACGGCACCGAGGCCTTAGCTACTGGCGTCAGTGTGGATTCCTTTATCGGCGTCCTCGTCGAAGTGCGCAAATGCCGGTGGCGACTGCAATCGTGGTTTGATTTTAGAAATGAGTCGGCTTGTGGCATTTCCCAATTGAACTCAACAACACATTTAGTTAGATAAGTCAGCGGCTCAGCGTTGCGTCAAAAGTCCTTTACAAAGCGCCTGTAGTAGGCATAAATGCCAAAGGAATCTACACACTTCCTCCTTCTCGGTGGGCTGCTGGAACTTGGCGATGGCAGCTGTCTTCTGCTGGTCAGGGCGGTCTGCAGATTTGCTAATGACACGGCCAAAAAACAGATGCTCATCGTAAGCGAAGTGGCCCTTTTCCGGCTTCACAGTGAGCCCTGATGACTTGAGGCCGCAAAAGATGATCGCCGAAATTTCGCCGAACGCCGAACGACATCATCCAAGTAAACAAGGCAGGTCTGCCACTTCAATCCTGCTAACATTGTGTCCGTGACACGCTGGAACGTTGCAGGCACCGAGCGCCGTACGAATGCCATGACCTTGAACTCGTACATGCCACTTGGCATGATGGAGGCGGCCTTTTCGCGATCTCTCTCGTCGACTTCTATTTGCCAGTAGCAAGACTTGAGATCCATTGATGAAAAGTATTTGGCGTTGCAGAGCCGATCCAATGCGTCGTCTATCCGTGGCAGGGGGTTATACGTCCTTCTAAGTCATCTTGTTCAGTTGACGGCAATCAACGCAGAAACGTAGGGCTCCATCCTTTTTCTTCACCAAGAAAACAGGAGATGCCCACGGGCTTTTAGACGGCTGGGTGATGTCGTCGCGCAGCATTTTTGTCTTACAGCTTCACGTTCTCGCGTCGAAACTCGGTATGGGCTCTGGCGGAGTGGTCCAGTGCACTTTTCGGTTATTATGCCGTGCTTTGCGACTGGTGTTTGTCTAATCCTCGATCACGTCGAAAACCAGTTTTTGTATCGTTGCAGCAGACTTCTGAGCTGCTGCTGCCTAACATGGGAAGACTTGTATTTATGCCGAAGTCTCGTTCGGGAACTGTGGTCGTCAGGGTAAATGCGGCAGAATCCGAGAGCACAAAATGCATTGATGGTTTCCACAATTTCTTCGATGTACGTGATCTTCGTGCGCTTGTTGTTGTGCTTGAACTCCTCGGTGAAGTTTGGCAGCATCACATGCTGCCATCATATACCCCGCCTTCTGCAACACTTCCCCCCCCCCCCCTCCACTCAGACATACCGTGGCAGCGGAACACCCCACATGGTCGGATGTGTACCTGCTGCCCAAAGCGGGCAAATTCACCTGCAGCAAAGTAGCGCAGATTGAGGCCGAGGTCTAGAAACAGTGTTGCTCTTCCATCTCTCCTGTGCAATGATTGTTGCTTATAGTGTGCTGTGCGTCTCAAGGTAAAATTATCGTTAATAAGTGCGCATGTCTTACACCAAAGGTACATCCTCAGGGAAAACGAAAAGGGAAGTACGTGTACCCACTCGGTTTTTCATTTCCGCTAGACTTTTACGTAATTTAATGTTGGCAGGTTGGCAGGCATACACTTCTAGGACACATACCTTAACGGGCGCCCTTTATTCACCACAATTATATATGACGCTGAAGTGGCTATTACTGATGTCCAAGGTTTACGAAAAGGTCCACCGATTCCGAGCAGATATTAGGATTTTACGGTAAGCACACCAGGCGCATTTATGCATGAACGTGTTATTAAAATGTCAACGATGGAATTCGAAGCGAGTGGACAGCCGATAACACCTGTGTCTGTAAAAGACCTAGTTTGCCTGCTCTGCAAGTCGGACGTTGTGCGCATCGTGAAAGGGGAAAAAATTCATGCGTTAAGTCATGCCTTCACCTTCTGCCGTTTGATAATTTTAGCCATGAGCCAGAGTTTATATGAGAGTATTTAGAACAGTTAATTCGAGAGGCCTTAGTGTCGGGCTCCGAATTGACCTTGACCTCCTCCTTCGGGATTTTCATCCGCAACGCAATTCTCGTTACACGAATGACTTCCTGCTTCATTGGAATGTGGCATTTGTCACCTTAAATCGAAAGCATGATCTCATGCTCTGTGGCAGAAGAGACATCAACCACCGCGGCCACTTCAGACCGAACCACCAAACCGCCCGCGTGAGTGCGCCGACTGAAATAAGATCGTTTAAGCCGGAGCGGATATGTTCGAGTCAGGTATTCTGTGTAATACCCTTATTGCGTTTCTCTACCGCTGCTTCACCATAAATTTCATGTAAATTTATTAGAAGCGTGGTTTGTTGCTGGACTCCTTGGTTCGTATTTATTGTGGTATGTTAGTACGCGAAACAATGTAAAAGAGGGCTGAGACAGGATAGAGCATCATTCGCAACTAAGTTTTCATGCTTGAGCCTGACCTTCCACGTAAGGCATATCTGCATGAAGTACTGTCCATGCAAGGAGTTTTTCCAGTTCCACAGGACGCACACTAATCTTGTCGAAGGAGTTATAGCTTCCACGTGTACTGAGGTAAGGTTATGTTTGACAAGACGCCTGAAGATATTAATTATCTGGTCGCGCGGCTATGGGGTATCCTTTATCTGTGGTTGCTGCAGTACTTGCGACCTTCCTTCAAAAGAGAAAGGGTAAGTAGAAAGTCTCTCCGCTAGTGGAGAAAAGACGGCAGTTCGTCCCTTATGTGCACAAAAAGGTCTTCTAATTTGAGGAAAGTGCAAAGTACGTATTGTTTTTTTCGGCTCCACGAAAGCTGGCTGTCTTGTTCCCATAAATTTTATTACCGCAGAAGCTGTCTCAGTACGTGAAAAAGCATGCTATCGGCAGCATGTTGCCTGCGCAGTCGACGTAGTGTACGAAATTTCACTTACTTGCGGTAGGCTAGAAGACAACAAGACAGGCCACTGCGCCAATGACAGGGCATGAGAGAACGAGCTTTTTGTCTACGAGGACATATCTGCACATTTGCCTATGCGCTATGTTTCCTGTTTGAGTGAGCCAATACTTTCCCTACTCTGCTAGGGAGAAGCGTAAATGTCTTAGTATATATTAGTTAATGAAGGCATATTCCACTAATAAGAGTCGCGATATTTGTATTAGTGATTCGCCTGTGCCTCGACCCAGCACTGAATGTCACTTGTTTGATTGTGCGTTTCAACTAGCATACATTAGCGCAATTTTATATCTGTGGCCTGATTGCGGTGCGCGAATGTACTTTCGTACGATTGCACCTTGCCTAAATGGTCTGCTGCGTTTTATTATGAGGAAGGCTATTTCAAACGGATATCTATATACAGGGAGAATGCCTAGCTATATAACACACGGCACAGCGATACTACTGATGGCAGTGTCACGTCATCTTCGTTTCCTCCTCGCAACGTCTTTTTATAGCGGCACGAACTATTACATAACAACGTAAACATAGGTGTGAGTGACCCTCTCTCTTGTTCTGATCCTATTACACTTTGTTCCGCATCCTAACACCACGTAATACTTTTTCCTAAGCACTACCTGTCAAGTTTCTAAAGACAGAGGTGCAACCACATTCATTTGCTATTTCTTTTTTGAGAAATTCATCGTATGTACCTACATGAGGACATACAAAACTGTGCGAAGTCGAATCCTGCGTGCGATTTCTCCTAGAGCGAAATTTACTTTGCTTGGTCAATGCTTCCCTTCCACCTCCCCTTCCTCGCCAGACGGCCTCCACCAAACAGCGAAGTCACCACCCGTTTGTTATAAATAAAACATCTTCAAGAACAACGAACGCTCGAGTGAGATTATCTCCAAGCCGCACGATGACGACAAGCCGGGCGTGTATCACAAGTTCGCAAGCTCGGCTTTCACTCCAGCAGTGAAGTCGAATGGCGTGGCAGGGCATTACACGTCCACCCCTTGGTTCTGGTCGTAGTAGTTTACCACTTGTTGTGCTTCCTTGTCGTAATGTTCAGGAATGAATGCCACAGGCGACGCTGTCACCCATTTGAGCTGCTGCAGAAGCAAGCGCACCTGAAAAATGAAAAACCGTTAACTGAAAGAGTGCACTAAAACGAGCGGTAGCGGTTGATACCAAGTGAGTCCGAGGAATCCATGGTTCGCGTTCATTAGCCAGCGGTAACGTTAGAAAGAGTGGTTTGATAAGAAGCTCGAATACAATCGCTTACTCCAGCCTTATAGTTTCGTTCATCGACATCTCCAGCTAGCGTCTCCTAAAAGGGGCCCTCACTAGTTTTAACCATTACAAGCTCACAAACACGGCGCGTAGACCACACGGCTGCAATCGTTACTGCAAGGTACGAAGGACTGCACAAAAACAGCTGAAATTTCAAACAGACGTCCGCGCCGTCCTTAGCTCTCTACGGAGCTACCGCTTCCAGCCAGAGTCAAATTCACGCTTACAAATGCATCTACATGAGGCGCATTGCCTGCAAAGTCACCGACTGTGGCACGTGAACTCGGTTACGTGCCACCGCACCACAAAGAGAGGAAGAGAGGAAAAAAGCGCTGCGGGGTCGTGACGTAGGCTTCACACCATCCGTCATTTGCGGCATGGGAGAAGGCTAGTATAATGGGGAAGAAGGATAGAGCGGTCTACATCAACAGTAAAGCTCACCTCTCCTGGCAGCATAACAACATGGCACTTTAATTTATCCCATCGTCTTGCATAATGAACGAATTCAAAAATTTTAATGCTTGGGTGCTTTTCAGACGGCGACCTACCATCTTCTATGCTTAAAATTGGTGATGGGGCCTGGAGAGGGATCGTTAGGGATTGTTTACGCGACAACGTTAAGGAGCTCGTGTTGCAGAAAAGCCGGTGTCGTCGTCGTCGGCGGCGTTGGCCGTGAGCGATAAATCCCAGCAGGCACTTCATGAATAAAAAACAACTTGCAAGATGGGCTGGGTGGGAATCGAACCAGGGTCTCCGGAGTGTGAGAGGGAGACTCTACCACTAAAAAAAAAAAAAACTCAGCCACGAGTTCCATGCTTCAAAGCGGTACAAAAGCACCTCTAGTGAATGCGGTGTTGCCTTAGAAACGAGCTATTTCTAAGGCTCAGGCGTGCGTCGCTTGCTCAGGCGCACATTTCGTTGCCGCGCCGAACGCTGCGTTGCTCAACGCTCACCGCGTCCGATGCGGGGCGCGTAGTCGCTGTGCCGTAGCCCATTGTCTTATACCCCTTGGCGGGTCGACGGGAACGCTGTCGCGTTCCACTCTTGAAGGCGAAGCTTGAGCGTCCTCCAAATTTTTTAATAAATGCCGTATTTGTTTGATTATATGTACATATAAAGATGTAACGTTGTGCGGCAGTTTGTTGTGTCTATGCTGAATTCAAGACTGGACATCTTCCAACATTTCAAATGTGCTTCTCAGACTCTTCGCGTTGCAGACAATAACGGAATCTTCTCGCACAATTTGCTCTCAGCTGTCTAATATCTGGCGTTTTACGTGCCACTGCCTCTATATGATTATGAGGTCAGCTGTAGCTGGGGAGTCCGCATTAATTCCGACCACCGGGGTTGTTTTAACGTGCACCATTTTAAAGTTTGTATGTGCACTCCCGCAGAAATGCCACTGCCACAGCCTCAATTTGATCCAGCTCTCTCGGGTTTAACAACGCCAATACACCACGAAGTATACAGGGTGCCCCAACTTCCGCGCACCACGATTGGAAATATGCGAATATAGCCACCTATAACGTGCTGTATAAACCGTGTCATTTATTCGTATTTTTTAAATACACCTAATGATAGAGAATGAAGCGCCACCATTCCCTTGAAAATTGCCACATCTGCGCATTGCACAAATGACTGTATGTAGGACACCACGCACAGGATTCTCACGTGATTAATGTCACTCTGACAAGTGATCTGATCAGCTTCCCATGTTACGTGCTCTCGAACACTTCAGACATGCCGCTCCACTAAGCTTCTTCTTTGAGGTTATATGCACGCATAACAATGTGCGTACCTGTAAATTAAAAACAGAAATGCAATAAGCGCGGACCTGTCTTTAATTCAATGGTGAAGTTCTGCCATATAATGCGAATCTTCTTGTGCAGCTATTGTTTGTAAACGTGAATTTGCACGTGCATGTCCGAGGAAAGGAGTGAAAAGGTTCTTACGAAAACCCAGTAACCACCAAACCGCCCGCGTGAGTGCGCCGACTGAAATAAGATCGTTTAGGCCGGAGCGGATATGTTCGAGTCAGGTATTCTGTGTAATACCCTTATTGCGTTTCTCTACCGCTGCTTCACCACCTTGAAGGAGGCTCTGTGTGGTAGACTTGCAAGGCTACACAGAGTACGAGAAAGGCAGGAGGAGCGCGGGAGAGAATGTGACAAAGGTTAACAACAGTGCGGTGGAGACGAGTGCCCATGGCGCAAGGACCGGTAATCCCTGTAGAAAGTGCGTGCACCGATGCTTTCTTCCAGCAGCAGAAACAGTGATGATGCCAGCGCTGGTAAGCCAGCACTCGTCCTTTTGCACTGGAACTGTGTGCGCAGTAATTAGAACGCAGGGTGTCCAAGGACTGCTGAAGAGGGGAGTCATGCATATAAACTTAATTTTGAAAGTGCCATCACCAACTGTTCAGCGAAACTGCGTCAGAAAAGGCGCGGGAGCGCATTCAGTAAACTAGATTAGCTTAGAGTAGATTAGGCTGGATTAGCGATGGCCCTGCGGAATGAAGTTGAGGAAGGACACCGCGCTTTCAGTAGGCCTTAATGTTGCACCACTTGTAGCTCTGTAAATGCAGCGAGTGAGATATTCCGTGAGACCTACTTTCTGGTTCTGTGCAGCATTCTGAGGCGCTACAAAAATTGTATTAGGGATCATGTTATAGTAACGTTGCGGTTGTTACATAGCGGTAGATAGAAAAATGGTTTTGCCTTGGTGTACGCTATGGTGGTTCTGCATGCCCCTTTGTGCCACAGAGAAAATTACCCATCCGTCAATTTATCTGTTTAATTAAAGACACTTCACGAGGAACACCCAACCTAATTCCCAGACGACAGTCAATATGAAAGAATGGGTTTAATAATGAGAACAACGTTCTCCCGAAAAGGAGAAAAAAAGCAGAAACGCAAAATAACAAGCAGAGCACGAGTGAACATGACAGGCGCGGACTTTAAGCCACGCTTTACTAAACAGACGTGACGCTGAATACAAGTGACGTTTCCTTTGTACATGCCCTGCAAAATGCTTCACGCCCTGTAGGGTATAAAGCAGAGCAAAACGTGCTTTAAGCACTCTTAAATTATAAATTTTATTGCCAAAGGGTATAGCTCTGATGAACACAGATGCGCTGAATTCTAAACTATTTAGGGATGTGATGTGCGAAAGGAATGCTTACTTGGGTTATCCCGTAAAACCTTGCATACAGTCAAAAATGACTAAAAACGGCGCCACTTCTACTGGGGAACCACAAGATAAAGTTCAATTTACTTGTTCCTCCTCTCCTCTCCTCGCCCCTCTCCACAGTGTAATGCCAAGACGTTGGTTTGTATCCCACCTGCGTGCAGTGGTTTGTTTCTTTTTGATCCATTTTCATTTTCATTGAGTTTTCATTTCTTTAATTCAATTAAGCACTACAAATAATTTCACCTATGTTGCCCTTCGTGTCAATGCTCGTTGGCTTCCGATGATTTCACTAGTAAAAACTGGGCTCCTCGGTTTCCTATTTTCTCCTTCATTACATCGCGAGGGTCCTGAATTTGGCAGCTTTGATGCCTTCAGGTAGCGTGTGTGGGCTTAGTGACCAGTTGCCTTCACTCAAAACGTTCACGTACTTGACGCCTATAAAGAAATGGTCGTTCTACATCCACTGCCATGACCCTGAATGGTGGCGCTGGCTAACACTAGGCCAGCGTTGCTTGTAGCGCACTGACATAAATACCCCAGTTACTCTTCCCTTGACAAACATCACCTTCCTCCCAGCTACACCACTGCGTCTACGTCGCAAAGTGTTAATTTGCATGAACTATACTGTTTGTCTTTCGGCTGTAATTGTGAATCGTGTTCGCACAGACATCATCATGAGATTGCACGTTGCATAGATGACAACAATGACAATTATACGGATCACGTTTAGTTCCTTAGTGCATAAGTAACCGCTTTCTGTAATCTTTTATTCACAGAAGTTCCAACGTGTGCGTTCAATCTCAATAATATTTTTACAACTTGAATGGCGCATTACTGCGACCTGGCCAAATATGCAAATGCCAAGTAGCTGAACAAAACCAGGGTTATATTGTATGCCATCGCTTGGCGATACTCGAACAATTCTTTGCATTCCGCCTGACTGGACAGTTCCTCTTAGTACTTAATGAACTTCCCAAACATTGTACTTGAATAAAAGGGTCAATGATAAAATTGCAGAGTAGCATGAAAAAATGCAGGGCCAATCCGCCCCTGCAAAGGTGCATGACCATCGGAGCTGTAAACATCGTGGCAAGAAAACTTGTGCTAATTACATTATTGCATCACTCGTTGTCACTTAGTAAAGATGGTCATAATCACTTTGTGGTGGCTATCTTTTACACTGATCGGCATACTCGCAACTGCAAAGACATTCTTTGATAATGTCACATCGATGCACGTACGTCGTTGGGTGGTCGGTTGGGCCGGAGTGGTGAGTCATCCCATGTGTGCAACACAAAAGACGTGAACCGCACCCGTTGCATTCCCCACACATCCGCATTGAAATCAACGACAACGACGACACGGTTATTGTCATCGCAACTAACCCACGCAAAGTTAGTAGCCATGAACCTTATGGGGCTATGAGCCATGGAATTTTGGGCTTGCTTACGGGTATATGATCCATTGATGATGACAGTTTTCTACATGCTGTTTTGTGTATTGTATGCATCATCAGAAAGAATGTAAGCACTGTTAGCTTCACTTTTCTTAGAGCTTGTAGCCTCTTACTTAGGGGCTATGAGCCATTGCATTTTTCGCTTGCTTACGGGTGTATGAGACATTCATGGTGATAGTTTTTCTGTGCATACACGACAGTTCTATGGTACCCTAACTATATACAGCTCCGCTGTAAAAATCTCGATACAGCTTTCTGTTGTTGAATACGTGCTACATAAACGGATTTTTCCGAGAGGGAAAAAGCACACAAAAACACGGAAAATGTCTGAGGGGCCGGTCGCGCGGCAATCTTGCCTGCATTTGTGGGCTTCTTTCACGCTCAGAAAAACACTTCAATGTCGCACGTATTGTGTAACAGAAAGCTGTATCAGGAGTTTTTCATGTTTCTCCACAATTTTCTAATTGTCATTTTTATCTAAATGTAATATTTCAGAAGGTGAATAATTAATTCAGAATAAATATGTAATTAGGCGCAATGCAAAAATGATCTCAGCATCTCCAACTGACAGCAAACAACATTACTTTGGTTCTGTCCAGCTAGGTAGAATTCGCACATTTTTAATCATGGTGCGCGATAGTTGGGACACCCTGTATACTTCGTGGTGAATTGACGTTGCCAAACCCGAGAGAGCTCGATCAAATTGAGGCTGCGGCAATGGCATTTCTATGGGAGTGCGCATTAAAACTTTAAAACGGGGCACGTTAAAACAACCCAGGTGGTCGAAATTAATCCGGATTCCCCAGCTACGGCTGGAATCAAAATCATATCGAGACTTTGGCACGTAAAGCGCCAGATATTATTTTAATATATGCTTCTCCACACGTCAGCGCTTCATTCACTTCGTTGCCGCCGGTTTTTGAGACAGCTGAGAGCAAATTGTGCGAGAAGATTCCGTTATTGTCTGCAACGCGAATATATAGTCTGAGAAGTAGGTTTCAAATGCTGAAAGATGTCCAGTCTTGAATTCAGCATGGGCGCAACAAACTGCCGCACTACATTACATCTTTATCTGTAGATATAATCAAACAAATACGATTTTTATTAAAACAATCCCTAAAGATCTCTGTTCAGGCCCCATGACAAATTATAAGCATTGCAGATGAAAAAGCACCGTACCATAAAAATTTTTCAATTCGTTCATTATACAAGACGATGGGATAAATTAAAGTGTCATGTTGTTATGCTGCGGGGAGAGGCGAGCTTAACTGTCGATGTAGACCACTCTATCCTTCTTCCCCATTATACTAGCCTTCTCCCATGCCGCAAATGACGGACGGTGTGAAGCCTACGTCACGACCCCGCTGCTCCTTTTTCCTCTCTTCCTCTCTTTGTGGTGCGGTGGCACGTGACCGAGTTCACGTGCCACAGTCGGTGACTTTGCAGGCAATGCGCCTCGTGTAGATGCATTTGTAAGCGTGAATTTGACTCTGGCTGGAAGCGGTAGCTCCGTAGAGAGCTAAGGACGGCGCGGACGTCTGTTTGAAATTTCAGCTGTTTTTGTGCAGTCCTTCGTACCTTGCAGTAACGATTGCAGCCGTGTGGTCTACGCGCCGTGTTTGTGAGCTTGTAATGGTTAAAACTAGTGAGGGCCGCTTTTAAGAGACGCTAGCTGGAGATGTCGATGAACGAAACTATAAGGCTGGAGTAAGCGATTGTATTCGAGCTTCTTATCAAACCACTCTTTCTAACGTTACCGCTGGCTAATGAACGCGAACCATGGATTCCTCGGACTCACTTGGTATCAACCGCTGCCGCTCGTTTTAGTGCACTCTTTCAGTTAACGGTTTTTCATTTTTCAGGTGCGCTTGCTTCTGCAGCAGCTCAAATGGGTGACAGCGTCGCCTGTGGCATTCATTCCTGAACATTACGACAAGGAAGCACAACAAGTGGTAACCTACTACGATCAGAACAAAGGGGCGGAGGTGCCATGCGCTGGCACGCCGTTCGGCTTCACTACTGGAGTGAAAGCCGAGCTTGCGAACTTGTGATACATGCCCGGCGTGTCGCCTTCGTGCGGCTTGGAGACAATCACACTCTCGCGTTCGTCGTTCTTGAAGATGTTTCATCTACAACAAAAGGGTGGCGACTTCGCTGTTTAGTGGAGGTGATCTGGCGAGGAAGGGGAGGTGGTAGGGAAGCATTCACCGAGCAAACTAAAATTCAGTCTACGAGAAATTCCACGCTGGATTCGACTTCGCACAGTTTTGTATGTCGTCGTGTATATACATACGATGAATTTCTCAAAAAAGAAAGAGCAAATAAATGTGGTTGCCCCACTTTTCTTTAGAAACTTGACAGGCAGTGTTTAGAAAAAATATTACGTTGTGTTAGGACGCGGAACAAAGTGGAATAGGGTCAGAACAAGAAAGAGGGTCGCTCGCAACTAGGTTTAAGTTGTTACGTAATAGTTTGTGCCGCGAGTGACGTCACGGCCAGGAAGCCGCTCGCTGCGGCTCTATCGGCTGCCGCGGGTGCTCGTTCCCTTCGTATGTGCTTGAGGTATGGATGGCTCGAGCCGTACTTGTTGAAGGGTATGATTGCTTCTTTCTGCTGCCATGTCTGAACCACGGTTTCTTCTTCAAAAGCGTTTGAGTGGAGGAAATTTGCGGCTTGGATATCGCAAGCAATGTAGCGTTGAAGGGGTCTACTGGTTTCACAACGCATATATGCGCCATGTCTATCCATAAATTTTGCGTAAAAAGAAATTCTGCAAATTCAACACGCGAAGTTCTGCATGATGCTTCGCTAAACACTTAACATTCCCTAAGTATTTAGCTATGAGAGGCATTGCATTTTAGATGGAAGAAAAATATTGGTAATTGGCGTCAACATGTTAACCGTGTTAGAAAGGCACTGCCCAGCGAAACTGTCATCATGATTCTTGTTACTCTGGTGAGTCGTTCTAGAGAAATATAGCCATTTATTAATGCGTAAAACAGAGATGAACGCATTTCTTATGAAAAATTTGCTGTTTATTTGACCCCTCTCTGAAACAGGTCTCCAAAAAATGAATTGTTCATGCCTGCTAACATGACAGCGCGTCATGTAGAGCATTTACATAGTTGATTCATAAATACGATAGTAGCCATCACCTCAGTGAAAAGTTTCGTGGTTAAGATCAAGCGGATATCAATTGCAAGCAAGAAATGTTTCATGGTGGCCCTCAGTAGCCTTTATCGGCAATACATGGCACACCCCTCACGCAACGGTAGCAACCGACTGTCGGTATGTCGAGGTACGCATTGCATGCGAAACCTATTAGTTCACTAAAACTTCGCATTGAAACCATAGCGGCATCTCTTATAGCGCCAATAGGAATGCCTAAAACATTCTCGACTACAGCGCAGCTTAGATTGCCTAGATAAGGAAAATTCAATCTTTTTCTGCGTAACCATGCCTGGATGCAGCGTTGTTTAATTATTCGAGCGGAGAACTATTCGCTTCATCAGTATATAAAGGAGAGCTTATCAAACCTTCTTGAAGAAAACACCACACGCCTTACATATATCACTTGTTTTTTGACCCTCCACCAGGGAATTATGATATCTTCACATTGTCCCATACCACTAATGATTGACGCTTCGACTTCTTTCCGGCTGCAGCCATACGGTCCAAAAGGCATATTTCACTAAAAAATTTGGGCCGCGCAGCCTGTGTCAGTTCGCCAAACAGATGCGTCACGTATATTCCTCTAGCAACAAGCACCAGTAAATTTCTCAAGTGAGTTGAACGTGTAGCACGGAAAAGGGACTATATATTGGTAAATTTCTTTTCGTATTCTGCAAATAGCTGTGAGCCTTCATTAGCTTTACTTGAAGTTACCGCCACTTAAAATAAACACGCGAAGAACCGCCTAATTTTAAAAAGCAGTTAAAGAAGCAAGTGGTGCTTGTCGAGTGTAAACTACAATGTTAAGTCCTCGTATTAGTGCCGAGCGCTTCTTTCAAGAAATGCAAAAATTCGATATTATACCTCGAACCACTCGTCATGAGCAAACCTGTTTTAGCGGAATAAAATCAAGGTGCTTTTCAAATTTTCAAAAGGTGCTTTTCAAATCAAATTGCTTTTTACATAATCTCCTTCCTTTTATATATCTGCTATGCTTGATCATGCTGTGCTTTGTTTTGTATTTAGTTCAGCCACTGTACAGTTGTCTTAGGTTTATTTTTGAGTTGTTTTCATTGTACTTAACAGTTCTTTGTTACATTGCCCCCCTTACTCAATGCCCGACAGGGCCTGTAAGGTGTTTTCTAAATAAATAAATAAAGTAACTGTTGTAGAGGTCATATATAGCCAGCGTTTGTGACGTACTTGTTGCACCGCGGCATGTATGATACCATAACTGGATTATTATATGATATGTATTTGCAGCTGTCGATCACGCATGAAAAACCCGCAATGGGCTGGTCTGCGCTCCTTCGGCTGGCACTGCAGCGTTGCCTTTGAGAGCGCATTGTCCTCTAAGAAATAAGCTCTTTGAATAAGTTTTCGTCACAGACCACGTCGTAAAAAGATATTTTAGAGAACCGCCATACGTATACAAGCAGAGAGAACGAGGGCGTACAAACTAAAACACCGCAGAAAGCGGCCGGACACAGCCCGAACTGTAGCAGACGAAAGGTGCGAGTCCGTGCCCTGACGTCACGCGATGGGCGCTCGCAGCGCCCCTGTAGTTCGTTCTCGGGGCTAATAGAGCTAGGCGTTCTCTCTGTATATATATCCGTTTTAAATATCCTTCCCCATGATAAAACGCAGCAGACCATTTTAGGCAAGGTGCAAGCGTGCGCTATTACATTCGTCGGATGATCCCACCGCTGTCAACCAGATGTAGGAGTTGTCGGACGATCCCACCGCTTCCACCAGTTGTTGGATTTGGAGACGATCCCCATTCCTGTCCCCCAGATATTGGACCTTGCCGTTGGGTGCTGAAGTTTGCCGCGGTGGAGGAGCACTTTGAGATGAAAACTGGAGGTTTATATACAATATTTACAGTGAGAGTACAAAGAAATGAACAGTCATAAAGTCATTACGGGCCGGCAGTAACTCGGACGCTGCGGCCCGTGGCAAGACGTTCGAAAGAGATCAATAAAGGAATGCTCCCCTGCTGCTACCGATCTCTGGCTTTTAAACCTTTTGGTGTCTCGAAGTCACGTCACGTTCGGACAATCGGTGAGCCCGCTCAGGTGGCGTCATTTTCGGCCAATGGTGGGCGCCCGTGCGATTGTGTCACACCCGGCGCAGAGGGTCGCTCCTTGGGCCAAAATTGTCCGAGGGCTTACCTCTCTCTGCGGTATTGCCTTCCTGGCTTGGAACTGCCTTCACAAAGGCGGTTGGGGGATTGCTGCCACGGTTTCCCTGTGCATTACAGCCGTCTTGCCTTGGGACCCACTTAGCTGGAACCGTGCCAGGCTCCCGCTACACTTTCCGGAAGAGTCAAGCAGTGAATAGCTCCACCTGTGGCACACGAGGTGGGGGACGCCCACTTGTTTGACCGTGCGGCGCCTCGGGAACGTGGTAGATGTGCTTCTGCGCTCCTTTATTAGCTGTGACGCGATTCGATGTGGTCTGGTGAACTCGAAGTAGGCTCAGGAAAAGGTCCCGTATGCGACAGCGCAATTACATTCGCGCACCGCAATCAGGCCACGGATCTGAAATTGCAATAATGTATGCTAGTTGAAACACGCAATCAAACAAGTGTCATTCAGTGCTAGGCAGAATTACAGGCGTATCACGAATACAAATATCGTGATTCTCATTAGTGAAATATGCTTGCATTAACTAATATACCGAGGCATTTACGCTTCTCCCTAGCAAAGTAGAGAAAGTATTGGTTCACTCTAACAGGAAATATAGTGCAAAGGCAAATGTGCAGATATATCCTCGTAGACAAAAAGCTCGTGCTCCCATGCCCTGTCATTGGCGCAGTGGCCTGTCTTGTCGTTTTCTAGCCTACCGCAAGTAAGTGAACTTTCGTACACTACGTTGATCGCGCAGGCAACATGCTGCCTATAGCATGCTTTTTCTACATACTGAGACAGCTTCTACGGTAATACAATTTATGGGAACAAGACAGCCAGCTTTCGTGAAGCCGAAAAAAACAATACGTACATTGCACTTTCTTCAAGTTGCAAGACCTCTTTGTGCACATAAAGGACAAACTGCCGTCTTTTCTCCACTAGCGGAGGGACTTCCTACTTACCCTTTCTATTTGGAAGGAAGGCTTCAAGTACTGCAACCATCGCCCTGTAGCCGCGCGACCTGATAATTAATATCTTCAGGCGTCTTGTCAAACCTAACCTTACTTCAGTACACGTGAAAGCTCTAACACCTTAGACAAGATTAGTGTGCGTCCTGTCCAACTCGAAAAGCTCCTTGCATGGACAGTACCTCATGCAGGTGTGCCTTACGCGGAAGGTCAGGCTCAAGCATGAAAACTTAGTTGCGAATGATGCTCTATCCTGTCTCAGCCCTCTTTTACATTGTTTCGCGTACTAACATACCACAATAAATACGAACCAAGGAGTCCAGCAACAAACCACGCTTCTAATAAATTTACATGAAAGTTATGGTGAAGTGGCGGTAGAGAAACGCAAAAGGGGTACTACACAGAATACATGACTCGAACATACCAGCTCCGGCTTAAACTATCTTATTTTAGCCGGCGCACTCACGCGGGCGGTTTGGTAGTTCGGTCTGAAGTGGCCACGTGTATTAATGGCTCTTCTGCCGCACAGCATGAGATCATGCTTTCGATTTAAGGTCACAAAGGCCGCATGCCGGTCAAGGAAAAAGTCATTCGTGCACAGAGAATTGAGTTCAGGATAAAAATCCCGAAGGAGGCGGTCAAAGTCGATTCGGAGCCGTGCACTGGGGCCGCTCGTATTAACTGTTCTAAATACCCTCATATAATGTCTGGCCCATGGCTCAAATTATCAAACCGGAGAAGGTGAAAGCATGACTTAATAACGCTCGAATTTTTTCCCCTTTCACTGCGCGCACAACGTCCCACGTGCAGAGCAGGCAAACTACGTCTTTCACAGACAGAGGTGTTATGGGCTGTCTACTCGCTTGGAATTCCGTCGTTGACATTTTAATAAAATGTTTATCCATAAATGCACCTGATTTCCTCACCGTAAAATCCTAATTGCTGATCGGGATTGGTGTGCCTTTTCGTAAACCTTGCACATCAGTAGTAGCCACTTCAGCGTCATATATAATTGTGGTGAATAAAGGGCGCGCGTTAAGGTATGTGTCCCAGAAGTGTATGCCTGCCAACCTGTGCACTTTAAGTTACGTAACAATCCCGCGGAAATGAAAAACCGAGTGGGTAGACGTGCTTTCCTTTTCGTTTTCCCTGAGGATATACATTTCGTGTAAGACATGCGCACTTATTAACGATAATTTACCTTGAGACGCAATTCACACTAGAAGCAGCAATCATTGCACAGAAGAGATTGAAGAGCAACACTTCCTTTAGACCTCGGCGTCTTTCTGGGCTGTTTGATGCAGGTGGATTTGCCCGCTTCAGGCAGCAGTGTTCCGCTGCCACGGCATTTCTGGTGGGGGTGGTGGTGTTGCAGAAGGCGAGGTGCATGATGGCAGCATAGGTGCCACCACAATGTCTTTCATTTATTCTTACAATTATTTTTAATTTGTATAGCACTACATGTACACTTCAGGCGCATTTTTACCGTCGCAGTCGCCGTTATATGGCGTATAAGGTCAAAGGCGATAACACCGCCATAGCGCGGGGTGTGATGTATGTGAGAGTGAAAGCACGCCAGGGAAGCCGACGATCACTGCCCGATCTGGCGAGCGCGAAGGATGAAAGGGCGAAAGGTCATCGCGCGAAAGGACGTGGCGAAATGGGAGGGAGGGAGGAAATGGAGGCGGAGTAGTGCTCGGCATTGCCAACTGCGCTTTTCCCGACCGGGCGCAAGCAGGAGGAGAAAAACATTTACTAGAAAAAAAAAGGAAAGGACAAGCATGTGGAAGTGACAATCAAGGCTCAATCTTGCCAGGAAAGCGTTGAGGCAGCGCAGGAGGGAGGGGTCGGCGGCTACGACTCCGCCAACAAGTGCGTACTTTGCACGGCCGCGCGCGCCGTAATTTGAAAGGGATTTGCAGAAGGCTCATGGCTTTGTGCGCACTATGTTCTCACTGCCCTTGCGTTGAAGCGATAGACCGCGTGTTGAAGCGATAGGCTTCGCTCGTTGCTGCTGCCACGCTTGCTCACACCAGCCTTTTGACAGCGAGTGTCCGTGCTCATCGAGTAAGATGTATTCATGTTTGCTTGTGCGCGCTAGCACCATGTTTGTTACGCCAGTTAGTGAGCGAATGTTTTCAAGTGTATACGGACGATAAAACTACTATTCTTACTTCGTACAGTTGTCTACTAATTTGCTATCGCAATTGATACTTTGCCTTTCGGGCGAAACTGTGACATTTTTTCAATGCTCGCCGCCCCATTCCATGACACCGTGGAAATTTTTTCCGCTAACAGAACCTACTTTTCGTAAAACTTGACGCAACTTTCGTCACATCGTATAGCTGGCGTAAGCTGATAGAGCTTACAAAAACAACTGTGTGGCAGCGATGGCAAGGTTAGCGCTGCGCTCGAGCTTTACGGGCGGTGGTCTGAATGCTCACGGATGGGACATGCTAGCTAAGCATGCAACCAGATCGATCTTTCCAGGACATTGGCGTTTAGTGCTTCTGCATACCTTCTCCTGCTCCACGTTTTCTTTTTTCGAATTTCGCGCAATGTTTTAGGTAACGGAACGAAGAAAAATAAAGGTAAATGTGGTGTAAACGCTTCTTCCGCACACAGCGGACCTTCGCGCCCAAGCGGAGTTCGTTGGCAATCGTTGCCGTATATGCCAAACAGGTAACCCATCGCCTGAGAGCGACTTGTCGTTCCCGATTCCTTCGCACGGATTCGACTAACATATTACAAAACAAGGCTGGACTTGGAAGGAAGATTCGAGAGATCAGAGGAACGTGTATTCATAATAACTGCCATTAAATGGCAGCGTCGAAAGTTGTGGAATACGTTCTATGGCCTCATTGCAGCATTTCGAAGCTGAAGAGAAAAGACTGTTTGCGCTCACACCAGCCAGTTTGTTTACCCGTGTTGGTGACTTAGCTACCAGGACACCGCGGTGGTGAGCGCGATGTCGCGGGAATAAATCCCGACCACGATGGCTGAATTTCTGCGCTGAGCGAAATGCAAAAGCTCCCATGTGCCGTGCAGAGGGGGTACGTTACACAACCCCAGGTGGTAACCCACCACGTCATGCCTCACCACGTCATACATGATACGCATATTGCTGTCTTCAAGTAAATGCCCAGAATTAATTTTTTTTTAAATTTAACTATAGTATGCTGTCCTAAAACTGCCGTTTCATGCAAAGACAAAAAAAATCCAGAAGGAATTGTGAACAATATACATACACTTTAGCAGAATAACATATTGATATGTTTAAAGGCAGTGGTATTGCAGGGTAAATTAATCAGCATTGCCATTAAGACTCACGGTGGTAAATAAAATTGCAAACAGAATATGTGACACCGATTCGTCATTTCGCTAACTCTAAGGACATTATTTCTCGAAAACCAGCTTTGCCTACCGGCTCTACTTACTCATGTATTGCATGTATCTTCCGCTTTATAATACCCGTTTAAGAAAGAGCTGCTTCAGCGGAAAGCGCACGATGGACGTCGACCAATGAAACAATAGCGGAAGCTCGTGCTTGTCCTATTGCTGTATACTTGCTCTACGAACCTCTTCAAGTGTACCTTCGCGTTTTGACTCGAAACAGACACCATCTTTTGTCATCGCGCCCTGCCACCCGCCCAGGTTGAAGATTTTTCAAGGACTCTATAGCGTCATCAAAATATACTAGCATCAAGATTTCCTCCCGCCTGTATTACGAGAATAACCCCGTGGGTCTTGCCTAAATCTTTCGGTAATCTGCAGATCCCTGGAATTTAAAAAAAAAGTCATCTGTTGCATCCATTGGCCCCAAGCAACTTACTCTACGTCACATTTATGCGGAATACGGACATACTGTGCACGTGTATACCGATGGCTCTGTAACACAATATGCCTCCACTGAAGCCTTTGTCATCCCACATGTGATCATCACACGCTGGTCTAAACTAGACCATAAATCATTATCAACTTCTTTAGAACTTGTTGCTATCCGAGAGGACCTTTGATTTCTCTCCGAGGAGCCTCCCAGTGCATGGAGGACATTCTGCGATTCTAAAACAACTACTCAAACCATTGACTTTGTCCTCCGATGGGGCCCGTATTATTCAATGGCTGTGTAAATTCCAAGGAACCTCGACCATGCAAATATAAATGGCAATAACACCACCTTTCAGTGGACACCTTCCCACTGTGGCGTGATAAAAAACGAACAGGCCGACGCTGAAGCGAAAAATGCTTCGTGTATGGTTCGGCGATACGCATTCCGTGCTCACGAACAGACAAAAACGCCCTACTTCGTTGCGTAATACTCAACCGTACGTTGGAGCACTGGATCGACGACACAAGCGGGTGCATAAATGTGACCCAGAAATGAAATTTCGTATGGCTCACAAGCTCAAAAGAAGCCAAACAAGCATGGTGCACCGAATTCGCCTCACTCGTTCGCCTGATAAAATGCTAGTTTCGTCATTCATAGTTTTGCTGCTTTCTTCACCGTCACTACCATGTGACATCCGGTGGAGGTGCTAGTGCGTTCATGTACCGAACGCTCCCGAAAAGCCGTGATCCAAGCCCGAATCCGGAAGACAGCACCATCGTCCCCCCGGGCCATCGAGCAAGCAGCAGACTACAAAACTTGCCCCCAGAGCACGGTATTCTACAAGAGCCGACCAGAAAGAACGTCGCCAAGTCAACAACAATGGCAGCTTCAGCGTCCTTCATCGTACTTCAGCAACCCAGGGAGCAACCCACCTTCAGACTCAGAACCAAAATCAGGTTTATTCATGACAAAAATGGGGATAATTAGAGCATATGTATATACAGAAGGAAGTTCCGTAGTTTGATATGGGACCTGCTATACATGATCACTAGAATTAATACTACAAACCACAATGGCAACATGTAAAATTTACGAATAAAGGTTTTAGGGGACAAGGAATAAATGAACAGAAAAGCAGCATATGAATGCATTAAACAATAACAAGGCTTCCGATTATTCAACAAAAGTGAAACTACGAAAATAGCTTTAAAAATTAAAAAAAACGGGAGAGAAATAGAGAAACAAAGTGGAAGGTAATAATACAACTCATACTATACTTAAATGGGAATGTCGGAGGAAGCTAAAAGAAAATGCTTAAGTTGTGTATGAACTCTGTGAGCTTTGAAGAATTTTAAAGGTAATGGTAATGTGTTCCACAGAGATAAAGCTGAAAAGTGTAATGAGTGCTTACCATAGTTGGTGCGAACTAAGGGTAAAATGAAGTTCATACTTTCTGCAAATATGGTATTATTTATATAAGTTAGGGATGTCTTTGGTATGATAGTTACTGGAATATCATTGTTTAGTGTCATAAAAATAAATATGGTCAGGTTATATTTACCAAGCTCAGTCACATTCAAAATATTATGTGCATTTAACAGCTGATTTGCGCTAATGCTTCGTGGTGAAAATGTTATTAGTCGAATAGAATTCTGAATGACTTGCAACGTAGTTAGGTGACTGTTATAAGCGTTTCCACATGATTCAATGTTATAGTTAATATGAGAATGAGCAAAAGCATAATAAAGCCACGTGAGAGTAGGAAATGAGAACTATGGTCGTGGCTTGATTAAAACGCGTATTCCGTATGCCATTTTCCTCTTAATATCAGCTATGTGACGGTGAAATTTAAGATGACGGTCAAATCCCACACCTAAATAGGTGTAATGATCAACTGTAGTGATTAGGCGATTTTTGATGGAAATAGACTGAAGGAGCTCAAGCCATCGCTGATGTGAGGCAAAGATGACAAAAATGGTCTTATTATGGTTAATCTGTAGCTTGTTCTGTTCACACCATGTGGACATTTTCACGAGATCTTTGTTGAGCTCACGTGTTAACGTTGATATAGAATTGTGAGAGCTAAATATAGTAGTATCGTCAGCGTACAGAATACACTTGGATGAGTAGAAGCAATTAGGCAGATCATTAATTTAAATTAGGAAAAGTAGAGGGCCTAATATGGACCCCTGTGGCACGCCAATGTTAGTAGTAGCTCCCTTAGAGTAGTACCCAGAAATGTTAACGACTTGTTTTCTATCTTGTAGGTAACTGCCGATTAGAAGTAGGGGCGGACCAGTTATTCCGATGGCTTCAAGTTTAGCACAAAGAATTGTGTGATTAATTGTGTCGAAGTCTTTGGATCGGTCAACAAATATCGAGGCTGCAAATTTATCTTCATGAATCGCTTTGTTGAAATAATCAGTAATATATATATAAGTGCCAGATTAGTTGAAAAGCCAGAATTAAAGCCCAACTGAAGAGGGGAAAGAATACCAAATTTGTCTAAATATTTTGGTAGACGCTTTTCGATAAGTTTTTCAATAACTTTATTAAAAAAAAATGGAAGAACGCAAATGGGTCTATATTTGCATGTAAGTGCGCGATCACATTTTTTGAAAACGGGAATGACTCGACCGCGTTTGAATTCAAGTGGAAAAACACCGGTTTTAAAAATCAGGTTAATGATAGCTGAGAGGACGTTAGTGACATGTTGCGCGATCATTTTAATGTGGTAAGCGTGAATATTATCTAGACGAGCACTAGTGGCTTTAAGGGTTCTAATTACTAAAATTACTTCATCAGGTGTTGTTGGAAAGAGGAAAAATGAATGAGGTAAGCGTTAAAGGACACGTTATATAGGACATGTTATATGTAAAAGACCTTCCGTAGTGCTTCAGCGGACGATCCAAAAACCTGGCTGGAGACTTTTGATAAGACTTTAGCCTTCAAAAACTGGACCGCTGATGATAAGGTGCGCCATGCATATTTCTCCTGGGAAGATGCCGCCGGGACATGGTTCAAGAATCGAGAGTCCACCCTTACAATGCGCACTTGTTCCGCAGTAACTTCCTGAAAACCTTCACAAGCGTTGTCCGGAATAAAAGGGCCGAAGTTCTCTTGGAGTACAGCTACCAAACGAGAACGTTGCCATCTTTACAGAAGAAATGAGCCGTCTATTCCGCCCCGCCACCCCGGAAATGTCCAAGGAGAAGAAAGTTCGCCTACTCATGTGTGGCGTAAAGCAAGAACGTTTCGCAGAAATATGACGAAACCCATCAAAGACCGTTGACTAGTTTCTTCGCCAATCCACGACCATCGAGACAACTCTTGGATTGCGGAACCACTAATTCAGCCGTGGCACAATCCTGCCAGACTACACCGAAGTTCATTCATTAGGCACCGACGACCTACGCGAGACCATCACACCTTCTCAGTCGTGCGAGAGGAACCTAAGAGGATGTTCTCAAGATCCCAGCCTCAGGATGCCTCGATCGCTGACGTCGTGAGAGAAGAATTCCAGCGGTCACTGGAACTTGCCGAAGCGTAGCCGGAATCGCCACAAGCCCAGGCTGAAGCGATGACCTACGCCGTCGTCACCCGCCGTCATATTAACCTTCCGCGCCCGCACCAGAGCGCTTTAAGGGCGCAGTTCTGCCGTCCGCCGCTACCGCCGCCAGCTCGCCCACCCGTCGTCCAGCGAAATTACCCAAGGAAGACAGACGTCTGGCACCCTCGTGACCGCCATCCGCTCTGTTACCGCTGTCCGACGATGTCCATAAGGGGAACTGGGACTGTGAGTGTTCGCTTTCAACGCGACGCGACCACAGCTTGGGAAATGACCTCACAATATCGCCGACTACCTCACCGCCAAGCAGTGCCATTCTAGCTGACCATCCCGTTAGCTATCGCTAGGCCGCTACCTGTCACCGAAGCACCGACCTTGCACTGGTCCAGCCCGGGGCCGGTACCTCAGCCCATATCCAGAAGACTAAAAGCAGCAACCGATGGAGGTGCGGTTGCTGTTCGTCGAACTGACGAAGATCCTCCACCACCAACTAAGATGCCGAAGAGACTATCTCGGCGACAAATCAACGGCACGCCTCCATGACAATGAAGCCAAGAAGCAAAGAATACGCCGACAAAAAATACCGGACAACGCTATTTTCCACCCACAGGTCCACACGATGCAGCCATGATCCGACGCAAAGACGAAAGTGCAACGCACGACAAAGAACCGCAGACCTCGACCTTGCTTCTCGACGGCCACGCAGTCACCGCATTAGTGGACACAGGAGTCGACTACTTCGTCATCAGTGGACCCCTTGCTATGCAGCTGAAGAAAGTCAAGACTGCATGGGAAGGCCCCGAAATCCGGACAGCCGGAGGACACCCCATAACGCCAACTCGAATCTGGATGGCAAGAATTACGGTTCATGATCGGACCTACCCTGTTAGCGTCGTTATCCTCCAACAGTGTTCACGAGACATCATTTTTGGCATGGACTTCCTGAACTAACGTGGTGCAGTCACCCACCTGAGCTCGAAATCGATAACGCTGTCGGAAGATCAAGCGATACCGCCAGCGAGCTGCCATCTTCACCACGCCTAGAGTGTGCTCGAAGGCCAAGTGAGCATACCAAATCGTTCCAGCATCGTTATTTCCGTCGGCCCCGAAACACCCGCGGACGTAAAAGGCGTCATCGAGGGCGACCAACGTCTACTGCACACCCATGAAGTTCGCGCTGCAGCGAGAGAAAGCGAAAGTGATGCTGACAAACTTCAGCGATGAGTTCAAGCACAACAACAAGCGCACAATGATCACGTACATCGAGGAAATTGTGGAAACCAACAATGCGTTTGGTGCTCTCGGATTCTGCCGCATTTACCCCGACGACCATAGTTCCCGAACCACACTTCGGCCTAAATACAAGTCTTCCCATGATTAGGCAGCAGCAGCTCAGAAGTCTTCTGCGATGATACAAAGACTGCTTTTCGACGTCATCAAGGATTAGACAAACACCAGTCGCAAAGCATGGCATAATAACCGAAGAGTGCGCTGGACCACTCCGCCAGAGCCTTTACTGAGTTTCGACGCGAGAACGTGAAGCTATAAGACAAAAAAGTCGACGAAATGCTACGCGACGACATCATTCAGTCGTCCAAAAGCCCATGGCCATCCCCTGTTGTCTTGTTGAAAAAAAAGGACGGAACCATACGTTTCTGCGTTGATTGTAGTCGACTGAACAAGATCACTTAGAAGGACGTATCACCCCCTCCCACGGATAGACGACGCATTGGATCGGCTCTGCAACGCCAAATACTTCTCGTCGATGGATCCCAAGTCTGGATACGGACAAATAGAAGTCGACGAGAGAGATCGCGACAAGACCGCCTTCATCACGCCCGATGGCATGTACGAGTTCAGGGTCATGCCATTCGGACTGCGTTCGGCGCCTGCAACGTTCCAGCGTGTCACGGACACAATGTTAGCAGGACTGAACTGGAAGACTTACCTTGTTTACTTGGATGACGTCGTTCGGCGTTCGGCGAAATTTCGGCGATCATCTTTTGCGGCTTCAAGTCATCAAGGCTCACTGTGAAGCCGGAAAAGGGCCGCTTCGTTTACGATGAGCTTCTGTTCTTGGGCAATGTCATTAGGAAATTTGTAGTCCGCCCTGACCCGCAGAAGACAGCTGCCATTGCAAAGTTTCAGCAGCCCATCGAGAAGGAGGCAGTGCGTAGGTTTCTTTGGCATTTATGCCTACTACAGGTGCTTAGTAAATGCCTTTTGACGCATCGCTGAGCCGCTGACTTATCTAACTAAATGTGTTGTCGAGTTCAAGTGGGAAATGCCACAAGCCGACTCATTTCATGAAATCAAACCACGAATGCAGTCGCCATCGGTACTTGCGCACTTCGACGAGGACGCCGACACAGAAATCCACACTGACACTAGTAGCTAAGGCCTCGGCCCCGTCCGAGTCCAAAGGAAAGACGGACTTGAACAGATGATATACTAGCCGGTAGCTGTCAAAAGTTGAGGGCAAGTATTCTACGACCGAAAAGGAATGCCTTGCCATCGTTAGAGCTACAGCACATTTCCTCCCTTACCTATATGGGAGGTCATTCAAAGTCATCAGCGACCATCACGCGTTGTGTTGGCTAGCGAATCTAAAGGACCCTGCAGGACGGCTGGCGCGCTGGAGCCTCACACTGCAAGAATATGAGATCATTGTAACGTACAAGTCCGGACGAAAACAGTCCGATGCTGATTGCCTATCACGCGCCTTCAATGACCCGCCGCCGCAAGATTGCGAGTATGGCGACGCCTTTCTTCGAATAATAAGCGCGGAATACTTCGCTGAACACCAACGAGCAGACCCGGAGCTAAAGAACGTCATCGAGTATTTGGAAGGACACACCGACGTTGTCCCTAGGGCATTTAAGCAAGGATTGACTTGATCACTAAAGCGACTGGCATAGCCAAAAATAATAGTCTGCTGATTGTAGGCGACTTCAACGCTGCTCACCAGGCATGGGGCTACACGACAGCCACATCAAAAGGCACTGCACTCCAGTGCACGATACAGCAGCATCGTCTCACCATCCTCACAGACCCCGCATACCCCACACGTCTAGGAAACAGCGTCTCCCGAGATACATGCCCTGACCTCACCCTCACTAAAGGGATACAGCAAGCAGCCTGGCACAACACGGAGGAAACTCTGGGCAGTGACCACTGCATACTTGCCACCACATTGAACGTTACGCATGCACGCCACCCGATAAAAAAGACAACACTCACAGATTGGGCAGCTTTTCGCAAAGAGCGAGCGGATGACTCCTCAACGGGTATTACGGATCTCGAGCAGTGGGTACGAGAGCTCCATCAAGACGTAGCCAGACATTCAAAACAGATCACACTGACCACAGACATACCGGCCGAAGACCCACACCTTCTTCACCTATGGGAAGCACGTCGAGGCCTTGTTAGGAGATGGAAGCGCCAAAAACATAATCGTAAATTGAAACTACGTATAGCGAAACTCACGGCAACCGCGGAATTTTATGCTGGGGAGCTCACCCGTCACAACTGGCGACAACTATGCAACAAGTTGCAGGGTAATCTTAGCACGGCCAAAACATGGTCGCTGCTACGCCATCTTCTTGACCCCACACAAAGCAAGGCAATTAGCCAGCAAACAATCCAACGTATCCTCCACAACCATCCGGGTTCTGATGACGAAATCCTGGAGGAGTTGCGGGCGCGGTACATAGGCGATTTCGAACCCACACAAGGACTACCTCCAACCTACAGCGGGAGCGACAATTACGACCTCGACAAGCCGATCACTATCACTGAGGTGCAACAAGCACTCCATGCACTCACACGAAACACCACAACAGGCAAGGATAAAATAAATAACAAGCTCCTGCGCAATCTGGATGATGGCACCATTCAATCTCTTACAGACCTCTTTAATGATCACTGGGAAGCGGGTACACTACCAGCAGACTGGAAGCACGCGGACATCATACTCATCCCGAAGCCAGGCAAACTCTCCAGCTTAGAAAATATGAGACCAATTTCACTGACTTCATGCCTAGGCAAGCTTCTGGAACACGTCATTCTCAATCGGCTTCAACCTTACCTAGAATCCAGCGACCTCTTTCCCGAAACAATGTTCGGATTCCGGCCCCACCTTTCTACCCACGACATACTTCTTCAGCTGAAGGAACAAGTCCTTGAACACGTCTCGCCGCACAACACCGGAGCGATTTTAGCACTCGATCTCAAAGGCGCTTTTGACAATGTGGCTCACCATACCATCCTTACAAACCTAAGCCTCACGAACTGTGGTCGTAATACTTACAATTATATACGCGCCTTTCTAAGCAACCGCACAGCCACAATAGGCATTGGCTCACTCAGAACCCCGACGTTACCTACCCGCAACACAGGAACCCCACAAGGTGCTGTTCTATCACCCACCCTTTTCAATATTGCTATGATGAAATTACCTGACAAACTCAACGCAATACCAGGAATCAGGCATGCAATATACGCCGATGACATCACTATCTGGACCACTGCTGGTTCCGAAGGAGAGAAACAAGACGCCCTTCAACAAGCGACCGACGTCGTCCAGCAATATGCAAAATCAAGTGGTCTCCGGTGCTCCCCCGAGAAGTCAGAACTATTAGTCGTTCGACAGAAATCCCGACGAAAACTCAATGAACTACCAAACATCACACTCATCCTCGACGACAAAGAAATACCCACAGTAAACCGCGTCCGCATTCTCGGACTTCACATACAACAGGACGGCAGAGGCGCATACACCATCCAACGTCTCAAGCAGACCACCTTCCAGATCATGCGAATGGTCAGCCGTATCACCACCAAACAATACGGACTGAAAGAAGACGACATAATACAGCTCGTCCAGGCCCTGATGATCAGCCGCATTGCCTACGCTGCCCCGTACTTGCCCCTCACTCCCAAAGAGATAGATCAATTAGACGTACTTCTTCGGAAAGCCTACAAGCAAGCGCTCGGCCTACCCCCGGGAACAGCGACACTCAAGCTTGAAGCCCTAGGAGTGCATAATACTATAAGAGAAATTATAGACGCCCACCTCACAAGCCAACGAGAACGACTAGCCCTCACACCAACAGGAAGAACAGTCCTAGCGCGCCTAGGCTACCCCACACACAGCAAAGGCCACGAACAAGCAATCCATCTGGCCCCCAACTTGCGAGAGCACATCAAGGTAGCCCCTATCCCCAGAAGCATGCACCCGGAACATCATGCCGATCGTCGCCAAGCTCGCGCAAAAGCTCTACAGACAAGATATGGCAGTCTCCCCACCACACTATACACAGATGCCGCGCAGTACCCCCAAAAAGCAGCCATGACGGCCAGCGTTGTCGACTATAACCTACAAGAGGTGGTGTCGATGACTGTCCGCACTGCCAGCGCCCTCGTAGCGGAGGAGACAGCCATCGCCTTGGCCATCACCTCTAGTCTGACCAACGAGTACATCACAATTATTACCGACTCCCAGACAGCTTGCCGTAGCTACGCGAGAGGTCGAATATCTTCAATCGCCCACCGACTCCTCAAACAGGCCTCCGCATTCCCGGACGTTGAAATAGTGTGGACTCCAGGACACGAGTCCCTCCGTGGAAATCAGCGTGCGCACGCTGTAGCCCGAGCTCATGCCACCCGGGCGCCACAAGAGAGGGATACGGACGCATCCATGGAGCCCGTACCTTTACAATACAACGCCATACTACAACACCACAGATTGAACAGACGACAATACCCACCTCCACACAAGACCCTGTCACGTGAAGACGCCGTAACATGGAGACAACTACAAACCAATACATACCCACATTTAAGCAGACTACACGCAATCCACCCTACACTATACTCATACAAATGTCCTTTTTGTAATGATTACGCCTCCCTATATCACACCACTTGGGCGTGCCCCAACGTGAAGGCGGCCCCGCAAATACCCAACCCCACACCCGAGCAGTGGGAGGCCGTGCTGACTAGTTCGGACCCTCGTAACCAGCAGCAACTGGTGCGGCAAGCCCGGGAGACAGCAAGAGCCGCAGGAGCCCTGGACTAAGGGCGCCTCCCGCACAAGCAGAAAGACATCTGCTTGTCCTTTCTTTTATTTTTAAAATAAATGTTTCTCCTCCTCCTCTTCGTTCTCACTTCAAAACCACCCCTCGAAAATAAAAAACTTCTCACCAGTCTGCACCAACAACCTTCTTGTTGTTCCCTCAGTGCTGCGTCCAGAAGTATTGCACGTCCTACATGACGATCTGACCGATGGGCACCTAAGGATTCTCCCGCACGCTATGGAGGATACAGGAAAATCATTACTGGCTGCGCCTGACCGCCGACGTCGCCCGTTATGTCAAGATATGCCGAGACTGTCAGCGACACAAAACATAACTGACGAGGCTAGCGGGATTACCACAGGTGATCGAGCATCCTTGCCGACCATTTCAGCAGATCGGGATGAATTTGTTAGACCCTTTCCGACGTCGACAACCGAGAATTACTGGATCGTCATGGCGACGCACTGCCTCACCCGCTTCGGTGAAACGAAAGCTCTGCCGAGAGGTAGTGCCGCCGAAGTGGCAAAATTCTTCGTCAGTAACATCCTGCTGCGACATGGCGCTCCAGAAGTCCTCCTCACTGACAGAGCAACGGCCTTTACAGCGGAGCTCACCCAAGCCATTCTGCAATACAGCCATACAAGCCACAGAAGACAACTGCCTACCACCCGCAGACGAATGGCCTTATGGAGTTACTGAATAAGACTTTCGCTAACATGCATGCAATGTATACGCGACGTCGGACATAAAACCTGGGATGCCATCCTGCGGTACGTTACCTTCGCACACAACACGGCTGTGCACGAAACAACACACATCACGCTGTTAACTGGTTTACGCCAGGAACCCGACGACAACTCTCTACGCCGTGATGCCGCACGTCCCCGACGAAGAGAATCTTGACCTCGCCACCTATTTCCAGCGTGCCGAAGAATCCCGACAGCTCACGCCCCTGCGTATCAAAAACCAGCAGAGGACTGACAACCTACACTACAACCTTCGACGATGGTACGTCGGATTGCCCGGCGACCGTGATACGCCGACGAGGACTTCGCGAGAAGCTTCTACGCCGCTGTTTCAGACCCTACGAGATCATTCGACGCATTGGCGACCTCGACAATCAGGTCGTGCCAGACGGCATTTCGCTTTTACAACGGTGCCACTCACGGCCTTTGTGATTTGCATAGCTGCACTTTGGCCCTTCTTTTTTTTTACTGTGATATTTTGAACTTGTTTCTTTGTTGATTTGTTAGTTTGGTTTATTATGTGTCCTTTTCTGTTTCGCTCTCCTGTTATGTTTGTAGCACCTGGACGATGCTCTTTAAGAGGGGTGAATTGGCACCTGTACTTGTTCATCTTTATCGTGTGACCACGTTTACCCACCTAACAAATGTTATCGTACAGCTCAGGACGCACCTGCATGCATTGGAAGTTTCTTGAAGGTTATCGATGGTTCTGTCCGCAGTCTGTTGTCACCGAACCTAGTGTAATCTGATTTCATCGCGCAACACCAGTGTTGTAGAAATTTCAGGAAGACACGCGGGCACCGACGATCCCTCCGGAACCTTCCATGGCTCATGCAAAAAGCCGAAGCGCTTGACCCGCTGATCAGACTTTCCACGATCGCCGACTGTGTTCGCCACCATCGTTGTTCTTTGAGTGTGACTAGCCTTTGAGGACACAGGTTCGCCGAATAAAATTTCGTCATTCACAGTTTTGCGGCCTTCTTCCCCGTCACTACCACAGGACAATATACAATTGAAACTCCATTTACTGACGATCACGCTCGAGTTATTTCGCTACATTGGGAAGTTCATAAAATTGACAAAGGGGTTGTTCGGTTCTTCGAAATATAAAATTGTAACGTGGCGACACGCAAAGCTATCGCGGCATTTGTTGCTAACCCAGACCTGCGCGTGCGAAAAATCCGCGAGGCCAGGCCGCATGGACCATTTCGTAAAGTTGCGCGCGCCCCCTACGCGACCGCCGCTAAGCAGGCTGGGAATTGAGAATGGACTTGGCGGGCAGGAGGCAGGATCCGGCGCAGGAGTGGTACGACATGGACGTCGCGCAACAGCAGGTAAAAAAAGATGTTTTTTTTAGTGCTAGTAATACTTTTGTTGCATGTTTGCGCCGCGGAAGTGATCTTTACATTACCGTACAACTTTCTTGTGGTTACGCAGCCGATGCTACGAGCGCGAAGCGAGCATTTTCACACGTGAAGAGCGCACATGTGCCAGTGTCTTGCGCTCGGAGCTTGCGTTGCATAGCAATACCGTTGTCAGCGTTTCATAGCTATGCTACAGAAGGCACGAACGCAATCCTACAGCTAGCAGGCGTGTTGTGCTGGTGAGCACGCGCCAACAGTGCATTTATTTACTGGTCACTCGTCGCAAACCTACGAAGTTTGTGCGGCTGTTCCGGCGGCAGGCGTAGTACGTAGCGTACAGTACATTCATGTTAGTTGCAACAGTGCGACAGCCTCTTGTGCGAATGTATACGCTGTATTTCAGCAAAATACCTCGTTATGGAGCACTGCCCATTCAGTCTTTTGGTTACAGCGTGCTATATGATCTACGGACGAGTCTGAAACAAGTATATCGTCGAAAGGAAGGGACAGCGCACACGTTCAATAATGTACATCTTGCAAGAAATAAGTAGTTGAGTTGACGCTTAACTTGTGCCAGCGCATTTTCTTGCCTATCATCATCATCATCATCATCATCATCATCATCATCATCATCCTAATTACGCCTACTGCAGGGCAAAGGCCTCTCCCATACTTCTCCAACTACCCCGGTCATGTACTAATTGTGGCCATGTTGTCCCTACAAACGTCTTAATGTCATCCGCCCACCTAACTTTCTGCCGCCCCCTGCTACGCTTCCCTTCCCTTGGAATCCAGTCCGTAACTCTTAATGACCATCGGTTATCTTCCCTCCTCATTACATGTCCGGCCCATGCCCATTTCTTTTTCTTGATTTCAACTAAGATGTCATTTACCCACGTTTGTTGCCTCACCCAATCTGCTCCTTTCTTATCCCTCAACGTTACACTGATCATTCTTTCCATAGCTCGTTGCGTCGTCCTCAATTTCAGCAGAACCCTTTTCGTAAGCCTCCAGGTTTCTGCCCCATATGTGAGTACTGGTAACACACAGCTGTTATACACTTTCCTTTTGAGGGATAGTGGCAACCTGCCGTTCATTATTTGAGAATGCCTGCCAAACCCACCCCAGCCCATTCTTATTCTTCTGGTTATTTCAGTCTCATGATCCGGATCCGTGGTCACTACCTGCCCTAAGTAGATGTATTCCCTTACCACTTCCAGTGCCTCGCTACCTATCGTAAACTGCTGTTCTCTTCCGAGACTGTTAAACATTACTTTAGTTTTCTGCAGATTAATTTTCAGACCCACCCTTGTGCTTTGTCTCTCCAGGTCAGTGAGCATGCATTGCAATTGGTCTCCTGAGTTACTAAGCAAGGCAATATCATCAGCGAATCGCAAGTTGCTAAGGTATTCTCCATCAACCTTTATCCCCCATTCTTCCCACTCCAGGTCTCTGAATACCTCCTGTAAACATGCGGTGAATAGCATTGGAGAGATCGTATCTCCCTGTCTGCCTATAGTGTTGTTTAAATAGCACGCAGCAAGTACGACGCAGAACCAACAAGCTCTTGTATTATCACTGTTACATTCTGTGTAGCTTAGCATAGCATTGCGGTACAGAGAGCAGTTGCTGTTTGTTAGACAGCTCGTACTATCTCGGTCGCGGTGTCCATTACTTACTACCGTGGAGTGCAGATTGACGCACCTAAATTATGAACGTGTCTCAGTGGCTACAAGTAACGCGAACGCGGTCTAAAAAAAACTGTGGTGGATGTTTTGGCTTACCTGAAAAGTATTGAACGCGCCAGTACCTTGTACTAGGGCGGCCTCAGAGCTTTAAGTTAGCTAGTGGCTTACGGAGCCCGTTCTTGTACAACATTCTTCACGACCGCGCGTAGTAAACGAAACGGGTTCAGCGTTGCTTTTCAAGCAAGCTTGCTACAAGTGACCAAGACACAATGAATGAATACTCTTTTATTTCAAGATTGCACTGCTGATCCCATGATCAGCTGTGTATGCTTCCATGCTCTGTTTATATGTGGAGTGCCAAAGAAAACATTTTGACGCTTGCTTATACCCATGTTGCAGGTGCCACTACGAGCCATTCAAAATGCACATCCTCTTCAAGCAAAGTTACCGAAAGGACCATGGACAAAGCAGTTAAAAGACGTGCCGGATAGTTTCTCAGAGCAAGAAATATTGGCACATCAGAATGCACATGGTGCTCAGAAGCATACTGTAAGCGGATACAGGATGTGTAAAGCAGATAAGGTTCACAATGTTCTTATTTGCAAGGCTGACAGTTCCACTTTTCTTAAAGCAACCATGCAGGCATCGTTCGCTTTGGCAAAATTATATAACAGTGCTGCTGTGCTCTCGTCAAATGGAACTGTGGTTGAAGGAACCTGCAAGTGCCGGGCTGGAGCTGCAGGTGTTTGTAAACATGTAGTTGCCTTACTATGGTTTGTACTAGACCTGAAGCGCTCTGGGGCAGCCTACGTGCGAGACACACAGTCGTGTACAGGCAAACCCGGAACATGGGGTACTGGGGCTAAGAAGGCCACATGCACGCACGCGAGTTCTCACAGCTACGTTTTATGAAACATATGCCAATGAAATCTGGCAGGCATCTGGCTCAAGAAACCACAGTTTTTCTGACAGTGACAGAAGACTAGATTAAGAGAATGTATCAGACACAGAAAAATATTCGAAACGCCATGCTATGCAAGACGCTGAAAGACAACCACTTTCTGCCCGTACCAGTGAAAAGAGCGCTTCACGAGGATGCTCTTAGCCAGATGCCAATCAGGTTACCGTTGCAAGCCCTGTGGGTTGAGCATGTGCCAGCTGGGTACAAGTTCGGCTCCTGTGAGCTTGCTTTAGAAGTCTCATGGGCCCTTGAGCAAGCGACTAGGATGCAGAGCGGCTCTACAACATAGAGCTTCGAGAGATCCAAGCGCCTGACTGCTTCACACTTCGGAGATGTGGTGTCACGGAAGAAGCCAGCTGACGAGACGTTTTTCAAGAGACTGTTTGGGTCTAACCAGATGCAGACCAAATACATGGCTGATGGTTTAAGGAATGAAGATGTAGCCGTGCAGCGTTACATAGAGAAGAGAAAGGTCCCAGTTAGGATTTACTGTTGTGGGTTGTGCGTCAACCATGGTGTTCCTGTTCTTGGTGCAACGCCTGACCGTGTTGTAGAGGAGGGAGGAGATTTCGGTCTCCTGGAAGTTAAGACCCTCCCAGCTGCCAATGAACGGGGCGATGAATTAGAAAATCCTGTGAATACGGCATCCTACCTGAAGAATGGAGTTCTTAAACTAACCCACAAGTACTTTTACCATGTCCAGGCGCAAATGGCTTTGACTGGACTCCCCTGGTGTGACTTTGTGGTTGATAATGGCACAGACTGCACTCTTCAGAGGATCGCTTTTGACAGCTCGCTTTGGATTTCCAAAATGCTGCCACGTCTTCTGGAATGTTGCAAGAACTACCAAGAGCACTGTGCTTGTGTGTGAATTTCAACGACTTATTTAAGTCACACTGGTCTGCAGGACAAAGATGCTCGGACTCATAACATGCTTTGGCATGTCTTCATACTTATATATATTTGGTTTTTAAATATCTTGTATTGCATTAGTCTCCATGAAGAAATGAAGAAAGTGTTTTTCAGCGTAACATCGTTATGGGCATGCGTATGCGTTGCCACCACCTATTTAAATGTGTGTGCAACTAATTCGTGTGTAAAAAGTAAATATCAAACACCACACGTCTTGCTGCCTTCTCATTGAACACATACATAATGCACTTTAAGAATCTGGGCAGCTACATACTTCAACATTTTCTATACTTGATGATGATAGTGAATTCACATTGGTCTCTGTAAGGAAGCCGCATTGAAAGTTGCAAGCAAAATCTTTGCGACGTGACGAGTGTGTTCTCCGTAGTGTAGGTACTCTTGCACTCGGTACGACTTGTAACATACGTGGAGTGAACCAACGAAGGTTTATGCTTTACAGTAAATCAATGTGCCGTCATAGAGAGTGCCCAAGGTGCACATTCAGCATACTTCATCTCTGCTCTGAGGGGCTAATGCACAAGTTTCGAGCAGCACTGGGCTCACACTGCTTTGACGACCAAGCTCGAAGCTGCCGCATCTCGAGTATTGCATACTGATACTGATTGCGATAGCAGTTATTAATATCAGTTATTCCTCAAGGATTCCATGCAGGACATTACATGAGAGTTTGTAATAAAGTTCTCAAATCTCATTGCCATGAAATACTCGTATACGTATACAAATTTTTTTACATATACAGTACAAAAATATACAATACATATACATATCACAATTTTTTTTAAAATGAGCACGTCACTAACACATGTAAAAATGACAAAGTGAAATTCACTTTAGAGATTTCATTCCAAAAAGTTAGGAGTGAAAATATGTGGTAGAAAAGACAATGGCTGCAAACACCAACTTTCCATCTCATCTGTGCAGCTCAGCAGTGAGACTGGTGATTTGGTTTTTAGTGATGACTCAGATATTGTACTGCCACATACTATGCTCAAATCATTTGCACAGCACCGACACATAAATAAGGCATTGCAGCGCTATATAGCCTGTACAGTGACTTCAGACTTACTTCAGCAGAGCAAGAGATGCTGCTCTATCCTGCTCTACATGAAGTAGTGTGCTTTAACGCAAGTTCAATGCCTGGCACTGCAGCAGGGATTCTCAAACTGCGTTTTGTGGAAGTCTTCGGTTTCTTGTAACACTTCCCTAGAATCGCCAAGCACCTATGTTCATGCATGTCTTCATCCGCCTTAGCCAGTTATTTTGGGACTAATGCTCTAGCTGCTTACTGCTATCTCACTATACAGCGAGTCATAATTGAACTTAAGTATTTGTTCAGGTGCTGTGCAGCTTGCGAACCCCTTTTACATATGTAAAATATGTAATACATACGTATGGCCAGTCACAGCGCTCGAATTACGATGGAGGCAAAATTCTAGAGGCCCGTGTACTGTGCGATGTCAGTGCACGTTAAAGAACCCTAGGTGGTCGAAATCTCCGGAGCCCTTCACTACGGCGTCCCTCATAGCGTAAGTCGCTTTGGGACGTTAAACCCCCATAAACCAAATATTTTCAATACAGGTTCCGTGACAGAAGCTGGCCAAAACAGAAATGAAACATGTTAGGAGCCGACTCCATTTTAGCCAAATAAGGTTGGTCTTTCTTCAATGAAAAGGCTAAAAAGTTTGAGCACCCCTACATTACAGTAGATCATGCGCAACGTCTAAAACATTAAAAACACCACCATCGCTCATCGGTTTAGAATGGGTTCATGCATGAAATTATTGAGATAACAACAAATATTCCATATCTTGTTCAGCTTCTCTGCTATAATATTAGGAAAAACAGCATGGAGTATCCTAAAGTTTTTAACTTTCCTGATGACACGCTCAACATCGATTCGCAAACTGGCTATCTGATGTGTTGCTAACTCGTCTGCCAGTGACAACTGCGAACGGCCATTCAAAATAGGTGGCATGTTTAATTCGACTCCAAGCTGACGGAGGTCATCTTCAATGAGGAATCCTCTATCCGGCATTACACTTTCCACTTCCTCGAGCAACTCATACAGGCCACTGTGTCTTGTGATTTCTCGATCAGAAAGTCTTCCAGGAGAAAGATTAGACATGAAAGAAACGAAGCCGTTTGGAGGGATGCCAATGAGCCCTTTTGCGGTGTTGTGTCCTTTATACGAGCTGAAAGTGTCACTTTGTGTATTGTAGTCAGACGGGACTCGATAAAAATTTCTGTGCAGTGCAGTACAATGCGTGTAGATGTGTACAATTCTTTGAAATTGTCTGGCATGAACAGGTCCACTGTGTTACGGGATGGCGACACTGATATCGGTATTAGCATTTCAAACAAAAAAAACCCCAAAATGTGTACATAGCACTCACGGTCCACAAAGACACTTTCAGGCGATATGCCTAATCCTGTTCCAGTAACCCAACCCTGAGCCTGCAAAGCACTGCAATGAGCTATTCTTTCATTGTCAGTGCTGGTGGCCTGCCAGCACTCGTTTTCAGTGCCTGGTACATGCCTTCAACATGTTCCACAAACGCATCAAATTTTTCGAAAAATTAAATCCCGTCTAAAACACGACTCGTTTCTCATCTGAAATAAAATCGTGAACTTTGGAGACAGGATCTCTTAGTTTTACTTTCTCTTTTGAGTGCCTCAGCTTTCACATCCTGCAGCTGAGCCTTCAGATCCTCAACCTCTTTCTGAAGCACAGATTTGTCTTTGCGGAGCAAGCTATTTTCATGCTCGAATTTTCCACAGACTTCGAGAAGGTGGTTGACTTTTCTTAGTGTGGCAGCAGATGCTGCGTCTGGAGGCCTCATGGAGTACGAGTGGTCGGACCTAAAAAAATGAACTGTTTATTGATTTTCGAACACTTAGGCTCTGCTTTAATGCGGATTTCAGGGTTTGAAATAGTCACTTCAGCCCACAATATGTGTTCTGAACCTTTGCACTTGGCTAACATTGATATACAGACAACAAAGAACCAAGATGACAAAGTCATAGAGCCCAACTCCCTTTCACTCCACTGATCCACCTGTGCAAGCAGCTTACCAACCAGCAAGCCCAGATTAATACTATCCAGTTATACTCGTAAACATCATGAGCTGTTTGTCGCCCTTCTGAGCATGCAGTTCGATGACATTGCAAATTTTGCTACCAGCGTATTGGTCCGCCAAATTTGCACTACATTTGGATAGCCTGACTTTTGTGTCATCTCGCCAAGCTGGGGTAAAGGGAATAATGTCGAGGTGAAAGAAATGAAATGGGTAAGTTTCACAATGCGTGCACTGGCGGAAGAGGTACCATGTTTATCAGAAAACTCACTGAAGTAATAACACATGAACGGTACAAATCACTGATGACATTTATGTCACAGAGCATATGAGGTTCTGCCACTCCTAACATGCAAACTTCCCATGGCTAGCTGCAAAAGCTTGCGAAAAACTGGCTTCGCGGGAAAAGGTTTCGTCAGTTTTCACTGGATAAGGAAGTCGCTCGCTATTATTATACCGGTTGCCACAGCACCCGTGGATCCCGGCATCAGTGGGTGCGATAGGGGCCCGTCAAATGCGAAAAATAAGTTTTCGTTGTGGAATGCAGAAAGCGAGAATTTTGAACCCTCACTAACCTTCCGTTTCCGTGCGAGGCGAAGCCGGTGCACCGGTCAGCTGGGTGGGCTCCTGGGAAACAACGTCGCTTTCTGCGTATAATATACTTTCGTGAAAATGCTTACAGACAAAGCCGAAGCCTCAGCAAAAAGATGCCACAGTTAAAGCGTCTCTTACGCTCATCACATTGGGGCGCGTCAACTACGCAGCCGATCTCCAACTCGTTCAGAAGGAGCACCGGGCTGGCAGAGGCAGTTTGGGAGCTCGTCTTCTTGCGTTTCGCGACTGAAAAAGATTTGGAAGTTATGATAACATGCAATAACCGTCTGAATATATATACTTACCGGTATAAAATGAAGGCGATAGTTGATTGATCACTTTATGGGGGAAAATTCTTGGCAGCCGGTCCAGATAACTACGGCGTGCACTTGCGTTGAAGTGAGCTCCGCAAATCCGGTGGTGCTTAGAAGGTTGCCACAAAGCGACCAGCACTTCCTTGGCGGTTGATTCTTCGCACCCACTCCTTTTTTTTCTCTTTCATTTGCAGGGAACGCGTGAAATGAAACGTTCTTGTCTTTCAGCGTGTTATTGTCGCAACCAGGCACACAACAAATCTGACCGCCGCCTCGGCACTTCGACGGCATCGCGCGCAGTAGTGGCTGAGGTCACTAAGTAACCCACAGGCACGTAACAGTTAATATAACGCTCCTGCTACCGCCCACCACCAAAAAGTACTCGAAATCTCAGACCAAACGATGCACGCGCACACACGCACACACAGCAGCTATAGACCGTTTTTTCGTAGGCGCCGCCATGTTGTGAACGCAGTGGCGCCGCCTATGAGCAGCGCCATACTGGCTTGGGTGAAAGCGGTGTTTTGCATGGCAGGTATACGCTCCGCGGTAGTTTCTGGCGTTTGTTTTCGCGTTCGCGCGGTCTGTTTAGTATTACGTGCGTCTTCTACGTGATAAACGGTTCTGTGAGACGTGCTGAAGTGGTTTAAGGCGTCATGGCCGGAATTTATGCTGGCGTTGAGGTGGACGGAACACGCAGCGTGATGTGTGCGCGCATATTCGAGTCTACAATCAGCCTCGGAGATCAATTGTGTATATTTGAATGTTCCAACCACTAATGTGACCTTATTGCAGTACTATCCTCTGTTTCTAAGCTGCGGTTTAGGAGCCATGAAACATACGCGACGATCGTAACACCGTGAGCGTGGGTACCGTTCTGCAACGATAGGAGCTGTGATGTTATACTTTGACAAGCGTTCAAACTGTTCGCTGCAGGTTACATTGCGTGACTACTCGGTTCGATGGATGAAGTTTCCGCCCCTGAATAAAATAGTTTTGGCAAGTAATAGCAACATACCTTACAGTCTGAGTTACGCTTGTCCAGCAAAGGGACTGTTTACGAACTGCGCGAGCGTCCTCAGTAGTGGTATAGTGCTGGATTACATATATCTTTGTTCTGTATACCGCATGGTTCAAGCATACGGCATCAGCGATTATATATTTATAAACGTTGTGCGGCGTGACTATGCGAGGCCCTATTGCGGCTTTAGCCCGTTTTCTCTTGCTTTTTCGAGAAAGAGGATGATAACCGAATTTTTTTTCGGTTGTGTTCGTTCCATTCTCTACAACGAACTCACACGTATTACGGAAATTTTGTCCTCAAAAACAGGCATCGCATTCTTTTTATGCAATCTCTCATATATTATGGCTGTATGCAGGCCAAAAGGCCAACGCCGAAGCGCACAGCTTACATATGTACCGTGCTGGTTCACCAACCGCAGTGATCGTTGTGTTGAGCAGCGCCATCGGCCTCATGCAGGAAGGCTAGCGTAGAGATATGGTAATTTGAAGCCTACTAGACTTGAAATGCGCGAGAGCGATGCCGGTGCATCACAAATATTTTATTGCGCCTGCCGCTTAGATGTTTCGTGGTTGCCTTAGGTTGGCCGTGCACGAGCGTGCGCTCTTATGCTTTATGTTTTGCTCCCTACGCCAAGCGATCAGATATTGAGCAGATTTACCATTTCATGCTGCTAATACAGAGATACCGGTTTTCTTTGTTGAATTAAAACCGATATAAGCAAAATAGTTCACAACACATACACACACCGCGACTGATAATGTGCGTACACCGCGGCTGATAAAAAGCGTCACATTTTTGCGCCCCTAAGAGATATTTCCGCCTACTGTAGTTACCGATGCACCGAAAGGTTTCCCTGACGACCTTATATGAACGGATATGGCGTAAATTTCACAAAGTACCATCTAAAACATCTCGAAATCGTTCCGCAGCACGCGGCAGCAATACTTTCAAGCAGCGCCGCGCCGGATCGCCCAAGCCAGAGAGGAGGAAAGGCTCTCCGCGCGCCCTATCCTCCTCGCCCGATGAAACGGTCTATACGACCGCAGGAGGCAGCCAGGACGGGCGGTCGGTCGGCGCTCGCTTACTTTTGCCATAATGCGTTGCGCGCCCGCTAGGTTTTCTCGTGGCGCTGCGATTTCTGGAATGGTGCATTGCTTGTGCGTGAAACCGGAAAAAAAAAGGCACACTTCGGTGTTCTGGAGAGAACTGCGAATTTAGTATGTCGCAGTGAAAAAAAGAACTAGTGATCTTCACCTGAATGGCGCTTCACTAGCAGTGGGTGCACTCACTTATCATAGCCCACAAGCGCTGGCAATGCGTCCTCGGTTCCCTTGTGGACCCCAGGAAACCGCCTCAAAAGATCGATGACTGCTCAGTCCGTTTTTCTGCGCATATGCGCGGCGTAGCAATAGGGCCGTGACCAGGGCGCCCAGATGTTTCAACGCGATTGCGCTAGAGCGCGGGCTCGAAGAAAAACCTGTCTGTATCAAAATTAGAAAGAAATCACCGCTTCTTGCTTATTTCAGAAAAAAAAACTCTGGTAAATGGTGTTCGGTGGCCATGTTAGTTTCGTTAATTCGGGTTGATGACGATATTGAACCCTACGTGTTCCTACCGCGGAATGACAATTTCATCGTTAGATCGGGAACTTCGTAAAACCTGGTTTCGTTAGATCGAGTTCTAGCTAATCTAATGGGGATCAAAAACGGGGCGCGTAATACTAAAGAGATGACGGAGGCTACTCGCGTCTTGACTCTTCAGTGCCCCTTTTGACCTACACCTCGCGCAATGCAACATCAGCTATAGTCCATCACTGTCTGCTCAGGTACATATACTCTGCAACGATTCTCAGCAAATGAGAAGCCTCTACACATATCTACGTGAACAATGGCATAACGGCCATGGTCCGTGTATAGACATATCATAGGAAATGTAGATTAGATTAGCCTGTTGTGATTACATGTCGTTTGTTTTCGTTTTTTCACCTCTTATATACGTGGCCATATTCATGTAATTTGCGAAGTCTATTTTCCCAAGAACATTTAAACGCATGGGCTTTACTCTGTCCGGAGAATCGAGGCAATACAACTTTTTATAAAACACATTAACCTTCCTGAGTCTTTCTTACAAATTGTAGAAGCTTAAATATAGAAAGTGCAAGATGGTATTCACAGTAAGAAACGAAACTGAGTAAATTTGCTCCTGGAAGTGAAAGTTTGGAAACTTTTTCATGAACTCTTGCGGCAAATGTTCATTGAACACTTCATGATATGCCAAAATGTCTACAGGCCTCTGAAGTCTTCTCAATAAATGTTCTGGAAGTATTGTGTTTCATGGGTATGGATACAAGAGAAGGAGGTGGGACAAAGTAAACGAGTAACAAGGCGAAATTATTCAATGTTACCGTTTCGCAATGCGAACGGAATAAACGGCGCTATATTTCGGAATGATGGTTCCTCATTTTCTACACATAACTGCGACTTTGTTCATTTTGTATGCTTTAATCATTTCACGGTTAGCCATGCTCGAGTGACTGCCGTAATCAACACAAAAACATCCCAGCATCAAACCATGCGAACGCCCTGGCACACGTTTTCCGCTTCAGCCCAACCAATCTGTTGTCTTGACCCCGGCAGAAATGTTCACCCCATTGTGTGGGACGAGTCGAGCGTGTCGTCGATTCCCGACTATTTTTGCGCCTTGCTTGTACGCAAATTTTAGTGACGCGTTCCAATTTCCGCGCCGTCGATAACTTTTTCGCAAAAATTTTCCCGACACCTTCTTAGACGTGGAGGATTTGGGTGAAAACATGTCCGCGCCACTGGATGCTTCTTGGTCCTGCGAATATTCATTGACGCTGACGATCATGGTGGAAGTGCGCTGACGGCGTTTTCGAAGGCCTTTTCTAGACTTGGTCGTAGGTCCGCGCCGCTCACGCCACACGGAGCGGCGATCATCGAGGAAAGCGGTTGTTTCACTGTATAAATGGTCACCCTTGTGCACCGTGACGCTGTGGTTTGCGAGGCCAGGCACCACCCTCACGGCGACATGGAGAGTGGCGTTCGCACCATCATCGTAGCCGCGGACCGAACCTGGCACCTGGACTGGCGGGTGTTGCGCGGCGTCCGTCGCCCCCAGCTCTTCGATGATCATGTCTATCGGCTGTAATGCGCGGCCCACGGTGAGCACGATCACCACCAGCCCCCCGAACGCCACCAGTGCCGTGATCAAGAAGGCCAGGGTGCGGCCTCGAGACTCGTCTTCCGGCGGCTGCCTCGTGAAGTGGGCCCCCGAGGTTCCCGGGGAAGACGCGACGACGACGTCGGCGTGTTCATCGCACGCGGTCTCAACCTCAGCGGTGCCGTTGGGTGGCCCAGTAGGTGGCGGTGGCGGCGACGCACCTTGGTCCAGCAGAGCGGCAGCCGAGAAGGGAGCCAGGAGGGCCTGCAGTTCCGTGACCCCGCTGCAGGACACCGAGGTGGGAGGTACCCAGTAGTGCGGCGACATGGCTGGCGTGGACGTGCTGCCGCGTGGGTGCTGCGTAACGGTGCCGCGTAGGACCAGCATGTCCAGTACTGAGAGACAAACAGCCTTGATCCACGCTTCCCCGGTGTAATGTAGTTGCTAGTCGATGTTGCTCGCGGGTTCGGCTCCAATCGGGGCGACTCGAACCGGCGGCGGAAGCACGCGGATTTCTTCTTCGTAACGTCTGTGCTGATGCTGAATACTGTTGAACATGGCACATACCCACGCAGTAAAAGATTGCTCGGTATCTTTAAAAAATTCAGCCTCCAATTCGGGTGCCTTCTTGTTCCTGTAAATTTTACTGGCCACTGTTACTCCAGTGTACATATTTCTCATGTAATATGTACCGCGTACGGTAGAAATGACGAGCTCCTTGCTTGCTTGCTTGCTTGCTTGCTTGCTTGCTTGCTTGCTTGCTTGTTCCTTCACTTGTGGTGCTTACCCACAACGGGGGATTGGCCAAGACGTCGGCGGTAAAGAGAAGGCGGGGAGAGAAATACACTAACAAAAAAGTAAGTCAGAGTGACGTAGAACGTTTTGGATGATTAATCGAAAGCGAACAAAACAGAGGACTCGAGAGCGGCAGGAAGCCTTATGATCATATTATTACCTATATTATCAACCTATCTTTTACTACGGACATTTTTCCAGATAAGTTGAGAATTTCTGCCATATGTCCGATATTTAAAGGAGGCACCGAAAATACAAATATCCAGTTATCGTCCGATATCCGCTCTGCCTCTTTTGTCAAAAGTATATGAAAGCCCAATAAATGTCCGTTTGCAACATTTCTTTATAAGCATAATGTTATAAATGATGTACAATTTGGCTTTCAAAAAAAAGAAAGAAAACGGAAATCCGTCGAGCTAACATTTGTTGAAATAAAAGAACACATTATAGATCATTCTGAGAAAAAATTATAGACAGTTGGGCTCCTTATTCACCTACACAAAGCGTTTGACATCCTGTGTAATAACGTTCTTTTAGGTAAACTGAGCATATCTAGTATACGAGACATTGAGCACAGCTTGTTGCAAAGCTACTAAACCAGTCGGTACCAGTACGCGGTAATCAATAACGAGTCATCCGCGTAAGTTCAAGCAAAGCGCTCCACAGGGTTCCGTACTGGGTCCCCTCGTCTTTATAAAATGCGCTTAATATGTTTATAGATGACCCATGTGTTATATTCAGTTTCGTTATTCATTTCAGTGCTTTATTCCCCAGGGGGCGCTTGTGTTCGTCATTATATATATTGGTTGTATATGTTAAATAAAAGGCTTTTTTTACATCGGGACGGCTGGAGTGTGACTTCCACCCTCGGTCAATACCACACTATGCCGTATCCCAGATTGTCCCAAACTAGTAATGTACGCAGACGACACAAGTATATTTTTTGCGGGTGCTTCGCTTGCTGATTTTGAAGGAAATGTGAATCATTTTCTGAACCAGTTGTCTTCCTGGTTGAAACTGAACAAGTTTGCCTGGAAGTCAATAAGACAAAATACGTGCTATTTTCTCCTGTGGGCAAGCCACGAAATTTCAGTATAAGCATTTTCTACCAAGGGAACGTATTAAAACAGGTTACGACTCAAAAATTCCAGGGAACGTGGCTCCAGCAAGACATATCTTGGAATGAACACATGGTAAAGTTAATAAGTTAATGGCCGAAATAAATTGAAGCATTGGATGCATGTAGGAATTTTATTTTTATTTATATACAAGTACCTTACAGGCCTTCGGGAAGGCATTGTGTAAGGGGGGAAATACGTTAACATGTTAGTAAAGAATTAGGAAGCAAAAAAGCATCACTACAGCAAAAAGAATATTCATGCAACGCAGGAGTATGGAACATTATTACGATATTAGCAAATGCAATACCAAGAGCAATAACAATAAAAACAGTAAGCACAATTACATTGTAACAATATAAACGCTTTGTCTGCAGCAGTATGGAACAATTATACGATATTAGCAAATATAATATGAAATACAGTAAAAAATAACAGATTAGGATCATTCAAATTCTTTTAATAGCTTCTGCAGTAATGCAGGAAAGAAAAAAGAAGCGGGCAAGACGCATCTTACGGTTGAAATGACCTGCTGATCGATTAGAAGATTACGAAATGCATTATGTTTCAATTGCCAAGCGATGTTGTCTGGGAGAGCGTTCCACAAATAGTACCGCACGGGGCAGAGCTGAAAAAAATTAAACCGTGTGTATTGCCATAAATTATGGTGTAGCTGAACTGACTATTCAGTCTTCCTAGCGCCGAAGCTGCTTTTTTCAGGTTTAATAAGGATAGGTCAACTGCGTGAAGGAATCTGTGCGAATTAGGTGCGTTAATAACGCTGTGGCTTAAACGCTCTACAATATTCCCTACTATCGGCTTCTTTAGTGCGCCCTTGTGTGGGCAACAACAACGTTCACTAATTATATTAAACTCCTTGTTTTACAAAAAAGCGTGCTGAGAATTTTTGAAAACTATTATGGTCCATTGGAGGAGCTGCGGACAAACCCATTTTTTAAAAATACCATGTGTTAAAAGCCAATGAAGTATAATATTTTAAATTGTTCAGTATATGAAACGTAGCGGGAATTTTCGCTTGCTAGGTTCTCGGGGTTTTGCGTATCTTTCCCGCACCTATCTTAGAAAAGCGCCAAAAAATCGAACTATTTATCGGCGGCAACACACTATATATCAGGTCCTTACTTTGCTAAATAAAACTCACAGCTTCATAATAGACATCACAACCTCAAAAAGAAAGTATGAAAGATCTTTTATCGAAAATTACATTGAATTTTCTTTATTCTTTTTTAGATGCGCGTATGTTGCCTCTTAAAATGTCAAACACGATAGCATCACGTGACACCATAGTCATATATATAGTTCCCAAAGCTTTTCGCTCGTAAGTGTTCTTTGCTATTGGCTGACTGCCTTTTCTTTTAACAAATCCATCGTCATTAATGATTGTAATTAGGTTTTACAAAAAATTCGAGGTAAAAGATTTTCGCGAGTTCGGGCCCTGATTCGCGGTATTACTCGTTTTAGCCATTTAGGAGCCAGTGGTTTATTAACAATTAAGCAAAGTTAACCTGTCAGGCGCCATTTAAGTTTTGCCTGAAGAAATATCAGTTAGGGCAAAACGTTCCTATATGAGTACGTGAGTGCTTGAAAAGGCAGGCAAAGTGCAGTCAGCGCATTGCGGCGTTGCTGGTTTCGGTGTTAAAACTTTGTCAGTTCTTCTTTCATTTTCCTGGAGTAGCCGAAAGGCGTGGCTTCACACTTCGCGTCTCTGCCTCGTCTGACGTCGAAGAAGCGTAATTCCTTCTGTGGTTCCAAATCGTAGCGTTCGAGGATGAACGCCTTCGGCGATATTCCCGCCTGTTGCAACTGCTTCATTATGAGGTATACCTGCAAGAAAAAGAAAACTAATGAGGGAGAAGTAATCACTACGGCATCATATCGGCCCATGCTATAGGAAGCGTTTTCTTGGAACATGGCGGTTCACGCACACTGCGTCAAAAAAGAAACGGCATGACTGCCTGTCTAATGAAAGCTTTCTAGAGTTTTGCACCTTGTATAAATACACCATCCTTTTCATCCGTGGTAAGCGCTAAATCGAACCGCTGAATTGCCGGCACCCGCCTGGCGATTCACCGAAGTTGGAAACCTCATGGACAGGACCGTAGTTTATACTAATGGTGGTGTCTAAACTGGAAGAGCTTGAAACCTAAAGCGGTATTCTTGAAACTTTTGGAAATGCTTCCCCTTTCGCGAGATTACACGTGACTAGCACCGGATGCGTTCGGCGTCTGCAGGCGCTGCGATCGCGCAAACAGCCTTTTCCGTTCGCTTGGGTGCCCTCCCGTGATTCGTTCGCGCGCGCGCGTTCGTCACGGCCGCCATTGCTCCGGGGCGGGACCACAAAATGCGTCTACGTCATGCTCCTGTCAATCATTTGAAAACCGAGTGGAATCGTCTGCTAGCGTGGAATGGTTTCGAAGAATGAATGGCCGTTACTACAGCAGCGTTGGTAGCAGGCAATGCGCTTGTCATCTGCTCGTAATGACGTCGCTCGCCGAACATGTGTGGCTGTGGCGGGGGTCCCGTTTTTCGAGATTAAAACGCGACCTGCCGTCGCAGAACGTTTTTTTTATTTTTTATATGGGGTTTTACGTGCCAAAACAACTTTCTGATTATGAGGCACGCCGTAGTGGGGGACTCCGGAAATTTGGACCCCCTGGGGTTCTTTAACGTGCACCTAAATCTAAGTACAGGGGTGTGTTCGCGTTTCGCCCCCATCGAAATGCGGCCGCCGTGGCCGGGATACGATCCCGCGACCTCGTGCTCAGCAGCCTAACACCATGGCCACTGAGCAACCACGGCGGGTTCGCAGAACGTTAGCGATGTTAATTATTAAAAACAATTATAATCAGTGAAAGTAAATGTTGAGCCTGCGCTGTGATAAACATAAATAGTGTTCATTTTTTTTAATTGCCGAATGATATAAGCTCCTTTGACGAGAATGCTCGCCGTTTCACGTTGTGCTCACGGAATCACGTTCAGGGTTTGGCGTTCCTGAGCCACGATGGCAGATCGTATTGTCGCGCTTTTGGAGCCTCTCCAGCGCCTCGGCGATGCATCTTTCGGGATCCATTTGACGAGTTGACAGAGTTTAGCAGGCACTTCAGACTCCCAAAGAACACTGTGCGGTGGCTGTGCGAAAAACGGGAGGACGGCATCGGTGGCCTTCGGACCGGTGGCATCATGATGCAAGACAAGTTGCTTTGTGCTCTCCGTTTCTTCGCGACAGGGAGCTTCCAAAGATCCATCGGCAGCGTAGTATTCTTATCCATGGGCAGGCATCTGTGAGCGAGAGCATTCACGCGGTTGCGGAGGCAATAACCGTAACGGACTGGCAACAAGGCTGGGTGAGATTCCCGATAACACCGACCAGCAAGGCTAGCGCAAAGGCGGCCTTTGCGGATCGCGGCCACATTCCCAGTATAGTGGCCTTTGTCGATGGGACGCTCATAGCCATCAAACAGCCTGAAGGACTGTCCGGGCGAGAATGCGGGCTTCATTTTGAGAAAAGGCTTCTATGCCTGGTATACCACCAAGATAAGTAATCCCGATCGGCCATTTACTGCACGCTTTTTTGTTTTCGTACCTTACCGGTTTCATGTAACGTCGTCGTAGTGTGTACAATACGGATGTCACGTAACCCACTATCGATCGTCTTCGAGCCCGTTTGGAATTAAATTTCTCGGTCAAGATTGACTCGTTTGCCCATGCTGCGGGAGGGAGGTTATTGCAGTTAAGAATTTTGAACCGGATTTAATCGATCACGATCGATGGTGGCCATGTGGCACCGGTATTGAAAGATATCGCGGATTTTCACAGGATGTGTTACACCAATAAAACGTTTAGGAACAGTAAAAGAGAGAGCCTAAATAAGGGTTTCTGTGCAAGTTGGTTTGCGATGGGAATGAAAATTCATGGAGAATACAAAGAACAGCACAAGCACCTGAGCGCTTCTGCTGCTGCATCTCTTCTCCGGGTTTTTTTGTAATTTTATTCTTAAACAAGTACAAACACAAAATACAAAACAACAACACACTGTTATACCAGGTAATAATGAAAACAAAAGATTTCACCAAGACATGTCGTGCTGTTTGACCATTTTGTGCATCCTTGCAGACGGCTGGGTAGATAGGTTGAAACTTCAGAAGAACATTTGGTTTGACGCTGCAACGGGTACATTGTTTATTTAGTATTTTCAGCCAGCATGGAGTAACAGCAGGAAACCATGGAGCTGAAGGAAATGTTGGTACTTTAATGTACTTCATGGTTTCACTTAAGTAAACTTGGTCGCATCATCCAGAAAAAAGAAATAACATATAAAGGTCTGCCACTAAATAGGCCGCATTCACGTACATTCCACGTACAACATTTCTGAAATAGTAACAGTTATCAAATAGGTCACAATGAGCTGGACTAATACCACATACGTGGATATGCTGATAAGCCTCATTAAAGCCCATACAGTTGTGCTGCTATAGCCGGAATCCTGCAGGAAGGTGTGTACATCACATACCACAGCAGCTTAAACTACTCTTCAATATGAAGCGCAGTAATGCACTTTATATCTGCAGCTTGGCCTATATAAAATTACATGGGAAAGTAGCAAAAGATATTGCAACAGGAGCGTATGTGGCTAGCCAGAAGTGATAAGCATGCAATGGAAAAAAAAAACATAACACATGCCTGACTAGCCCTCTGTACTTTTATATAAATGGCAGACATTATATGAAGTAGTTGAAAACAATATGACAAAGGCAGTGTTTTTCTGCGCGTACATGGCATCAGCTGCTAGCTGCACAACCCGCTTCAGGCACCAAATAATGATTTCCATTCAAGAGTGAGCTTCACTATATGTCACACCTAGCATACTTCGAAAGCAGCCATCTAGTGATTTTAAGTACACGCTGGATGTGGAACCTTGTGAAAAAAAAATTTGACCTCAATGCGCAACACAAAGTAGAGAAAGAGCGAACACTAGTATGACTGACATCTAACTCATTTTTACTGAAACACCTTAAACATATTAATGATATTTGCATTAGGAAGAAATTAAAAGTTTATAGCAATATTACGCAATTTCATGTGCACATAATTGAAATAAGGTAACTGTTGTTTTATTTCTAGTGTCTTGGAGCGACATCTAAAAATTTACAGTTAAGTAAAAATATCTTTTTTTTTAAATGAACAGAATGAGATCAGCAAAAGTAATTATACTAAATGTAAATAATAAGTACATAAAACATTATAAAACTTCTAGTGTACATGTCGAATAATTAAATAGTAAAATGCCACAAAATATACAGCAGTTGAAATCGACTTCTGCCTTCTTGCAGCCACTGCCTCCTGCATAAGCTGGGCCAGTAGCTGCGGAAGCTGGCCCATTGGCCGCAGTGCCTCAGCCGCTTGGTCAGCACGCTTCTCGACAGCAGCCACGACCCGCTCAATCGCTGCAGCCAGCTGGGCTACGGTCTGACGAACACTGCAAAGAAGCTTGAAAAAAATCATAACATAAGCACCCCCTCCGGCACAGTCGGACAAGCACCTCTACATCAAAGTGACCTGTACAATTAAGGAATAATTCTGTTCGAATTCTAGCGTGAGGTGCCTGTGTGCGAGCTTTACAACGAAGTGACCTGTATAACGAATGATTTTGGAGGTCTTAAACATATGGTTATAAACGCGCTCAACTGTACGCAACTCGTTCATATTACCACATGTTCATGAAAGACACTTTCAATTTTAGTACAAAGAGATGACAGGGAAGCATACAAGGACACCCATTTCTATATATATTGTTGTTGTGTCTGTCTACATTCTGAACTGGCTATGTCACGGCACATGGTTTTTATGGTTGCTTTCCATGTGCTTCCACAAACAAATATCAATACCACTTGTATTTTTTAAGCTATCACGTGGCTAGGAAGTTCATGCATGACATAGCAATGAATTAGGGCTTGTGAATCAGCGAATCATGAAGGCATCACTGCAGAAAAAAATGCTAAGCGCACTGCTCGCATTTTTTTTTTTGTGAGTGAGAAGCACGTTGCGGACATTGTAAAAACAGAGTTATTCAGACACTGCGAGCTGTCATACTGCCATTATGCGTAATGTTTCCCAAAATTCTAGAACAAGTTACACACTTAAAGTTTGATGGAAATAGGCACAACCGTGAGCGTATTTCGTTGCACAGCTTCCGTGTTCCTGCCTTTATTACAAGCATTGGAAACCATTCGCAAACCCTCTTTATCTGGTTTTCGATAGTTTGTTGCGGTTCGTGTTTGTTTTATCCAGTGTTCTCAATGAACTAAGCATAAAATAGTGTTCATATTTTGATGAAATAAAGCAAACTTTATGAATCTGCAGACTAAATTTACAGTGTGTGTTAGCTACATCCTTTCCAATTAGTTATGAATGCAAATGGTCCAGAGCATTGTATGTGTGTTTTACATACACCACACAATTTGCCCTGCTGCCTTAGGAGCAATGTTTTCCACGTTATTTTCTATGCAAATGGAGAGAAATATCATAACCACCATGTGCGATCAAATTTCTGTAGTTGATACTTGCAAGTGTTAGGCCAAGGTTTCAAACGAGTAACTCATATACAGCAGTAGATTAAAGCGTGCGATTTAATTACAGGCAACTTGCCATATTTGTGCAACTGCTCAAAAGAAACAGGTTTAGTGGAAATTGGAATGCCTTAAGCTGTTATTGCGTGACTGATAGCAAGTTTCCTTGTTTTCTAGTTCACTCTGTCATTGCCTGTTTGCAGAACTACTAGTGGCAGTGGTGACTGTGTATGAAGCTGTTAGATTATATGAGTAATGGCAAGTGTCCGTATCTAATTATTCATGTACCTAATGTGCAGCTACCTTCTCGTCTGTCTCCCCTACTCATCTGCCTTTTTCAGTTCAGCTGTTCAAACTTGTGTTAGCCATGCGCATGAGTTTGTGTACCTCTGCCCCGTTGACAAAATTCCTAAAAATAATTACAGCGGTCTACTGTAAGTCTTTTTTGCTCCACGCTATAAGCAAAGACATACGCACTTCGTTTGTTTCTTCATATTGTCCCACACTCCGAGAATAATCTTCGGCCAAACATTGGACCAGGGCCTCCCGGTGCGAGACGCGACGGGGTGCGCGAGGCCGACGTTGTACTCGGTGTGGCTAGTCTGGAAAAAAAATTAACAATTTATAATGAACTGAACACACAGCTATGTTACGTCCAGAGCATTAAATCGCTGGTACCCGCCATGGTTGCTCAGTGGCTATGGTGTTGGGCTCCTGAGCACGAGGTCGCGGGATCGAATCCGGGCCACGGCGGCCGCATTTCGGTGGGGGCGAAATGCGAAAACACCTGTGTGCTTAGATTTAGGTGCACGTTAAAGAACCCCAGGTGTTCAAAATTTCCGGAGTCCTCCACTACGGCGTGCCTCATAATCAGAAAGTGGTTTTGGCACGTAAAACCCCACATTTTTTTTATATCTCTGGTATTTCAGGATTTTCCTTTTCACTCACTGGTTCTCACAGGGCTGGTGCCAGCACTTGGTTGTGCTGTGGAGCACTGGCTCTGGAGGGCCATCTGGCTGCAGTGCTCCTACATTGTTAGTGAAGGGTGCATTCACTCAGAGGTATGAGCAGAAGTAGATCGCGCTCCGCGTAGATGAAACAGTTTGCACAAAAGGTGAGGTAACAGGGAAGAAGCTTACTTTCACTTAAAAGACCACTCGTCCCAGCTGTAGTGCCCACCGACTCGGTTGCCACGGTCACCGCCACGGCGGGCTGCTTTATGTGCGCGACACCAAGAAGCAGTTTTTAAAAGTTCGTCTAATGTGCTGCTCCCCATATGCAACTCTAAGCCTTATGACAACACAAAATAAATTAATGAAGTTCTAGCAGTCATTCGCTTTTTGCAGGCCACCAGCGCACACATGCACACATAAGAAAGAAAAACTGTCATACCGGTGTCCCGCGGGCGCTTTAGATCCGGATAAAATTTATCTCTTCCCATTGAAAGCGCCCCGCGTGACTGCGGTACGATACTGCCTATGCGACGCAGTATACACGACACAATAGCAACAAAGAAAGATGCTGGTGCGTCGCCCTGTTTTGCGGTGTTTATGAACAGCTTATACCTCGTCGAGCGGCTGAAAGAAGGGCGCACACACGGCCATCACTGTGGAAGTGCCGACCAACCGCAGGATACGGCCACGAAGGCCGGGCAGGGGGCCTCCACCTGTGCCGCTGCAATTACAAACAGCGTTGTAAACATCGCGAGCAACAGAACCATGCTCCTCGCACTCACCTTTGACTTGCGCAAGCTGCGGCTGCATCTTGTCGGGAGAAAAAAATCTCCTCCCACCAAAACACGCGCCATTGCTCGGCAGTCTTTGTGACTGGGCCAACCGCGTTCCACAGGGCGGCGAGGTCGTTCAACTACTGCCACATTTACTACACCGTAATCTCTGGACTCGGTACGCACGATGCCCTCACGACGAATGGATGTCCTTCCATGAAGACGCAAAAAACTTCGCATTGGTGTGATCAAACGTGCGGGCTAAGTCTCACGTTCTTGTGCGAGGACATTACGGTGAATAGCAAGCGATCGGAACAAAGCGATACGATCGCCGATTAAACTGCACGCTCCCGCCAATTCGCTTTAGCGTGTACGTACCACCTAGCGGACTAAAACAAAATATCTGCCGCTCAAATTATTTTCTTCTCTCGCATGGCTTTTGCGGCGTAGATAATTGTTGAATTGCAATGGCGGAGTTGGAGCAGCCGACAGACTCCGCGAGCGAGCACTCGACTCTGGCGCAGAGCAACGCCTCCACATTCGCGAGTGGAACAGAACCTGCGCCGCCGGAGCAAGGCGGAAGCGGAAGCTCTATCACCGAGTTACCCAGAATACCTTGCGTGTTGTCATTTCGTTCCGCTGTTTGCTCCCAGCACCGCCGCACCGGTCACTTGTCTCTTCAGCGCCGTTCACCTGTTGCTTTTTTTAAAAGGCGGAATGGATATCTCGCCAAGCATGCAGCAGCTTTTGCTTCCTCGCGAGTCGTGACCGGTGGCGCCTCCCAGCAGACAAACGTGGTAAAGGAAATACGCCACGCAGAGTTCCGGTCCACTCCGCCGATTTCGGCGGAGCATTTTTTCCTGCTCCACGGACTGGCTCCCGCTCTGAATCCCCTGACTCTCTCATTGGAACACCTTACTCCCGCCCTCACTCTGCCATTGGAACAAACTTGCTCCGAAACGAGCAGAAAAACATGCTCCGACTCCGCCATTGGAATTCAACATATATGTTGCAACAGTAAGACATTTTCTCATATTACGTGTCTAATTATTAAGGCATTGCAAGCATTCTGCACTTAATATATCGTCCCCAGTCGAAGCCGAAATTGGCGACGCAAACTTCCGGCGCTCAGCTCGATCACTGTGCTCTCCCGCAGGTTCTCACAAATCTTGTCGACGGCTGACTTTGTGACGTAGGAGACAAACCGAAAGAAGGGAAAGGGAGGTGTGTGCGCGATCACACCCCACAGCGTTCTGGAGCTGTGCCAAATGTACTAAAAGCGCCAGGAACGCTGCGGCTAGCACACGCGGACGCGTCCGGCGCTATTCTCGCGAAATCTCGCGGTAGTGAAAGCATTTCCGAAAGTGATTGCTCAACAACACCGCTCCACACGCTGATATACGAGGGCCGTTTTTTTTCAACCTCCGATAGGTGATAAATAAAAGACAAGTTCATCTAAAACAATAATTTTATTACCAAAAGATTAGTACAGTTACGGTTACTTTTCGATATAATCACCGAAGAGATTGAGGCATTTGTCATATCTGTGGACAAGCTTTGCAATACCCTCTTCAAAAAAAGTTGCCGCCAATGAATTCAAGTAGTCCTTGACGTTGGTTTGAAGGTCGCCATTGGTTTGAAAGCGCTTCCCACCAAGCCACGTCTTCAGTCCAGGAAAAAGATGAAAGTCACAGGGTGCTAAGTCTGGACTGTATGGCGGATGATCGAAAACGTCCCATCCAAATTGTTCGAGAAGCCGTTGAGTTGCTCCAGCAGTGTGTGGATGGGCATTGTCATGGATCAGAACAACTCCAGCGGTCAGCTTTCTTCTTCGTTTGTTCTGAATGGCTCTACGCAAACGTCGTAAAGTTTCACAATAAACAGCTGCAGTGAGTGTGGTTCCGGGCTCCATAAACTCCACAAGCAACACACCTTGTTGATCCCAAAACACTGTAGCCATGGTCTTTCTGTTGTTGAAGGTTTTTTTGAATTTCTTTGGTTTGTTTGGTGAATTTGAATGCTTCGATTATTGTGATTGTCGTTTTGTTTCCGGTGGGTCGTATTGAATCCAGGTTTCATCCCCAGTCACGATTGATTTCAAAAGGTTGTCTCCTTCATCCTGATAACGCTCAAGGAACTCCAAAACTGACGCCATTCGTCGAGTTTTGTGGCCATCCGTCAACATTTTTGGGACTCAACGTGCACAAAGTTTTTTGTAACGCAACCGTTCAGTAACAACAGAGTACAAAACGGACCTTGAAACTTCTGGAAATTCCGTAGATAAAGCAGTAATGGTGAATCTGCGGTTTTCTTTAACCATTCTGTCAACTCGTTGAACCAGGTCATTTGAAACGACAGATTTGCGTCCTTGGCCCCCTTCATCATGCACATCATTACGTCCATCTTTAACATTTCGACACCATTCACGCACAACACCATCACTCATGAAGTTTTCCCCATACACTCGACTCATTCTCCGATGGATTTCTGCAGCACCATGGCCTTCAGCCTGTAGAAAACGAATAACACTTCGCAATTCACACTTGGCGGGAGCAACAATAATGGCAGCCATGTTTACGTAGCTGTAGCACAATGCCGACTGACGCCTGAATGTCAACAATGGCGGAGTGTGTAGTGCGAGAGCTGCGCAGTTGCCTACAGCGCATGTTCGCTTTCTGCTGCCCGCGTAGCACCTGCACGGAGCGATCGGAGGTTGAAAAAAGAAAACGGCCCTCGTATTTTTATTTTCAGAAAACAATCCAGGAACGAATCAGACAAGCAAATGAAGTGAAAAATAATGCGGAAAAGGGCGCGGAAGTCGTGTAGCACGCTTGCTCCGCTTGGAAAGAACGGAACGTTCAAATACTTTCAAGATAGTTTGAGGGCGTGCTCGCCTTAACCTTATTAGGGTTTCTGTATAAAGTCAACGAAAAGTAATTAGTGAAGAAAGTGCTCCTGCCAAAACACCGTGACGCACTTGCCCTTCGCCGCGTCTGTGCGTCAGATAATTGTGTCCTTGCAGGTGCAACTTGTGCCGAGAAAAGCAACCCCAGGTGCTCCACAACGAGCACCGCACGCCATTGTCGCCTATGAACAGCCAAAATTCCAAGATGGGGCGTTGAAGACGACAGACCTGAGCGAAAACAAGTCGTTCGAATTGTAATTAGGAGGCGCATCTGCCTGGAGCTCTAAACAATGTACGCTGTCGCCATCGCTGTTTCCTCCCTCTCTGAGTGACACACCTCGTGCCTCTGCAATTGTTCACGAACAAAAGTAGCTACCTTAGTAGGGCGAAAAATTGCACTACGAGAAAGAGCCACAGTGAGGCGAGGAGGCAACATGAATACAGAGGATAAGGAAGGATATTGAAGCTACAGGGGAAAAAAAAACGATTCGATGGCGCATGCATACACGTTTCCTTTGTGTGCATGCGCCATCGAATCGATTTTTCGACATTATCGACCTGTCACTAAGAATGGATCCTTCTACTCGTGCGACGGGTTACATATTGTCATCAGCAAACAGTGAAACCTCCCTGTAACGGAGGAAACGAAAAATCATCAGCCCGTTGTCTGTTGATGAGCGCCGTTAAGTCACCACATGGAGGTGCCACATTCAACAACGGTTCCCGGAACCCACTAGAGAGGTGCCATATATGGGCACTGTCTTTCTCTTGTTTGGCTTGTGAAATAGGCCAGGTTTCGACAGGCATATGTGTCGACAGGCATTCACGTCGGTCAGTAATTGGAGATGGGACCACAAAGGACACCGACTATTAATGGCTCCTTTCTAAATCAAGGTGCAACTGTCTGGAAGGGGCACTTATGGCGCAAAGCACTATAGAAATCTAGCAATCCTGTTTTTTTTTTATTTTTTCACGCTTATCCCCCGCACAGCCACCACTATTTGCTACACAACGACTACGCCTTTCTGTGCTACCTCATCTGTAGCACAAATGGAGCACGAAAGACGGCAAAGCAGCCGAAGACAGAACACTACAAACAACTGCGTATAAATAAACCACACAAAATAAATTACATTCTAGCAAAATAAATTTCAAGGAAATAGCTTCCTTTGGATTTTTCGACCGTTTTCGTGGTAGGTGGCTGGTGGTCAGCGCTCGGACTTCAGTTGCCGATACAAAGGCTCTGCCGATTTACGGGGCGCGTTCATCACGAAACGCCGTAAGTTAAGATACTGCGCAAGAAAAAAAAAATTCGTTGCAAAAGTAGTTCTCACAAACCTTTGAGTTTTTGATATGGCACTTTCGATGGTAAAATAAATATGTTGCCAAATTTTAATGATCAACTATGGCAGAGTTCTTGCAGCTATTGCAGAGGTTGTGAGCAGGGACAATGTGCGCAAATGGATATTTACAGCTTGACCGCAAACCTAATAAACAGGGACAAAAGAATGGACATAGACGGTGCTGGGAATATATCGATGGTACTGCAAAGGCTAGCTCATCGCTCAGCCTTGGGTGGAGAGGGTGGGCTCTCCTTCCAAGGATTCTGTTCCAGCCCACCCGTGTAAGCACGTACAAACCGCACAACTGAGCGTGTAGGCCGTCCGCGCGGCCTACATTGGAGGTCACCTGCAACGGGTGCCGGTATAAGGGCATGTCGAGATTCCTGGTGGCTTCGTGCGCGCTTACGTGCTGGGCACTTAGTGTTGGAGGTCGCGCCACCAGAGTTTCGTAGACGCGACGCAGTTGCAAGTTTAAATTGCGCTGCAGCACAAAACATTGGCTATCCGCCGATGGTACTGCTCGTCACACCACTGTTAGAACAGCGACTGCTTGAGGTTATCGAGTGAGATATGTTCATTTGTGAGGGTGCCTGGCTCCGTGATTGTTCAGTTAGCAAGATAATTTGCTGCAATTTATGAGGTATATAGCCTAGCAATTTTCGCGTAATTGGCAACTATTTTACTATCGCTACCAAAACTTCGACTTAGAAGCAAAGTGCGACATTCGTTTTTCGGGAAATTTATTGTCTATCGTGCATGTCGTTGTATAAACCTAGCCTTAAGAAGAACATTTCTATCTGAAACAAATGTGTATTGCCGTAACTTGCGCAGACGAAGTAGAAGATGGTGAAGCCGTGAGAAGGCCTCACGCGTGGAAGGACAGATATTAACATTCTTGATTAGAACTTAGATTGGCGGTTAATGATTCCGTGCTGCTCAAAACGAAATGCACTTCTGCAGAGAATTCGGTCACGCAATAAACTAATTCTTATGTTCGCATTTTACCCGGTATGTAGTCGTCTTATTTGTACACAACAGAACCTTACCCGGAAGGGCTAAGTCACAGGAAAGATACCGCTAACACCCAACTCGTGTTTACCTTATAAATATCGTCTGTCATCGCGCCAGTATCTCATTGCATACACGATGACGCGCTTGAAGGGCAAATCACCGATTTCTATTTGGCACACACGTTGAGTAGGCGCGGCATATTGAAGCAGTTCACAGCAAATTTCCGGGATAATTCTTGCTCGAAAGCACGATGTTCAACTGCCAATATCCACTTTATTCTTGCATCAGCTCATTTAGAATGTCGGTACAGGCAGCATCAAAGTCGAAAAACTTAATAAAGTTAATCACAGTCTTAATGATTCCTTAACAGTCCTCACGGTCCCGTATAACTGTGATGCTTACACCCAAAATTAATCAGCGACTTTGGATCTTTAAGTTATTTTTTCGGATATTACCGCTTATGGTTAGATATTGAGCCATTTTGGGTGGCTTCATTCAAGAACAAAAATATTTCTAAATTTATTCTCACTATGGGAGCTAAACAATGGAAGGACCTGAGCACACCGCAAATTTTAGGTAGCTGAAGAAAGCAACAGCGGGAAGTGCATGCGATCATTTTAGATGAATTATGCTGCCTCTGTATAAATATGTTTCAACGATGGTATCTGAGTAGATTGGTATAAACCACTTTCCTGAAGTAAATGAAGAAGGCGACAATCGCCAGGCAGTTGGGCGTTTCCTTTTCGGCAATCTTCATTACCTCAATTTGTAAATACTTTGTATATAAACGGCACCTTTTTTTGACTTATTTGGTGCCGCGTCACACTTTGGTGGAGTTACTGGCCACTCTGGCCACACCACGGGGCCGCAAATTGGTCGTAGCTAGGGCCTCATCCCCATGGCATAAGGCCGACATCTGCTTCAATGCCGCGTACATCCTCGATTGTGCTGTCGCACCCTCGAGACCCGGAACGTTCAGTCAGACTGGTGACATCGGGATCGAGGACTGGCTACTCAGTATGAACAGGGTGAGCGCTGAAATTTACTGGGACCTGACATTCATGTTCGTCAACGTTTTCTTAATATTACGGCGAAACTGTGGCTTGAGAATTATGAGGGCCAACACGGTTGCTGGAACACTTTTAGGCAAACGCTAGTGACGTCACCTGACCCATCTTTCAACCATGCCTATGTCCCGCCTCTGCTCCCTCAGTTACGTACGCTTCTTCTTCGAGTCACGTTGACCACCCATGCTCCTGTCCCTGACAGTGATGACATTTGTACCCGGTCGCTGTACCCGGCCCAATCACAATATTTCCTTAGGCTAACTTACTTTTGCGGAAAAGGTGTTCTCCAATTCGAAGAACACGTCGTTTGTGATCTGGCCGCCTCTGGCGTAACGCCTCGTCATGACTGAATGTTGCGCTCCCTGTAAGTAGCCCGGATATATGGTGCAGATCTGCAAAAAGCATACGTTGTGTGAAATTGGAAGATTTTCTCTTCCTTTTGCAGCAGTCCATGTAAGCGCTGCCCTGCGGCTCTTCGATTGCTTATAGATTTGGCAAATTAGTTCCGCGGAAATGCGCAATGTGCAGAATTTATTGTGAAAATTTTTGATGAGCATCAAAATAGCAAAAATCTACATAGAAGCCCATACGCGTTTTGTCGAGCCGAAAGCATCGCAGTTGATCCAAGGATCGAAAAGATAACGAGCGGTTTTCCAAGGCATCCACTCTGCCGTCCGAGCTAACAAAAGATGTTGTAGTGCCCTCGCAGCGAGCCCTAGTAATTCAACAACTTTTTGCAAAGGAACATAGGACTTGGGAAATCAGTTCTGCGGAAGCACGCAAGGAGGAGGAAGTTATCCTGTGTCCTGTGTTTCGAGTTCTCAATGATTAAGCCTTCATCGGCGATCAGTTCGTCTCAGTTCGCGGAAAGTTGGGCTTGTGTGGGGATCGTGACTATGGGTACAGCGTGAGGACGGCTGGAACGAGCAGCACTGTGTGCGTCATTCAGCTGTCCGTCTTGACTTCCTCGCGCTTTACATATAGCGGTTAAATGCGAAGCTTTGTTTCTGGAAAACCCATTCGGGCTACTGTCGGGTAGATGTCAGTTTCTTTTTTAGCAGGGATACGACGCAGAACGATGGCCAAACTTACACCGCCAGCAACGAACAGACGCCGAGTGGAAAAGGTACAGTACATGCCACCATCGCTTGAATGCATACTGACATTTATTGTAGTAAGAGAAATCTCGAGTAATAATAGCGATAACACGCTGCTCTGTGCAAGCAGAGAGAAATAGAAGCATCACTCGTAACAGTGCGCGGTAATTTAAGTTGGGTGATTCTAAGTGTAAGGGTTCTTCTTTATTCGTTTTGTTCTCAATGTTAAAAGTACTATTGAGCAGACGCTTGTTTATAGTACTAGTTCTACACATTAGTTGATTGCTAGAGTTACCGTTTTTATGGTTTTTTAGCCTATGACAGCATTTGGAAAGCATTCGGTGCCAGTTCGAATATCTGTAAATAATGAAGCAAACGTGCTGTACTGCACATTCTCTACCGCAACCAGTCACAGTAAGATCTCCCAGTAAAAAGAAAAGTGTTTTAATATTTGTTTTTTTAGGTACTCTCAGGCCCGTTGAATTTTACACATGGGACCGGGTGCACCAACTACTGCAAATACAAACGCCGAGACGGCACCTGTGGCTTAGCCACATTCCTAAACCTCTTAGGATCTGTAAAAGAGACAATGGTGGCGGGCAAGTATTTCCCGTCATTGCACATTCAAGGAATGAAAGAGCGAAAGTGTTGGTTTGCTTAACAACCGAGGAACAAACACTTTAATACGATGTTCGAGACGAGATGATATGAATGAAAAAAATCTGCGGATGCCGCGCACTGTGGGAATCTGTGTAAGTGAAACTTTCGTTGGTGATTGTAAAGAGCGCTCTTTCTTAGCCGCCATTAGCGAATGGAGACAGCATGGCGCAGTCGAGCACATTTTCACTGTACACGCACCCCTCGGTCAACATACAGGCCTGGCGCTTCATCCCGCACATGCTAAGCATCTCAACGAAAGAATCGCGACCATGGCAAGACCACGATGGCATGAGACGGAAGTAGCTCGATTTCTGAATGATTAGATCACTCACTGCACGTGCATACTGTTACGGTGGAATGCTTTTATTTAAAGGTGAACTGATGAAAAGGCGAGAAGGGCTGCCCCGTCGACACCCAGCCGCTCGAAAGGCGAACGCACTTCTTCCTCCCAGTCTTCCGTCATTGTTCCCGCTTTAGCGTAACCATATTATAGCTTGGAACGCGCAAATTGTTTATGAATATTTACTTTCAGAGAAGAATAGGCGACTGAAAAGTTAAACGTAGCTGCCCCCTATCACCTCGTGCCCCGCCCCCCTGCCCCCCCTTTCCTCAACAGAAAATAAAAGCACGCATTTAAATTTAAAATAAATATTTATCGTGTGACTGCCAAGGGAGGTTATCGTTAAATATCAGCAGCAGTGAAAGGTACCACTGTTTAAATTAGTAACCAATTACTGGAACACATAAATGAAGCAACCTTCGCTGCGCTGCAGGCCTGGCTTTTGTCAAATTTTCCAATTACCAGCCTTTGAATAGCACCTCGACAGACGATCTGTGCGCCTGGTGGTTACAGGATATGGGACGAAAGTGCTTGCAACTCGCTTCAGAGCTTGTTCAACACACCTCAGGTAGCCGCGGGCGGTGCCATATCACGAATGTTACGCCAAGGAGTAACGTGTTGCGAGCCATACGTCAATTTCGATGGGTGGTAGTGGTGGCTTCTTTTTTTATTTTTCACTTTGGTATAAAAAACGTCTACCTTAATGTTCGAGACTTTCGTGCCAAATTATCTAGTATTTCAATCGTTGAATTTGGCAAGAATGTAGCTCTACAATTTTATGCTACCGGAAAGTAACTTTTCTACGCAGACCAAAATTTTGTTGCTCTAGGTTTTAATGTAGTCACTAGTTCATGAACTGGACCACCAATGGTATACTTGCAAACGTTGGCAGAAAGTTGGCCATGAATTCACATAACATTGCAGTTCTTAGGATGAAGAGAGGTTGGCTCATCCAGGTATATGTTGAACTCTACTCAACTTCACCTTGACATGCTTGGTCAGTTCCGTGCTGCCAATATTTCCTTGTTAAATTGATGTGGAATAGGGCACTACTGTTGATTAGAATATTCCGCATAAGCGACACGAGTTAACGCATGTTCTATTGCTATACCAATTACCTAGACACCCCAGGCGCATTTCCGCAATCGGCGTCGGTGTCGACGTGGTGTTCCGTATAACGTCCAAGTGCGATAACATCGAGGCCACGCGCCAAATGCTGCGGCTGTGAGCGAAAAACATGCAAGGCTGAGCCGGGAAAAACGACGGATTGATCTCGCGTGCTCAAGGGACAAAGGCTAGAAAGAAGGGAGCCTTCTGCCATTGCACGCAATGCAGCAGGGAAGCGTTCTACTACGGCGGCAGCTGCGTAGGGCGCGGCTGAGCGCGGGCCCCACCTTGAAAGCGATATGGGATGGGTAAGGAGTGTAGTCGCGCCGATGGCGGATGACTTCGTGTGCGCAGTGTTCTTGCCGGTTAGTTCTCGTTGAAGCGAAACGCAGCACGAAAGGCAATTCGCTCGTCGCTTCTGCAGCTCTTCCTCAAGCCAGCGTTCTGACAATGGCTGTCCGTCGTGATCGAGCGAGATGTGTTCGTGTTTGCGTGTGCGCGCGTGGCACCATGCATGATAACTTAATTAGTAAGCGGATGTTTACACGTTCACATGGCCGATAAAGATGCTGTCCTTACTTCGTAGAGTTGTCTAATAATTTGCTATCGCAGTTGATGCTCTGCCCTCACGGCTAAACTGTGCATTTTTTTTACTTGCACACACAACAGGCGCAACAGTGTTATCCTCAATGATTGTTTAGGCATCGTAGACTAACAGAAATGCAGCATAGTCATATTTTTCCCTCAGACCACACGCACACTAATACCAAGCGGTGACGGAAGTCTCCTTATTGTCCTTGTATGTGCGATCGAGTGAGCTGGCTTCCGAGCAAAGAAGCAACCACCGCCATGCGGAATACAACATATGAAAACGTTTAGCTTCCTTTTAGACTGGAAGTTTTTTTTCTGTACAGAGGCAAAAGCAGTAGTTCATTGAAAATATTAGCAGTAATTATAAAATATGAAAAAGTAGCAAGGAAAAGCAAGGTTCACTATTCACGCTTATCACAATAAAAGCGATATTTATACCGTTTTAAAAGCCAGGTATATATAATGCTGAAAAAAGCGAAATGAAAAGTGACGTCATCTCAGTCTTCCCTATTGAACAGCTCCGAGTCTACCACGAATTAGTGTCTTGCTACTGATCAGTTAAACATACCTACTATTCCACCCCACCAGAAGCAGGTCTGGAAATGGGGCTTATGTGAAGTGAGATAACGCGCAGCCGTGGAAAGCAGACTCACGTGCGTAACGTTTAGGGGTATTTCGGTGCAAGCGCTCTTGCTCATGTAGTTCACCATGGTATTCTTGGGGCACCGCCTTGCCATCAAGGTCATGGATAATGCTAAAGAGTTGCCAAGTTGTGCTGTGGAACTTCGTGCCACGTCCATGTCGATGATGGAGCTCTGGAAGGCAAAATGTAAAGACAAACATTTAACCAAGAGATAATCCCGTAATTTAAATATATTGCGCACTGGTAAAGGGCAAAACGCGAACACAGTTCCTTTTACGAACCCCGGAAGACCCCGCGTGGCTTTACCCGGGGCGAACCTAGAAAAAGAAAAACTCAGGCGAAGAGAAATAGAAAAAAAGCTTTTAAAGCTGGCTTGAAAAATTTTTTATCGCAGTCGAGAACTGCATTTGAAGGTAAAACAGGCACTTTCAGAAATGATTTTCAGCAAAGAGTACTTCAGTGCGTTCAGTAAAAGCACAGGTATTGGCAGTCAGAGAATCCATTTGAACCCCATCGTTGTGATGCCGCTCCTTCTTCAATGCCTCTCCCTGCGAAGGCTACGGCGGAGCGGGCCGCGTGTACTGAACGTCACCATAACGGGCAGTTCAAATTCGATTTTGAATGTTCACGTAGACGCCACTATTTTTGATTAGGGCGCCTAGGATGCGCCAAACGTCAAATATTCCGTGTTCCTGCCTACTTAACGGGTTGCAACCAGCACGCAGCAATCGATGGCCAACACTGTGATCCTACGCCGGTGGCCCCTGGTGTTCCTCGAGGTATAGTGTGCTTGGCCCACTACATTTCCTTATATGCTTTAGTGACAAAGCTGTCGTAGTGGATGCTCCTTGAAATTTTCGCGTGTTTGCCGACAACTGTATCATTTTTAACGACATTAAAACTATTAATAATGGAATAGCACTGAATTTAGCCTTGAACAATATATTCTTGAGTAGAGCAACGAAACGGGGATGAAACTAGAGTCTGATAAGTCTGTGCTCCTATAGTACAACTAACAAAATACACCACTGAAGTTTTCTGGCTCCTTTATCCTAGACCCCATGAGGGAAGTCAACGGATACAAGTATCTCGGAAATAGAATTATTACCAATCTAATGTGGAATTATTATATTCACCACCACCATCATCCTCATCCTCATCCTCATCATCATCATCATCATCGTAGTCATCATGATTATCATCCGCTTGGTTACGCCCACTGCAGGGCAAAGGCCTCTCCCATACTTCTCCAACTACCCCGGTCATGTATTAATTGTGGCCATGTTGTCCCTGCAAACTTCTTAATCTCATCCGCCCACCTAACTTTCTGCCGCCCCCTGTTACGCTTCCCTTCCCTTGGAATCCAGTCTGTAACCCTTAATGACAATCGGTTATCTTCCATCCTCATTACATGTCCTGCCCATCTCCATTTCTTTTTCTTGATTTCAACTAAGATGTCATTAACTCGCGTTTGTTCCCTCACCCAATCTGCTCTTTTCTTATCCCTTTACGTTACACCCATCATTCTTCTTTCCATAGCTTGTTGCGTCGTCCTCAATTTAAGTAGAACCCTTTTCGTAAGCCTCCAGCTTTCTGCCGCGTACGTGAGTACATGTAAGACACAGCTATTATACACTTTTCCCTTGAGGGATAATGGCCACCTCCTGTTCATGGTCTGAGAATGCCTGCAAACGCACCCCAGCCCATTCTTATTCTTGTGATTATTTCAGTCTCATGATATGGATCCGCGGTCACTACCTGTCCTAAGTATATGTATTCTCTTACCACTTCGAGTGCCTCGCTACCTATCGTAAGCTGTTGTTCTCTTTCGAGACTGTTAAACATTAGTTAGTTTTCTGCAGAATAATTTTTAGAACCACCCTTCTGCTTTGCCTCTCCAGGTCAGTGAGCATGCATTGCAATTGGTCCCCTGAGTTACTAAGCAAGGCAATATCATGAGCGAGTCGCAAGTTACTAAGCTATTCTTCATTAACTCCTATCCCCAATTCTTCCAAATCCAGGTCTGTGAATACCTCCTGTAAACACGCTGTAGGTAGGATTCGAGAGATCGTGTCTCCCTGCTCGACGCATTTCTCTATTGGGATTTTGTTGCTTAGAAAGCAACACAATCATTATATTGCAACACTGATTCTGCTGCTTTTAGGAAACCGTGTCTACTACGCCATAACATGAAAGATATAGCCCCTGAAACTAAATCATTTGCTTCTCCCAGCTTTATTTGACCCATAGAAGAATACGCTTATGTTATTTCGGATCAATTTTAAATAAAACTAGCACTAATTTCCTTGTGAGGATATACAAAATAGCCATTCGTTTATTTTTTTTTTCAAATACAGCCGTGAAGTGTCTGTATCCGAGTTATTCCAGACTAATGAATTTCACACCCTTAAACAACCTGAAAAATACGGCCACTGAAATTCCTTTACTCATTAATATGCAGTTAATTCCTTACGATCCTAGCGAATACCACATTATTCCTTCAACAAGAAAAGGCCGTCATTCTCGCCCTCTTACTTTCTCTTCTCACCTTGCCAGGACAACCCTCTTTAAGTATTCCTTCCTTTCCATAACTATAGAATGGAATGCCACACGTTTTCATTATGTTATCTCTGCATGATCACTCGAACCTCAGGTTCTCAATAGTTCAAGGTTAAATTGCTGTTTGGTGCCGTTTTTCATTTAATGTTTCGTTTCTTTTTTCCTACAATGTCATATCAGCGTTCTAGCCTTTTACATATATATTTACCAGCGTTCCCTGCCCTTCCTGCTTGAGCCATAAGGCCTGCTGAAATATGTAAATGTAAGTAAAACGTGGTTGTTCCCAGCTAGCTGCAGTGAGCTCAGCGAGCTACAGTGAGCAGGCGCGTCATGGCACCCCGCGCCGGCCACCGTATCTACTATAGTATCTACACTGCATAACAGGTGCAGCTATATGCGACTGTAGTGCGTGTGTGCAGTGTTTGCTATGTCCACGACAGAGCTGGAGAGCGCGCTCGCCCTTGTGTGCTCCATTGTGGCCGGGCTACGTAATGCGGCCCAGCTGTGTCTTGCACCAGCTTGACTGACAGTAGCATAGCCGCGTCGAAAGTGTCTATATTGAAGCGCTGTCAAAGGCTAAGTAAGAAGCGATGTCTGCCGTGGGGTCCCTACTGGAGCCAGGAGCGGTCAGGAGTGAGCGCGTGCTGGCAAGGGTACGTGTTCTTTGGCCTTAAATTTCGCGTGGTTCTAGGCAAGCTGACTGTTCAAAACGAATCAAAATTAGCGAGACATAGTGGAACCCAATGGCTACGACACCAATAAGCAGTCTCGCCAAAGCTCAATTCCTACGCAGGCGGCCGTATTCGAGCGCAAGCAGACGACAGTTAACTTCTTCCGGAAGTACGTAATTCTTATCGAAATTAGATTCTCGCTTACCTGAGTCCATTTATTAAACTGGTAAAAAATGTGCACACTACCAGTGGGAAGAAGCGCTCTGATAGAAACGCCCTGCTTGATTGATGTCATTTATCGGCCAATAGCAGCCGTCTAAGGGAATCTTGCATACCAACACATATGTGAGCCACTGGCAGCTTCGAAACGGGTGAGAAGGACTCGTTTGAAAAAAGCGTGCTTGAGAAAAAGGTGACTTGGCGCTCACGTTATGAGCTCCACGCGTCAAGCACTAATACAAAATTTCCCAGGTATGTTTACAGCCTATACGGTCCACGGACTCCGTTTTTTCACCGAGCCTAAGGGGTCGTCCAGTACCATTTTGCGTCGCGAGAACGTGAGCGAGCTGGCACTTTATCAGACATGTTAGTTGTTGTCACATAGCTTGCGCAAGGATAGCGGTAATACACGTACGACTTTGTCGTAGAAACATACGCCACTAAAGGCAAGAGTGGCTTTCTCAGTGGATACGTACGCATCATTTAGCACGTCACCTGTAAAACAGTACTTTTCTTTCAGAATGTAATAATAGTGAAACGGCGTAAACGTGAGGACGCGGGTGAGCAGATCATACCACCGGCAATATTGGGATTGAGTGTAGATTTACCGAGCTATCAAAATAGTAAAGGTTCCCTGAAAATACTACAGAACGTTTTCACTGGTAAATTTCTGCGAACGAAGAAGAGTGGTAAGATAAATTCGGACATATAAACATGCTCCTTGTGCTTAGTTGACTTGAAAAAACGATATAACAAAAGAGAAATGCTCGGAAAATGGCCTAAATCTTACCAAGTTCACTTCATTCAGCTTCTTAGAATAGAAGTTGTCGTAATAAAGATGGGTAAATGTGCGGCTGATCCCCGACACCCGGTACACGAACGTAATGGACGGCTTCCTGCGAATCGGCAATGGATTGTTAGGAAAGAACAGTCGTGAAACATTCGAGTTTCTCGTCGAAAAATTAGAGGTCATGTTGACTGCACTTCCCTGGGAAAGAAATTTGGACGCATACAAGGAGATCAGATAGAAAATGCGTGCGTGCGTGCGTGTGCGTGTGTGCGCGCGTGTGTGTGTGTGTGTGTGTGTGTGTGTGTGTGTGTGTGTGTGCGTGTGTGTGTGTGTGTGTGCGCGCGTGCGTGTGTGTGTGTGTGCGTGTGTGTGTGTGTGTGTGTGTGTGTGTGTGTGTGTGTGTGTGTGTGTGTGTGTGTGTGTGTGTGTGTGTGTGTGTGTGTGTGTGTGTGTGTGTGTGTGTGTGTGTGTCACTCTGCTTACTTGATTAAGAATATCTGTTGAAACTGAGAAATCGGTGCCGTACAGTAGGGATGACACGTTCACTGAGCAGTAATCTTAAGCACGGTCTTCCGAGTTATATATCCTTAGTATGGTAAGCGAAATACATGATAATTAAAAGTTGGGCTTTTTGGGCGACGCGATGCTAGACATACAGTGTATGAACATGGCACCTCGAATGAGTTTCTTTTTCGCAGATACAGTTGCGAAGAGCCACAGACCAAGTACAAAAGCTTTGCTGTTCTGCAATCTGTTTAGACTTGCATGGGTTTGGAAATGTCTATGCGAACAGCAATCTTGTGTGGTGCAGGGCAATATGGCTGTCACATGCCACTAATGGGCGCAAGTGGTACCCAAACAAAATACGTTGTCTGTCAGCGCTGTGTGTCTGTTAGTCTTTGTCTTGTGTTCCCGCGGTGTACATACATTTACAAAAGACATATCGGCGTTCCTCTCAGATTTCCGTTAGCCGCCCTCTAGCAGTTACAGGTGTTATCTGCAACGTCGATGAATATTTTAGCAATGACTGCTACTGCGTTCTCATTTTATTTTACGCAAAACAGCATTTCGGTGCTCGACTCGCTATGAAACCGCGTTGGTCGTAGCTTGTGTACGTGCGAAGATCACTGCTTCATTTGCTTGGATGCTTACGTTGGAGTAAAATTCCCAAAAGTTGTTGTTGGCAAGTGATTTCCGTACCTGACAACGTCCAGCATCAGAGACCTTAAGGCAGAACGACTTCCAGCGAACACGTCGTATCGGATGAGACCGTGATACGTCTGGATTTCGTTAGATAAAACCTGCGACAGAAAGCATGGTTCGGTGCAGATCATCACGCTTTTCATCTCAACCAAAACATAGGTTGACGAAAAAAATGCCCACATGTGCAAAAGAAGCTTCATGGCTCTGTAATTCTTTGTGAGATGAGCATGGTTTTCGCAATTACGTTATAGAAGGCAACTTAGGGCGCTATAACGTGAAGTTATTCCAAACTTTTCTATTCCAATTCTGCAATCAGCCCTCCGCTATTGGTCAAAAACATTTCTTCAACACCCCCACTTCACCTGTCGGTCATGCGACGTCATGAAAATTGCGATAGCGCCCCATCTCATATACTGTGTACACGCTGATCATGCATGATTGGGCCGAACAAAACAAGGATAGTTATTTCTGATTCGACGCCTATTCGCCATTAGCCCTCGGCTATTGGTACAACGTTTTCGGGCTATACCAGCTTTACCTGCCTGTCCCGCGAGGTCATGAAACCGCAAGAACTCACCGCGTCAAAGTTACGTGTACGCATTAAAGATGCATTAATATGCGAACAAAACTGAATTTTCTTCTGAATAGCCGCAGGTTGCCCGGTTGCGAAAAGAATAAAAAATGGCTGCCGCCGATCGCTCAGGCACAGGCTACTCGCACCTGCCGGAGAGCATGGGTTTATTTACGAATAATAAAACTTTGTGAATGTCCGTGTAACATTTTCGAACACTTTAGGCACGTTTACGACCTCGTTCGGCCAATTATTCTTTGCTCAGGAACCCTTTTAGCGTCATTCTTAAGCTTCCGCTGCATGCCGCTGTGATTTTCGACCATCCACTGCAAGGTAAGTAAGGGACAGTGGACCAATCGCAGACGCCGGCACCACCCTCTTCATCCGGTTATGGATTTTCGGTGCAGTGGCTCAGCCCCATTGAATCCCTCTCTCCTTGAGCGTGCCCGCGCTTTTTGTCAGCCCATTAGATGAGACAAGCTGCTCAGTGCAGCCAATGTTATTCCAGAGTCCCTCAATACTTTTTTTACTGGTCATGAAACTTCGCCGTCACGCTATGGGAGAGCTTTGTGCGCTGCCAGCGGCGGCCGCATAGTGGCGCTGTGTGTAGCGGAGGGGCATCGCGGAGGGGAGAACGAAGGCGGCAGATGCTGTCAGTGCGAAGTAGCGTGGCATGTGAGCTGACAGTTTTCGGCTTCTCCGCCTGCTGTGTCTCATGAAAATGTGCCCTGGGTGTGCCTGAATGTCGGGTCAGGATGCAGCGTACTTCTTGCGTACCTGGATGCCGCTCCGGGTACAGGGGAAATGCAGACAAGTTGTCGATGTTCGGCCTGCCCAGTGACAGCGACCGGCGTGAAAAATGGAAGCGCGCCATACCACGCGGAGAAACTTCTGGCTTTAGTTTCGACTCCCCGCATGTGCGTGTCTGTGAAAAGCACTTCGATGCGAGTGACACTGTGCATGCGGATCAATGGGTAGTTGATGGCGTGGTTGTGACGTCACAGCGCGATGTGCCAAAACTTTCGCCATGTGCCATGGCGAGGATTTTCGAAGGCCTCCCTGCGTATTTGTCAAACCCGAAAAAGTGCAGAACTCACTCGCCTCGACAGCCTAAGGCTACCAAGGGTCGCCGGAAACCGTCAGCTAACCTGGAGAGCTCCGGCGCTACAGCGATGACGTGCTCGAGTTCAACGGGCGCCGATGCAACGGAGACTGGCGCAGGTAATGAAAGTAGACATGCGTGTGCCTTGTTGGTTGCTTGCTGATTGCATGTACGGCGCACGGGATGAGTGAAATTTTTTTCTTTTTTTCTTTTTCGTAGGCATTGGGGTGAACGGAAGCGTGCGTGTAGATGCTGCCTGTCAAACGGAGGCAGCTGTATGCGCTTCTCGCAGCTGAAAAAATTGAAGTCCCATATCCGTTGCCTGGAGCAACGACTTCAGCTCTGTCAACTGAAGCTCGCCAGGGTGACAGCTCAAGAGGCGAAACACCGAAAAACTGAACAAAATTTTCACAAACTGAAAAAGCGTGAAAAGTTAGTTTTTCATCAGTCTTTAATGAAAGTGAACGTGAAGTCGCCGAATGCAGTGCGGTAAGTTTTAAATAGATAGGCACATCGCTCAGCGTTATATTTATTGAGATTTGCACATTCTTCCTGCTTCGCTATGAAAAAAAATTTTTGCCAACAGGTACAAGAAGGTATGGCTTCATGACTGCATGCTGCTGAAGATAAAATCGACATCGGTGTACACATTTCTTTATGAAAATGGGTTTCTTCCCCAGCCACATCCTCGTACGTTGTACACTTATTTGAAGAATCTAAAAGCAGAGTTTCGATTTGACAAGAATTTGTTGCATATTTTGAGGGAAAAGCTCCAAGGTCTGCCTGAAAGGGAACGTCAAGGTGTGCTTTTAGTAATTAAGGTTTAAAGTGTAGACTAATTCGTATTTCCTGACACTTCACTCTGTATATTTTCTTCTGTTTCAGGACTTTTGATGTTTGATGAAATGACCGTGAGGAAGAGTGTTCGCCTACGAGAAAGTGACATGAGGCTTCTGGGTAAAGTTGATTTTGGTGAATACACCAGGGAATCTGATCACTTCAAGGATGGCGATCACGTTTTGGTGTTTCTGTTTCGGCCGTTCCTTGGCGGTTGATCACAGACCGTAGGAGTGTTCTGTGCGTCTGGTCAAGCACCGTCCTTGCAAAACTCCTGTTGCGGTGTATTGTTCACCTTTGTAACGCTAGAGTGGTTATAGATGCACTCACTTGCGACAATTCCGCATCCAATAGGTGAGGTTTGAGGTCACTAGGTAAATAGTTTACTGTATCACACGTAATAGTGGTATTAAATTTGCGAGCTGTACATCATACATAACGTGGCAATTTTCTTTAAGTGTCAGTGGAGAAATCAATGGACTGCAGACATCTTTTTGATATCCATGTGATCTTGGGAGAACCATTTATGCTGTGATTGATCCGCCACACATATTTAAATGCATACGGAACAATGTGGTGAAAGTTGGAAAATTTTTGGTAAGTTTTGAAGGCCATGGAAAAAAGGTTAGTGGTTTAATGATGCATTTACCTTCTTTTTTTGAACTGCTTGGTGGCAAAGAAGTCTGTCATTTTTACTACTCGGCCTTGCTAGAATATGAGGAGAAGCAGTCTGGGCTACGTGCTGTCCCGAAACTCACAAAAAGACACATATTTCCAAATGCATTTCAGAAGATGAGCGTGAAGCTTGCATTGTAGGTATGTTTACGTGCTGGTTACTAGATAGTTTCATTTGTTGTTAAAGAGCCTTATAGTATATTTATTACTGTTCAGTTGTTGAGTGAAAGTACAGCTTCAGCCATGGAATTCTACAGCGAACAAGAGAACTGCAGGAAGCTTCAAGTATACACCAACACTGCTGATTTCACAAGGCGCATGAGCAAATTATTTGACGGCCTGAACACTAAATGCATAGAGCAGGTTCCGTTCAAAGAAACTGAGCATATTGCAGTGAGTAGTATAATCAGTGTTTTTTGGTAATAGGCTACATTTAGAAAAAATTTTGTGTATTATGCAAAAAAAAACTTTGTTTTCAGACTCCGAAAGACAACAGTGCATGGATCGATGCTTGGTCTGCTTATACCAAATCTTTGCCAAAACAGCGACAAATTTTCCTCCTCAGCAAGCCAACTTGTGCTGCTCTCAGAAAAACATTGCATAGCACCGTGTCCCTTATAGAACATCTCTTCGCTGCTGGCTCCCGTTACCTTCTCGGGGGAAATATTCGACAGGACCGCTTAGAGGTAAGCCAGAAAGGTCTGCCTGTCAGAAAGCGCATGTCCTATTTACATTGCGTGTTGTGCTCGCTGGCACATTCGTATAGCTATTACTTATATAATGCTTATAAAGTGTCATGTGATGAATGAATGCATGTTCATGTCCTCTTTTTCTTGCGATTTTTTGGCATAGCTAGACATGTAGCCGGAGATGGAAGTCAACCAACTGCCCAGCAGTTCTTGTTTATCTACCGTATGCAAAGTGTCAACAACTTGGCACGGCCTCCGAAAAGAGCGTCAGTCGAAGGTCAAGCACCAAAGTTGCTCCTCAAGTTGCAAGGTACTGACTGCAAGAAAACGCCTTCTCCAGCTCATGTAAGTTACGCATTTTTTTTCGTGACAAGCTTATGTGCAATTTTCCATTGCATATAAGTAACAGTACTGCAAGTTTTGTGTTTTTTAGGTCGACTCACTTGCTGTGGTCTTCGATTATATTCTTTTAGAGCCTGCTGACTACATGGAAGGCAACAGTGGCACAATGCAGCCCATGTCACCCAATGAGTGCATTCTAGGTCATCTTGCTGGCTACGTGGTCAAGAAGTTTGCAACGATGGCTTGCTCGTTGTGTGACCAAACCTTAAAATATTCAACTCAGAATCCAAATGATTTGACATCAATAAGATCAAAAGGCTATCTACAGGTGCCCTGAAATCGCTTGCTTGGCCTTTTAAAAATAGTAGAAGGTTATGTGGACGAGTTCACAGTAGAGAAAATTGCATGCCCTAATCTCTACAGGAATATTATTGAAAGGATATTGCAGGACAATAGAATTCCCTCGGCTTGTGTGAGTTGTCCATCTCATTTTGTGGCAACCACTGCAGAAGTTGTTCATTTCATTCTGAGATGCCGGCTGCATTTCTTCACCACCAGAGAAAATAAACAAGAAGTCCAGGGAATCATCGCGCCGGTCTTGTCCGGCAAGTGCAGGGAAAAAGTTGGATTAAACATGGTTAAATGGTTCCGAGTTATGTAGCTCTGTCACGCCTCTGCAAAATAAAAAGATTTGTGGGATTTTTTCTTTAAAAATTGTTGTCCTGTTCTCATGAATAAAATTATTGTCCTGTTCTCATGAATAAAATTATTGTTCCCACTTTCTTCATCTTTGACGTTGGAAACAGTTCCGACTTAGTTTACCTTATTAATGATGGTCTCGGCCATGAAGAAGAATTACTTAAGAAGAATTACTTGATTGTATTGATAAATTATCCATACCAGTTGCAAGAAGAACCAGAATAAAAGAATGAAAACTACAGAATACTTTATAAGTAACCTTAACGGCAGATGTGGAATGAAGGCGCTGGCAGTAAAAAAACAACAAAAAAGCAAGAAATTCTTATGAAACGGCACTCGGTCCTATTCCGGAATTTGCATCACTGCTTCTTCATACTCATTGTAGTTACGAAGAAAATACATTGAATAAAATGGAAAACAAATGTTTACAAGTAAGCGTTTATGTAGAAAATTGCGGACAGGCGTGGTCGCGAGTTGTAACCATTGCACTTTCTGGAGGCATTAAGGACGGTCCGAGTCTTAAAAGGGCCGTGGATCGGCTAGTGAAATTTTCACTAGATGCTTTAGGAAAAAAATGGCTGTGGCTTAGGTAAGGTTAAGCCCAGGATGCGAAGCATACTAGCCTTTATTTTAGTTGTTGAACCACTGTTTAGCCTGGTGAACTGCTGTTGCTTGGCTATATTTGGTTCGGCTAGACGAAGAAACAACTCATGCATTACTTCTTCGCCTTCAAGAGTGGAACGCGACAGCGTTCCCGTCGACCCGCCAAGGGGTGTAAGACAATGGGCTACAGGGCAGCGACTACGCGCCCCGCATTGGACGCGGTGAGCGTCGAGCAAAGCAGCGTTCGGCGCGGCAACGAAATGTGCGCCTGAGCAAGAGACGCACGCCTTAGAAACAGCGCGTTTCTAAGGCAACACCGCATTCACTAGAGGCGCTTTTGTACCGCTTTGAAGCGTTGTACTCGTGGCTCAGTGGTAGCGTCTCCGTCCCACACTCCGGAGACCCTGGTTCGATTCCCACCCAGCCCGTCTTGCAAGAGTTGAGCCAAAGCCACTTCTCCTCTGTCGTGACGTCACGGTGTCACGTGATTTCATGGTCACCGCCGCGCCTGAGGAGCTGGGTTGAGCCCTCGTAATATGCTTCGCATAAAAAACGTTTTATCAACATTGTACGTTGCATAAATAACATGCTATTATTGTCATCGAAATTCTCGTTCTAAAGCTAGATTTAATATTAGGTCCCAATAATCATCGTTCACCGGGATATCCTTCAAGTAGTGCGAGCACTGCCACCAGGCATATACCTGTCTCAACGCGAGCAGGCATAGCCAGGGGCGCCTGCGCCCATTGCCGGTGGGTGTATGCGCACTGCGCCTCGTACCTTGAACGAGCCAGCCCCGCTTGGGCGCGCCAGCCCCGCTCCATCGGACAGGCAGGTGGTCATCTCTGTCTCTTAAATACTAGCCAGCCCATACCATGCTGGCGCCTGTCTTATTTGTTTGTGTAATAGGGACTCGTATTTCGCGAGCGAGGCCCGCTGGCTTGCTGCGCAGTCGGTTGCGTGCGTGTTTGCTGAGTGTTACCGGGCTCGCCGGCCACCAGTGCACGGATAAACAGTTTCATTTTTGTATGTGCCTTCATCTGCCTGGACGCACATCCTTCTCACAGTAGCATCACTCCGGAGATGTATTTATTCGTATTTTTCAGTTCCGTCGTAGACTGCAGAGCGCCAGCGCCAGATTCACTCCGATGCCCCCTGAATGGCGAGGGTGGCCCTAGCGGCCACTCTTGTCCCTATATAAAACTTTGGGGGGAGTGTCATGAGCAGTAAAAGTATTGAGGGACTCTGATCATTCCTTCTTCAAGCAAACAAATGCGACCTCCTATGAACGAGGAGAGCCTTTGATTGGCCTGCTCAGACAATCCTGTGGGCCCGATTCTTCGCTCGGCGCTTACACAAATTTGACGTCAGGAGATTGGAATAAAAACATATCCGAATACGTTTACGTTATAAGGCCCTTAGACAATATTATTGCGATGATTTAACGAATATTTTCGATCACCTGGCTGAAATATAATAAACTAAAGTTACGTTACTTTCTTTAGGACTCGTTTAGAAATTGCGCACGTGAAATTCTACGTTAAAGCATTGGCAAGAACGCAAGAGAAGTGCTGATCAACAACTCAGATATTGCGTGGATACGGTAATTTTGAGCACAGCCAGTATGACTTCCCAGTTTGGTGAACATGGCCAAAGCTTTTTAAAATGAATTCTCAAAATGCATTGCGCACATCTCTATGACTGGCGAAGTTTTTTGCAGCGACCGTAATACCCATCACATGGCGCAACAGAAAACGATATGGTAATTTAGGGGGAATAGGTCACACCATTGCGTAACTCGCACAGCCCACTTTTTGTGAGTTTTGAAGAACATATGTATATAGATGTCGGATAGGTACTTAAGACGCCCCTATTTCGACGCGAAAGCGTCAAAAGGGCCCATTGAGCGAGAAAGCCGGTGTCTGCCGCAGCGAAACGGCGCCTAAAATCTTCAATCGCTGCGACACCCACCACGTGTGCGCCTTGACGCAGGAGAGCCGGCGAAAGGGGTACCTGCTGCCGCGCCAGGTATTGGGTGAGGGGAGAAGGCCGCGCCGCTACGCTAAGTCACACTCGCTCACGGAAGCCTGTATTACCCACGCGTTCCTTGTTCGCACAATCTCCCGCGTGCGTTACAACTTCGCCTCGGTTATCGCTATACAGAAATGATTGTAAGAATGATTGGGCGTGCTAACGTGAAAAAAGCTGAATAACTGACTCGCGAATACTGTAAGTGCAACCACTCGAAGATATTTCTTTTAACTGATGCTATGTTCACACTACGGTCGTAACGCGCGTAACAGCTCTTTTGGCGTATCGAACGTAACGGCTGTAAAAAACGTTACGGCAGTTAAGCCGGCACCTTTGTTCACATTTACTGCTGCTTAAATTACGGCTTTTACAACAGGCCAATCAAATTTGGAGCTGCAGAATCGACGTCACCAGCGGCCCAATATGGCTCCTGCCAACATGCGAGCGCTGGCCGAGATCGAAGAAATTCACGCTCAAAACAAACTTATAGTCATGTATTCAATCGCCCAAAGACGACGAAGGCGACGCAGAAGGGTTTGGGTGCGGCAAGTATTTCTCGACAGGGCCGTGGACGACGATTTTCACAACCTTTTCGCCAAGCTCCGAGTTGGTGACGCTGCGATGTTTCATAACATCATGCGCATGTCGCCCCAGCAGTTCCGCTTCCTTGAAAACCTAATGAGACCACTCATCGAAGTTCGGAGCACGCATCTGCGGCCATCGATTTCCGCGGTGGATAAACCAGATGAACTGAAAACAGTCTCGCAAGGCGCACTGCAAAAATTTTCACGAACACAGCCAATCGTGCGCACGGAATGGCGGAATGGCACGTCCCACGCCCGCAGCTGTCTGCAGACGGGAGGACGGAAGTGTCGTCACCGGTTGTTGAAAGCCGAAAGCTTATGGGTCATTGACTGTGTCGCAACGGTCTAAACATAACAGTCGTAAATGTTGCCGACCCTTTAACACTCTCACCCACGATTTTTGCGAGAATTGCGCACGTTGATACCTTTACGTTCGCAGTCTGAACTAGACGCATACGCTTGTTGCGCTTCCGCTTACGTATGTTACGAAAAATCGGCGCCTTACGAACGTAGTCTGAACATAGCATTAGTCGACTCTTGTGCAACTGCAGAAACTGTCATTACTTTTCATGTTAGAAAGCCGTTGCTTGAACAAATAGCTGCTTATTTTTTTAATGAAACTGGTCGCTAACGGGAATAAGTTTCTGATCGTGAAAATCCAGGCCAAGGGATTCCAACACGATGTATTGCCTTTCTCATAGGGGAGGCAGTGGATAATGATGCAGCTTGCCGTACTCTACCACATTGTAGCATAGACTACGCCCGTAAGAGACTGATTAGTTTATCACACTGTAGTTTGCATTATTGTCTACCAACCATTCGTTGCCGTTAAGGACGAATATATTTGTGTGTCCCATTCCATATACCTACATTCAAAGTAGGAATAAAGAGGTTACAGAAGCTCCTTCTATAATTAGCCATAAAGTTAGAAGGGCCTTGCAAGATATGAAACGGAGAAAAGCGGGAGAAGATGGACTACCAGTCGATTTAATCAAACATGGTGGAGACATAATGCTTGAAAAACTAGGGGCTCTTTATACGAACTGCATATCGATATGCAAGGGTCCGAGAGAACTGGAAGAATACCAACATTATACTAATCCACCACAAGGGAGACGTTAAAGAATTAAAAAATTATAGGCCCATTAGCTTACTTCCAGTATTACATAAAATATTCACCAAGATAATCTCCAATACAAAACGGCAACACTGGGCTTTAGTCGACCGAGGCAACAGGCAGATTTCAGGAAGGGATACTATAAAATGAGCCACATCGATGTCATCAATCAGGTAATCGAGAAATCCGGAGAGTACAATCAGCCTCTCTGTGTGGTTTTCACAAATTACGAAAAGGCATTTGATTCAGTCGAGATACCAGCAATCATACAGACATTACGTAATCAAGGAGTACAGTACGCTTACGTAAATGTCTTGGAAAATATATACAGAGATTCCACAGCTAGCTTAATTCTACACAAGAAGAAAGATAACTGTAAAGAGAGGGGTCAGACAAAGAAACACAATCTCTCCAATGCCATTCACTGTATGCTTGGAAGATGTATTCATGCTATTAAACTGGGAAGGTTTAGAAGTAAGGATCAACGGCGGAAATCTCAGCAACCTCAGATTTTCAGATGACACAGTTCTATTCAGCAACACTGGGGACGAGTTACAACGAATGATTGAGGACCTTAACAGAGAGAGTATAAGAGTGGCGTTGAAGATTAATATGCAGACGATGCCGGGCAAGGCAACAAGAGTTCAGGATCGCCAGTAAGTCGTTTGAGTCTGTGAGGGAGTAAATTTACCTAGGTCAATTACTCACAGGAGACCCTGATCATGAGAAGGAAATTTACAGAAGAGTAAAAATAGGTTAGGAGTGCATTTGGCAGACATTGTCAGATCTTTATTGGAAGCTTACCATTATCATTAAAACGAAATGTGTGCAATCAATGCATCCTACCACTGCTGACATGGGGGAGTAACTTAGAGACTGACAAAGAAGCTCGAAAACAAGTTAAGCACCATGGAAAGAGTGATGGAACGAAAAATCTTAATCGTAACATCAGGGGACAGGAAGAGAGTGATGTGGATCACGGAGCAAACAGGGATGGCTGATGTTCTAATTAACGTTAAGTTATAGAAATGGAGCTGGGCAGATCACGTAATGCGTAGGTTCGATAACCGACAGATTGTTAGGGCAAGAGAAGGGAAGCTCAGTCGAGGTCGACAGAACACTTGGTGGGGTGATGAAATCAAGAAATTCGCAGGCGCTAGTTGGAATCGGTTGGCGCAGGGGAGGGGCAATTGGAGATCTCAGGGAGAGGCCTTCGTCCTACAGTGGACATAAGATAGGCTGACGACGACGACGATGATGATTATTATACTTGTGTTAGCTCTAATGATAAGAGTAAAGATTATGTGACACTTGCTGACGCTTCAGGGAAGGTTACTTTGAAAGCCGAATAGCAATACATAATTATGGCAGAGGAGCAGTTTTTCAAGAATACCGTGTCAATTTGTCTACACAATACCACCTGATCAGTCGGACGTACCGCTTCACTGCTGAACGTACCTCGGCATCCTGTGAAATTGCCCGGGCATCGGTATCTGTAATCCGTTGATCACTGAGCGCGATGCCGTGCGCCTTCATGTCGACGACCTTCTGTACGAGGCCCCTGGCCACGGCCTGCGGCTGAAGGGTTCCACTGCGCAGCACGCTTCTCTTGAACGTCAGCAGGAGCGACGTATTCTGTGCGTTTGTCACGTGTTGCGATATCTGTCCTTCAAGTCGCGCTGAAATTTAGACAGACACACAGTTGGAATGGAACGGAAAGGTTGCGTCAAAGTGGAAAAAGAATTATTTCACCCATAAATTTCTTGTGGCTTGGAAGAAGCACACCTAGGTTCCGTAGGAAACAAGAAGACGAAATTATCCTAGCCAGTTGTTGTTCGAATGACTCGACAGCCTCTCACTGCCGTTGAGCTTCTAGTCATTTAACTAAAGTATCTTCATGCTCTCCGTCCCGGTCCACCACCGACAGGTAATTCAGCTTAAAGCCACCTCAGCAGTGTTGGACAACACGCCAACACAGCATGCTGCTGTAAAGCCACTGAGGCACGACTTACCTGCAACAGCAGAGCACAGGTGTGCATCCGCCGAGACATTGATGATGACATCACTTATTCAAGCAATGAGCCAGCGCTACGCCCTAGATATACGTTCCTCCTTTCCAACTAACCTTTTTCACAGAACTGCCTCTTCCGTCTCCACCTTTCTGCTTATTAGTCACACCAAGAACTAACACTCCATTGCGCACCCTTTGGGTTCTTCTGTGTTCTTTTCTAATTATTCGGTACGCCTATGTCTAGAAATTTCGGAGATTGCCCCTTGGTGATCTGTTAATTTCACCGTAACACGCCAGCATAACTCGACGGACCACATTTTCGAAAATGATATTTCGAAATATTGGCCGAGGTTCAACAATTTTCAGTTAGCAACATCGTTCTAATAACATACCCATTTGCGGCACTTTGTCTACGCTGCCGCGCTGTAACAGTGTTTTGGTCAGGACTAAAATACTTCTATAACACAGCACCAAGAGACAACTGCCATAACTGCGTACGGTATTAAAGAAGTGCCTTCTGGATGTTGCTAACGAAACCTTGTTGAAGCTAGGTCGATCTCTCGAAATACAATTTCTGAAATTGCTGCCCATTTAGGCAGGCCGACGTTTTCCGGCAAAGTTCAATTGATTGCTGAAGGGGCCATGTTCGCAGCGCCTGGGTACTTCATTCTAAAACTGTATAACGTCACCTGGTCTGCAGCTCAAGCATTCATTGGGCAGTCGCTTTAGCAGCTCAGCTATTGAGCGGTTCACAGATGCTAAGGTGAGAGCAAATTTTTAGACAGCTGGATGCGCGAGAGAAATTAGTAGGAGCACAATATTTTCTGAAATCCACGATTTGAAGAAAGTTTCATGAATGAAAACATTGTCACCTAATTAAACGTAGCACGAAGCTGCGAGAAACAGCCATAAATGTCTTGATACAGATAAATAAATAAATAAGTAAATAGAACCTTCGCTATTCAAGAAAGATTCGTACCGGTCCAGGTACTACGCTTTACCTAGTCACTCGTTTGTGAACACCAGCATAAACGGATTATATAACATTCGCAGCACTAGCCAACGCTCAGCGACATGTTGCAAAAAGTTATTGATTTCACCTGGCATGGTTTCACTGCAAACTGCTTTATTTGCTATGTTGTTGTGGACAAGGTTCATCGGCGACTCATTCTTATTAGTGTGTACCTGGAGTAATTTCAACGATCGATGTGTACGAGTACGTGGGGTGCTGCCGAGGGGACGAAATGGATACGTCGACCATGATGAAGTCGCAGCTTGGCGGTATTGCAGCGCCCAGGAAGGCAACAGCGTGCGTCTGGCACACGAGTCCGCGAAGCTCTGAAAGGTAAAGCAGAATTATCGGTCGTACAGAAAGGCCAACCCTATGATCTAACCCTTATTCACATCCTGAACTTACGAGCAGCATAGAAACTTTCGCCAACAGCTACCACTCAACTTTGACTCAGGACAAAGCGAGGTGCTTCTAGCGAGCTTGCTTCTATTTCGTCCAAAAAGGTATTTTAGTTGACATCACCAAAACACAGTTATCGGCCTGTATTTATTCATAAAAGTAAGAGTCAAGCTTTAATTCTGACGCTTACTCGCAGCACCGTAAGACAAAAAAAAAAAGAAACGAGAGGTGGAATTGCAGGGTGCGTTGACGCACGTGCTTCTGCTATGGCGATGAGAAGCTTTTAGTTTGACCAACATCTCTGTTATGGTATATATCAATAGAGGGGCCGGATCAGGGAATGAACAGCTTGAGGTTTTGAAAGGGACGGACGGGGCACCATTACGAATGTGCAGACCAGAAAAGCACTTTCACTTTTTTTCTTCCATCTTACGAAAGCCGCTATGTATAGAATCGCTTATTCTGGGGATTCTTGGTCCAGCACCGAAGGAGTCCCACTGCATTCAGATTGCCTCTGCGCTATGTTTCCGAATAACGCGCAACGTTAATGTCATAGAGTATGAAACGGTATATGAAGAAATGTTGCCCATACTTTATGGTAGTCATACCAAATATACCGGTTCATGACAGGTGACTTCTTTAAGAAATCAAGCAGTGATATCGGGCTGTTTGAAGTGAGTGCGCGAGTGTTTGAAACAGTTATGGGCTCGGCTCCAACCGGCGACGAGTTATCTTCTCGTCCACTTTTATTTTCCTTCGTTATTTTCTATATTTCATTTCGAGCCACAGCTAATTTTCCCGATGCTTTCCTTGGCTTCATTGTGTGTTCACTTTACATGGTGATGATTACAAAAATCGACCCAAGAAGAGAAACCGAGGTACTTGATTTTTGTATTCATCATTGTGACCAAGAAGGAAAAAATGAACGCTGTTTTGCGTGCACACAACGTTCATACTAGAGCGAAAGGGAAAACATCGCCATTTCTGTGCCACCGTGGTGATTCAGCGTAACGTTGACAGTGCATTTAGTTCGCCTGATCATTTTTGCATCCAAACGCATGCAACACCCTCTAACCTTCGAAACTAAGATCCGCTTACCCGCCGCACGCGATTCGCGCATGCGCTGTGTGCGGGGCAGCACGACCAAATGGTCGTGCTGCCCCGCACACACACCGACGGCCTTAAGCGTCAGTATAGTTATTGTGGCAATAAAAGGACGTGGGTACAGTATTTGATAACCAGATTTGTGGTGATCGGTCATCAGTTCTCTACCGCAATGACGTTAATTTTGTGCGCTTAATACCCAGATTTTGGAAAGGATTATTATTTGAATTTCAATTTTAGATGTAATGCAGCTTTCCCTCTACCATACTCGCAACTGGTACAATTCTATCATGTATAAGCACCAGCAGTGGTGGCGTTTCGCTGCTAATCTCGAGGTCACGGCGGCTGCATCTCAATGGTGGCGAAATGCAAAACCAACCGTTTACAGTGCGATGGATGCGCGTTAAAAACCCAAGGTGCTCAAAGTCATTCTGGTGTGCCTCATAATCATATCGTGGTTTCCGCACGTAGGACCCAAGAATTTAGGTATGTGCCGGTGTGCTATATTGCCACGATGTACCAACAGCAGGAACTGGGGAAACAGCGTACGACATTTTAATTAGGCAACCTGAAAAAGAAAGAGATCAGGCAAGGAGATCATCTTTTCTCCAATGCGCGAGATCTTCGTCTTTCTCTACGTGCCGGGTATTGGATGTGGATGCGGCACTTCCCTCCCTCAAGAGAGAGCATCGTCCCGGCGCTCACTTAGCGGCAGGAAGATGCGTCAGACGAGGTGTGGGCCATTCTCTTTCTTCATTCCGAACAAGAGGGCTTTACGCACACAATGCGTACGACTTCTGGTGGGCGCTGCCTCAACCTGGAGGCAGCAAGCATGTCAGGGATAATCTCATCGTTCACGTCGGTGTGGCGTGGTAACACGTTGTACGGACCAAAGTAACGCCTGAGTAGCCTTTCTAGAAGCACTCGCCGACGAATTGGGAGTCCAAACCCAAACTTTGTCGCCTGGCTTATATGTGATGTAGTGGTGTGGTAGATTGTAGCGTCGAGAGTCGTAGTCCTGTTGTCGGGCGATTCTGACGCGGGCGAGTTGTCTTGCTTCTTCAGCACGTTGGGCGAAAGCTTCAGCGTCCGTGCCTGAATAACCGCAGCGATGTGGTAACATTGCATGGAGCATCGCCGTCACTTCACGGCCATGAAGAAGGCTAAATGGTGTCTTTCGAGTTGTTTCGTGTGTCGCAGTTGTATAAGCGAATGTTATGCGCGGTAGAATGCCATCCCAATGCTTGTTTTCCACGTCTACGTGCAAACACAGTATATCTGCGATAGCCTTGTTCAAGTGTTCTGTTAGGCCGTTTGTTTTCAGGCGATAGGCTGTGGTCTTTCAATGAGTAGTGCCGCTGAGGCTAAGCACTGTCTTTAGGAATGTAGACGTAAATGCAATCCCTCTGTACGTTATTATCACCGTTGGCGTACCGTGCTTCAAAACCACGTTTTCAGTAATGAATGCTTCGGCTACAGTGGCGCTTGGAGGGGCCTTGGTTTCGGCATAGCATGTTAGCTAATCTGTTACAACAATTACCCAGGTATTTCCAGCATTGAAAGTCGGGAATGGTCCACTAATGTCCATCCCGATTTGGACAAATGGCGTCGTGGGCACTTGGACTCGCTGTAGTAGCCCAGCTGGTTCCAAATATGATGAGTTGCTTCATTGGCTATTGAGGCACGTGCGCACGGAATGCTTCAAAAGGCCGCAATCCTTGGGCAGTAATATTTCTATTTCACTCATACTCTAAAAACTAGGGACGGTATCACACGAATGAATCGTCTGATTTACTCCTCAAAGCGTAGTTGTTTTACTTTTACAAATTTGCGTGTGGAGTGAAAGACATTGTTCCCTCCGTCACCGGAAAAAAAAGTGAAATGCGCTTTTCACTCTGTCCTTCTGAGAGAGAGTAGAATGCCCGTTCTACTCTTGCGGCAATAGAGAATAAAGCGTAGCGTAATATTCTGTTTCAACTGCAGGAAGCTGGCCCCGAACATGGCAATGTATCACTCACGCGCGCTTAGCAAAGAGCACACCGTTCTGTTTCTAAAAGAATAGGCAGCCACAGTTCAATGGAACGCGGAGCAGAGCAAGCGCTCTGCTTTTTCACTCGGAGTTGCTCCACCGCGCGCGCGCGCTCAACATCGCGGAACAGCACAGCACCGGAGAAAGGTGATCCGTCCAGCGAGCAGCAACGGAGTCTATTCAAGGGAGATCATGTCTCAGCCATCTCGCGTCGCCACGAAAACACGACAGTCGTTCGTCATTCGTTGGATATAACAACAAATCCTCCACTGTAAGTGAATTCTGACTTAGGTGCACATTCTGCGTATATTACATGCTTTAACCAGGAAGTCGTCTCGGCGCTTAGCCGTGTTGCGTACTCCAGGGTAGCGTATCGTACTGCTGCCGAGAAATAGTGGCGCCTGCCTATCGAAGCTCGACCGACGCTACTTATTGGGTAGCGTGGCGTTGTCGGCGGGCTGCAGGCATCCGGTAGACCATGGCGACCAAGCAAGGGCGAGACGATTTGCTAGCTTGAAACTTGCGCCGTTTATTCAAAGGTAGATGAAAGAAAATGACAAGAGCATGAAGTATATAAAAGTACATTTTGGAGCCCCTTAAATAGGCTCTCTACAAGTGTGGGCGGGATCTTGCTTCCGTCGACATCACGTGACAGGCACAGAGAGAGGGCCCCTACTCCTCTGGCATTACCGAGCAAGGAAAGGAAAAGTCACGCCTCATTTAGACGAAGCCTGGTAGAAGGCCGGGTGGTAGAAGGTCGGGTGGTAGAAGGTCCTTAGTGCGTGAGGTGCGTGACGTTAACCATCGCAGGAGAAGTCAAGCCTCATTTCGACGAAGCCTGGTACAAGGTCGGGTGAAATTCCTGTCGCCACGTGGTGTCAGACGCCAACCCTAACAGCATCGCCGGCGGGGAAGGAAGATCCCGACGTGTAGGGGCCAGCAGCCGCTGTACGAGGGATCGGCGTTTCGGTATCAGAATTCCCCGTAGAGGTCACGAACCCTTAGTTCGTAGCAGGTAGATTCCTGGGAGTGGTCATCCGTCCCCTCTGGTGACTTTTCTCCCTGGTCCGGTCCGGTGAAATTGGCCTTGCAAGCAGGTCTCGCAACTTTTCGTTTCCTGCGTGGGCAAGCAATCACCCCAGAACAGTGCCGGACCCACAAACACAAAGCAGCGAGCACAAGGCCACCCTCCCCCGAGACACACCCGGCTTTTAAACAAATAGAAAACCAGCTACACCTTTCCCATTCCCTACGCGCGTCCCCCCGCCCCCCTCAACACTAAACACAGCCATTTCTTGCAAGCGTTAAGACGTGGTTATTAAAATCAGCTAACAATCGGCGTCACTTTGGAAAATATATGAATTCGGAAAACGTATGAACGAACGAAAAAAATGCCACGGAAACCCGGATGAGCATGAGGCTTTCGATACTCTAGGGGCAACGACTTAAACCGTCGGCATTGCCGTTAAGCTTACCCTTCTTGTAGCGAATATCGAAGGTGTACTGTTGAAGAACCAAGCTCCAGCGCAAAAGACGACCGTTTTTCGTAGACATGGACTGCAGCCATGTGAGGGGACAGTGATCAGTCTCTATGGTGAATCTTGAGCCAGCGATATAGCAAGCTAGCTTTTGTACCGCGCAAACTACGCAGGCGCATTCCTTTTCTGATGCACTGTATGCTTCCTCACGAACTGAAAGCTTTCTACAGGCGTACAGTACAGGATGTTCGTTCTCGTCATCTCTCTTTTGACAGAGCACCACACCCATACCCCTTTCACTGGCATCACACTGAAGAATGAATGGCTTAGAGTAGTCGGGCGCGTTCAACACTGGCTGACTCGTTAGTGCGTTCTTCAGCATACTAAAAGCCTTATTTTTGCGTCATCCCACTTTACCGTTCGTGGTTCTGTTTTTCTGAGAGCATCCGTTAAAGGACTCGCAATCTCCGAATACCGCGGAATATATCTTTGGTAATAACCTACCAAGCCAAGGAATGATCTGATGTTCCGCTTGGTGCGTGGTTGCGGGAAGTTGTCTATTGCGGTCAGTTTAACCTCGGAAGGCCGACGATGGCCTTGCCCTATTACATGACCTAGATAAGCTACCTCCACGCGCCCTAATTGGCATTTGGGAGCCTTAACAGTCAAGTTGGCCTCTCGTAGACGACACAACATGGTTCGCAGGTGTTGCATATGGTCAGCCCATGATGAAGAAATGATAGCTATGTCATCGAGATAGGGAAGTGCAAAGTCCTCCATTCCTCGTAGCACCTGGTCCATAAGGCTAGAGAAGCAATATAACGCATTCTTCAATCCAAAACTCAGGACTTTTGGACGAAAGGTCCCCATCGGGGAAATAAACGTTGCAAGCCTGCTTGCCCTCTCGGCCAACAGAACCTGCAAATACCCTCTGACTAAATCGAGGGTAGAAATGAAATTAGCACTGCTCACTTTCTCAAGCCTTTCCTCCATATGCGGTATTGGATAAGTCTGGTCCTTCGTGAATAAATTGAGCCTGCGGTAGTCGATACATGGGCGCGGCGCCTTTCCTGGGACCTCAACTAAGATAAGATGTGAGGTATAATCACTCTCTCCTGGCTTGATTACACCTAGCTCTAACATCTTGTTTATTTCAGCGGTCATGACTTCATGTTGACGAGGCAAACCGCGATAAGCTTTCGAACGAACTGGGTCCGACGAGGTTGACTCAATATCGTGAACGATCGCAGTTGTCCTGACCGGTGTGTCGGAAAATACGTCTTTATATTCAAACACGAGTTCCCTCAGTTTGGCTCTTTGATTGGGATTCAACTCCGCCTGTTCTACTAACTTATCAATGGTCTCGTCGATGTCTTTTGTCTCCGTCGCGGCTGTTAACTCTGGAAAGTTGACAGGCATTTTCTCAGATTGGTTATTCAAAGAGGGTTTCACGATCATTCGCGTTTCCCCAACTTCAATGCGTCGCGTGCGAGCCGTCCTGTCATAGTAATGCTCAGCATTGTTTTGTACCTTACGCATGTCCTGCTCAGTGATCATTGTGGCAGGGCTTACGTTCAACAACTTGCTGCATTATGCTTCTCGCGACATTTCAGGCTCCACTGCTTTCCTGGTTTTTTCATTAGCTGGCGTACTTTCCGCCTCATCCCCTATATGGCTATCATGTTCAGTACTGGTTGACGAATGAGTTGTCAAACCTGTTTTCTCCACCACTAGACATTCGTACACTGCCTTGGAACGAGTTAGGGCTTGTACTGTTCCCTCACTAAACGCGATTCACTTGCGTCGTAGTAAATCCTCTGATTGGTTAGAAAACAAATATGGATACTGCGGCGGGAGATGTGATGAGACGGCGGCTTCAGTGTCCAGTACTCCGAAAGGGCCTTCAATACGAGTTTTGGCCACCGGGAGACAAACACTGGAGGCCTCTACGGCTTGCCTTATCAAAGCTCATTCTCCCGTGAACTGACCTTCCTCTACGTACGACGGATGCACCACGTCCACTGTGGCTGCCGAGTCGCGAAGCACTCTACATGGTTTGCCGTTTACCACGAGGTCTTGAATGTAGGGTTCTAGCAAGTTCAGACTATGTACGTTACTAGTTAGTGACATCAACACTAGTTTGGGATTTTGGCATCCCACGGAGATATGCCCCGTTTGCTGGCAGTTGTAGCAAACTATTGATTTCTTGGCCTCAAAAGCACTTTTGTTTTGGCTTTCTGCCCTCTGTTCGGGTGACTCCTTTTCTCGCTCACTTTCCGCGTCACTAGTTTTCACCGAATCTGACCTTTCCATTGTTTTATACCGACTCAACTTTGACCATCGCTTTGGCTTGTCGGGTCTGTATTTATTCACCTCCTTCTTAGGAGCTTCGTTACCTTCGTCCGCATGGCGAGTTACGTACTCCTCAGCGAGATCAGCCGCTCTCGTAACAGTGTCTACGCCTGGCCTATCCTGAACCCAATACTTGATGTTTATTGGCAGCCGGTGGTAGAACTGTTCTAAAGCAACGCACTGCATTGTCTGTTCGGCGTCGCCGAGTGCACCCTCTTCTCTGAGCCATTCCTTCAGGTTTACCTCCAAGGTGTATGCAAAATCTGAGCATGACTCGCTTTTGGTTTTCTCGACTTCTCTGAATTTTCGCCTGAATGCTTCCGCTGATAACCTATACTTTTTAAGCAGGTTTGCTTTGACTTCATCGAAGTCCTCTGCTTCTTCTTTCCCCATTCGGGCAATAATATCAGCTACCTCACGTGGCAGTAACGTAAGCAAGCGTTGCGGCCACGTGCTTCTCGCGAATTTTGCCTTCTCACGCGTGCGCTCAAACTGTACCAGAAAAAGACCTATGTCCCGTCCTGCTGCGAAGGGTGCCATCAAGTCTGTCATTCTGCGCTCGCTTTCACGTGCCTCTGTACTAGGTCTTTCAGAATTTTGAGCTTTCAAGAGCTCAATCTCTAGGCGCTTCGTTTCGAGTGCGTGGCGTGCAACATGGTCGTGCTCTTCTTTGGCCTCTAGGCGCTTGCGCTCTTCTTTTTCCTCTAGGTGCTTACGCTCTTCTTTTTCTTTATTGCTCTCTAGGCATTCCGTCAGTTCCTCGTTGTCTACGCCGGTCGCTTCGATCGCCTCAATGATCTCCGGCTTTCTCTTTGATTCGGCAATTTGGAGGCCCAACTCTTTGGCCAAGCTCAACAATTCCGGCCTCTTTAGTGCCTTCAAGTCCATGGCTGCCCTTAGTGCTGCTAAACCTTCACTCTATACAACCTTGACGTACTCAAACTTCCATCAATGGTTTAAAGAAAAATCACTGCTAGTATTTTCCAAAAAATAAGTAAAAGCCAAGTGATATCTCAGTGAAGAAAAGCCGTGCACTCACCATGCAGTCATGGTCCAGACACCTTGCTTCCGAACGTTGTCGCCAGGACGAAGAGGCTACGATCTCGTAGTTGTCCAAGTTGGGGTCTCTAAGATTCCGTATCCCACCGCTGCCACCAGTTTGTTGCGTACTCCAGGGTAGCGTATCGTACCGCTGCCGAGTAGTAGTGGTGCCTGCCTATCGAAGCTCGACCGACGTTACTTATTGGGTAGCGTGGCGTTGTCGGCGGGCTGCAGGCATCCGGTAGACCATGGCGACCAAGCAAGGGCGAGACGATTTGCTAGTGCGAAACTTGCACGGTTTATTCAAAGGTAGATGAAAGAAAATGACAAGAGCATGAAGTATATAAAAGTACATTTTGGAGCCCCTAAATAGGCTCTCTACAAGTATGGGCGGGATCTTGCTTCCGTCGATGTCACGTGACAGGCACAGAGAGAGGGCCCCTCCTCCTCTGGCATTACCGAGCAAGGAAAGGAAAAGTCACGCCTCATTTCGACGAAGCCTGGTAGAAGGCCGGGTGGTACAAGGTCGGGTGGTAGAAGGTCGTTAGTGCGCAAGGTGCGTGACGTTGGTATCCGCAACGATGACAATGTTGTAAGGACGGAAATCGATCAGCAGATCAATGAGCTCTGAGTTTAGGTTTGGGCCACTTTCCAAAACATTGTTCAGTCAGAGGCGATTCTTTGCACTAGACGATGCATCAAATACTACCCTCAGTTTTGTCGTCTGGCTTTCGCGACGAACAACTGCTTGATGTGGCATATAGTACACCGGACCTTCCGACGTGCCGTAATCCTTGCTGGCTGGCTCTGCATAGCCCTTTTTTATGTAGTCTCTTATGCAGGCGTCGTATTCCCTAATCAACGAATCTGCTTCCAAGAGGCGCTTTGTCTGTGCTTTAAGACACCTTGCTGCGCACTCGTAGTGGTCGCCAAGCTCGTAAACCATCGAATTCCAAGGAAACGACACCTTATAGCGGCAATTCTCAAAGTTGACGGTTTCTTTATAGTGATGAAGGACTGCGTCCTCGTGACGAACTGGCTCATGTTCCTTGATACAGACTTTAGCTGTGCGGATATTTCCTTGTAAATTTGTTCACTCACTCCTATCCGAATCACGCCAGCAGCCGAGGAGCAGACTCCTGTTGACTTCCTTGTGCCGACCTGGCGATGGACTGTCCATCCGAATACAGTCTCCACTGGCATCAATTTGGAGCTGAGACGCTTAGTGGATCCCGTTACAATTTCCCAGTAATGATCAGCGCCAATCAAAAGGTCAATATTTTCGCTTTCGTCGCCCCGCGAGGCGTCTGCGACTTGGAAGTGAAATCTTGAAAGTTGAAGTAGGACAGAATTTGATGGAGTAGCCATGATATCTGCACAGATGCAAGGAAGTTCCAGCGCTTCCACTCGCACCCCTTTTCCGTCGTACTGGCTTCTGAGCCACAGCTCCACTCGACGTGTTTTTGTGCGCGTTATGGCTGATTGCTCACCAAAGGCAAATATTTTAAGCTCCTGTTCTCCCAGCACTTTTAACTGCAGCTTTTCGGATAGCTTGCGATGAATGAAGGTTCGCTGACTGCCACCGTCCAGGAGAAGCCTGACAAGCGTACGTTCATGTGGACCCTCTGTCCAAGCTCGCGCTGTCTGTAGGATAAACTGCTGCTTTCCAGTGCACATCAAATCATTTCCTGTGCCTAATGAGGACTTCAACACCGTGGCTTGCTCAATTACAAAATAGACATCCTGTGCTGTCCTTGATCGTGGTGTGCAGTGCCGCTGCAGTAGGCATGTTCGCCGCTTTAGTGTTGATGTTGCGCCTTTCCTTTACCAATTCGGCACTGCTGTCTCTCGGAGCTTCGGCACGCTGTATGATCTCCCGCGTCGCAACCTCTTTTCTCAAAAAACGCAGGAACTCCTCGAGCTCACTTCCCTCGTTCGTAGCCTCGTTTTTTCGTTGGTATTCCAGACGAAGGTCGGCAGGCACCGCTTTCTTTATTACGGTCAGTAACAAAGTTCCATAAGTGCCAACACTCACACCTAAAGAAGTGAGGCTGCGTACACCTGTCTCTACTTCATCGACGAGGCTGCGCAGTTGACCGAGATTCCGTGAGTCACGCACTGGCTTGATGTTAAGCAGCCGTGACATGTGATCTTCTATAATAACTTCCTTTCTGCCGAACCTCTCCTTTATTAGCGAGAAAGCGACATCGTAGTTGCCTTCCGACAAGTCCTGCTACCGCAGCCGCCGCCTTTCCTGTCAAGTAGCTGTTGAGGTACTTGAATTTGTCTACGTTTGAGAGGTTCTGGTTAGCGTTGATAGTCGACTCAAACTGACTCCAGAACCCTTGCCACTCTCGAAGCTCTCCGTTGAATTTGTTGATTTCGAGCTTTGGCAGCTTTACGGTGGGGCGTATCTGCGAATCCTTTGCGCTAGATTCTCTTTGATCTGATGAGTTTAGTGTGCGATCTGATGAAACATTTGTGCAGCTAAAGTAGCGTAGCATGCGTTGTACCTTTGTTTTCGCCACGCTAATCTTTTCTCTGTACATTTCAGCGCATGCAATTTCCTCTTCGAAAGCTTCATCTTCAACGCCTTTTTCTATCTCCCAATCTAGCTCTTTCAGTGAGTCTTCTTTAAGAGAAAGAAGATTTATCTTTTCTTCCAGCTCACTGATTGATGCGCGGCCGTCCATGGTGGATACTTCATTGATCAGCTTAGTTGTAGATGCTCGCGCCACGGCCCTTTTTCGCTTGATTCTGTCGATGTCCATCTTGTGACGTCCCTATTCCCGGATTTCGGCACTAAAAATGCTCGCGCCACGGCCCGCAGCGCGGGGGTTTATAAAATGTCCGGCGCCACTAGGGACGGGGACTTTGGCTCCAGAATGAAGGATATACAACACGCGCTGTGTCTCGATGTCAATCGAAAAAGCCAGCTGTCGCGATAGCTGCATGTGATTTTATCACCTGCCACTATCAGTAAGAGCTTTGATAATCGGAAACGCTGCCAGAACCACGGTATGCTCAATAAGACGTGAGGCGAGAAAATGCTTAAAATGGTTTGTTCACCAGCCCATGATTCTGAACCTATGCGGAGCGTGCTCAGCGTACGTTTTGTGTGTTTGAATTTATTCAGTTTGGCAGTCTACGGTGTGCGGAACGCTGTTGAAATAAGAAGTCGCATAACAGTAGGCGCCATTTTGCTGGCGGCATGCTTTCGCTCAAAATAAGCCGTTCGCTTGACGGTGTCTCGTCCACGGGTAATCTGCGACCGCTGAAGTTACGTGCAGCACCACTTCTAGTTAGAAACTTTTTGCAAGAGGTCAATTGGGCGCGTTATCTTGAACTTACTGAATATGCATGAGGGAACCATGTTTTATGCCGAATAAAACATAAACCCCATATAACTGATCTTGCGCGCGACAGCTACAAGCGATACGATTGAGATGGCTGTTGCGTTCGCTCGTCGCCTACAAGTCGTACGCCCGTGTGAGCGGCGATGTTGAGCGACGCCTCCCCGGTGTTGACGGTATGAGGGCTGCAAATACGCGTCGAAACTAGCGTGCCGCGTGCTTTAGTAAATTAGAATGATGTATTTTATTGTAAAAGGTAGCATAAGATATTTCCGAAGGTCTTGAAGTCGGTTCTTATCCTTCCACGTATAACAAACAATTCAATCGTTTGCTCGTTCCGCGCGACAATCGGTAGTGTTTGAGCGATGTACATACATCCAGTTCCGGCTTCGCGCTATTGGCTAGTCGCCCATAGGACTTTCAGGAGACGAGCGACGCTTTCTAGATTACCAGAACCGAGGGATCTGTTCAAGCGACGGCCCGTCGCTCGAAGCCATCGCTCGTCGCCGTCGCTCTCGTAGGGTTTAGCCCTAAGACAACTGTTTTTGCTCATGTATTGAAATGGTGTGAGTATATGTCTGATTTTATGTCTCCTGTTGGGGTTTTTGAGCCCGGTGCGAATATGAAAGGGTTCTTATGTCTACGAACTCGGTGAATTGTCGAGCAGCGAATTATGCATCGGCATCAAACATACCGGCGGCTGTGTGGAATTACAATTGCAGGGGCGCATTTCGTACGCTTATTGATTTGTACATGCGAGTGCATTTGCTAATAAGAGTTGGCGTTGCAGAGTTATGTCATATGAACAGCTAAAGCACACTTGCTCTTGGGGTTACAAGCGTTGTGTGTGCATCTTGCTACTGCATGGCAGCTCAAACTGTGTTTTTCGCTCTAATATTTTTAGTAGAGGAATAAAATGTAAAAACTAAAACGTTGCTTCAATTCCGTGTTACCAGTCGTCTGTCGTGCACAAAACAAAGAGTTGGTCTAATAAACTATAAACTGCGGTCTAACTGCAACTTTTACATGCCTTCAAGAATGTTAAATGCTAGATTTAAAACTGCAGCAGTAGTCCAGTCTCAAAATGAACGACACTGCGCACCTCATAAGTGAAAATAAGTCCATGCCTTTTAGTAGGCTTAGATCCAGGCCCGAGTGAGCTTTCTTGTTCTTATTGAAATGTGGGAAAGCTTCCCATAACAAGCATTGTTGCCCTTTCTTATAGGCCCATCGTCACATCCATTGAACTGGAGGACCATATTTTCATCCCTACTGAACATCTAGTTTGCAGATATGATTCTCAAATTATGGCTTGAACAGTGGCAAAACCAGAGATGGTGGGGGACGCACACTGGGCACGTGCTTAGGATGCGTCACAAGTGGTGTTTGCGACACACCGGACTAATGACAGACCTATGACATCTCACAATGACCAATATTCTATTTACTAGCAGGAGTATTTTAACGTTGGTGCCGAACGAGGACGAACTGTCGGTTATTCGTTTTTTTTTTGTTTAAATCCAAAAATGGATGTTAGCTAAGCAGTTGACTGTTGCAGTCATTTAGATGTTTCGCATGCATTTCAGTAGAAAGAGTAAGAGCTAAGACTTTCTTTTAGTGCCATGACCTTGACTGCCTTGATGTTGTTTGCACCACGTCCTCGTGTTGACTTTTGCACACGATATTTTTCAGGCACCCGCTTTATATAACGCAAGAAGGCAGTCGCAAGGACACGAGGATGTCAAACAGCCCGGCCCAGCTCAGCTTCCCGTAGTGCAGAGGAGCGCACGCCAAAGAATCAAAGTACACTGCGATGGAATTTGGACAAGAAAACTAGAATGTGGGTGCATTGGGTGTACCATTTGACTAAATGTCAACAAAATCAAAATACAGCATGTCAAACCAAGATAAAAATTATCATGTGCTAGCAGTCATCATAACATGGTATACTTATGTAATATCTCCGATGCGAAAGCCAAAATCATGTGTGGTCTCTGAAGACAAACACATGGGAGCAAGTGTCATTGTAAAGTTAGAAACATGTTTAAAAAAAGCTGATTAGTTTTGTGAGAAGTGACTTTTTGTCTTGCCTCTCTCACCAGATATATCCATGCGATAAAAATAGTGGTACAATGAAATTGCAAATTTGCTCAGTGACATGATACATACTTGCAATAAGGCTGGTGCCTGTGTTCACTATAAAAGGCAACAGCTGATGCTTGGTTAGGTGCTTACATACATTTACCAGCTTTAATACCTTACATTTAACAGCACGTGAATGCAAGGGTGCAAATACAAACCACTGATTCTCTATTTTAAATGCTAACATGAAGCAGGCAGATTTTGATGTCTTCCTTTTTATCTATTTTTACACCTAATTTTAAAATAATGGCTTCCTTTTAGGTTCCAGAGACGGCAAGCATTGGAGGAGATAATCCCATGTTTAAGAAGTCATTATCATTTACGTGCATGCTCACGAAACCAGTTCAGTAGAACCGCTCGTGCCTCCCGAAACGAAAGCAAGGAGCAATTCGGGCCATTATCTGTGTGCACTGTGGTGAAAACATTGCGTCTTAGAAGCCGGAGAGTCATTTGGAATTGAAAATTATTTAAAAAATGTAAAATTGTGGTTTCTCTAATCAGCTCGCCAGCCAAGTATGCTAGTAGAGGTAGAGATGCATTCAATGCTAAGAACTGAGAGCGTCTAAGTAGAAGACTTGTTCGTCCATTGGCCGATGTGAACATATAGTGTTAAGCAAAAGCCCTTTAGTTTCATGGCTTCTGTAGACATTATTCTTCTGGACTTAAGATAGAATGCACAGTGAGGCGATGTATTAATCCTCCTAGACACAAATGTACTTGTTTTGAGACTAAGATTCTGTGAAGTGCAATAATTTTTCTTACTTTAGTGCATCTTAACCACATCAGCAGGAAAAAAAATTGGGGTTTCAGGTAGTTGCTTTATTGTACAAGTATATGCATTGTCCCATGCAAAATCCACGTGCATTGAAGGGATATGGGAAACAGGATGGTGCCATTCTCGATTTATGTTTTGCTTCTTTGTTTGTCTTTTTCGTGCCTGTACTTATGCTTATGTCGCCAGTGATGCATCATATTCATCACATCTTATTTTGGTTCACATCTGAAGCCATGCTACGCTTTATTTAGATTGCGTATTCAATGAGTAACAATTATTTGATCATGTAAATATGAAAGCTGTTCCTCCGAAGTACATCATTCTTACCCTAATTGGAATGAAAAGCTGCCATATATGACAGGAAATTTGATGCGCAAGATTTTAATGCTAATGCACCTTGCAGCTTTATACTTATTTGCTACACACTATATAATATTGTAAATTTAATTCTATTTATTTGTGAGGAAGTGTAACGGATGAATCCCAACACCACGAGGAAACTACTTTCATGAGGAGGCGAACCGATTAAGAAATATAATATGCCTCTGTACCAGTTTGAGACCGGGCAGGATATTGCTGCAGAACCATGAGAAGACACGCTTGGAAACAATGGGGTGCAGCGCATACATGAATAACTTTATGTGAAATATAAGCAATGCTAGCTAGACCTGCGGCTTCACATAGGATTATACAACACGTCTGTAAATGCACTGTACTGTCAGTCACGAACACCCATACGCTGTACAGGACGTTATCAAATGAGCTGCTGCCTTAGAATATGACACACAAAAGAAGTTTCTTGTACTATTTATCTACATTACCAGCCCCATGCATAGCAGCTCATCTGGTAACCTCTGCCATATAAGTGCACGTGCTTTGTGCCAGAAAAGCGTTTGCTGGTCAGTAATGTGGCGCATATTTCTCTTCGGCTATAGTGTCAATACTTTGTCTGTTTGGACCCGTTTGTTCTGTTTAACTTTCTTTTGTATACATTATTTTTGAAAAGAAGGAGCCAATTGAAACTAAAGTATATTTATACTGTAATACTGATGAAACTTTAGAGAATATACTTCTGTTTTATTACAAGATGTGTTCTAATGTCATGGGCATCATTGTAATCTGATTTATGTGTTTGTCAGCATGTTTCACAAATTATTATTCAGTTTGTCTGGTGACTGATCAATGAAGAGTTTGACCTTTTAAGAGAGAAAATGCTTCATTTGAGTAACTCGGCGACTACAAAATACACCTCATACACCAAGCATAAGTGCAGGAACTGCTCATCAAGGAATCAAATTTTCCCCACATGTAAGTATTGCGAATCCCTTCTAATATGAACATGAATCTACATCGTGCTTTCACACTATTGGGAAGAGTACTAGCACTCTATTCTGAACGACTACAAGCACTCTGTCTGGGGGAGAAGAAACACTCAGCTAGGAGGAGTAGAACTACTCAGTTTTGAGGAGTAGAAGCACTCGGTCTGCGGGAGTACTATTACTCCTGTGCGGAGAGTGTTAGCACTCTGCGGAAGAGTACTAGCACTCACTGCGGGGAGAGTGTTAGCACGCTGCGGAAGAGTACTAGCATGCCCTTGCGGTGGAGTAACAAATCTCTGTCGGGAGGGGTTGACCTACTCTCTCCCAAAGAAGGTCGATCTACTCTCAAAAAGAGAGTGAAATATTGGACAAGCAGTTACTCCCTCAAAGGAGTGCCCGGAACTCTCTTTGTTTTTAGAATGCACGCAAGTGTCTGCGTCTAGCCGAGGTGGCGAGAGGTCGGTTCGTCGTGGCACTCTTGCAAGACCTCACGACTGATAGGCGTTTAGACAAGAAGCAGGTGGCTGCTTCCGCTTGAAGACAAGTTCTTCGCGTAGCGAACATTATTACGGAAGAAGAATGAAGGCAATCTTCCTGAAAATCCTTTAGGCGCTCTTTTAATCTGTCCTTCTAGAAAATCAATTAGCAGAACGAAGTCCCTCTCTTCCCTCTCTAGGCCGTCTGCAGAACTCCTATAGAAACCCCGTCTACATCATCATCTTTAAGTTCCTGCTCAATCGGTGACCTTAAAAGCAGTCGGAATCGGAATGTTGTTTTCCGTACTTGTACACCTGTGTCATATCACATTCTCGAAGCCTCTGGTTCCACCGTGCTAGTCGACGAGACGGATCCTTCAAGTTCCTCAGCCAGCAAAGTGAGCTATGATCGCTGACAACGCTGACAGAACGGCCATAACGATACGGGCGAAACTTCATAACTGCCGATACCACTGTAACGCATTCATTTTTGTGGTTGAGTAATAAAACTCGGCATGTGAGTGCGTCCTGCTTGCGTATTCTTGACGTTCTCGGCTGAGTCTTTGCACTGCACGAGCACAGCGTCGAGACCCACACTGCTAGCGTCCGTATGAATCGCGGTAGGAGCGTCCTCGTCAGAGTGAGCCAGCACAGGAGGCGTTTGCAGGCGCTGTCAGGAATCATTGAACGCTGCTTGTTCTTCGCCGCCCGATACGAAGGCAACGTCTTCTCTTGTAAGGCGCGCTAACGGCGAAGCTATATGTGAAAAAAGAATGGCAGTAAATATTCGGTAATACACGCAGAGGCCTAGGAAACGCCTGACAGCCGTGATCTTGTCGGGGTCAGGGCGGACACCTTGATGACTCGCAACATGGCCTAAGCACTGGAGTTCCTCGAAACCAAAGGACCACTTTTCTGATTTCAGTGTTAGGCCAGCGGAGCGTACCACTTGTACAACGTATAAAAATTCCTCGAACGTATAAAAAATTATGACGTCATCGAGGCATACTAAATAGGTCAGCCATTCCAGGCCTGACAGAACTGTATCCAAGAGTCGCTGAAAAGTTGCTGAAGCTGAGCATAAACCGAAAGGCAGGGCCGCCAATTCGTAAGGCCCGTCAGGCGTTAAAAAGCTGTCTTTCTGAGTCTCTATCGTCGACCTCGATTTGCCTATAGCTGCTTTTCAGGCCCATCGACGAGAAGTAGCGGATATGCCTCAGCCTCACTACAGAACCGTCAACACGCGATGACGGGTATGCGTCTTTCTTTGTCACCCTGCTCAGCTTAACGGTAGTCGACCCAGAAACGTAGACTGCCTCTTTCTTTTTCACCATCACTACCGGTTTTCCGCGTATTGGGTGTGGCAATATTGAACTTCAATGTTCGATTGCGGCTTGCTTCCGACGGAAAATCTGTGACTGGCATAATTGTTCTGCGGAAACCCGCAAGGTGGAAAGAAATAATTAATAAAGGGAATCAGACATCCACCCTTTCGTAGCAATTGCTACAAAGAAAACCCATACAGGTTGCTTGAAAGAAAAGCCTCGCAGTTGAAAAATTCGTCCTGCTCCGGGACTCAAACCCGGGACCAACGCCTTTTCGGGCCAATCGCTCTACCATCTGATCTAACCTGGCGGCGAGCAGATGTTAGGGCTAAGTCGAATTTGTCAACAACTCGAAGCAAAGGCAAGAGTTTGACATAATAGTAATGGGTCATGGGTGGAAGATTTCAAGCATCCAGTTCAACTGCCCGAAAACAGCTCATTACCTTTGCTAGGAGCAAATCCGCACTATTTTCATTACATTTCAAAACATTGCATACCGGAGCCCAGCGACGTATCTTTGACACGGCAGCAGGCATTGTAAGAGCCGTATCATAGGGATCATGCCACCGTCAGCAACCACGCGATCAGCAGCGTAAATGCCCAAGAGCGAATCTTTCATTTTCTGTACTTTATACTGACATACGTAGTTTTCTTCCCAAACGCGTGGTCCTGTCTAATGTAGTGCAATCAACCGGCAGTAGCATATTGATACTAACAGAAACATGGCTCACTGACGACATTTCAGATACGGATTGACTTGCTGAACTTTAACATTTTTCGCCACGACCGCAAAAATGAACGTGGCGGAGGCGTACTCATCGCCACTAACAAAGAACTATCATGCTCCCTAACCAGTACATCTTCGCAACTGGAATCACTATGGGTAATGTGTCGTGCCCCTCCCGAAGCAATAATACTCGGTGTATGCTACAGGCCCCCTCCAACTGATCCAGATTTCGCCCTCGAACTTAGTGAAATATTATTCCAGCTTACTAAAGAACACCCCAATGCACTCATCCTCCTTTATGGTGACTTCAACTTCACCAGCATTAATCGGCTCAATCCGGCTTCACCAACTTCAGGAAATACTGAAGCAAGCGAATTTATAAATGTTTGTCTCAACTTTGACCTCACCCAACAAGTAACAGAACCGACGCGCGTCACTTGTGAATCCTCAAACATTCTCGACCTTGTTCTAACGAATAGCCCCGAAAGCTTAAAATCTGTCGTGTATTCATTCATACCACTTTTGATTTCGTCCCCAAAACACGTCCCGTCTTCCGCAAAACAATTCACTTGTACGATGAGGCTAACTATAAAGCAATTAATAATGAATTACGAGATTTTCTGCCTGTTTTCCAATCCAAACTCGGTTCCCGTTCTATCAGTGATAACTGGCTAGTGCTTAAGGACAAAATTACTGACCTGACTAATAAATTTATTCCCCCGGTGAGCTTTCTTGCGAATAATAATAATCCATGGTTCTGTAAAAACTTAAATAGAGTCGCAAATAATAAAAAGCGACTTTTTCGTACTGCGAAGTGTGATGGAAGTCCGAGCGCATGGGACCGGTACTGTTCTGCGGAAGACGCTTAATATACTGCAATTCAGAAAGCGAAAGAGAGATTTTATCATAATGACTTATCCAATTCTAAAAATTAATCCTAGAAAATTTTGGGAAGTCATAAACCCGCAACGAACACATGACGTCACACTTAGAAACGATAAAGACGAAACTCTGAGCTGCGCTGTTTGTGCTGACACCTTTAACATCGCGTTTTCATCCGTGTTCACTGAAGAAGCCGACTTGCCTCTTCCAACACCACCTACTCCGATACTACCAATGATGGCCCCTGTTCAAATTTTTGTCACAGGCATTTCATCCATCATTGACAAATTAAAACTTTCATCATCGGCTGGTGTCGACGGTATTAACTCAAAACTGTCAAAAAATACCAAAGAAATTATTGCAGTGTATTTTTCAATGCTCTTCTCACTTTCACTCAAAACAGGAATTTTACCAGACGACTGGAAAGAGGGCAAGGTTATTCCAGTCCACAAATCAGGAAACAAACAATCTCCCCTAACTTACCGCCCCATTTCTTTAACAAGCGTCCAATCCAAAATCATGGAAAACGTCATATAATCTCACATTAGCATTTCCTTAACACTAACAATTTTTTTCATCCTTCCCAGCACGGATTCCGTAAATCTTTATCTTGTGAAACCAAACTTGCTATATTTCTTCATGATCTACATTCTAATCTCGACCTGAACCTTCAGACCAATGCAATCTTTCTCGACTTCGCAAAAGCATTCGATACAGTACAACATAAACGCCTTATACTAAAACTCTCCCAGCTGAATAAGCACCCTAACCTTCTCGCATGGATCACAGCATTTCTGAACAAACACTCCCAGTTTGTTTCAAATAAAAATAGCCGTTCCAGCTCTCTCCCTGTAACATCCTGCGTCCCCCAAGGATCTGTACTCGCACCCCTCTTATTCCTCATATATATTAATGACCTGCCTGCACATGTATCCTCCCATATCCGTTTATTTGCCGGCGACTGTGTCATTTATGGCACAATTATGAAGATTTCTGATCAAACTGCACTCTAACACGACCTGAACCTTGTACAACAGTGGTGTGACATTTGGTTAATGAAGCTTAATCCCACTAAATGCAAGCTCGTTTCCTTTCACCGGAAGCTTCGTCCCTTATCATTCTCATACCTAATATCTCACTTCATGGTCGAACAAGTTCAATCATACAAATACCTAGGCGTTACCTTATCCTCTGACCTTTCATGGAACGCACACATCAGCAATATTATATCATCTGCGAACAGATTCCTCGGTTTTTTAAAGCGCCATTTGCGTCACGCACCATCAGACATAAAACTTCTCGCGTACAAATCACTCATCTGATCGAAACTAGAATATGCAGCGCCCATCTGGAGCCCGCACCAGGTATACTTAAGAAACGAACTAGAATCTGCACACGATCGTGCCTCTAGGTTCAGCCATTCTTCATATTCATACGACATAAGCATATCATCCCTAAAACGTAAAACTGATATTGCTAATCTTTGTTTCACAACTTATTTCACAGTTCCCTCAATCAAGAACCGTATATCATCCCACCGGCGCGCATATCTACCCGTACCTCCCCTCCTTACTCAATCGCACGCGCACCTGCTCGCACCACTACTTTTGCGGCCTCATTTTTTCTTCGCACAGCAGTGGACTGGCATGGCCTTCCCCGTGACATGGCAGCCATCACGTGTTCATCAAATTTTGCGGACAACTTAACTACATTTGTTTGTCACGAAGAACACTCTCTGTAACCTTAATTTGTAAACCCACCCCTTATGTAATGCCCTCTAACTGGCGTCTTTAAAGTAATAAAGTGAAGTGAAGTGAAGTGAAGGGTTTCCTTTGTAGCGATTGCTCTGAACCGGTGAATGTTTGATTTTCCATTTAATAGAATCTGTTATTGTGTCCTGAAAAAAAGATGTCATGCGGTCGTTTTCGTCGCACTGTGTCCTCAATAATTACTTTTCTTGCTAGCTTTATGCATAATGAGCGAAATAATTAAAGTGCCCCGTGATTGCGAGCTCACGCTGCATATCCCCATCGGCCCCCGAAACCGATTGAAGTGAACTTGCTCAGATCATTTCCGAACCTCGACAACCGTCTGGTCATCGCATACACGCGGTAAACGCCACGCGGAACAGACACCTTGCGGCACGTTAAAGCCAACAGCGACAGCGTGCCGCTTCCGCACGCTTGCAGAGGTCAATCGATGACCTTGATTTAGTTTCTTGAAATCAACATTGGCACCGCCACTGGCGCCGCGCACGGGCGCGGAATCGTACGGCACTTTTCTGATTTCGCTCAACGCGTACAAAGCGTGGAAAAAAATATTTAAACAAAGCATAAAGTGGAACAGCGCGATCTATGCAATTGAACACAAAACTAGATTTCCCATAAAGATCATGCCCGCTAATGTAATTTTAAAGCTATTTCCTTGTTATTTTCTAAATAATCGGATAATTAGTGCAGAACTTATCCTAGGGGCAGAAGACTGGTGACCGAACACCGTAGGCATTATAGTTATATATTGTACCAGTTTCGTTAGGAGGAAGCTTTAGCTGGGACCCAACACCGCGGCGGCCTATTCAAATACATGTAAAACGCAAAAATTCTTCTCTAAGGAAATCCCTGGACCGATTTTATTGAAATTCGTTCAGTTTGAGAGCGAAAGTTAAATTCTCGTAACTGTTTGAAGCGGAATTTTGATTTAGGGCCTGAATTTCGTTAAAAATGTTTTCAAAATCGGAAAGCTCGAAAAAAGATAAAATCACGAAGTTTACGTAATATTAGCTCTGTATCAAGAACACACAACGCGGTTGTATGAACGGTACTCATTGGATCATTGAAAGCGGACAAATTCTATATGTAATCTATATCATTTTTTTATTTAGTTATTGTGTCTTACATGCCGAAACAACTTTCTGATTATGAGGCACGCCGTAGTGGAGGACTCCAGAAATTTCGACCAACTTTGGTTCTTTAATGTGCACCTAAATCTAAGTACACGGGTGTTTTCGTATTTCGCCCTCCTCGAAATGCGGCCGCCGTGGCCGGGATTCGATCCCGCGACCTCATGCTCAATAGCCCAACACCATAGCCACTGAGCAACCACGGCGGGTCATTCTATATCTTATGTGATTTTGTTGCGTTGCGTACAAGGGTTCTTTAAAAGCTGTATTTTCATATTATAACATTTTTTTTAGATTCATGTCTAACATATGAATTTTGTTCGTTTACATGTACTATTGTATGCAACTTACTCAAATGTGATATCATTTTTCATTGATCAGTTACAGTTGTAAACTTGATAGTCTTGTTTACTGAAAATTTCCCATTTTTGCCAATTCCTAATAAAACATTGACCATCTAAACAAATAAAAAAATAAACAAAGTCACTAGATATTAAATTTCTCTTTTACATGCGACAAACCGCCAAATTTCGTGCAGTGGTGTCCGAGAAAAACGAATTTTCCGTGCACATGCATTTAAATAGGAGCACCGGAGCCAAGGCTTCCGCTTAACAGCTTGTATAATGTTAGATGTATAGTTAATACACGCAATACCTATAATAATGACACTGCTTAATACTATTAGTGAACCATGCTACGAGGTTTATCTACTTTCCCGTTCATTCACAGTGAAACCTAAAATGCAGGGATATATCGCAAATCCGATGTAGGTTATTTTTTATATCTTCTGTATTGCCTTCTTCTGGCTTCGCATAGATAGTACTAGTACAAAATAGTTAACACGAGGCCGACTAACCTATGTAGATATATTGTATATTAACATCACTTACCTCTTCTAACGTAACTTGGGTCCATCGGTCGACCTAGGGAAGAAGTGTGTAAGAACCTTGAACATTATCTTCAAAATTTACGCTGGAGGCAAACTGAAACACTACGTGAAGCGCAATTATCTTTTAAAAACTGAATTGAAAGTTTACCGTGCTAAGCCGGTTCCACGTGACAAATCTGAGAACTCTAGAAGACTTTTACAAAATTTGTAATGTGGCTTAACTTAAGCCGCTTAAGCTTAAACACCTAGGCGTGTGTTTCGGTGTTCGAAAAAAGATATGGTCCAACTACAACGATTCAGTCGCGACAGAAGAAAGCAAGCACTCATGTTGCTACAGACTGTTCTCCCATTAAAGGCGCCAACCACGTATTTTCACGTTGGCAACGTGCGGTTCCCAATTCTAGAGCATTGAGGAAACGAAGCAGAGCAGGCATTTCATAAATTCGCTTTAACTGATTTAATTCCAATAACATCAAAAGTGCCTGCGTGTCCAGAAAGACGCCGCAGGAGGTGGCCTAGAAATACATGACACTTTTTGCCGGTTTTCTGCCTTTTTCGTTTGCCTCATGAGGCACGGAAACTGGCCATATAAAACTTAGAAGGCTTTCAAAAAAAATACGAATTCAAGCCGATTTCATTCAATTCAACGTGACTAGGGTAAGTATAGGTTGTTTCACGTGAGTACAACCAAAAAAACAAAAGCGTGGAAGACGAGCGAAATCAATGACACTGAAGATCATGGGGCCCACAGCCTCATTCAGCTTGATGAAGCACTCCGTGTTGTAAGGCAGGTGATCGGCACTTACAACACGGAGTGCTGCCTTAAGTACTCTCTATAGGACCGTAGCTCCTAAAATTGATAATTGAGGAATACTATAATAAAAAATAAGAGGAACCCTTTCCCTACCGGCTAACGGGGCTAAGCGAAGCTTGTCTTTTGTGCACCTGACCTTCTTCGCACTTAAGTAACTTACAGGTAACGGTGCCGGATCGCTTAGGCCTCCCGCTCCCTCAGCTAGAGATTTTTGCGTTGCTGTCAGGTTGGCTAGGCTCGGGTGGCTCTCAAGGTTCGTTTATTGTACGACGTTATCGGCGCGCGGGCGAGCATCGCTCGAGGCCGGGCGCGTCGGAGCGCGTTGTCCGCGTCCGGTTGCATTGGCTGCGCTATTGCGTCCAACCATCGGTCGTACTATAGACGCTGCTGCTCTCGCCAACATGACGGAATGTGTGGGCGCTGACGCTAAGTCGGACTATATTAACCATTAACGGCTGCATAGGCGTGCCAACAGCGAGTTCTCGCAGCCACTTGTCGGAGGTTGCCCCTTCCACAGTTGTTCGCACAAGGCGTCGTCGTCCCATTCGTTCTCCGAGACTGAACTGAACGGAAACGAAGCTGGTGCAGCGCGCGCGAAACCATTTTCTGCCCTTTCCCTCGCGAAACGGCTCTGATTGGTTGCGCGCGTGGCGTGAGCGCGCGCCTATGCAGCTGGAATCCTTGCTAACGACTCGCGCTCCGGTGCCGGTCCAGCTGTGAACTCATCAAACCGCCCTTTTCCGCAGCTGCTCTGCTCTGGGAGCAACTGTTTTTTTTTTTGTGCTTAACCACGACAATGCCACGTGAACCAATACAAGCTTCCTTTGAATAAAAAAAAAAGCCGTACAAATTCAAAAGTAATGACAAACAAGTTACGAGTAGGTCTTTCCAACATGAATAAACGAGGAATGACGCCGGTTGCGCATAGGGCAATACAACGGCAATACGGAAACAAGGAGTGCGAATTTTTTAGCATTCAGCTGATTGTACTTACACGTTGTCGTCGTCGTTGTAGTAGTAGTAGTAGTAGTAGTAGTAGTAGTAGTAGTAGTAGTAGTAGTAGTAGTAGTAGTAGTAGTAGTCGTTGTAGTAGTAGTAGTAGTAGTAGCCACGGTAGTAGTCGTTGTAGTAGTGGTAGTAGTAGTCGAGGTTGTAGTTGTGGTTGTCGTTGATGACAAGGTCGACGTCGATGACGATGCGATACGCGTGGTTGTACTCGGAGTTTTCTTGGTCCTAGGCACCGCTGTTGTCCGTGCGGCTGCAGTGGTGGGGTGTCTTGCCGTAATCTCCGATTTCGCATGTGCCGTAGCCGTGCTGACAAGCGATATCCTCTTGGTATTAAACTTGTCCTTGCTGCTAGGTGTCCCAGCTCCAGTCTGAGAAGAGCTATGTGACGAGACAGGTGTCGGGCTAAGACCTAGAAAGATGTGAGAACTCAAGCTGAGTAAAAAGGTTGTCACGCGTATAATAACATTGTACATACTTTTTCATGATCTTTTAGTTCACGTGGTCGGGTTGGACTCACGCATATCATGTGTAAAAAAAACTTTTCTTTTAAGTCCTGTGTCTACTCTACATCGCTCACGGTGGTCATCAAGGCTTCCTGAGCAGAAATAAATGCATACACAGTGAAGCAGAGGGTGACAAGCGTTGCCAATTTACTCATGAGTTTGTATTATTGCTCGCAATGACATGGGTTAAGGAAGCGTAACGGAGGACCCTTCAGCCTCAACTCGGGTGGAGGCCGTGGCGACCATTGCACCTTCCTTATCTAGACCTGGGGTGCAGACCCTGAAGAGCACGTGAAGCGCCAAAAGTGTTCTGCCCCCGTGTTTTCAGCTGATGCTCATCATCTGATGTGGCTATGTGCATGGAGAAAGACCACAAGAGTGAAAGTGTTGAGAGGAGCCAGGATGCTGGTCAGAGCAGCCCAGAGACGGTTAGATGCGCAAAACAAGTTTCAGCGGCAACTTATGCAGCTCCATCACGAAGGAGGCCGGCACATATTTTATCAACTATTATACGCCGTACGACAGTCCGTGTTGCAAAGCAAATACGTTACCGCGCGGGTGTTAAAAAATAAACTCCTGTTTCCTTTGCTTTTGCGCATTTTCTGACGGCAGACAGTTTCGAAACAGCGCGCAAAGCGTAAATATTTTCGGTGGCGCTCATTGCTTTCGAGTGCAATGTTATGCCCCGTCCCCCTCCATTTCGCATGGGTGTCGTGCAAATTTTTCGTACGACAGTGTCGACAATTGGCAAGCGCGCTTATCAGTAAAGCTACAGTTTTTTTTTGCTATTCTAACCTTCGGCGATACAATCTTTGCCTCTACGATATCGCAGGAGTCGCTCCTACACTACGTTGTCCAACTGTGATGCAATTAAGGCGGCCGGTAATTAGATAACGCAGAGTAACTGGCGAGTTAGTGTAGGACACCACCCTGACTAGTTCGACAGGGTGCGTCATTTGTGTTGCCATGACCCGCATCCCGTTTCCTCTCTTCATTTCGTCGGCTTCATCCCAAGTGCTGCTGTCGGCAGAATGACACACTGCATTCCCAGTTCAAAAAGATATTTTGATGGACACAAGGGATTTCTGGCTTCTTGAGCAAGAAGAGGGGCTGTTTAAAAGGATAGTGGATGTTCTAGCGAATTTCACTAGGGCCGCTATTTTGTAGCGATGCCTTATGCCTTATTCTATGCTATTCTTATCATCCACCACACACGGCCGCCTGATCCCGTTGATAACGAGGGCAGACCGTCGCTCTGACCACTGGCCAAGCGCGAAAAGGCTGAAAAAGCATAGAATCGGAAAAGGCATCGCTACAAAATACCGGCCTAGTTAACGGTGTGTAAGTGGCTATTGGAGGCTTCAATTATTCTCGTGGTATAATGCGCTAAAAATAAAACCAAACAAAGGAACTAAGCATTCGAAGCGCTTCTCTTTGGTAACAACGTTCTGCGATGAAATCAGGCTCCATACAATGTCTGCAGTATTAATAAGTCCGAATAAGGGATATTTGATCTCGTAAAAATTTACTACGCTGACTTTGCTGTAGTGTGGATGACATTAGCAGCTTACCCTAAATCGTTGTATCTGTATCATTCGGAAATTGGTGTATTTCGCTTCGCACTATTTTTTTTATTCATGTTTGTCTGCACATGCATTTCGGCACATAAAAAGTGAGCACTGTGAGTTACGAGGTTTTCACCGACCTGGAAACATTGTTGATGTCATCCTGAACCACTGCCGGGGACGCATTGTTGTAGTTGACGCTGTAAATTTGTATAGCAGGCGGGTCAAAAATAAAGCAAATGAGCATTTCTTCAGTAATCACGTATCGACTGTTGACTTAATTGGAAGAGTAACTGTTCAATTCTTCCATTCCTTAGGCTTGATAGGTTAAGGCAGCGATATTTATTCAGATCCTTGCACAACGGGCCCTATAACGTAAACCTTTTCCTATCTGTTTTTATTCCAATCCCTTGACGTCAAATTTACGTAACCACCAAGGCAAGCATCGGCCGGTAACACGCAGCGTTGTTTCAAATGCCCAATCAAACGCGCTTCTTGTTTATACGATGTCACTTTTTTTTTGCTTTGAAAGCGAATAGCATTGCCTGCATTGGGGAGATTTTCTCATTCGCTGAGAAGTGGCGAGGAGCACGCTCAAATGGAGAGATGTCGATGGGGCCAAGCCATCGCACTGAAAGTAGATAGCCGTATGAGGAGGGTGGTGCCGGTTTCTGCGATTGGTACGCTTCCCCTTACTTACTTTGCGGTGGCTGGTCGAAAATCGCGGCGGCGTGCAACGGAAGTTTAAAAAGCCGTTAAAGCGGATCCTCAGCAAAGCTAGAGTTGGCAGAGCAATGTCGTCTAGGTGCTGAAACGGCTCAATAACGTTTTCTTACCGCGCAATAACTTATACGCCAATAAATCGATGCTTCCTGTCAGCTCGGAATCGCCAGTGCCACAGCGATCGGCGGCAGCCATCTTGTATGTTTTTTGGAACGGGGCAGGCTACGCTTATTCAGAAAAACTTCCAGTTTTGCTCTGCGTATTAATGCGTGTTTAACGCGTACACGTCACTTCGACGTGGTGAGTTTTCGTGATCTTTTGACGCCGAGTGACAGGCACGTGGGCTTGGCCCAGGTACCTTTGACAAATAGCAATCGTTCAAACGACGCCTTTTTCGCCAACAAGGATAAACAGGTCGTTTCACCAATTCGACGACTTTTTCGCTCCTGGCGAAAGAGACGCCGAATCATTAATTATTATTTTTCTTTCGTTCGGTATAATTATGCATAATCAGTGTGCGCATATCATGTCAGATGGGGCATTTTGGCTCTATTCGTGACGTCGCGTGAAGAAAGGCGCAGTGAGTGGTGTGTCGAAATTTTTTCACCAATCGTCGAGGTTTGGTTGCAGAATTGGAATAGAGAAGTTTGGAATAGCTTTACAATAGAGCGCCTAACGAAAGCAAGGACCCATTATTGATGTTCCATTTGCGTAATTCCTGTTCGGCTCTGTAAATAATTACAAACTACGGAAACGTCAAATATCCTATGTTGTTTCGCAAGCTTTAGGGTTGAAAAGCAAACTGTTCAATAATTACAGTGAACGTGAAAGCACGTGCCCTATAACATAAAGCTATTCCAATATGTTTTATTCCAATCTCCTGACGTCATGTTTGCGTAACCGCCGACGCAAGCATCGGGAGGTCCATATCTTCGTAGGAGTTCACTTTTGTTAGCTCGAAAAACGAATAACATTGCTAACGTTGAGCGGCTTGTCTTATCTATGCGGATGACGCTGCCCGGTCGGCTCATGATGGTGCCCTGATTATACCCATACCGCTGTCAAGAACTGATGCAGCCACAAGTCTTCGCTCCCTCGCCCGCGAGCTTACACAGAATATGGGGAACACCAGCAATTTCACGAACGCACGTCTCCACAAATTGGATCCACGTCTGCAACTCCGCCTACCACCAGGGTTGCCACGAGCGGAAGCAACACTTCTGTGCCGCCTGTGGCTCGGCGTGGCATTCACGAACTCCTATTCATTCCGCATTGGAATGGCCGACAGCTCTACTTGTGACACCTGCGGCTGCGAGGAGACGATTGAACACCTCCTTTGTGATGTCCCCGTTACACAGTGCGAAGAAAAGTGTTCGCGACCGCTCACGCAAAACTGGGCAATCGCCCTTTTACAGAGGAAAAAGCTCTAGGACATTGGTCCAGACGGGCTTCGGCACTCAAGGCTTTAAGGGCTTTGTTGAAGTTTTTAAGGACATGCGAATTGTGCGACCGCCTTTGAACGTTGTAGCGCGTAGTTTCGCGTTACTGTGTGAATTTTCTTTTTTTTTTCATTTTTTTCCCTCTTCTTCTTCTTTCTCCTTTTATTCCCTTTACCCCTTTCCCCAGCACAGGGTAGCCAGCCGGTGCTTACACTGGCTAACCTCCCTGTCTTTCCTCTCCTTTGTCTCCTCCTCCTCCTTGTCTTATCTAATTGGCTCACAAGAAATGAGGAGCACGATTAAGTGAAGAGGCATTCGATGGGACCAAGCCAGTGCGCTGAAAGTCGATAACCGGATGAAGAGGGTGATGCCGTCATCTGCGAATGGTCCGCTTTCCCTTACTCAGCTTGCGGTGGCCGTTCGCAAATCGTGGTGGCGTGCAACGGAAGCGTAAGAATGACGCTAAAACGCATCCTCAGAAAAAGCAGTTGGCAGAAGCAGGTCGTAAACCAAATGCTCAAAAATTTCACGCGGCGGCGCAAAAAAAATTTCTTATATGCAAAGAAACGCATGCTTTCTGGCGGGTGCAAGTAGTCATGCCAGAGCGATTGGCGGCAGCCATCTTTTATTTTTTTCGGAATGGGGCAGCATGCGGCTATTCAGAGAAAAAAATCTGTTTTGTCCGGCATATTAATGCATCTTTAACGCGTACACATCACTTTGACGCGGTGAGTTTTTTCAGTTTTGTGGCGTCGCGTGACAGGAAGGTGAAGCGGGTTCAGGCCGAAAGCTTTCGATCAATATCCCAGGGCTAATGGCGAAAAGGCGCCGATTCAGAAATAACTATTTTTTTTGTTCGGTCAAATCATGCCTAATAAGTGTGTACACGTCACATCAGATATGGAGCTATTGCGGTTTTCGTGAAGTCGCGTGACAGACAGGTGAAGTGGGAGGGGGGGGGGGGGGTCCAAGAAAGTTTTAGAAGAATTGTGGAGGGCAGATTGCAGAATTGGAATTAAAAAGTTTGGAATAGTTTCACGCTATAGCGCCCCAGAATTTGTTAAACAAAACGAGAGAGCATATAGGGTCAGTGCTTCCTTGCTTCTTTTCACTATTTTCATGCGGTTTGCGGTGAATATCCACATTGGAAGAAAATTGACAATATCCAAGGATGATAAGTAACCGCTAATTTAAGTCACTTACAAAAGTCAACGCGATTATCGAAACCAGTATAGATGCTATATAATTGTGAAAGACTTCATTATTGCGCAGAAGAAGCACTACGGGAAAAAATTATTGCTCTTACTTGCATCCATCGTGGGCACTTGTATTTCTTGTTATATTACGGGAGACACATGCATGAAGGGAAAAGGAATGAGGAGACAAATGGTCAGCATCCCAGGCACTACATAATTGCGACACATGGTAGGCTAAGGTTAGTCAACAACCGATCATCAAACAAATCTCGCATTCTTATCTCTCAGTGTGGTCTAATATGAAAGTATTGGACACATGCACTTAATGATTACGTGATTGGCGTCAAAGCTCGTTCTGCCCTCCTAGACACTTCGCATGCACTAAAAACGGACATAACACTGAGAGCTCCTTTCCAGGAATTAACAGACAATAACAGTACTATGTGCAACTCGTCTTTTGGAGGGTGCCGGTAATCCAGAAAGGTCCGACCATATGTATCCCAATTGCGCAAGCGCAGGAATCGGGTCCCATTAATGAATGCAATTCTAAATAGGAAAATAAACGTTGGACAAGGAGTCTATCTTATAGAATGTTTTCCTGAACTTCGTACTATATTTTAGGTACGGCAGGAGTTCAGCTGACTCATAGCAGGTGAGATTGCTTTCAGTGCACCGTAATCAGGCACGGGCCTTCTTTTAGGTACGGGCGTAATTAGGCACGGTTCTTCGCCAGCATGACAATGCCATTTATTTATTTATTTATTTATTTATTTATTTATTGTCATACTCTTATGGCCCCGCGGCATTACAGAAACGAGTGCTGATTATTACAAACAAATTCGTTAAAAATATTCTTGAAGTTCATGGCGTGATAAATGGCAGGGATGGAGGCAGGGAGGCGGTTCCAGTCATTCGTCGTTCTTGGTAAAAAGGAATCAAAATAAATGTTGGTGCGACAAGTTGGAACTTCAGCCTTAAAACGATGAACCGTGCGTGACGATATGTATGATGTCGGGGAGATTAGTTCATCCTTAAGTGTTTCGTTAGTGTAATAAATCTTGTGAAAACACATAGGCGATAGTATTTATGACGTAACTCTAGGTTAGGCATGTCAAGGGTTACTTTCATTGAGGAGACACTTGCATGACGAGAATAATTGAATAGAATAAAACGAGCAGCTCCGTTTTGAATGGATTCAATTGTATTTTTAAGCTTTAGAGTAGAAGGGTTGAAAATGGAGCATGCATATTCATGTTTCGGCCTCACTAAGGATTTGTACAGAAGTAACTTTACAGCTGCAGTTGCCGATGAAAAATTACTCCGTAAAAACCCAAGCATGCGATTAGCGTTGCCGTAAATGTAGTTTATATGAATGTTCCATGTAAGATTGTGTGTAATGTAGATACCAAGATATTCGTATGATGAAACATTTCCTACAGGTATGTTGTTAATACTGTACGTAGGAAGGGTGGTATTTCTGACAGCACGGGACACACGCATCACCTTACATTTATTAGAATTAATCTTCATTTCGTTTCTAGAACACCACGATGTTACTATGTCAATGTGGGATTGAAGAGTATCGCAGTCGCCAGAGTTAGAACTGACACGATGGAGAAAACAGTCATCGGCGAATAACTTAATTTGATGATTGAATTTGGTCAGGGAGGTCATTAATATAAATTAAAATAATAACGGTCCTAAAGCCGACCCTTGCGGTATACCAGAGGTTACTCGACCAGTGGAAGAGAAGCATTCGTTAGCATAAACAAATTGGGAACGGTTAGACAAAAAACACTTGATACAAGCAAGCACGTTTGGACCGATGTTGAGGTTACATAAGACAGTTAAATGTAATGCGTGTGAAAGAGTATCGAAGACTTTGGCGAAGTCTAAAAAATGTAGTCAATAATGACAACGGTGAATCACAAAGGTGCCTAATTATGCGAACTGAGAACTGTTGGCGCCGCAAGTCCATCAAAGACCACGTCTTATGACCGCCTCATGGAGTAGACACTATGCGCAAGCCTCATATAAATTCAATTGATATTTTATCTCTTTCAGTGAATGCTGGTATTTTCAATGCATCATACACGACAAAAGAATGAAGCTTCGGCTGCTTGCTGGCTGAAGTCATGTGGTCTAAAAGGCACATTTCGGCCGAAAAGTAGCGCCGAGTATCTGTGTCAGTTTCTCCATTCAGATAGGTAACAACGGTTAACCAAAACACAAGCACGGGTAAATTGTTAAACTGAGTGTGTAGCGCTTAAAAGCGAATAAATACTGGTACCTGCCTTCTAGTGTGCGGCATACAGCTTATAGCCTCAATTAGATTTACTTAAGAGTACTGTTGCTTAAAAGTAACCGGTTAAGAATGGCTTAATTTTGAGAAGCAGTTGAAAAAGCCGACGGCACTGGAAGAATCTACACTGCTTAGTTGTTTAGTCCTCAGGCTACTGCCGCACGTTTCTATTAATAAATCCAAAAATTCGATATTTTCCCGGGAACAGTTCGTCGTGAGCGATAAAGTTTTTGCGAGGAAATATTAAGCTTAATGTAGAAGTGATATGCAGCCATCATTTGTTAGATGCTTGTAGCACCGCGGCAAGTATAATCGCTTAGCTTAATTCTTCTACGCTATGTGATTGCGCTAATGCTTTTATTATCCACATGCGCTACCACTGTACCACTGCAGAGTGCGGAAATGCGCACGAAAAACCCACACTGATCTGGACTGAACTCCGTTTGCCAGCACGGTAACGTTGCCTTTGATAAATACATTGTTGTCTAGGAAACAAGCTCTTTCCATAAGTTTTGATGAACGAAGACCCTGTAAAAACATATTTAGGATGACTGCCGAATGTGCACCAGCATAGGGAAGGAGAGCGAACAAACAGAAACACTGCAGAAGGCGCCCGGACGCAGACCCAACTGTAGCAGAAGACAGGCGCGAATCCTTGCCATGACGTCAAGGGAACGGCGCTCGCAGCGCCCCTTTCGGTCATTCTCTTGGCTAATGGGAACTATTTGCTTGAACATTGTCAGTATACAGCAGGCGGAACATAACGCCGAACGGCCATGCTGAAAGGACGTGTGGTTTTTGCTTTCCACCGCACTGAATCCACTGATTCATGACTCCTTGAAATGTCTGACTGGTGCGCTTTGCCTTAACTCCTCGAATTTTATGTTCCACTTCCCGTAAGACCAGTGCGATAGAGTTGACGCAAAACTCATGGGTCAAATGATTTCATTTACTTTCCCCTGTGTTTTTCTATCTGTACTGCTATGGCAACCGTGAAAGGACTTTAAACTCTCGAGCACATTTATTTCTTCTATCAGTTATGATCACTTAATCACTATTTTTTTATTCCACACCCATATAAAACCACGTATTTTTTAACCACGCACGCTCAGCCTCGTGCTCGCACGATGTCCGAAATATGGCTGCAATATCGCGAAACATTCTACATCCAAGATACGTACCACGTCCACCAGGACGACCTTCCTCATTAGGAAACGTGTCTGTAACAAAAGAAGCGCAAACAAACGCCATAATTAGCAAAAGCTCCCAGCTCAAATTTGATGCACAGTATGAAGGCAGTGATTTTCTTCTTCTTTATTTCGCTTACCACATGTGTTAGGAAACATATTTGCGGCGATAAGTGTCAACACATTGATACGGTCTTGCACACCCCGGGAAAAGTGGAGGCAAAACTGGGCGCAGAAGTTGACGCTCCACTCCTGCTATTGACGGATGATGAAGTGCGTGGGCTGGACGCTCTTTTCTGGCATGTCATTAACGAAACATAGTGTTAGCTAACATAGCTTGTTAAACGCGTGGACAGCTTACTGTGGTCATGAAGTGAGAGCTAAGCAGACTAAGAGTGCACGTTACTTTAAGCTGGGGAGCCAGGGAATAAAGAAACATTTTATTTACTTAAGGTCTTATGTCAAAATAAAACAACGCAAATACGCCGCTAAGCGCTTAATTGGATTTATGTTTACGCTTTTTTTCTCCGCGTTTGGTAAAATACGAAACCTTGGCTCGTGTAAGCTTCGCTGATTATCTGTTCCAAGATACTGAAACCGACGTCAAACTATGCTAGACTACTTAGCGCAGTAACACTTGCGCAGGAACTTCGTCTCTGTAGGCTTCGCTTCATTGCTACACAAAGTTGTCCTCGAGAATAGCCTGCGTCTTCCACCCACGTAACAATTTCTGGCGAGAAGTGAGGTACGTGCCACTGCTTAGTAATCAAGCCCCGTCTTGAAACCCAGCACAAGTCCAATCAGGCTGACGGATCTGGAGATCACGTATAAATCAGTTCGAACTGCTATATGGGGAGCTCCATATCGTAGTTCGATATATTAGCAGAGCGTAAAATCCTTCTTCCACAGCCGTGACGAATGAGTTCGTCCTTTACCAGATAAGAATACTAAAATTCTTCCATGGGGACGCTTTCGAGGATGTGGAGGAGTGGATTGATCACGTTAAAGAAGATAGCGGTGGTTTTGTGCTAGCCGCCATCTTCTGCCTACGTAACAGCACGAATACATTTACTTGCAATAGGACAGACAGGTGGGCGGTCGCTACTGCGTTACTGTTGCGAAAATTAGAGCGGAGCAGCAGACGAAGAAAGCTACACACAACACGAGTGCTCGCGAACAACTGGATTTTACTGCACGCAAAGAAAAATATATATACACACAAATACATTGCGCCTGTCGATTCTCTCTGAGAAGACGCGAGCCCCTAACCGTTTAATCGAGACATCAACCAGACCACCGTAAAATGCAGAGAACAAGAAACTTCAAAATGCCGATTTTATCCTCATCATAGTTGACAGCCCACTGGTCTCTGCAGTAGGATGCCTGCATTCCCCATTGCTCTGCTGGCACCCACGTCGTGCAACTGTCGAACTCATGCAATGTCTGCGAATTTTCTAGTCAGCTCAGTGCATCAAAAATTCTGTCTTATCTCGCTCTAGGCTGCATTTTACTTCTCTTGGAACCGTTTCGCTTAGTCTGTTATACCACCAGCTATCTATATTATGCAATGCATCATTTGCAAAATTCAGTTTTTTTTCTCTCATTAGAGCACACCATAATTCCACACTTGCTCTCTAATCAACGCTGTGGTTTTGTTTCTTATACGCTACACCTAACATATTTGCTTGCTTTTTCGTTGCGGTTTCTTCTGCGCACTCCTTAATGTTTCTTCTTTGTCCTCCAAGTTTAGGCAGTATATGTTAATACTTAAAGGCTAATGGCATGTTCTTATCAGAAAATCAATAAACAGCAGTTCATTCCTTAAGAGCAATTGAAATACGCCTCTAACTCATTATTCTTTTTCTTCACACTTCTTGATTGTTGGAGTAGATGGACTTGAATTGTTCACGAGAAACATTGTTTCAAACAAAAAACTCCCACACGATGAAAAGAAAGACGAACGCTACTTACACTTGTTTAATAGCGAGAAGTGTTTCACGTATATATAACCTTGTTAAGCATGTGCACAATAAAAATAGAGAAACATAGCAGGTAGGACACGTGTAAGTACAAGGCGATCGCTCAATAACTCGAACTCTGAGTCAAGAAGTGCGATCGACGGCTCGCTTATACAGCGATCTCTGTTCTTTTTTATATAAAAAAAAAGGTTTCCAATGCAAATGAAGAAAAAGCACGAACTTTCCTGCCCAAAACGGTACTCTCCAAAAAAAGAGCCTCAAACCTTCAACGCAGTAACCCAGTAACGCAGCAACGTGAGCCTCCATACGTGCGCCCTTATCTTCTTTTTGCTTACCGTTTGCGCATGCTCCTTTAAGCGGTCCTTCACGCGACGTTCAGTTTGGCAGATTACACTTTAGCGCAGTAGATCGCGATGACATTAACCGCGCCCATGGAGCAGTTGACGAAGGGCTTCTCCGCACTAGTATACGGAAACATCGTATGCTTTAAGAGCAAAGTTGAAGTTCGTGTCCCCATGCGTTACTTTTTGCAGTAGTGTCCCGGCTACAGCAATCACGACCGAAAAAGGGAAGCCAGCTGCCAAAAGGCGGCCTACTTGGCTGGTAAATCTAGGCGCCATTTGGTGCGCGAGCACGATTTGCGGAGAGCCGATTCCACGCAAAGCGTACCGACTGCTCGTTTCACCACCTTTGCATGCGCAAACGTCATAGGGTAATCGTTACTTCAAACAACGCGGCTGAAGCGATTCGCACTTTTCAACTGATTGCGCCTTCTTGTGCAACCGCCTTTGACATTCACATGTTTTACTTGCGATGTTTCTGTAGTTTCAATGCGTGCGTGCGTGACAAGGTGATGTTTATGCGAAACCCTTCCCCTTAGTAAGCGTTGTGAGTAGCGCTTATCTTTGCTTTTCTTCCCGTGTGCGTATTACTTTCGTTTGCACTAATTTTCCGGGTTAGGAACGTGCAGAGGGCTGTAAGAGGTGTACGTATATTTCTATACTTACTTGTCTCGTAGTGGACGCCTGTGGTGTGGAGAACGTAATTTAATAAACATCCAAACACATACAACGGCACTTGCAAAATGTCAGGCCATGTGAATTTTCGGGCTCGCGTTCCTTTAGTTAAGTATTATTCTTTGCAGACCCATCTTTAGCCGTTTGAAAAAAAAAAATATTCCGACATTTTTTCCTGCATTACTGTTGTAACGTTATGGTGGACATGATGGATACGACGCAATGGATTCCCATCAACGCGCGAGCATGGAAGATAACTGGAAGGCTCAAGTAAAAAACAAGAAATAAGTTTTCACACACGCAAGTAACCTTGACGGCATTATTTTATTTGCTCTCGTCTTGCATATTTCCCTGACAAATTTCTTTGTAATTTCCAGACAGCCGGACAACAACAAACACCGCGTACGAACAAAGAGGCGAATTGAGAAAGCTTTTTTTCTTCGGAAGCTTTCTTTGGTATTGGGTAGCCGGCTCCGCTAAAAACATATCAAACATTACAATTAGATTCCGTCTGCTTTTTATTACAGCTCTAGCTCAAGAACATTTTTGTGATTAAGGACAAAGAAGCATTCTGAATTTGTCTAATACAGATGACGTGGTCGGACAACGATGGTATTTTTAGTTTGAGCCTTTGCCCTTGGAAATGTACAGCGGAAAGTGGATTTCAAAAAATGCGTTACCACATACGGAAAGCGCTATTGAGCTAGTTGCTTAGGCATAGCGCTGTCTTCCTAAAAGCTGCCTTCTCTGTTTGGCTGTGCAGCTTTTTGTGCTTGAAAATAGCCCATTCCATAGCGCGATTTTTTTCGAACGTAAGTGCCACACTCATTCAGACATACACTGGTTACGCACTGAATCTGTCGTCTTTGCTGTCGAGAAAGCGAGGGCGAAATGCGCAAGAAAGCAGAAAGCACAGCAGAATTCTTTTAGATGTTATGTTGCATCTTTTTTCACGCCAAAGGTCCCACAGAATAACTCTACCCACCAGCATGAGCTGAAGCTATGGCGTTTCGAGAAGTCTTAATAGTGTTCTCCTGAATGTTTTCTTACGCAGTCCGATTATAAAGTTCCGGCCATAATTGGAGTGAGTGGAGATTGCTACCGGTGAACGGTATAGCCCAGCTTGGTTGCCACAGTGCCGCGTATCACGTGAAACCTATATATATATATAAGAAAGCTCATATCGCTCATATCGCTACATATCGCCTAGAACAGATCATTCGCTAAAGGTGCAAGAGTACAAATGCCGTATCAACCTGTATAAGCATTCCTTCTTTCCAAAAACTGTACATGATTGGAATAAACTGCCGCTCGAAATTGTTACAGCAACGCCATCTGTGTTCGTAACTTTGTTGTCGAAACATTTATATCTTTAGTTCTAAAATGTGTTTCGCTTCGGACAGAATAGGAGATTAACCTTTCCTGTCCGCGGCTTTTTGCCTTACTCGCTGTTCTTTTTTTTTCATTACATTATTCTAATTATAATTATTATTATTATTATCATTGCGTCGTATTATGTAATAAAGTGTATTTATATTGTATTTCATAATAACCTCTAGTGTAATGTTGTGTTAAGTACTGTGTTTTCAATATCAATATTTTGTTGTATTGTGTATTAGATCTATCCTTTTGTAACATCAATCATCTGTATTTCCATCATTTGTATACTCCTTCCCCCTACTCTAATGCCCAACATTGGGCGCTGTAGGTATGTAAGTAAATAAATAAATAAATAAATAAAAGCTCCTTTTCTATTGTTTTCAACATTCTTGTGGTAAAATAATGTGACCGAAATTGAATTTATTCGAACCTATTTTAATGCTACGCTGCTTCAGAGTTGTTCGTCGTCGAGCATAAGACCATTAGCGACTCGTGTCAATCCACGGCATTATCGAATCAGAAGCCAACGATCACGGAATAAGCCTCATTTGTATACCACCGCACGTAGTGCGCACTAGCCTCTGCTATTACTTAGAATATGTCGAGTGTGTTAACCCACTACTGTAATTTGCGGCGCTATAACGTAAAAATATTCCAATACGTTTTTATTCAAATCTTCTGACTTCAAATCTGCGTAACATACGACACAAGCATTGGGCGCTCACCCGCAGGGTTGTCTGAAAAGACCAATCAAACGCTCTCCTCGTTCATAGGGGGTCACATTTGTTTGCTTGAAAAACGAATAACATTGCCTACACTGAGCAGCTTCTCTTATCTAACTGGCTAACAAGAGATAAGGAGCACGCTCAAGTGGAGAGGAATTCAATGGGGCCGAGTCACTGCCCTGAAAATCTATAACTGGATGAACAGGGTGGTGCCGGCCTCTGCGATTGGACCGCTTTCCCTTACTTAGCTTGCGGTGGCTGGCCTAAGATCACGGCGGCATGCAACTGAAGCTTAAGAATGACGCTAAAAGGGGCCTCAGCAAAGAAACGTTGGCAGAGCGAGGTCGTAAACATGGCAAAAGTTCTCGAAAACGGTGCACTGCCACGCAAAATGTTTTATTGTGCGCAAATAAACTCATGCTCTCCAGCAGGTGCTAGTAGCCAGTGCAAGAGGGATCGGTGGCAGCTATCTTATATCGCTTTCGGAACGAGGCAGCCTGCGGCTATTCGGAAGAAACTTCACCTTTGTTCGGCATATTAATGCAGCTTTAACGCGTACACGTCACTTAGACGCAGTGAGTGTTTGCTTTTTTGTGACAACGCGTGAGAGGCAGGTGAAGTGGGTGCAGCCCGAAAACGTTTGACCAATAGCCGAGGGAGTATGCCGACAAGGCATCAAATCAGAAATAAATATTTTTTTTCATTTTTTCGGTCAAATCATGCACAATCAGTGTGTACACGTAATATCAGATCGGGAGCTATCGCGGCTTTCGTGACGTCGCATGACAGACCGCTTAAGTGCGTTGGACCAAAAAAGTTTTTCAGCAATCGCGGAGGGCTGATTTCAAAATTGGAATAAAAATGTTTGGAATAGTTTTACGTTATAGCACCCTTGGTTTCATAGGTAACGCACTTCCCCATTCGGCAGTGTAGGTAGTCTAATTTTTCGAGATCAGTCACATCACAATACACGTCAGCCAATGAGGCAACTCATTATACAGTGAAAAGCAGCATCGAGTTAAAGAGGGGAAATTGGCATATACTTTAAATAATTAGTCAAATGAGCTCCACCCATATCGTGAATGTTGATAAAGCTGAAATCCGAAGGGTGATACGGCTCGCTTTCATTAATCTAACCGCGCAGCATTTCCTAAAGCTTGACTCGTTTACCAGGATACAAGCGTGGCCACTGAGTGGAAATGCCGCACGTTATGTAATTCCGCCTGAAGCACGAAAGCTTCAGAAAATATTTTTGACAAATAAACGTGTCTTATTCCCTTATGCAGCACAGTCCAACGTCTTTGTAAAGGCTTGCTCGGGACCTCGAAAATCCTTCGTTATACAGGTGACTTCGTTGTAAAGGTCGCGCACAGTGCACTCACAATTGAGTAGGCTAAGTACTTTCAACAAAGGAAACTTTGATTTAGCGTGAACTGAAGAGAGACTCAGTGAAACAATATGATATCGTTTGCTTTGTCTGAAGGAATGTGCGACTGTAGCCAAGGTCATCGCACCCTAATTCTTAGAATACTCCGCAGAGAAACGCAGCAGCTACGAAAAGTGACGCTGCAGATCATCAAATGCAACTATCGCCTCCCTTGTCGCCAAAATTCTTGGTTCGTGTAAAAGATTTACATGGCTGTTACCTTCATTTAGATCCGTGTTCTTTCTGCCCTACAAGTCTTAAAGACGTCCTCGGCCGTCATTTACGATTACATTATCGAGTTGACGACTGCGATGTATTCGCCAGCCGTACAAAGTGCTGATGAGCTGCAAGAAGCAGCGTGCAATGTCTGCTGCACTGGAGTACAACTACTCCTGACGTTGGCGCGCTCTTAAAGTGCGTCGCTAGCACTACCGTCAATGGTCGCACAGTGCGCTCCTTGGTGAGGTATGTGGAAGGCAGTGGTGTCACCACTACTTGGCATTAGTTTCAATGCAACAAATCAGCTGCCGGGTATGCCTAAATTTCTTCGTTGTACAGGCAGATTTGTTGCGGTGGTCTTTTTTTGTAGAGGCGTTCATAATACACATAAAAGCTAGGAAGATGACCGGGACATACCCAATCTTTTGTTATACAGGGCTTTTCGCTGTAGAGGAGTTGGTTGTAGAGTCGGTCAATGGGAGCATGCACGCCAATACCGCAGAGTTCTGGCGCGAACGCTAGATACGATTGTGCAGCATGACTCCAGCCGTAGGATTGTCTCTTCGTCCGCCCTTATAACGACTCTAACGGCAATGAGCCAAACCGGAATATCTGACAGCGCAGGCAGAATTTCGCATTCATTCGAGCTAGTGCTAACCAGCAGAGACAAGTAACGCTAACGCAAAAGCAAAATTTTCATTAAAAAATCTGCGCTTGTTGGATCTTTTGTTTGGCCACAAAAAGAGCCAAGAAAGAAAACAATGTGAAGAAATATATCATGAGGAAGGTCGATGTAAAATTATGCGACAATAACGGTAAATTAGAGTGCCTTCATCATTATCATCATCATCATCGTCATCAGCCTGGTTACACCTACTGCAGGGCAAAGGCCTCTCCAATACTTCTCCAACTACCCTGGTCATGTACTAATTGTGGCCATGTTGTCCCTGCAAACTTCTTGATCTCATCCGCCCACTTAACTTTCTGCCGCCCTCTGCTACGCTTCCCTTCCCTTGGAATCCATTCCGTAACTCTTAATGACCATCGGTTATCTTCCCTCCTCATTACGTGTCCTGCCCATGCACATTTCTTTTTCTTGATTTCAACTAAGATATAGAGTGCCTTATGTAAGAATAATTACGTCAGCCAACCATCAACTTTTGCGCAGTTCGTGTAATATTTTTGGTGTTAGGCGGCGTAGCGTATGTTCGCTTATCGAAGTAAAAAGCTCAATTTCAATGGACGTGGGACATGATGTTCGACCTACTGCGGATAAACAATGACGGGAAGCATAATCTTGGCAACGTTTTCATTAAGCCAAGTTCAGAACAAGCTAGCTCTGAAAGCCATGTGGGACAACCTACCTCGTCTCTTCATAGAAGCTCGGGCCATCACGAAGAACTCATCAATGACACCGAATGAGAAAGACCGCGTCGCATGAGATATACGCGAATCCGTGCAGCATTCTTTATTACTTACATGTGCTCCCGTTTCTTATCGTCATCACCAGTTCGTCATAAAACAATTTTCATATTGGTGGCAAAAAATGGGCCTGAATAGTTCCGAAAAGTTACACCACTAGTGGTTTCATGTGAAGGCGTAACACTAGAATAGACCTATCTTGTGCGCACCTCATCGAGTTTGGCGAGATTTTGGTTTCAATACGTCCAAAAAAGGTCCGTAGAGTTTCTGGCTCCCTCTGACTTGTAACCTTTCTTGTTATTTCTTGCGTTTGGGGGCTCTCGCGGTGGAAAATTTGCATCGGCAAAATCGCAGAGAAAATTTCGAAGCCTATGCTGATTTAGTGCGCCTCGGTTGGGCCTAATGAAACGATTCCATTCGCTCAATTTTATTTCTTTTTTAACATCCGCCACTCGCGCTCAGCCGATAGTGGTGATAACGTAGGTAGAACGCCGCTTGGACCACTGACAAACGTGAACAGCAATAGCATTGGAACATAATTCCTTCATTGCCCCGTCCGCGACGTTAAGCTGACGCTGCCGACATCCCAAATTGTTCTCCTGCAAGCGTGTAGCAAAATGGAACATACGGCTTGCCCGTTCTCACCCCTTCAATTTGTACAGGCGTTCGTGTTTAGAAGGCCTAATCCTGATCCAAAAATTGGCCACGTAGTGAAGCAGACTACGAGTGCACCAGCTGCCACAAAAAGTAAAGTGGCCGCAAGCGTCCACAAGACGCTCACCAGTCTTCCGTAAAATGGCAAAATGACATATCACTGCGAAGGAAACATGGATGTCATTATTAGACAAAGCCAGCATATTTCCGCAATCTATGGCTTCGCATACCTTAGTCTGTGATATATTTTTTTTTTACTTTGCTGTGCCAAAATAGTTTAGGATGCTCTGAAACTTGCTGGACTTCCTCTGAAAAAAATATGTGACGCATAACTAGCGAAGCTTTCTTTTTTTCGCACGTGCTGTTTGTAACTGCTTGGACACCTTCTATAACTTTATGTCCAACATCACGATTGGCCTGCCCCTTCTCTAACGAGTATTTTTAGCAAAAGAGCTTGTTACGTGGATCCAAGCCTCGGTCGATCCATATTCACGAAGAGCCGTTACGCTAGAATTGCTCGTAAAAACAAAAATTTCAGCCACTCCTGATGCTGGACACACAGTTATCGAAGGCGGCCGGCCAAAGGCAAAGTGCACTTACGCAGAATCAGCTTTGGGGATTAGGCCCCTCATTTTTGAAGTGTTCTTTTGTTACGCCTCCCAATTGCCGGGCATTTCTCTTCTGCCAACTCACCGAAAAAGAGTATGTAGAAGAGGAAGTAGATGAGAGGCACCATGCACGCGAGGCACGCGAGGATGGCCGCCCACATGCTGTCCTCCCCCCAGTCATCGTTCGCTTCGTCTCCAAGCACTTCCTCGGAGGGACCTTTGCTCCTTGCGAGGTGTAAAAAAAAACGATTGTTCTGTGCATCGAAGTTCCAGTGGAACGAGTTTTCATTATAGCAGAATATAAACATGGCCGTCTAACACAGTGTCATCGCACGTAAACGATCTCCGAATGCTTGAATTCTTGAATCAATATTCGATCTCTACTGTATCTCCTACAGTTCGGGCGTACTTTCGCGAAACAATGTCATTCCTGTGCATTGTACAGTCTTCACATATGGTTTCACAGCATAGAGGTTGAATTCTAAAATAAACTGTAAATATCACGACCGTGATTTTAATTTTAGTCTGTTTGTAGTCAGTTAAAATAAATACAATAACTATTCTGACTACACTCAGGTAGTAGTGCACCCGGATTGCTGTGGGAATACTATTCAGGGCTTTTTACTAAGGTGACGTTGTTGTTTTTTTTCTTGCATATTTAGCTCGGTCCGTGTCGCGCTCACATTGATCGCAGTCAGAGCCAGTATCCCGTTCTGTGCGGGCTGTACAGCAGCCACTCCAACATTTAACCCGTCACGTACAGGATGGTGCCATACTTGAAGGTAAAAGTGAGGCCACGTTGGCTGAATTTCGAGTTTTGCCGTAACAAAAACGTGGACTAAGCTGCATTTCTCGAGCTCTATAAAACATCACGCGGCGGACAGTCACAGTTACGTGCAGCGCTCACCACTCGTTCCCATCTTCGTGCAAGTCCTTCGCAGCATTTGCCCCAAGTGCACACTGGTCAGCCAATCTTCCCTCAATAAAGCAGCACGCTTCGCGTCTGGGAAGGTTGACGCTCACGCTGAGAACCACGCCTTGACACAGACATTGTTTGCACTTCTGCGGTACGGCGCTTTGCCACAGAACTGATCAGCCTTGGGGAGAAATCTGTGTGCCATCTAGTGTTGGACCTCTGCTTTGAATGCATATACAGCTCGCTTTCCTGGAAGATGTCCTGTCATTTCACACGCAGGCCTCGAGTTCCTGGAAGTGTTCCCTTAACTTGCCCTTGACTGTGTCAGCTTTGTGCGACAGACGAAGCATTGATTGCAACAGCAAATATTAGACAGTTGTACGAAGTAAGGTTAGTCCTTCTATCAGCTGCGTAAAATACTGTAAACATTCGCTGGATCACTGCCCAACATGACTGTTCATTGACAGTCATGTTGTCACTCGTGCACAGGCAAACGCGAACACACCTCACTCGAAGACCACGAACACTCGCCATCAGAACGCCGGCATGATGAAGAACAGGAGCAGCGGTGAGCGAATTCCCTTTCGTGCTGCCTTTCGCTTCCACGCGATCTAGGTGGGCGTGAACATAGCGCACATGAAGCCATCAGCTATCTCGGGTAAGTTAGCCTTCGAACCCAGCGCGCATTGCTTCCTAGATGGGACGCGTGCGGCCACGCTCAGCCGCCGCAGTTGCAGTAGAAGAGCAGATAAGCACTAACCTGCCCCCCCCCCTTCCCCCTAGCACGAGTACATCTCTCCACCTACCTCCCTTGGGAGCGCGGGAAAGCAGCGCCTCATCAAGCCAGCCATCATCCTTGTCGGCTCTGCATCGCAAACTTTAAATCGCACCTACATACAGCATACGGCGCAAGGCCGCGATGTTATTGCAGTTGGACTTGAAACGGAACGCCATGGTGACACCAACGGTGATGAAAACGGTGGCAATTCGCATGGAGTGTGCATATAACTTGAATAAAACAAAATACAGCATCTTCGCTGGCACGCAGCTGTGACAACTAAAGTGAGTAAGTAATGAAACACGTGTAGTGAAGACGACGAACGCTGGTCAATCATCACCGCCAGTACTAGGCACGAGGTTCACCGCTCGTGCTGAGACTCTTGCTGCTGCTTGACCGCCATAATAGCCGCTTCCAGTCCACAGCCAACAAATCCCTTCGCACAAGTAATTTTGTTGGGCATAACTCCCGGAATATCCGGAACACTGCATGCACCGATGTTTGCCTGATTTGAATGCAATGACTGCTTCTTTAAAATGTCTGGAAGGCGTCCCATGATGAGTGTGATAGCTCGGTTACATTGCCGGATCATTCCTGGTTTTCCCAATAAAGTGTAGAGTCTAATTACCTTGCTGTTCTGTAATGCACTGCCCATTAATTCGTTCTATAATTTTCATGTGAAAACGCCTTGATTCGCTTTAAAACATTTGCCACTTCGCAGATGACATTGCAACATGTTTTTTCCACGGGCTCTCCTGGGTACTGAGTATTATTTATAATGCTGTGTGCATTCGCGTTTTGCGGTAAGCAGCTTTTAGATGGAAGTTCAAGTCTGGGCCGCTATTTTGTTGCGATGCCTTATGCCTTATTCTATGCTATTCTTATCATCCACCACACACGGCCGCCTGATCCCGTTGATAATGTGTGCAGACGGTCGCTCTGACCACTGGCCAAGCGCGAAAAGCCTGAAAAAGCATAGCATCGGAAAATAATATAATATAATATTTGGGGTTTTACGTGCCAAAACCACTTTCTGATTATGAGGCACGCCGTAGTGGAGGACTCCGGAAATTTAGACCACCTGGGTTTCTTTAACGTGCACCTAAATCTAAGCAAACGGGTGTTTTCGCATTTCGCCCCCATCGAAATGCGGCCGCCGTGGCCGGGATTCGATCCCGCGAGCTCGTGCTCAGCAGCCCAACACCATAGCCACTGAGCAACCACGGCGGGTAGCATCGGAAAAGGCATCGCTACAAAATACCGGCCTGAAAGAATAATGCTACTACTCACTCTTCAAGTACCATCTCGTATGTTGAAGCTAAATCTTCATCGTCTTCAGTGTCTACAAAGATGAGAAGAGGATCACGGGTAGTCAGTCATAGAAGGAAATTTGAGGAGACAGCACACAATAAATAAAAATACGTTAATGAAAGCGTTCAATGATCTGCTTAGTTATTTAAATATTTCACATCACATTTACAGCAACGTTCCAGTTGTAGCCGGTGAAACGAATTCTGAGAATGGCACCGATTTCCAGCTTCCAACTTGCATGGCGCCATCGTCCAACTTCCGGTAAAGGTGTACTGTTGTTCCACTAACCATTTCAGCAAAACGCCGCTTCAGTCATTGAAGCACAAAGATAACTGGAACGCCAAAGTATTTCATTGAACACTTCGTTAATGAATATCTTTAAACTTGTCTCAGCTTCAGAATTAATTCCGAGTTCATTCCCCTTGCTAGCTAACTGGCTATATAGTGTAATACAATACGTGCCCTCGAATTAATTAGTTTAAAACAGAGTTAGGGAAATTTCGTTACTTGATCGATTACGTGTTTCGATCCCTCGTGCATCTAATGTCGGCCTCATCGCGAGTAATTCAGCTCAAGGACTAGAATTATGCAATTTGCCGCAGGTATTTTTATACATTCAGCGTGGCCTAAAATATACATCTGGTATATCAGGAGGTGCCCCACACACAATGAAAGATCTGCGAAAACCAGAATACTTGGCGGTTCTCACTAAGCGAAACCATGCCTTATCTCCTTTCGCCGTTATGCCCGCTCACTGTTATCGCATGTGGTCTATAAACATTGACGGTGCTGGGTGCTTTCCGTGCACAAGCGCTCAGTGCGCTCTGCCTCACATATTTTTGTGTGCGTTGCCTCAAACATGTAACTTGATGATGCTACGCACGTAATGGACGCTATAGCGAAGCACTTGTAGCGGCGCGGCTACCGCCTCCTGGCAAATCAGGACACGAGGAAGATGGGCTCGCTCGCATCTAGCGCGAGAACAGAACACGCTGGCGCGCTCGACCTGAGCGGCCGCGGTGTCGGCCGCTCCCGAGATTTCGCGGCACCGTGGCTGGCCGGCCTAAATAAACCGTGGCTACGGCGGCTACGTCTTCGCGCCGCCTCCTACAAATTCGTGACCCGTACGACCGAGCCCTGCCATGCCAGCGTCGATCCACACACGAACCGCGTTTGCACTTAGAATACCGGTAAATTACAATTTAGAGTTATACGATGTATTCCATCCCTTCCAATAAAGAACTGTCTAGCCGCAAACAGACGCTGTCAAATTCCATGATTTCATGAGGGCTGGAACCCTCTTTCGTCCGTTTTCGTCCATTTGCCGCCTTGTTCAGACGTGCTTTTGTTAAGAGTGCCTTCCTTGGTGTTATAGTAGACTATTTCACTAAAACAGCTTTAAGAATTGTTCCGATTAGTGCCCCTTTGAGCTTGCTCTTAGTGCACAGCGTGCGAAAGTACGAGGGTTGGGGCATCGGTGGAGCGGGAACTGAAGTCGACGAACACGTAGCGAACGGATGAGCATTCTGACAGAATTAAGGATACGTATTTCACAGCTGGCACGCACTTTCCAAAGCGTTTGCTCCCTTCGGGGCTTGTTTTGCCCCCAAAGGATGATATCGTCATTTGTCTTGCACGCATTTCCTTTCACTATCACTGCACGCCGGACACATCCTTGGTAGAAACACGTCACACTGAGACACGCACCACATGCCTGACGCAAAAGTAGGGGCAGCGCGGCGGCGTCCGAGGAAGAATTTTCGCAATGTATAGACGATTGTTCTCGCGCGAAAAAAATTGCGCCCATAGCGGGTGCGAAGTGATCTTGGAATTCTGGCGTTTAGCAGACCATGTTCGGCACCACTCGCCACTCTCCCGTTTGCACTACGTGGTGGTAGCCGCCTTAAAATAACAGCGTCAGCTTTTCTCGCGTGCCCATCCGCGTGCTCCAGAAGCACGTACGAGTAGAAGCGCAAAGGCGGTAGGGAGTGGGTGTAGGTAAAAGTTAAAACGCAAACACAACCGGGCGAGTCCTGTGAAGATGGCTAATCGTCGTGGCAAAGTGATTTGCAGGCGTGTATGGAACTGTTCTTTGTGCTGCATTCGTCACTGCCTATATATGTTTTTAACTGAGTAATACGCATCTCTGTAGAGTTGAGTTTAGACTATTGAAAAAGAAGCCTTTTAACGAACATACATTCCATACGCGAACAACGCAGTGGTTTGAAAGACGGCTATCTTAAGGTGCAAAATGTGGTGACCCGTTGAACAGAGAAGCGTCAGCAAAGCTGGGCACAATGTCTGCTACACTTCTTCAATTTAAAGCTTTTACTTTAGCACAATCTCCAATGTGTGTCTGGTTATCTTGGTTACTAGGCGCGAGCACACACAGAAATAAGAAAGGAGACGGGACAGAGCGGCTTCCGTCTCCTTTCTATGTTTCTGTGTGTGTTCGCGCCTAGTATCCAAGATGAATTGTGACCAACTTGCCCAACAAGTCGTCCTCTTATGTATCTGGTTAACCACTAACTTTTTGGTTCACTTCACTGAAAAGCTATAGTTGACGCATGGGCGCATCATCATGCGACGGGTTTTATTTTCAATACTACCACCCTCAGTTGAGAGCATAGCAGGTGGGCATTGCAAAGACAATCATGTTTAAAAAACAGAAAAAAAAAGAAATGACATTTTCAAAACATGCGCTCTGTACAAACAGGCGCACAAAAAAGAAAGGAAATACCGAAGTCCATTCGCCAGGGTAGCATGCAAGCAATAAATGGGTTCTATGCAGTTCAAGCAAGAACACCAATATTGTAATAAAGTTTAACAGTGCGGAATCAAGCACGTCATGGTTAAAAAATATTCGAGAGAAAAGCAAAGAAAACAAGTTTCTATACACAGCATTTAAAGGAAAGGTCACCCAAAAATTCAAATTAACATTTCGAAAACATGCATGCTGCGCACACAAAATGAAGCGCAATCACGAGGACTGATTACAACCAGTTTGCCAAGCAAAGTGCATCAACGCCGTATCGATCATGCGCAATATGCAAACAGCACGAAATAATATTGAAAAGTAAAATAGCGAAGCACAGCCAGGCACATGATTGTAATCTGTCAAAAAAATGGGAATGGAATAAAGAAGCAACAAGTGGTAGTACAAGAGCAAATTTATGTCCAATAGCATGAGCGATCCCTTTCACCAAGACAACCGGTACACATTTCATCGGCCATCACCAGAAAATATTACAAAAAGAAAATAAATTGTATAAGTGCAGGAATCTCAGAAAACGGAACTAGCGTTCCAATGAGAGAGTATGCGCTCCAATTAATGGCGATGGTACTAGGGGTTAGATGTATGTTGTAACTTTGCAGTGAAAGCGGACACTGTTTCGGCGTCCGTGACATCTGGATTTAACCAATTCCATTCGCGTATCGTAAGTGGAAAAAACGATTGCCCAAACGAGTCATTGTTGAAAGTGTATTCAATTAATGCGTATTTATGCTTATGACCAGTCGGGTGCGACTGCGAAATTGTGACATACTTAGGAACATCTATCTTATACATGTCATGCAGCAGTTCGTCATTCTTTGTTGGTGGACATTATGAGCTCTGGTGCCTCCTTACAGACATTAAATAAAACATTTTCGTGAAAGCATTTACGAAAATCTTCACACGCATGCAGGAATGTACAGGTATTCACGTAAAAATTTCCATATACTAAGTATATGGAAATTTTATGCAGACCACTCATGTGCAGAACCTGATGAGTTTCTTAGGGATGGTGTGGTAAGATTTTAGAGTCTGCAATTAGGCAAGCTACATTCTCCCATATTTGGTAGAGCGGTACGGGGTGGAAGGATGGCGCATTACAGCCTCTCATTTTCTCATCAACGGCGAAGTTGAGTGCTTGCCGTGATCACCACTGTGACTTGAGTGGTGACATAGATGTGTGAATTTAGTGATCTGCAGCGTCAGCATGCTACGCTTGAATATATGAATGCAGGTTTTCAGGCGCTCTATTTCTGCTGACACGGTTCTTCCTGAATGCCTACCAGCAAATGCCGTATAGATGTGCCGTTCGGTTGTTGTTATTGTTGTTCAGTTCTAAAACAAACACAGCGGAAACGCTTTCCGTGAGTCTAAGCCTTAGTCACTTCGGCTACTTTCGCGAGTGACCTAGTGATCAAAATTCTATACGTTGAACGGGAGGATAGAGATGAGCAACATTAACAAAATAATGACAATGCTAACTAAATCGGTCCTGCAATGACCGATGTGTGGTCTACAGTATGTTATAAATAGAAATAAAAAAGTGCAGTGCACCTAGTCATATGCTAAAAGTTGCCAAAGCATTCTTACCAGGAAAGAAAAAGGCCATGCCTTCGTCAGCACAGGAATCCTTCTTCTTCCTCGGTACGATGTCCCAGTAGTGGGGTGCAGGCAAAGCGTATTTAAAACTATGCGTCGTGCAGGCACAGTTTTAGCAGAAGCCAAAAACAGCAATTCTTTTTGGCCAGATCACCGCTTCACCTTGCCCGATTGGCACCATTCACTACCATGAAACGTCTTAACGAGAAGAAATGGCTGGCTTTGGGTAAATGGCTTGAAGATACAGAATGTATGCTTGGCCATGGATGAAATAATAAAGACAATGACAGTGAGTGAGTGAGTGAGGAAACTTTTATTGCTGGTCCGGCGAGGACGCGAACTCGTCGCGCACCCGGCTAGTCCCACGTCGGGACCGGAAGGTCTAGCCCACCGGCCCGGTCGCGGGCACGCCGGACAGCCAGGATTTGCTTTTCTAGAGCGGGGCTACGCAGAAGCGAGTCCCGAGACATTTTTTGGCCTGACTAATAGAGGTTACAGATGAGCTTTCGGTGTGTACACATTTAAATTCTAATTTTTGGTCTCACCTCTTGATTATATTTTCGACTCTTGTCCAAGACACTTTGTCTGAAGTCAGCTTTGTCTGAGTCCCCGGATATAGTGGAATTTTTTAAAGTGAATCAGCTGGCTCGTTCGCATCGTCATCGCTAAATGGTCCGGTCTTAAATGGTATTCCTGATTTCTCTTTTATAGCAGGAGGTTGATTCAAACGCCTTTTATTGTTGACTTGTAATAAGTCGTCCATAGTTTCCGCAGATGCTTTTCGACACCTAACATTTCGCTGGAACACAAGCAAATGCCTTGCACGCCAATGCGTGATGACGTTAGCAAGGTTCCACTTTAGAGTTCCCCGATAAAATTTACCTTCATAGATCTTGTTTATCCGTAACTAACCTCTGCTTTCTTTTTTTTTCTAATGAGCCAGAAACTATTGACCATTCCTTGCTTGCCGCCGCTTCTCCTCCCTCTGCAAAATGTTCCTCATATTTCCAACCAGTAAACTAGGTTTAGCACTTACAACACCAAACACTTTGTCTTTCGGTGCCTGTCAATTACACACAAGCCTTGGTTCGATGATTAGTGCTCTGCACAAGTTCATTGAAGTACCTGGAAGGTTACGCTGCTAGGGAACCGATCATAGGATATTGTACTTTATTGTTATTATTTTTCTTGAGCTTTTCAGTTTAATTTTATTTTTACTTATTTAGTTGATGCATAGGCACTCAGACTCTGTGTTATCAGTTAATTACCAAATGATTCGTTCGAAATGTTCGCCGGTAACCCTTTTGATATGTTGTTGGGCGTACGTTTCAATCTATCTACTGTGGTGAATCCCCTTCGTGGGTACGAGCTACGATTTGAGGCAACAATACTAACTATCTGATGAATCGTATTTTGCAATCGACTATACTACATCTCAATGTGGTTCCTTATTTATGTTTATTATTTTATTAATTTACTGTTAATATTATTGTTTTATTAGCTCTATACTCGTAGTATATTTGACGCTCCCAGAAGGGGTTGCATAGCAGCACTTAGAACCAGGGATCCAACTTCCCTTCTCTCCTCACGGAAAGGGCACTTTAGAAGATTTCGAAGAGTTTTATATGTCGGAATTGTCCCAAGCTGTTTCCTGTTTACCAGCTGCAGCCACAGGACCCGATGGACTCACTACCAAGATTAATAAACTTCTCCTTGAAGTCTCTCCTAACGGCTGGTTACATGCCGTAACTTACTCAATACAATATGCATGGATCCCTCCTCTGTGAAGAATTTCGAAGGTAATTCCTCTGCTGAAAGACCAAACCAAAGGGTATGTTCTAGACAATATTTGGCCTATTTCTCTAACATCAAATTTTGTAAAATTAGCAGAAATATTATTAAACGCACGTATGGTTAAGTTTGATACCACAAGAGCAGTACTGAGCCCTGCCAAATTGGATTTAAACCTGGGATATCAATTTGGTGCGAACACGTCGACATAGAAAGCTGAATTCAGTTGACTGGTTACCAAAAACAATATGCAGCTCTAGTTTCATTATATACTTCTAAAGCATACGGTAGTGTGGAATGCCCAATTCTAATAAAGAGGATGCAGGATATTGGATTGTCTGACTACTTCGTGACCTGGACGGCTGACTTCATACAGGACATAAAATTTTACTGCACACAAAGTGGAATTTCATTGGGAAAATTCAAACAAAAGTGCGGGGTTCCTAAAGGCGCAGGTTGTCTCCCCTGTAGTTTAGCATCCTACTCAGCTTCCTTCCTTATCATCACTATATAAGCACGTACGTTTACGCTGATGATATAGCATTTTTTGCTTCAGCAAGTGATATTCAGTCACTGTACGAACGCTTATAGGAATACTTATGCGAGCTAGAAGCATGGCTGGACAGTATTCGCTTCTCCCTTAATGTAAATAAGAGTGCCGTTCTTGTCTTTCCTCTACAAGACCAAGTTACTATATCGATTTTTTTACCGCCATTCCAGTATCCCACAAGTGGAAAAAGTCAAGTACTTTGGAATTATTTATGATGAAAATTTTAATTGGCATCATCATATTCAACATATAACTTCAAAAGCTTCTCGTGCAATGGGGATATTAAGAAGGATAAGCAATAATCGACGGGGCATGCCCAGAGCCACACTCATTATCATTTACCGCATGTATATCCGACCTATACTAGAGTTGGCTGTGTGTTATTCTCCGGCGCCGCGGCTTAAAAGCTACGTCCGCTAGCTTTGCTGGAACGGGAAGCGCTTCACTTATTTCTGGGGCTACCAAAGTTTGTAGCCAACGCTGTGCTCTACAAGGAATCATTATAACCTTTCCTTGAAATGAGATTTCAAATACACACCATTATACTCACTTAATTATAGCAACCGATGCTTCGCAGAGTGAGAAAAATGCAGGAGTTGGAATTTTTTCATAATCATTGGATTGGTCTTTTTCTATTCGGCTTCCCGACTTCACTCCAATATATCTAGCGGAATTCCTAGCTGTTGTCCTAGCTTTACGAAAGCTACAATGTTCCAGGACAACCGCGGTAATAATCACAGATTCTTTGTCGCTGTGCACCTCACTTACTGCGCCCGGCGAGTCACATATATTAAAGACTTTGTACTCACTGCCTCCAATCATTCGCGGGGATTACGAATAATATGGGTACCTGGGCACAAAGGCATATTTATGAATGAGGTGGCAGACAGCTTGGCCAAGGCTTCTATCAGCGGCCCGGTGCTTACCCTTCTTCCAACGATGGGTTTTATCACGTCTGTCAGCTTCAGAAGATACATCCTTTTAACATCAAAATCAAATATTTAATCATCCTTGGAACTACACCACTTACAATTCCCTTGGAGCAGAAAAGTTTGCAAAACAAGACAAACGGAATTCACATTAACGAGACTGCGTTGTCGAGTCCCATCTCTAAATCTTTACATGCACCGATATGGTATGGCAATATCCTCATTGCGCCATTTTTGCAACTGATTAGAGACAATCCAGCACTACTTAGTGGAATGCCAGCGTTTCTCCTCCATGAGAAGTGATTGAGTTAGAACTTTATTTAGATCCTGAGGGGAAATCAATCCGGCGGCTCCACCCAGGTCGGGGCCGGTAGACTGAGTCCTTCGGCGACAGCCCGGGCCCTCTGGACAGCCTTGGGCTGAGCGATGAGCTCTGTGCTTCTGAGCGCTGAGTCCCAGGAAGACTGGTCGGGAAAGTCCGTGCTCGCGTTAGCAGAGTACATCCAGAGCATGTGTTCGAAGTTGTATTCGTGGCCGCAGTGTGGGCATTCAGTAGGAAGGTCAGGATTTATCCTGCTTAGTGTTGTTGGTGTGATGTATGTCCTAGTCTGCAACTGTCTGTAAGTGACGGCCTGTGCTTTTTTCAGCTTTCGGTGAGGAGGAGGAAAAATTCTTCGTGATAACCTATGATTTGAAGTGATTTCGTGGTATGATACGAGCGGGTCTTTGTTGTCTAGGTCCCTCCAGGCTGGGTTGAAGGGACAGGGTGGACCGCAGACGCGGAATGTGAGCTTTCACGCAAGTTGGTGTGCCCGCTCGTTCGGATTACAGTCAGGAGGTCCGGAAATGTTGCCCATGTCAGCCGGGAACCATGTGATGTGTGGGGACGTGAGGTTGTCTCCTCCCGTTTTTTGGAAGAAGATGGTGTTGATAACGGTAGCTGCTTTCCTAGAGACGAGGGCCGACGAGATGGTTCTAATAGCTGTTCTTGAGTCCGAGTAAATGACTGACGCTCCTTTGCAGCTTGGAAGGGCCACCGCAATGGCCATTTCTTCTGCTTCGTGAGTGAAATTGGTAGCTACCGTGGCTGCGTTGACGAGTGAGCCATGGGCGTCCATCACAGAGACCGCGTAGGCGCCTTGATTCCAATATCTGGCCACGTCAACGAAGAGGACTTGCGTTTCGTTACGTTTGATGCTGTCAAGGATTGCCTTCGCTCTCGCTTTTCTCCGCCCTTTGTTGTGGGTGGGGTGTATGTTTCGTGGGATGGGGTCAACGGTTATTGATTTCTTGGTGTTTGTGCATAGTTGCGACTTCTCTGGTGGCATGAAGAGGGGCTGTGTGCCTGCTTCTAGTAAAAACTCGATGCCCGCCCTTGTGAGTGAGAGCCGACTAATTTAGGAGTTTCGCTGTGCCTCAAAGAGTTCCAGAAGAACTTCAGTTTGGCCTAGTTGGTATTTAATGCAAATCATATTGACCGCAAAAAAGACGGGGACAGCGGAAGAAAACACATAAACAGCACAGGCGGTAACTTTCAACTGTTTTATTCATAGCAGCCAGTGGGCATATATAGTCTTTTTTTTTGATAATTGGTTGCCACGCTAAGCTGATGTGCATTCTTGTTTGCCGCGATCTGCGCATGTTCCTTTTGCCTATATATGCCCACTGGCTGCTATGAATAAAACAGTTGAAAGTTACCGCCTGTGCTGTTTATGTGTTTTCTTCCTCTGTCCCCGTCTTTTTTGCGGTCAATATGATTTGCTCAAAGAGTTCGATTACCGTGTTGTGTGGCCCCAATCGGAAGAGTCGTTCCGTGCTAGTGTTTCTAGGGAGGCTTAGGACCTTTTTCGATCCGTTCTGATTAGTGTATCAGTTTCATTCTGCTCCATCTTCTTGCAATTGAGGAAGGGGGCGGCGTAAGTTACGTGGCTGATGAGGAAGGCGTGAAATGCTTTCATGAGGTTGTCCTCTGTCAGTCCGTCCCTTTTGCTGACGACCCATGATATGACCCTGGTGAAGTTGAGGGTACTCTTTGTGATGCGTTTTAGTGCCTCCGCATTGTCGTTGCTGTAAGCCCCAATGAATATGCCTAGGACCTTGATTGTGTTACACATGGGGATGTTTCCTTCGTCCCTGGTGTGCAGGTGAACGGGGAGGGAGCTAAGGGGCTGTCTAAACGTGGGGCCTTGTTTGCACAGAAAGAGCTCCTATTTGCTGGGGGAGAGCTTCAGTCCCGTGTTTGCAAGAAAATCTTCCGTGGTTTCCAGCGTTTGCTGTAGAATCTGCTCCAGAGTGCCTAGCGGGCCACTCGTGGACCAAATGGTGACGTCGTCGGCGTAAATCGCCTGCCCTACCTTCGGGGCTTTCGAGAGTTTGTTTGCAAGATCGTGCATTGCGATGTTGAAGAGAAGCGGCGAAAGCAGTAACCCTTGCGGGGTACCGATGTTACCTGGCAAGTGCTTTCTGCTTCTGATTTGTCCGACGTTTATGGTGGCCGTTCGGTTATCCAAAAACGATCGTACGAAATTGTGGAAATTTACTCCGAGATCTAAAGTGAAGATTTCGTTGAGGATGTGCTCGTGCCTGACCATGTCGAAGGCCTTGGCTAGGTCAAGCGCCAGGATGCCTTTTACATCTCTGGATTTGGTGTCTATAACGGCGTTCCTGATGAGTAGCATGGCGCCTTGTGTGGATAGTGCTTTTCTAAAGCCTGTGAGATTGTGGCGGAATAGGCCATTTGCTTCAATGTGCTCTCCAATTCTATTGTGGATGGCTTGTTCTGCGACCTTCCCGAGGCACGACGTAAGGGAGATGGGTCTCAGATTCTCTGCTTGAAGCCGTTTTTCGGGTTTGGGGATGAGGGCTACATTGGTACTTCGCCATTCGTCCGGCACCCAGCCTTCAGCCCATACCTCGTTAATTTTGCTCGTAATTATTTGTATGGCTTTGCCATCTAGATTTCTGAGTAGTTTATTTGTTAGTTCGTCTGGGCCGGAGGCCAAGCGTCTGGTTAGGTCATGAAGGGCGTGCACAATCTCGGAAACTTCGAAAGGACGATCCAGCGATAGTTGAGGAGTCCCCTTGTACTCGCGTGTCGGGTCGTCCGACGGGACAGATTTGCGCTCTACTGGTAGGTAGATGTCTGCCAGGGCGTCAGCAAAGTCTCGCGTACTCGTGCCTTCTTTCGTGTGAAGATGAACGAGCCTTTCGATCGTTAGTCGAGCATAACTCTTGGCCGGTTTGTTGATGTCGGCGAATAGGTTCTTAAGAAGGCTCCACTTGCTGCTCCTTCTCATTTTACCGTCCGCCTCATTACACACTTCATCCCATTGCTGCGCATTCAAATTTCTTGAGTGTTCTTCGGTCTCTTTGTTGATTTTCGTTAATTTAGACCTCAGCCTCCTGTTTAGCTTCTGCTGTTTCCATCTTTCTCTTAGCACGTTCTTGGCCTCCAGGAGGTGTGCGAGTCTGGAGTCCATGGGCGGCACCTCCAGATCCACGCTTATTTCTTTAGTGGCATTGGCCACCGTAATATTCAGATTTTCCAGGAGCTCTCCGAAGGTTTCTCCTTGTTTGTCCGCATTACCCCTCATTCTTCTGAAGAGGTCCCAGTCGACGTAGGTGTAATTCTTGGGAGAAGTGGGTGTGACGCGGACGTGGATTTCTAGGATGGAATTATCACTACCAAGGTCCTCTATCAGGTTGTTCCACGACCCGTCAGCGTTCCTAAGGAACGCCAGGTCCGGGGTGGTGTCCCTCTGAACCGAGTTGCCTCTGCTTGACGCAAACTTTGAGTCCGTGATGAGTTGCATGCCTACGGTGTCCGCACACTCGGCAAGGTTAATTCCTTTCCTGCCATTGGTGGCGTAGCCCCAGACGGTGTTGTGCGCGTTGAAGTCCCCGGCAACAATCAGTGGCCTGTCCTTGGCTTGCGACGCGACCGATTTGAGAAGTTTGTTGAAGTTTCCAAGTCTGTCAGTCGGGGAACTGTAGACGTTTAATATGTAAAGGTTGGTCTTTAAAGCCCGACTGGGGATGATTTCTGTGAGCATGCATTCCAGGCCTTTTTTGTACGTCGGGGCGCCGCTTTCCACAAAGCTGACATCTTTGCGGATGAGAGTGGCAACGCCCCTGGATTGTTTGAACTCGGGGACCAGGGTCGGCCTGGAAACCCTGTACCCCAAGAAGGGCATGTTTTGAATGTTCTTTTCCGCCCCGCATCCTTGTAGGATGATGACATGTGGCTTTTCTTTACATGACCTGAAGAATTGCGTCAGGTTTAATTTCTTTTTGTTGAATGAGTCACAGTTCCATTGTCAGATCTTGAAATATTCTGGTGCGTTATCCATTGCACAGGTTTGGCATGGCTCCATTTATGCTGGGCTCACTCATTGAGCCTGGCGGCTTGGAGGGTGCGGGCGGCGCAGGTGTGGGACCCAGCGCAGGCAAGGGCCCTGGATCCGGCGTGGGCATTATTTTCGTGGTTTTGGTATGAGCGATTGGTATTTCTAGGCGGTCGAGTCTGCCGCCTTTGAGTGATTATCTTTGAGTGATTTGAGTGATTACCTCCTTAATTTCAGTAATTGCCGATTGAAATACGTTGTGCTTGCTCTTCTGCTTCTTGCTGCGCTTCTTAGCTTTGTTGTAACTGACGGAGGCGTCAGAAGGAGCCTCGCTGACATCAGCCATAGACGCGTCCACGTCGGATGTGTCATCGGCTTCGATGACGAAGGCCCTGCGTTTGCGTGTGCTACACGATGCGACCATGGTCCCTGACGATTGAGGAATGAGAGTCGGTGTGTTGTTTGTTAAGATACGGCCTTCTAGCGTGGCTAGGGTTGCCCTGAGTTGAGCTAGTTCCTGTTTGAGTGCTTTGCTTTGCTTCTCTAGCATGTGTACTCGCGGGTCTGCCACGTGCTCTGACTGTGCCTCACCTGGCCTTGAAGTTGGCGGTGCAGAACCGTTGTTGCCGACCATGTAGGCCCATGTCATTTTCTTGCCGGGCCGCCTGGAGCTGGATCTCGACCGGGATCGGCCCCTGGAGCGGGAGCGCCCTCTAGATTGGGAGCGGCCTCTGGATTGGGAGCGCCCTCTGGATTTGGAGGGTCGTTTAGATTGAGAGCGCCCTCTGGATTGAGAGCGCCCTCTGGAGTGGGAGCGCTGCTTGGCAATGGAGCCACCTGCCGGATCCTGCTGCATGGCCCCTGGGTCATTGACCTCGTACGGGTTGGCATCTCTGTCGGAGCGATTTCGTCTTCTTCTCCAGCGTCTTCGCACGACGTATGGGATGTGAAATCTTTGCCTGCACGAACGGTCGCCCGTGGGGTGATTGCCCTCGCAGAGCTTGCATTTCGGGGTGCAGTTGTGTAGCTCTGCAGCGCCCTTTACGAGCGCTTCTCCGCAGTTGTGGCATTTCCTTCTCTATTCTTTGCTGCTGTGGCATACATCGGCCCTGTGCCCGACCCGGCCGCAGGCACGACAAACGTCGACTTGTTGTTTGTAAAGCGAACATGGCAATAGGGCCGTTCCGCACATGACGTTGTTTGGGACTCGAAGTCCGTCGAAGAGGATCACAACGACATGCGTGTTTTTGATTCGCTTGACCTCAATGGCGGTCGGGTTCATTTGATTTACAATCATGCTTTTGAGGGCATGCTCTTTTATCGAGGGGTCAACGTTCCTGATGACCCCTTTGCAAGTGTTTTCCAGCGCGGCCACGTATGCAGAGACCTCGAAAGCGCCGATTATTGTGTTAATTTTCTGGATGCCGGCATAAGCGACAGCGTTGGATGACACTGGAGTCGAAATCACAACAATATTTTGTACCTTGTTAGGGCAGATCGTGTCCTCCAATGCTTGTTGGTCGGTTAGTGTCGCGGCCTAGGTCAGAGCCCTCGCCAGCAGCACCAAGTCCGCCTTCGAAACGAAACCCTCCTCTGGGCCGCACAATGATCTTAATCTCGTCTCTCGGCAGCCGGGAGAGCCGCGAAGCGGCTACGACCCTCTGAACTGTCAAGCGGGAGGGGGCGTTGAGACCGTTCTTCGTCGCCGTGCTCGCCTGCGTCACGGCCTTTGCCGGATCCCGTCGTCGTCTGGCGCCTAGGGCGGTGGTCCACCCAGCTCCACCGAAGTCTTCCGGATTGATGTCCATGCCTTCAACCGTCACCGTTTCGGGCATCTTCGCCGTCTTTTCAGGGCGACAGGGGCCTTACGAGGTCGATCCCGCCTCGAAAGTGCTGTACTCGAAACTAACCCTAGCCCCGTACTCGTAACTAACCCTTGGCACCGTTTCGCACACTCAAAGTTCAATAACTCGCCGAAAACTTCACTCACCCCAACGAAAAAGGTATCGTAGGAAAGCTCGCGCGAAACTGGCTTAGAAAAGACCGAAATATCGGTGGCGAACACAAAAAATGTTCGAAAACATTCAAAGCAGCGTAAGCCGATGCAGCCGCGTCTGCGCTCATTTGCAACTTCCTCTTCCTTCCTTTTAAGAAACTACATAAAAAGTTTAAGATATAGACAATAAAACTGTGTGTAAGTGCAACTGCAGAGTGAACACACTTGAGTGGTTGAGTGGCCGGCTGCGGAATGCGACAGCGTCCGCAGCTGCTACCTCGAGGTAACTCCTAAGTTCCACGTTTGTTTTTCCTATAGTCCGTGGACCTGGCAAGCGGCATGATTATGCATCGCCTGATTGCAGAGTTGGCCCGACTTTGACTTTTTGCAATAGATGCCGGCCAGCTATACTGAAGTGAGATTCCGTCTCCTCATGTATTCAGCACTCGTGTGCATCTTATGCGCATGCGCTTGTATAATGTTCTGATTGTTGCATTTGCAGTGATGCAAGCGTTTTTTTTTAATTGTACACCATAGTCATATAATCAACTTTGTGTTCAAATGTACAAAATGTGACCATCCAGTAATCGCTTAGATAGCCTGTAGCATCGACATAAAATATGATGTTCATCCAATTAACTTGTTGGAATCAACGTGAGCAAAGCTTTCACGCAACGGTCAATTCTATAAAACTAAATGCAACGTGCAAAATTCTTTATTTTCATCTTTGCTTGTGCACTGCACAGGTCACAACTTTCATGGAATGTATACATGGCTCGGTGAACTCACTCAACCGCCAGTTCACTAAGACTTGGAGCGACCCGTGAGGTGAAAATCGTGTGAGCCTGACTGAGTAGAAACTCGGCTCAGTAGAATATTGGTGAATATTAGCCAGAGCAAGCTCGGCTGAGTAAAATGTTGGTGAATAAGAGTCAGAGCAAACTGCGCTGAGTATAATTTCGGTGAATGAGTCAGAGAAAGCTCGACCTAGTAAAATATTGGTGAATATGAGTCGGAACAAGCTCGTCTTTGTCCGCGTTAGCAAAGGTGAGTAGAATTTCGGGGATTCTGCACACGCGCCATGAAATCACACCATCGAATAGAACAGTAAGCAGCTTCATCTCACAATCTAACAAAAAGAAGATTGAGATAAACAAATGTCATGCTGTCTTTGTATTGGGCGCGAGGACTTACGGAGTCGCCATCTGTCGGAAGCGCCTCCCTTGTGTAGTATGAGGGATCACGCAGCACGCTCCTCACTGGTTTGGCTTACGGCGCCTAATAAAAATACCACGCGGCAGCCCTCCTGTACATTTCTGTAAGTACTCTCAAAACAAGGGAACCTTATTGCTGTCGAAATAATGATCTTGGGCAAACTGAAAGCACTGAAGCGTTTACAGACGCCATCTCTTTACATAATACGTACAGTGAAAGCCACTGCGCGCGGTCACCGCGATGGAGTCTCCCGAACCGGCTTGCGTGAAAGGTCGGCGATCGCTGAGGACAAACTATGTGAAATATGTTCTTATAGTGGGTGGTCTGTATTACCAAGTGCGCATAACAGAACGAAGCGTCAATGCATGCAGCGATCGCACGGGTTCACGGCGACCGACTGTGTGTCTGCATGCATGTCCGCGTACAATGTTTCTCTTTCACTGAGAGCGTTTTCGCACCATGCTGTGAGCTTTAGGGCAACATTGGACCATGTGTTGTGGGAGTGTGAAGCCATCGGCTCCTCCTCCAGCGAGGATAGGTGGGCTGCGCTCTTGGGCAGCCCCGAACTCAACGACCAAACCCTGGCCGTCCAGAGTGCCCGCGATCGGGCCGTCAAGCTCGGCATTGCGGTCCCTACGTGGGACTAGCCGGGTGGCGCGGGGTCTACCCTGCGTCTTCTCTGGACCGAAATAAAGTTACTTCACTCACTCACTTCGTTTCAACAAGGGATTTCGACGCCTACGGCGACTGTGATGTGCCGGCGCGACGATTCAATATTTTGTTCTTCTAAATTCTTGGACGTTTCAATATTATTTCTACAGTTGTGTTGTACTGTATGCACTTAGTGGACAATTTCGCGCTGCTTCTTTTTCGTAATCCAGTGCGTTAATTCATAACACAAACCATGCCATGTCTTTGTTTAATGCGCTTCTTACCACTCCCTTGCCATTCCAGTAATCTTGCCAGTGTCTAGCATCAACAAATTCGTAGACAAAATCGTCGTGATATTAGCCGAGCAGCGAGAGCGAGTGAACGTCTCAGTGTGCGTTTTCTGCTGCTCACCGAACATCACAATCCCGGCGCCGTAGCAGAAATATTCCTCGCGTCTGTGCTTGCTGCATACCCGAGTTGCAGCTGATGGCTCTGTTTCTAAGTTTCATAGTTATATGTTTCGCGAGCCAAGGTTCACACAGCTTCTTGTCCTGCGGCTACGTGTGAATAACGCTGACACCGGGCTCCGTTGTGTACGTCCGGCACTGCGGCACCGAGCAGTAGCCTACCATGCTGCACGCCTCCAAAGGCAGCCACTACCTATTATAGTGATTTCAAATGTTGTCAAGCAGACACCATATAGGCGGGAAAGCCTCACCACTTAATCACAACCGCAGCACAGGTGGGACTTTAAAACTTACGTTTTCAGCTCGCTTCGCTGCTTCCGAAGCAGCCGACGCGGCCGCTGTGTTCACGTGATCCCTCGTTCCACGTAACGCCCACGGCGGCGCCAGCTTTCCCAGTGGCGGAGCTCGCCCCCCTCCCTATCTTGCAAGTTGCATGATACTTATGTTATAGCGGCAGTAATTACGGGATATGGTTATACGAGTTTATGACGCCTCTAAACTCTATACACGTAAACCCATTAGCAATATTTCCTCCGTCTTGTTGGGCACGGTCTATCAATAGTTATGCGCCTCCACATTTGATCAGCTGTGCACGTGCAAGAAGCATCCGAACTTGATAAGATGCTATCATTCGCAGGAAGGGATGCAACCAAATTACTTCACCGCACGATTTTTATTTGCTTTTCGTCAATATGTTATCTAATGCTTATAAAAAACAAGGTGCTTGACTGCTTTACACATCGTTGCACGTCTTTTACAGGAGTTAGAAAAAGAGCGAGAGATGCAAAGAGAAGGAAAGATGTTTATGGCGTAGTAGTTACTCAAAATACTTCGATATGCTATGACGAGCATAAGCAAAATAAACTCAATGCACTGGAGTAAGTGCAGCATGCGATTACATTTTAAAGCGAGGGTTAATATAGGTGCAGCAAGGATACAAAGTCTAGAACGCATCGAAGCTTTGTTGTTTTCTGTGCAGGAAGAAAAATTCATACCACCTTTTCACCATTATCTCAGCATTTTATGAAGACCAAAAAGGCCTGCAAGCAAGGTGGGTGGAAATAAAAGAAACACAAGAAATGGTACAACAAAGACGGAAGCTTATTCTATTTGACAATTAGTTGTGCGTGACCCCATAATGATAAAATTTTCACAATAAAATATTCGATATTCGTGTGTCTAGCGAGGACTGTTTTACGCAATCCAAGAGTGAGAATGATAATTGTATATGCAAGATTTAAGATGTTTGTTTCTGAAGGCAGTTCTTATCATTTGTGAATAAAGTATATTATGTGTCTTCAATATACAGTTTTCCTCTTTCTTTCTTTCCGTCTAAAAATAAAGTGACTAAGCAGCATGCAGTTTACTTGTTTTAGACCCGACCAAACATCACAAGGACAATAAGGCAGGTCATGTTGCGATACACGTAAAAAACAATGTCTCCAGTCACGTAATCTAAGGAAGGTATGAAAGAATGTTGCTTCCTATGGTGGTGTTGACTGCGGGGAACCAGCGGCTCCCCCTTATTTGTTGCGTCAGCTAAACGTGTCTTGCTTTGGAACCGAAGCATATGCACTTATAGGTTGCTGTCACTTTAAGGACAGCACTAATTTTCCGAAGCCATAGTACCCACGACACGCAAAGAGACACCCTGCAAGCGCAACGAACCTAGGCGCGGAGACGCCGATGGCGTCGACTGTCTGGCCCATCCGACTAGCGTGACGTCACACCGGCGTGTGGAGGCCTTATATTTTTTCTAGTTCTAGGTGACTTTGACCGAGCCGCACCGGCCATGCATCCCAGCATTCCTCGCTCGGAGAGGGCAGAATGACGCAACGCCGGGAGTGCACGAAAGCGCGCTCACCGCTGCGGCTCAGTGCGCATGCGCGACGCATTCGCATCACATCGCGAAACGCCGGCGCGGTTGCCGCCGATTGCGGTTGCCGCCGATTGTTGTATAGAGTGTCCAACTTTTGCCCAGCTCACCATCGCCGACGCAACATAGCTAGCTACAGCCGACGTGGGGTGCTTTAGGCGCCGGTTTCTGCGGCGAGCGTCGGCGTCGGCGCAACCGAGCGAACGAGCACAGTGAAAGCTGAAGGCGAACGCGGAGCGCAGCGGGGGATGAAAGACGCGAGGAGGAAAGTGGAGGAGGAGGGTATGGCAAAAGGATGAGAAGAAAAGCGTGGCGGGGCGACGATGACCACGAGATGGCACCAGAGTAGCGCGCGTAGTTTTAGATGTCCGCCGGAGGCGGCAGCTGTGAATCGCACCCACGCGTAACTCCACGAGCCGTCTCTCGCAATCTCCAGATTAGCGAGGCAGTAGCGCCACACTTCACCCCGTTCGCAGCGTGCCGCACGAAACAGACAGAAAACACGTCTAGAGCTTCGCTCAGATTTCGTATTAGGGAATACCGTAATCATCGATGAATTTTTAGCTCTATATTTTAAGCATTAGAGCCACAGCAATATCTTGCATGCTGTATAAATTTCTTTTGAACATATATATCTTTTAGCCTGTTATATATTTCCTTTCGTGTCCTTGTTATCATCCTTCCAAATTGATAATTATAATCTTTCATTGAAGCTTCACTTTCTTTTAAATCTACCCTTGACGCAAAGGTACCGGCTAGTTGGTTAATCATTTTTATGTGGGAGAGCGTTAACAAAAAGCATAAGGTGAAGGAACGTAAGAGTCAATCAGCCACTGATCTCTACAAATATATAGTAGAGATCAGCGCAACCAGTTGTATTTTCACATATTCTGTACCCACATGGTTTTATTACTCAGCTACACACTATTATTTATCTCCGTTCATTCATTCTCTCCAACCTTTCAAGATATTTCTTATTTTAGCTCTTGTTCCTACCACCCGACTGATGTCCGGTACCCTACAGTGGGTACGCGCATTATTCGAGGCTGAAGAAGAACAAGAAAACGAAGCATGGAGCCCTACGTTCCTGGTAAGACCCAATCCACCTATTGCTGTTTGTTTATAGCGCAGAGTCCCTGTAGCCTCGTCGATTTTTCATAACTACCAATAAAAGAAGGAGCAGTGGGCGTTAAAGTTAACTCGCAGGACGGTTAAACGTGTGTAACGCGAATGTTTAGGCCTTAGGCTGTGGTGTTGGCTAGGCATTCCCACTCCCGGTCTCTAGCTCAATGAATCGCTCTGGGGTTTGAAATTCCTGCTTCTTCTACGGAATTTAAGCATAAAGGATGGTTATACAGTTCTCGTTTAAACTGCAATGCTCCTCTCCTATTCTGGAACACTCGCCGGGTTTCCAGGCATGCACTGACGCAGCCGACGGCTCTATGACGACGAAAGCATCACAATCAAATGACGATCGATTCTTATTATCCATTCATGAAATAGTGTCACGACAACAGCGGGATGACGGCGGCATGGGGACAAAAGGATGACGATCGTCGAGTATACGATGGTGATGGCGTAACGACTACAGTATGGCAACGACTGTATGACGATGATGGCGTCACCGCGATGGTACGACAACCATCGGCTAACAATGACTGTATGACGACGACGTAATGACGACGATGGCATGAGAAGGCCGGAATCATAGAGTATCTCACTACATTACCTAGAGGGAAATCTGGCGCTGCTGCGCTGTGGTATGCATGGGAATGCCGGTATATTGTGGATTCGGATTGGCATCGTTCTCGTAGAGATAGGAAACCTTGAAGACGCGCTTGGCAAGTACCGTTCCGTCTGTCACAATGATTCATTTTCTACTAAAACAGCATGTGAAAAGCTGTTTTAGCTTTATTATTACGCGAAAACATGTTTTGTTTAACTATGAGAACTTGTTATCGTGTGTACGACTAAATGTTACGCAAAAAATTACCGACGATTACGTTACTTCCTAATGCGAAATTTGAGCGCAGCAAATAAGCTGTTTCACCTTTTCGATAGATTGAGGCAAAGAAATCGAGCAACACATGTATGCGCTATCACAGAATTTTTTTTTTATTTTTCACACGTATTCCTTTAACAAAGACTCCACTAACAGTTCTTGACAGTCATGAAGGAAGCTTTGTGGTCGGAGAAATAGACTGATATATGTTCGACTTGGTACACCAATGCTTGATTCTCAAAGACGAGATCTATACTAGTGCCTCGCGAGGTTGTCACAGCCGTGGGACGCGTTACGAGCGAGGGGAACGGGATGTTCTCCCGCATAAGTGTTAGGAAATTGCTGTTTGTCTTTATGTCAACATTAAAGTCCCCCACTACTAACATCGGTGTGGATCGATGGACGGTTAATGCGAGTTGCAGGAAGTGCACGACGTCTTTCGTGAGTGCGGCAGGGGCGAAGTAGGCAGCTACTACCAGCAAGCCGTTGGGCAACTTTGCGGCGCACAGTTCGCCAACTTCGAAGTTCGAGCCGGCGCTTTGACAACCGGAGACTCGCAGGAAGAGGTGGGAGGGGGGCGGCGTGTACACCCAGCGGCAAACGATGGGGGCAGAAGCGCGTGCAGCAAGCGGACAACACGATAAAGGGAGGAGGGAAGAGATAGCAGCGACTGACTGATGCCGCTGACGCCGATAGTGAGTCAACCCCAGCTGCGGAGTTGGTTTCAGGGACAACGCCGCCGATGCCGACACAAACAATATGATACCCTCGCTTCCGCAGCGCTAAGAACCAGGGGGGAGGGGGACCCTTTCCTCCTCTTTCTGCATGGCGGCGACGGTGTTCTATGCAGTCACGTTATCTTGACTCTCTAGCGGCGTCAGCGGCATCCAGTGGTATCAGTCGGTCGCTGCTAGCGCTGGGGGGATGAAAGGGGGGCGGAGCTGGTTACGAGGCCGACGACAACGCCGACGACAACGCCGACGACGACGCGAAACCCAGGAACGGACGCCAAAGAGCTGCGCTCTAAAAGTATCAGCGGGCCGCTAAAGTTGGAGGGCAGACGACAAGGTTCGCGCTCGCTTTGAAACGGTTGGTCGTCTGTTCTTGCTTTTCTTCACTTGGTCATGCATTGTGGGTGAGTGAAGATGTAATATGCGTGAATGGAAACATTTTATGAAGATTCTACTTTGAGAACGCGTTATTTGCGTAGCCATATCCACGTTTTAGACGAAGCCTCTTACAACACCAGCCAACAGGAGCCTCGCAGACACATGTACCACCATTCCCATGACGGCACGGTGCCCCCTTAAGAAACTCCCATAGACGGTGGCGCCAGATTACTCTCTAGGTGTTATAGTGAGAAACTCTATTGGCCGGAATAATCGCAGTTGCATGACGACAGCATGACTGCGATGGACTGAAGAATGAATGACCCCAACGGAGGAACGAATGCGATATGACGACGATGGCGTGACGCCGACTCTATGGCGAGAATTAGATTAGACGAGAAATGAAGAGAATAGTTCCGATGACGGCGTGAGATGGCGTGACGACGAGGGGGTGAATTTGGCGGTGTGACGACGATGGCTAATACCCGGTGGCCTGAAGACACATACCCGGTGCCATGAGGAAGCGAAGGTAGCGCGGAAGAACTAGGACAGAGAAGCAGAATAATTCACGAAGCTTTTCGTTCGTACATACTGTTTGCTATTAGCCGACCTCCTTCGCTAACATATTGGATTCACGACTGGCTGGCATCTATTCTTACAAACAGCCCCTCGCTCGCTGCTTGGTGAACTACTTACTTATTGTCTGTGGCGCGTGCCGTGGTACAAGCTCTGGTGCGCGCGCTCCGAACGCCCAGCTGTTAGAGGGAGCCTGGCTCCGCTAAAAAAATAGCCTTGGCTGTTTGCGGTCTCAGTCCCGTTCGTTAGGACTATGGCCGAGTCAAACCCTCGTATTAAGTACCCACGACCCCACAGTACCATCCGACGTGGGACTGCGATAGAATGCATTGACTGTCGTGTGACCTTTCAGCTCGGTATAGCGAAACGGTAGATGCACATCTTCCACAAGTGTTGAAGAGCAGCTGAAATTAAAAGCCGGGCTACCATGGCTGTTGAACTCTTTCTCGGTGGCACCTTGCGCGGGCATTCGGCCGCTAAGGCTTCGCATGCGTTGAGGTCTACGTCCTGGCAGCCCCTCAGGTTAAGGACCTCAGTGCACCTGGAAGATCTGGCAAGGACCACATCTGACTGAGTATACCAATGAGCATCACGCCAGGGTGTGAGGTGTCGTTACACAGGCGTCTGTCAGAAACCAGCGGCGTCTTCGAAGAGGGAGGGGCAGTATGGGAGCTCGGGTCCATTCAGAACAGTAGCAGGAACATCACCACCAAAGAAGGTAGAATCTGGGACCGTACTCAATCACAAAATGTTTTACGCTCAAAGCGTTCGTGCGAGCCAATAGTGAAGTAGGACATATTATTAGCGAACGCGATCAGCCAATGAAAAACAGCACTTCAGAGCGAAAAGCTTTGTGAATTCGGCCCCTGAAGCATAGCGCATGGCTGGCCACGACCAGCTAGCCTGGCTTCAGACGCGGGGCTTCCCCACGAGTTATCGTGGGATAACTTTTTCAACACGAAAGTGTTCTACGCTGAACACTACCGAAAGTATAATCGGTGTAGATAGGGCAATCATTATCAGACAATTCCATGAGATGTCAATACTTTGGATGCCTAATGGTAAAGTTGGTTGGCATAGAAATATTAGAAAGGTTTGGTTTATTAAGAAATTGTGCCCTTCAGGACGTGCATTTGGTTTAGGGATGATGTTCAGCTTTCATTTAGTTTATCCCCGAGTAATTTCGTAGACAATATGCCCGGAAGCCTGAAAACCTATGAAAGTAGTGAAGATGGTTGAGCTTAAAAGTGTATATATAGTCCTACTTTGCCGTTTCGCGCGTACCTAATGGTTAGAAAAGGATGCATATAGGCATAAAAATACTACATAGTTTCGCTTTATTAAAAAAATGGCTGTGGCTTAGGTAAGGTTAAGCCCAGGATGCGAAGCATACTAGCCTTTATTTTAGTTGTTGAACCACTGTTTAGCCTGGTGAACTGCTGTTGCTTGGCTATATTTGGTTCGGCTAGACGAAGAAACAACTCATGCATTACTTCTTCGCCTTCAAGAGTGGAACGCGACAGCGTTCCCGTCGACCCGCCAAGGGGTGTAAGACAATGGGCTACAGGGCAGCGACTACGCGCCCCGCATTGGACGCGGTGAGCGTCGAGCAAAGCAGCGTTCGGCGCGGCAACGAAATGTGCGCCTGAGCAAGAGACGCACGCCTTAGAAACAGCGCGTTTCTAAGGCAACACCGCATTCACTAGAGGCGCTTTTGTACCGCTTTGAAGCGTTGTACTCGTGGCTCAGTGGTAGCGTCTCCGTCCCACACTCCGGAGACCCTGGTTCGATTCCCACCCAGCCCGTCTTGCAAGAGTTGAGCCAAAGCCACTTCTCCTCTGTCGTGACGTCGCGGTGTCACGTGATTTCATGGTCACCGCCGCGCCTGAGGAGCTGGGTTGAGCCCTCGTAATATGCTTCGCATAAAACATTGTCATCTTGACAACGTTCATTTGTTGCAATTAGGATATTTAGACGCACTCTCGCATCACACGGGCTGACCGTCGCGTCGTATGACGCCTGGTAGCCTTCGGGCTGCTGTTTACGCTGGGTAGCACCACATGTCGCGCGTGCTTGCTACCGTTGTCTGTGTTTCGCCCCTGGAGCCTAAGTTCATATAATCAAAGACCGCATAATTGTGGATTTGTATCTGTTTCAATATACACGTTTCAATTTTGTGTTATGACCAATTCTGTTCGAAGAGGCATGAACCAATGTTTTTGTGAAAATGGGCCCTGGTTACCAAGATTATGACAGCGGGCCCCTGTCCAAACAAGTCAATGTGATGTCACCGCCGCATAGAACGTTGCCTCTTCTTTAGCCCGCCGTAGCAACGGCTGTGCTATAGACAGTGAAATAGGCAGTGAAATCAACGCTCCACCAGTTTTGAGTGCGTGGATGGCACTGGTATATGCTTTGCGAGTCGAATTCACAAAACTCCTCAGTTCATCAGTCCTGTTCACCTTTGGCCAGCCGCTTTCGCTGACAATACATGTCCAGCATCACAGTCAGCTCGGCTAACATTAGCGAGGACATCGCGTGTATATATGGTTACGCCTGTCACTTCCTCGGGTCTTCGTTTACTTTCCTGGGCGTGTATCCCGTGCAGGGTGAACATTTGTAAGTTTTACGGCATCTTTAAAAATCGCCTGCTGCGGACAACATGATTCTAGTCCTTGAGCTGTATTATTCAGAGAGGCGTACACTACTGGCACGGGAAATTGAAACAAACATTGAAGTACTTGCCAAAATGTTCAATAATGAACTACTTAATTACTTTTCAGCACATCTGGCAATTTAAGAATTACAACCAGTGAGTTTGCAAACCGTATCCCCTTGAAATGAATTTCTGGAGCCTTACGCAAAGTGCCTCGAGCGGCCAGTCGCGCGGCAGTTCTGCGTGCATTCGCGGGCTTCTTTCACGCTCGGAAAAACACTTTTATGTAGCCTGTATTGAGCAATAGAAAGCTTCACCGGGAGTCTTTCACGTTGCTCTACAATTTCCTCAATTACATCTTTCATCTAATTATAATATTTGATAAGTTGATTAAGTAATTAAGACCAATTAGGTAATAAGACGGTAATAAGACAATGCAAAAAATAATCTGCGTATCTCCAAGCGACGGCAAACAGCATTACCTTGGCTCGGTCCAGCTACGTGGCATTCGCATATTTTTAAATTTCGGTGCATGATAGTTGAGGCACCCGGTATATAGTTTATGTATACATATCTATTATATTTTGTATAGTTTCCATAGAGTTGTATAGTAGTAGAGTAAACTGTTTTTTTTTTTCAGTATACTTGCTTGCTGATTTTTATCTCCATGCGATCATTGCATGCTTCTGCTCGTCGACCTGCGTGTTGAACAGCGTTAGGAGCAAAGGCCTTCGTTAGGCTATATAGCCTTTAGCTTCTGCTCCCGCTGTTGTGACCAGAACAAGGCCAACTGAAACTGAGTAGCATTTTCTCCGGGCGCATTGAACAAGTGACGTTTCTCCACCGACTGAGAATGTCCCTGCAGCTGTACGCACGAGTCGTGGTGAAAGTGTAGCACGACATCCAAATATTTTCTGTCGTTATTAGACGTGTACATTAGCAGGAATCGCATGTAAAGCGTTACAAATATTCAGGAATATTGTTTTTTTGGGCCACTGAATCGTGCGAGCGATATACCTCCAATAGATTGCGGACTATATCAAAAAGCCCCATCTGTGTTACGTCTATACACTCTTCAACAAAATTACACCCTTTGGGTCGTATCTTGCCACACAATGATCTTCTTCTGCCTTGCTTGCATTTCCTTTTTTGAAAACGCTGCGCCGGCTACTATGCTGTCGAGAATGCTGTGTCATGCTGATAACATGCATGCCTTTCGTGACTTGGAAGTACCGGGCTCACAGCGTTAAAGAAATGAAATGCAGACGAAACAGATGGCGATTATCGTTGTGTAGCAAGATAGAACCCAAAAAGTGTAGTTTTTGCATAAGAAGGCATACACTCTACACTCTTAGAAAAATTTACACACTTTGGGGCGTATCTTGTCTCACAACAATAATCGCCATCCGTGTTGCCTGCGTTTCCTTTCTTCATCGCTGCGAGCCCGGCACTTTCCAGTCGCGAACGGCATGCGCGTCATCAGTGTAACGCAGCATTCTCGACAGGAAAGTAGCGAGCGCCGAGTTTTCAGGAAAGGAAACGCAAGCAAGGCAGATGACGATTATCGTAGTGGGACAAATGTACACCCCAAAGGGTGCAACCGTTTTAAGAGTGTAAAAAAAGTTTACACCCTTTCGGGGTGTATATCTGCCGCACAACGATAATCGTCATCTGCTTTGCTTGCATTTCCTCTCTTAAAAACGCCGCGCCCACCACTTTCCTGTCGGCAATGCTATGTCAGGCTGATAACGCGCATGCCGTTCGTTACTGGAAGTACCGGGATCGCAGCATTAAAGAAAGGAAATGCTGACGAGACAGATGACGTTTATTGTTGTGTGGCAAGATACGGCTCAAAGGGTGTACACTTTTCTTAGAGTGTAAGCTCAACAATTCCCACCTGTTAGGACTTCGTTCTAAAACAAAAGATCGTCAGCCATCTTGCCTGTCATTGCTTTCCTTTAACGCTGCGCGCCCGGTACATTTAGGTCACGAACTGCATGAGTGTTATCAGTGCTATAACAGGAAGGCAGCGAGCACAAGAGTTTATGCAGCTGTTTGCTGTTTTTAGATTTTATCAAAGGGACATCATAGGACCCTGATTTCACGTCTGCATAAAGCTCATGCATGCTATGGAGATGGAGTGCAGAATGTATTGCTGAGATCAGAGTTAGTTTGATCTTTAGCGGCCGAATGTACAAAGATTTGCGTTCGTAAAGGTGTTTGAGATAGGCCAGCCGCATTCGCTAATAATATGTCCAGCATCGGGGTTGGCTGTCGCTTTCTCTAACCAACGATTATAGAGTAATATCGTTTTTGTGAATACTGACCCGAAAGCTCGTTTTATTTTGAACAGAGGTAGATACATACTCTGTCATCCACCTAGCGTTCTTTCTTTTTTTTTTTTGCCAGCTTCTCACTCAGGCACAACTCTCGGAAACACATAGTCGGAATACAATCGCAGATGCTGGTTCTACGGCCATCAACACGTCCTTCTTGCCGGCGTTCTTGGTTTTTGATCGGGCTAAAGTGCGACGACTTCCACTTGGAGGTTGTGTTATCGACGTTCTACATGCGTATAAAAATTCATAGATTGGTATATCAGCGACACTGTCCATCGGTGGCTCGGTCAATCGTTAGCGTTGATTGCGCGCTCGCCTAAAGCGAATTCAGTCACACAAGGCGAGCTCGGTTCCATTTGGCAGCTGATACAAACACTTAGAAACAATACTGAATCGCGATAATTGTTCGCGTGCGGTCAGCACCACTGAAGTGCAGCCGAATGGTATTCGCATTTTTATATGACACGTCCGTTGCATTCCGGTTCCTGAAGTAACATGTGGCACATGGTGGTGGTTGCAAGTCGGAGGAGCTTCGATATAGAGTAGCAGCGCACGTTTAAAGACGATCAGCAGGAACAGCGCTTCGTCCGTTGCTTTCATTGATCGCATCCTGTGCGCTGCCGCTCTGTTTAGCTTCAACGTATATTACAACTGGCCAAAGCTTTAGGCAGGCCGTGCAGGCGCCAACTTTGCTGTACGTCAACGCCTTACGGCAGAAACAATTTCCTAGACTGACGCGCTTCGTGAGCAGGCGCTTAACACCAGCCTATAGTTCAAATTCTGGCAGACCGGCGTTTAGAGGAAAGATATACAGACAAGATAGACACGCATATTGCGCTTTTTTCGTGGTTGATTTCTGCACATTTCGTCTGAGCGGTGGTCTTCCAAAATTTGAAGTGCGCTGTACATCTACCAGCCAAAGTTTCTACACTGCTAACTTAGGTCATCGCACCAATTCTCTCCGACGTCAGGTAGCGGCATACACCAAATTCGTTGCCTGTACGCCTTAGACTAAAGTTTTGGCTGCTGTAGCAAGAACCCCCAAGTTGGCTGATAATTAATGCACGCGAATCTGGATGAAATGGAGGCCAATGAGCCCTGGAACCCGGTTATTAGAAAGGACTCGTGTACTATAGGCTTTGCAATGTAAATGCCTAACATGTCAGTGGGCCACGTCGTCATCCCTTTAGTGACCTGCTGCTCACGTAGGAGAAGCCCACACATCAGCTTAGTCTTAGCGCTTTTATCTGAAGGTACATTTGAACTAGTGACCACAGGCAAGATCTGAAACCCGGTGGTTGCTTTATGGATAACGTTTCTGAATGTTTAACAACGAAATGTTGAAACTGCTTTTACCGTTGTACATCCCTCTTTCTATCCCATCATCATCCCCCATGACACCTTTGTCCCCATTCCTCCTGCCTCTGTGCAGAGTAACAGGCTAGAGCACGCTAGCTCACGCCGGCCTCATTGCCTTCTTTCAGATAAATTCTCTCTATTTTTGTTCTAAGTACACGGGAGTTCTCCATCTTTCCCCAGGCGCAATTCGGTAGCAGATTGAACCCAAGTGACCTTGGCTATGCAACAAAACGCCACTGCCACTGAGTCACAGTGACGCGTGCTTAATACTAGTTGTAATAAACAGCCGAAATGTAACTTGGGCGGCTTCCTTAGCAAGTGTTCCGAGTGTGAGAATAGTGCGCAGATAAGAAACACAGCCAGATTCCTTTATAACGACGTGCTCGGGACTTCCACAATACTTCGTTGTACACGTCACTTTGTTGTAAAGGTCGCGCACCTTACCACTCACGACAGAGCAGGCTAAGCACGTACAACAAAAGAAAACCTTTCTGCAGCATGATTGGCAGCATTGAAAAGACTGAGTGAAAAAAAATTCTGTGCCCACTTTATCTGACAAAGTGCGACTACAGCCAAACCCATAGCACCGAGGTTCACAGCATGTTCCGTGGTGGAAGACAGGAGCTACTCATAAAGCTGCAGATCGTCGAATGCCTCTATGACCTCCCTGCCGTAGCAGTCTTTAGCACGCTTGCAGGATATTGATCAATGTAGCCTTCGTCGACATTCGCGTACTTTGCGCCTTAGTTGGCTCTGAAGACGTCGTCGGTCGTAGGTTACGATTACATTATCGCGTGGTCATGATCTGCGACGTATTCGTCAGCCGTCGTACCCACTGATGCGTCACAAGTGACGTGCGAGTTGGAAGACTCCTACAGTAGTGCAGCAGGGCTACTTCTGATATCGGCATGCTCGCCAACTGCGCCGCCAGAGTTGCCGATGACGCAAGCATATAGCGCCGCCCCCTTGGTGACGTCTGCGGAGGGCCTGGGGCCTGCACCGCACCGGTATACGGGGTCTTCGTTGTTAAGCAGCAAACGAGCCATCGAGGAAGCCGAATTTCCTTCTTTGTACAGGCAGCAAGTTCTTTTTAATGGTTTTCGCTGTTGTGCCGTTCACAATACATTTGAATAATAGGGATTCGGCCCCGGGCATAATCGATCCTTCGTTATACAGGTCATTTCACTGTGGATGCGGTGGACTGTATTCAAGCGAAGATGCAATATTATTATTTTTTCTGCTTAATAGCCATGTGGCTTTGTGTCTCGCTGTTCACCAGTGTTTCCATATTGTGAACTACTGGAATAAACGACTGTGGATGCTCTTTTCAGTGTGGTTATCATCAGGTTAATGCGCCAGGATTTAGGCAGGAACGTTACCCGTTTACAAGCGCGTGCGTTTTGGAAAAATGCAAGGCACGACCTGTCTACGTGTCGGCCTTTCGATGTTGCGTAACGGGTTCGTCGAGTCTCCAAGCCATCTTAGCAGAAAATATTTTCTGGCCCCCTTTTCAGGCAACGCGAAAAGTGATATTCTACTAATTAAATTATTTAGATTCGTGGGTGCTACGCGTCAAAACCACGATTTGATTGAGGCGCACGCTACTGACGGCGGCTCCGGAATTATTTTGGCTGCTTGGTCTTCTTTTTCCCGTGCACCCGTTGCACGGTACGCAAGCATTTTTTGCCTTCCGTCCTTATTGGAATGCGGCCACCGCGGCCGGATTCGTACCCGCGACCTCAGAATAAGCAAAGCAACGCCATAGCCGCTGGCTTACGCCGACCGGTATAAATACCGAATGACTATCCCTACGGGTGTCCGACCCTTGCTCTCAATTCCTTTTTGGTCCCACGGAGGGATGCATATGCTTCTTTGTTTTAAATCAGGAAGCAGACAAACTTACAGACCCCACATTGGTTATGAATAACCCATGCGTAAGGGTTCTGTGCTAGCCTGATCGAAGGCGTTCCGTCTTCGTTTATTTTGTTAATCGTGTTTAATTACGTATTGAATTGAATGGCAGGCATTCTCAGATCATGAACAGCAGGTTGCCACTATCCGTCAAGAGAAAGTGTATAACAGCTGTGTCTTACCGGTACTCACGTACGGGGCAGAAACCTCGAGGCTTACGAAAAGGGTTCTACTTAAATTGAGGACGACGCAACGACCTATGGAAAGAAGAGTGATAGGTGTAACGTTAAGGGATAAGAAAATAGCAAATTGGGTGAGGCAACAAACGCGAGTTAATGACATCTTAGTTGAAATCAAGAAAAAGAAATGAACATGGGCAGGACATGTAATGAGGAGGGAAGATAACCGGTAGTCATTAAGGGGTTACGAACTGGATTCGAAGGGAAGGGAAGCGTAGCAGGTGACGGCAGAAAGTTAGGTGGGCGGATGAAATTAAGAAGTTTGCAGGGACAACAGGACCACAATTACTACATGACCGGGGTAGTTGGAGAAGTATGGGAGAGGTCTTTGCCCTGCAGTGGGCATAACCAGGCTGATGATGATGATGAATCAATCGTATTGAATTAATATTGAAATTTATTTCTCTTCGCAGTTCTCGTACCAGACCTGGGAGATGAAGAGGAGTTTGCACCTTCTGAAATCGAGTACGGGGATTTCTTCAATTCATTCACTTAAGCTAGTCTTTTAGACTTACTAGTTTGGGCTAAGTGCATAGACTTATATTTAGTGAGGCGTCACATGAACCTAAGTTCCATCTCTTAAGAAATAACGGTTGAGGTTAATTGTCGCAGATAGCGTTATGAATAATGAAGTGGTTGTCATGCATGAATAATTTACCACTATTAGCCATTTCGCTAACTGCAAGTTGAGGCGAAATCTATGTTCAGTGGAATATATCCAGTACAATGTATGTTCAATACATCGTAAAACAAGCAGTTATGACCGCGACAGAGCTTGATTTCATCACAAGTGCTTCTTTTAGCGCGCCTCTAGGCATCATCTCTCGACCATTCGCAGCTGGATGCCATGGCACATAAATAGCGGAGATGGAGAATACAAACGAATAGTTAACTCGGCGTGAAAGACGACTTCAACTGCCCTGTAAAAAATTGCTGCGAACTTATTGTACCCTTTTATACCCTACAATTCTATGCAATGCAATCACTGCTGCCAGCGCTTTGGTACAACATTTCTCGTTTCTTTAAGGTGCTTAATGCAAGGCCTTCGAAAATGTGCTAGAAACTACGGGTGTTGTGGCGTCAAACTATTCCAAACTGTTTCTATTCTGGTTCTGAAATCAGCGCTTCGCGATTGGTCAAACATTTTTCGGGCCCCGCCCAATTCACCTGCCTGCCACGCGACGTCAGGAAAACCGCGAAAACTCCCCATCGGATCAATGTGCACACACTGCATGATTAGACTGGACAAAAGAAAGCTAATTATTTCCTATTCTAAACCTTTTTTGCCGTTAGCACTCCGCTATTGGTCAAAAGTTTTCGGGCTGCACCAACTTCGCCTGCCTGTCTCACGCGACATCCCAATAACTGCGAAAACTCGCCCCGTCAAAGTGACGTGTAGGCACTAAAAATCCATTAATGTGCCGAACAAAATTGGTTTTCTTCTTTGTGATTGCCGTAGGCTGCCCCGTTCCGAAAAGAATAGAATGTCTGCCCACCGATCATTCGGGCACTGGCTACTCGGAGCTGCCGGGGACCATGAATTTATTTGCGTACAATAAACATTTCAGCACGGCAATATAACGTTGTCAAACCCTTTCGTCACGTTTACGACATTGCTCTGCCAACTCTTCTTCGCTGAGAATCCGTTTTAGCGGCGTTTTCAGCCTTCCGTTCGACGCTGCCGTGACTTTCGACCATACGCCGCAAGCTAAAGATGGGGAAGCTGGCCAATCGCAGACGCCGCCAACACCCTCCTCATCCGGTTATCTACTTTCGAAACTCTAGCTCAGCCCTGCCGAAACCTTCGCCAACGCTGCGTGCTCCTCGCCTCTTGTCAGCCAGTAACATAAGAAAAACCTGTCAAGATAGGCAATGCTATTTGTTTTGCAAGCAAACAAAAGTGACCTCCTATAAACGAGGATAGCGTTTGGTTGGTTGGTTCAAACGACCCTGCGGTTCACCGCCGGATGTTTGCGTCGGCGGTTACGTAAATTTGAGGTCAGCAGTTTTGGAATGAAAACATATTGTAATAGTTTTACGTTACAGGGCCCTACATCTGCTGCCGTAAAATGTTGGACAGGTTTTGGTTTTTGCTTATGTTTTTTTTTTGGAGCAAGGTCTTGTGCATGCTGGCAGGCAGCGCAATGACTTACAAGGAAACTAAACAAAGAACCAAACGCCAAAAGCGCTAACAAAGTGAAATTGAGTGCATGCATATAGAAGACGGAAAAAAAGATGCGAAAGAAAGTCGCCACGTGCCTTTCCAAGTGCGCCACCTATCCGACACTCTCATTCACACCTGCTAGATATCTTATTTCTTTCCTTGTGAGCAAACTTGACGGTGCACTCAAGCTAAATCTCTAAACTAAACTATATCACTAAACTATATAAACTAAACTAAATCATCACGCTGAATTTCCTCAGTCTCTACTATCAAGACTCATCTGTGTTACGATACCTATACATGTGCTATCGAAACAAGGCGTACAATCTCACTCATGACAGTGAACCACTAAGTGCCCACCTGTGCACTTATTCGCCTTGCTGTCGTGCTCTCTTAGACGCTCATTAACGCACCGCTCACTCTGCCCAACGTAGACTCGACCACAGGATATCGGAATTTTATACACTACGCCCTGTGCACAAGCTATAAACTTATTGGGGTGTCTATAGCGCTACACGTCTTTCTTTAACGCGATAGCGTTAAGGGCCATGTGTGGCAGAAAATCCGGTGTCGGTGTCGGCGGAGTTCTCCGTGAGCGAAAGTTGCCGCAAATATTTAGGTATATGCATATGCCACGCCTTGCTATATAACACGTGGTATATGCGTGTTATATCGCCACACCATTCTATCATTAAAGGTGCTCATATACCTTGTCTTAAATTCTTGACAAAGTTATTCGTTGGAATTTTCATAATGACAGCCCACAAACGAATGTCATGACAGAAAATACCGACAGCGCATGTTCTTATGTTAAATCTCCTCAGACTCGCATATTAAAAGTGCGAAACAATGACAAACACCACAAAATGATGTGATTTTTATGGCGCGGCTCTGCGCTGCCTCCGGGATCGGCCCACACAACACGCCACGTTTCTGCCAGAAAGCTCGCCTTCGTGCATAGCGTTCGCCGCCAGCGTTTCCCGGTAAACATTACGTTTACATAAGCTCCAGTTGTCGGGAAGCGTGCGAAGCAGTCAGGGATCTTTGAATTCTATCGCGTTTCACTCATAAGGCGAAGCTGAAGTGTCCTCCAATTTATTTTCTTTCGGAACTGGACACGTTCTTCTGCATAGACTGGACAGCTTTTCAGGCGCCGACATTACTACTTCAACGCCAGCTTTGTTGTTCCTAATCTACTTGACACTGTGCGCGACACAATGAATCTAAGGGTTACAACAGTTTCTTCTGTTGCTGGGAATGTTCGTCAATACGTGAGCTCGTTCCCTTTCTGGTGTCCCTGTGCACCGCTTCAACCATAGCTTTGGTGAGCCTCTGTGGGTAGCCCGCTTCCACTAACCTTTAAGTCCCTGCAGGTCACTGCGCTGCCTACCAGCATGAATTTGTGCCAACTAGCCGGATCCAATTGCTTGTTAAGGGACTGTGCTTCCAAACTGTTCAATCAGTTGGCGCCAGCACGAACCTTTCCCCTCAATATAAGCAGGAGGAAAGACAGGAGGACCCCTAAACTGTGCAGAACGAAGCTGCAGGCTCGAGAGCCAAATGCCTACAAGCATAGCCGCCAAAATCGGGGGCAACGTCCGACACCTCTTGGACGCCAAGGCTTGAGTCCAAATTCTGGCCTGCAGGTTGAACACATACCATAGGGCATTCGTTTAGATTACCAGAAATCTGGCGTTTCGGATTTTAACAGCTGTTAAATTGCTTAGGGAGACACTGAAGAGCAATAGTAAATTATAGTCGGTGACAACCTAAGAATTATACGGTTATATGTACCTGCCCAACTCGAAATCAATTTGCGCAGATGGGCCAACTAGTTAGGCTCGCTTATTTGCCTGATGTCAAGTGGTTTGACGCATTTAAGTAAGTACATATCAGTCTTTGTTTAACTGGTTTCTGGATGAAACATCAACGTCTAGGGCAACTTTTATGGGCTGATATCACTTCCGAGCCATAGGTAGCATTTTAGCTTGCCACAGATAAGTTTTATTTTACGATTAGCCTAGCACATCCATTAGCAGAGCAGGACCATCAAGCTGTGAGCAAACTCCAGCCTGTTCGGCTCTCTTTCAGAGGTGAAGGGCAGGTGCGCAACACTTTTCTGGGAGGAACTTGTTTGTAACTTTTAGGTTGCCACCGACTATATAGTTTACATGAGTAAAAGCACTGTCTGTCAACAGTTTTCATACATTTGACAGGAAAGGGCGTCGGTGATATGTGCGGAACAAACAAATACTGGAATTCCACGCGCGAACCGCAGCATTCGTACAACCGTTAGACATCATATATTTAACAGTATTATTTTACACTTCAGTTGGTATATTGGCAGGAAATGGTTTCAAATCTTCCTGTAGGTTGAGTTGCTGATTTACTCAGAATGTAATACAGACCCCTCTTTGTCGACAAGAAATCAACCAGGTAGCAGGAAATGTTCCCGCAATCGAAGCAGCCTTTTAACCTAGGGCACCTTCTGATTTTTTATCTGGAAAAAACAGGGATTTGATGAAGTCACGGGAAGCTTGTGCGAGAAGTTCATAATCTCTAACTCATTTCTGTATTTTATATGCCACCTAAGTTATGAGCGCAAGGTTAGCTATAATCGAAACGTCCATTTGGCATTTGTAGCATAAAGTTCATTATTAAAAAGGTAATTGGCGAAGCTTAGTTAGTCAGCATGCTGAATAATACCACAGTGAGTTTTCTTTTGTCCGACCTTGTCGCGAATCTTTTCATTCAAAAAGTGTTACTGTTTCTTGGATACCCAATTTTTAATAATTACGAACCGCTACTGCTGAAACACCTGCTGTAGCCTTTACTGACAGTAAGAGTGAATGTTTCTATAGTCTGGAAACGTAATATGCAGCTTGACTTAGTAAGTCCTCTGGGTTTCGTTATATTTCAGTATGGCCCAATGTTTTAACAATTGGGCTTCATCCCGAAAGCAAGGATAATATCACCATTAGGCGGCGGTGTGGCCCACCCGCTATGGGTTACGGGCAACCTAGACCCCATCCGTGGCATTCCTTCCAGATGTCCCGGTTGATACTTCGGAAAACAACTTTTCATCGCGGCAGGTACCACAGACGCCTCGAATTTGAGCCACTTAAATCTGCCCGTTGCTAATAGGACGTTTCCACGCCCACCGGACACGAAGTTCCTGCAATTATACCTTGTTCAGTCATTTTTACCAATATAAACTTTTAAAAAAAGGCCTACGAGTACCCAGGAACAGTGCTGAATAGTGTCGCTGTGGCGAAAAAGGTTTGAATAAAATTCACAGTTCCTAGTAGCGCCCCGTCTAATCCCCATTCTCTTCCCTGTGATCCCGTGTTTGACGCTTCAACCTTTCCCAAACGTCCCTGACCAAATGGCCCAAAAGAATACTCTCCGATAGGATTCATCTTCCCTCATTTGTCGTGTCAGTGAAGCGATGAGAAAACACCAGCGAATGAAGAGCATCTGCTATGGGAACTGGAAAATTAGAAGTCGCCCAAGTATCACGTCTTTGCGACGCTTTACCGCCACCATTACATCTGAGCCCGCCGACGTACGTGAAGCCGATCTAGCCGAGAAAAGGGCCTGATCATGCGAGGGTAATATTTCGGAGCCTTAATTGTCTACTTCGTAATCAGCGAGGGGTTTGAGGAGTATTATCCATATTCTCAGACTACCCTCAATTCGAAGTTCTTCCGCCACTCTACCGAGTTGAGCTCAGCGCCATCTGTTGACTCAAGAAGGCGCTAGGGTTATCCATAATTGACGCGGACTGTCAATAAAGTGCAGCGACCACTTCTCCCGAGGAACGGCGCTGTGACCAACTTTCTTTGAGTCGAAGGGGAGAGTTGAGTGGAGGAACGTTCTAGAATCATCATCATCATCATCATCAGCAGCAGCAGCAGCAGCAGCAGCAGCAGCAGCAGCCTACTTTATGTCCACTGCGCAGGACGAAGGCCTCTCCCTGGGATCTCCAATTACCCCTGCCCTTCGCCAACCGATTCCAACTAGCACCCGCGAATTTCCTAATTTCATCGCTCCACCTTGTCTTCTGCCGTCCTCGACTGCACTTCCCTTCTCTTGGTACCCATTCTATAACCCTAATGGTCCAGCGGTTATTTAACCTGTGCATTACATGACCTGCCCAGCTTCAATTTTTTCCTAGTATCAATTAGAATATCGGGTATCCCTGTTTGCTCTCTGATCCACTCCGCTCTTTTCCTGTCTCTTTACGTTATGCCAAACATTCTTCGTTCCATCGCTCTTTGCGCGATCCTTAACTTGTTCTCAAGCTTACTTGTCAATCTCCAAGTCTCTGCCCTATATGTGAGCCCCGGTAAAATTCACTGATTGTATCATTTCCTTTCCAATGATAACGGTAAGCTCCCAGTCAATAGCTCACGATGTCTGCCGTATGCGATCCAACCCAATTTTATTCTGTGAATCTCCTTCTCATGGTCAGGGTTCCCTGTTATTAGTTGACCTAGGTAAACGTACTCCTTCACAGACTCTAGAGGCTGACTTGCGATCTTGAATTCTTTTTCCCTTGCCCGGTTATTTATCATTATCATTGTCTTCTGCATATTAATCATCAACCCCACTCTTACACTCTCTGTGTTAAGGTCCTCATTTCTTGCAGCTTGTCCCCAGTGTTGCTGAACAGGACAATTTCATCTGCAAATCGAAGGTTGCTGAGATAATTGCCGTTCATCCTTGCTCCTAAGCCTTCCCAGTTGAATAGCTCGAATACTTCTTCCAAGCACGCAGTGAATAGCACTGGAGAGATTGTGTCTCCTTCTCTGACCCCTTTCTTTATAGGTATCTTGCTACTTTTAGGGAGTATAATCAAGGTAGCTGTGGAATCTCTGCAGACATTTTCCAAGATTTTTACGTTAGCGTTCTGTGCCCCTTGATTACACAATGCCTCTATGACTGCTAGTGCCTCTACTGAATAAAATGCCTTTTCGTAATCTATGAAACCGTATAGAAAGGCTGATTGTACTCTGCAGATTTTTCGATTACCTGGCTGGTGACATGGATGTGTTCCATTCTACACTATCCATTATCAAGCCAACCTGTTCTCTTCCTTGACTGAAGTCAAGTGTTGCGCTTATTCTATCAGAAAACATTTTGTCGCATAATTTACACAATAGTAGAAGTAAGCTGATCGCCCTCTAATTTTGGAATTCTTTAACGCCTGCATTTTGTGGGTTAGTATATCTTTGGCATACTTCCAGTTCTCTGGGACCCTTGAAGTCGATAGGCACTTCGTATAGAGAACCACCAGTTTTCCAAGCATTCTCTCCTCCATCTTTGAATAAATCAACTGTTATTCCATCTTCTCCTGCCGCTGTTCTCGGTTTCATGTCATGTAAGGCCCTTCTGACCTCATGACAAGTTATAGGAGGATTTTCTGTATGCTGTTCATTACTGCTTCGAATGGAGGTATCCTGACTCATCTGGGTGCTATACAGGTCAGTATAGAATTCTTACGCTGCTTTTACTATGCCTTCGAGATTGCTGATGTTATTGTTACGTGTAGCTTAAACTGAATGCTATTTACAATTTATTTACAATGAAGCTAACGGAGGCCGAAATGGCGACGCTATATCAAGCCGGCACACACGTCGTCTTCTTTCTCCTCAGTGCAGCCACACTGTGGCGGCTGTTCCGTAGCATCACCCCCAGCTGTAGAAGCACCGTCCCGGTGCTTAATCTACACATCCGCGGTGAAAGGTGTGTCGTAAGGTTTTAGTCTCGCCACGTGAACGATGTCGCTTGCAGCTGATGAAGACGCTGAGAGGTCGGCAGGGATGATTTCATATGTGATATCGATCACTTGTCGCACCACACGGTAAGGGCCAGTGTAGCGCAACAGCAGCTTTTCAGAAAGGCCCACACGTCGAATGGGTGACCAGAGAAGCACCAGAGAACATGGAGAAAAGTGCACGTCGCGATGGTGGTAATCATAGAGGCGTCTCTGATGCTCCTGTGAGGCCTCGAGACGGGTGCGGGCGAGCTGTCGCGCGTGGTCGGCGTGTGCGATCGCGTCGCGGGCGTATTCAGTGGCTGAACGTGTGGCCGAGGGTAGCAAAGTGTCCAAGGGCAAGGCGGGTTCTCGGCCATATAGGAGATAGAATGGTGAATAGCCGGCGGTTTCGTGACGCGATGAATTATACGCGAACGTCACAGATGGTAAGTGACGATCCCAGTGGTGGTGGTCGGTCGCAACGTACTTCGAAAGCATGTCGGTGATGGTCCGGTTGAGGCGCTTCATGAGGCCGTTGGTCTGTGGGTGGTAGGATGTGCTGAACTTGTGCTTTGTCGAGCAGGATCGGAGGATGTCCTCGACGACTGCCGAGAGAAAGCTGCGGCCACGGTCAGTGAGTAATTGGCGCATGAATTGGCGCAAGCTTCATGGAGTAATCCATGCAGCTCAAATGGCTTGGAGGCGGGTGCACAGGGTCGGCAAGAGGAGGCAAGTCAAGGCGAAGTGAGCCGGCCGAACAGTCAATGAGGGCAGAATGATTGGCAAGAAAATCCAGACCGAGAATGATTTCGTGAGGGCAATGCTAGATGCCGGTGAAGAGAACGACTGTGTGTCCCTCTGCAATGGTGAGTCGGGCAGAACACATGCCAACAATAGCGACAGTCCCTCCGTCGGCAACTTGTTCAACTCGGTTCGGGGGAGGCGTCAGAACTTTCTTGAGCCGACGGCGAAGAACAGCACTCATAACTGACACATGCGCTCCGGTGTCATCAACGCGCACACAGGAACACTGTCGACGAAAACGTCCAAAAGATTCTTGTTCGTGGGTAAGGTGAATCGAGGATTTCGTGCCAATGACGTCACTGCAGCTTCACCTCCAGAAGCTGCACTGTCTACTTTTCCGGTCGGGGGTGCGGCGAGTAGGTCGGAGAAGGAGCACGGCGTGACGGGGGCGAGCGAGATTGGCGGCGGGAGGAAGAAGGCGAGAGGGAGTAGCGGGGTCGTATCAAAGATGCCGCAGGGTCAGATTATGGGGCGGGCATAGCAGGAGCGAAGGAAAAGGACGCACTGGAGGGGCGAGGGTGGTAATCAGGAGAATAGCGCGTCGGAGAAGCCCAGCGGCTGCGGCAGTGACGAGCGACATGTCCAATGCGTCGGCAGTTAAAACAGATCGGGTTGTCTGGGTTGCGCTGTCCATAAAAAGGAGTAAGAAGAGCGGGGTGGGGACGGGCGTGAAGAAAGAGGTTCAAAGCGTACGGGACGAATGGATTGCAGGCCGACGTTGGACAACTCTTGACGGACGACGGCCTGGATCAAGAAGATTGTCACCGGAGAATGATCAGGTAACGGGAATGAAGGGGCCGCCGGTTGTGCCGCTTCGACCTCACGACGAATGACGCGGGTCAAGTTGTCACATCGCGACGGCTGGATGAAGAGGTCGTCACAGGATGACGTAGCAGCTGTGTTGGGAAGTCGTGTGATGTGCTGGGATATCCGGCGGCTTTTAGCATGCTCTAGAGGGTGGCACTCCTTGAGGATGGTATCGATGCTGGTGACGTTCGTAAACACCAGTAAATTGAAGGCGTCGTCAGCAATGCCTTTGAGGACGTGATTAACCTTATCGTCCTCAGACATATTCGGGTCAGTCCTGGCACAAAGGGCCATGACGTCGAGAATGTATGACACGTAGGACTCGGTCGACGTCTGTACACGTGTGGCAAGGGCTTTCTTGGCATTGACTTGTCGACCAAGCGGATTGCCAAAAAGATCGCGGAGCTTGTCTTTGAAGAGATCCCAGCTCGAAATCTCCTCTTCGTGAGTCTGGAACCACGCCAGTGGAGCTTCGTCTAGGTAGAAAAGAACGTTGGCAAGCGTAATAGTCGGATCCCATCCGTGACTGGTGCTGACGCGTTCGTATACGCGAAGCCAGTCGTCAACATCAGGACTGCCGACTCCGTTGAAAATACCAGGATCCCGAGGTGGGGAAACGGCGACGTATAGGTCGGGGCTGGAGGCGGAGACGCTTACGTAGATGAAGTGCCACCAGCAGTAGCCGAAGTTGCATTGTCGCCGTTGCGACCACTACGAAGCTCCATGACGGGTACGGGGAACGTCCACCTCCACCAAATTAATGTTACCTGTAGCTGAAGCTGAATGCTACTTACAATTTATTTACAATGAAGCTAATGCAGGCCGAAATGGCGACGCTGTATCAAGCCAGCACACATGTCGTCTTCTTTCTCCTCAGTGCAGCCACACTGTGGCGTCTGTTCCGTAGCATCATTACCCTGCTTATCTTTCAGTGCATACATCTTGGTTTGTCCTATGCCAAGTTTCCTTCTCACTGATTCCATGCTGCGTCCATTTTTTACGGCTTTCTCAGTCTTTCTCACATTATAATTTAAAATATGCCTTAAATTTGCCTTGTTGATCAGTTTTGACAGTGAATATCTGATCTCTTGAGTTGGACACTTTCATTCTTTGTCATTTCTTTACTAGGTCCATTGTTACTTAGGAGAGCTTGCCTACTGGTTGACTGGTTCAAATGGTGCCTTGCCTCCCACTTCAATTGCTGCCTCTGAAGGCGGCCTAGTTACGGTTCCATTCAATACCCCTATGTCAACTTCATCTCTTCGTTCTAAGGCTGCATATTTGTTTGCAAGTACCAGCCTGAATTTGTCTTTTACCCTTTCTGCCTCTAGGTTGGCCTGTCTCTTCTTGACCAATATTACTCTTTCTCTCCTCAAATTGAGGTGAATCCTAGCCCTCACTATTTATTGATCACTGAACTTTACCTACATCCTGCACTATGCTTGGATCGGGAAAAGTATGAAATCAATTTCATTTTTTTGTTTCACCATTAGCACTTTTCCAGGTGCACTTTCTGTCGCTACGCTTCCTGAAAAAGGCGTTCATTATTCGCAGCTTATTCCTTTCTGCAAATTCTACCAGCATCTCTCCTCTACCGTTCCTAGAATTATCGCCGTAGTTGCCAATTTGTTGTTCGCCAGCCTGCTTTTCCCCCACTTTTGCATTGAAGTCAGCCATCCCTACAGTACACTGAGTCTGCAGTTTTCTCATCGATAATTCAACATCTTCATAAAACTGATCTACTTCATTATCGTGACTGGATGTTGAAGTGCAGGCTTGTACTACCTTTAATGTCTACCTCTTATTAAGTTTGATTACGACTACTGCTACCCTCTCATTATTGCTGATAATTCGTCAATGTTGCCCGCTATGTCCTTATGGATTACAGAATTCATACATTTAAAACACGAGCCTCATCTTCACACACCGTCCCCTCACGTCATCCCCTCTGCCTCCAGACGGTATACAAGGGCGTTGCATCAAATTTCATTCTAACGTATTTACCAAAAACGTGATTTTGTTTACCTAAAGCGTAACTGCGAGTCGGCCTAGTTGGAACAGATTCATTATTTAAGAACGTTTTGTGCGCAAACAGACAGGGACGAAGAAAAGGGTAACACAAGGACAAGCGCTTTTTACCTCTCTCTCTCTCTCCCCTGGCTCTGGTCAAGGGTCAAAGAAATCGACCTCGAGGGTGCCCCTGTGGAGGAAGACGATGGCTGGGAGTGTCCGCGCATGCTCACGGCGGGCTTCGTGTACCTCATCTTCCTGGTGCTGCTCGTCTTGATGTTGGGTTTCATAGTGTCTGTCGGTGAGTACAGTCCTTATCGAAGAGTGTTTTCTCATTGGCTGGCGTTCCGGGGCCCGACACCCGCGATAGCTGTGTCAGGCCCTGTCTGTCCATGTCCATGGTGGCATGCCCCATGGACATGTGGCACGCCGCGCATGCCGCATGTCCATGGTGCGCATGCTCACTTTCATATTCCTGTATATGCATATATAAGAGTCTCACAATAAACTATAGGCAGTTCCTTCTGTGCACCCGTTGATTCAGGCCACACGTTCAACGCGGCAGGAAACATGGAATCGGAAGTGTGGAATAGCGATGCCACGCCATTTCAGCGACTTGAAAGCAACCCGAACGTACGAGCCAAATTGCTTTCGTGAGTCCGCCGGGACCTTGAACTGCGACTGAGGAAATTAGCAAGAATTAGCAGTCGATCGATCAGAGTTTTAAACACTGCTGCACCGCAAAACGGGTGCACGAGAAGTTTCGCCCAGAATCGACGAAAATAGCTTTGCTAAGCGTCGCAGGTGAGCAGGCCGTCGGCATTTTCAACTTGTTCGACTTCCCGACGGATGATATAACGGGATGACCGCGGTGTAAATAGCCAATAGCAGACGAGCGTTACTTAAAAGAGGCTTTGTGATTACAAGCCGTTTAGTTCGTAAGAGATATATACGTGCCACTCACGTTCGCTAATATTATGTTCAATATCCTGATTGGTTGGTGCACGCTCCTACGATGCACACTGTCGTACTTCCTGCTTGTGTCGCTTCTACTAATTCAGGTTGAACAATCGAAAATGCAACGTTAAGTAATGCAAAGGGTCAGTGTATCTTAGAGCGTAGAAGTGCTAAAGGATGTTGTATGTAGCTGTGATTAAGAGAAAAGGCGAAGTCTATGTGCTTGGGAAGAAGAATTTCCGCGGTCAACTGTATGGTAATACGTATTACTTCTCACCGACGGTCAACCAGGGTAATGGAACGGATAGCGCCATTGCTACCGCGGCCTATTAAGGAAAATCTGTATGAAATAATCACTGTGTTTTGATCTCGCATCCCATTTGAAAGCTTTACGTATTTCAGCGGTCCCGGCATCTGTAGTTCGGCGTCACAGCATGACACTGCATTGTTTTGCAGGGTGTCATTGCGCGCGATTACAAGCCACAAAGATTAAGCGTTCGCTTTTCATTTGAAACTTTACTTCTACAGAAATTTGAACTCGTTGAATTCGCTTAGCATGGGATTCCATGCGACTGCCATGTTACAGTTCAGAGGCTTGCTAAACATCTTATTTCTTTTGCTTATTTTCTAGAGATGAGCTATGAGCCGAGTAAGTATTAAAATATATCATTCGCAGCTTTGCAGTCAATGGACAGGTTCAAATGGCGATTGATTTCGGAATCTGCAGCACTATGTTGGCATTAAATAACAAATAATAATAATAATAACACAAATATATAAAGCGGTGGCGGCGTAAAAAATTGTTTCATTGTTGCTGTAATTTACGGAGTGCATCATGGCGAATTCCTTAAGTGTCTTCGTGGGGTCACCATACGCCAACTTTAGAAACTTCGTGCGAGAAGCTAAGAACATAAGATCGAAAAGCTGGCTTCATAATTCTGCACCACTCATTCGCTGATCGTTGTACAAATGTGACCCACTATTACGCGTTCTTTCTACAGATACCATGGAGGACGTGGAAACGACCACTAGCTTTGGTACGTCTTCGTGCTTTTTTATTTAATTGAACATACTTTTGGTAGTGGATATTTCCTTCTAATCAATATTCTAATCATCAGGAAGGTAGTTTCATACCAGTGTCACGAGAGAGAGGTGAAATTACCAACTGCAACTATTGGTTCTTTTTATAAAGGATTTCTTTTACTCGATACATTTCCTTTAAGACTATGTGCGCAGTGAATCTGGCGTTCTGCAAGCGGGTTGCTAGAGGAGGCAGGTATACTTTGTCGATATTAACGCAAGCTTGAAACAGGTAATGATAAAGAAACGTGGTACATTTTTTTTTATAACTTGGTAACTTTTATGGTAAACTTGGAGGCATTCACATCTTAATGCAATCTCTTTTCTTGTGTATTCGAAACTGTTTTTATTTGGAGAAACTCATTCATCGAATTTCAACGCTCCATTCAGGCCATATCAAAACTGAGGTCCCGGGAACATCAAGGGAGCTAGGCGGCTCTGCTACTGCGTTCTTCGGAAGTGCCCCGCGACGACGAAAATCGCGACGAAGTTTGAATTTCTGCGCTCTGCGGCAGACAGTGGTACGGCGCGGCAGATATTGGTTCGTCAAGCATCTCCCGCGACCTGCCGTATCGGTATCTGTTGCGACTTGCCATAATTCAAACTTCGTCACGCATTTTCTCACCGGAGGTTTCTGTCTGCACTAATATAGTGAGATTGCAGTAATAGGGAGGCTGTTCAGTTACAGTATTTCCTCTATAGAGAGTTCTAATTCAATGATGAATGTCTCAAATAAAGTGCGATTATGAGGTCCTCTATTTAAACGAGGTAAGTTAAAACGATAAAGCCTCAAAATTCGCCATATAGACAAGTGCCCCCAAGGTTCTCATCAGAAAGTTAAGAACATGGTAACGACCCGTATGACAGCCACACAAGTATAATGCCCACTAGTAGGGTCAATTTTCAATGTGTGTAGCGCTGTGAATTCACATGCAAATCGACGTTATTCAGTTGGGTAACTGCTGCAAAAAAACTTGCTGAGCATGTTACGACCTTGCGGGCGTATCAAACTCAGTTAATGGCGCACTTAGCAACAGTAATAGAGTCCAATTAAAATGTATTGAGGCGCCGCGAAATCAACAAATGCTCATTCATTATCGCATCGAAGGTTTGTTGGTGTAAAGCCTGATAAAAAGTTATGGCTATTCATGTATTTAGTGCATCACCGTCGTGCAACTAGTCGCTGGATGATGGTGTTAGAAGTGACCACATCTCCATTGTAATTAAATACCCGTATATTCCTTTTTCAATGTTGGATTTACCAATTTCATGTTGGTTGCCGTTACTTTTAGCGTTCTGTACTTAAAGTGCAGCACATTGTAATATTACTTGCATGGAATATCGAGGCAAACATTCAAGAACTGTGTTTTATTTCATGTGGCAAAGTTATCGTTTTTGTTGCTGTCGTCCTTTTTGTCGTCATCCTCGTGATACTAATTCGCTCTTGTACCTATCTGCGGCTTTTCGAGCAGAGCTAGCATCTTTTTGTCATTTGTTTTACTCTGTGAGAGATTATCGCCAATAACAAAAGTGGTATTAAAAGTCAGCCACATATGTCAGCCACTGCGTAAAGAAACACGCTTTAGTTCGTCTGAATAGTATGAGAAAGTTCAAACGCACACATTACATTGAAAAAAAGCAGGACCATATATTGATTATATTGACTTAATACGTATGGCTGCTTGTGGTGCGACAACAGATTGAGCGCTTTGTGATCTATGGTACAGGCGTTGTTATTTATATACATCACAGCGAGTTTCAGACGGTACGACGCATCTTTACTGAAAATAACGATGTCAAGGTAACCGGTTTTATCGAAGTGGCTGAAGTTGATGCTACTATAATGGTGACGCCATAATTTAAATGTTTCAGGCTACCAATATTTCTTCAAAATCAAAGCAAGAGTAATTGGAGGACGATTCCGGTGAATAATATTACAAACAGCCACAACTTGATTTGGACGAGTAGGTTCGTCTGGCTGCCGACTGAAGTTTATTCCGTTGGCAGTCCGCGCTGGCATTGTCATAGTTGTTTTCTTGTTTATGTCCTCGTTTCTTCGAGCTGCTTCAACTTATATTCATTACAAATAGTAATGACTATCTTGTAATCATCAAGAAATATTATCATAATGACTGAATTCCGTTAACACATGATCAAATTTATTTGTGCTGATGTGGAACATTAAACTATAGACAACTAATCTATCTGAACACTGTAAGGTCTCACGTACTCCAACTGAGACCGGCTATGGTAGAGTTTGTGAAAATAGTGTGCATTCGAGATTAAAATGCCAGTTTAACGCAATACGGTAGTGTTATTTATAAAAAACTACGGTGTCTTTCTTTCCCATTTTCAATAACCCGCTCACTCTGGCAAGACATCCGTATGCCCGACCTTGAAAGGAGTAAGTACCGTTATTTTTTTCTGATGCACGTTACAGCGACACCGTGACATACAGTACTACCGGGCTCAGTATGAGCAACGCGAAAGGACGTGGCAGAGTGCTCGTACGTTAGAGCTCGCACGGAGCGGGATAGTACAGCGTAAGATGTCATTACAAAAAAAAACTGACGTAATGCCGCGCACAACGTACCATATTCCGCCTCATCCGGTTAGGAATAAATTCGTAGGTCGAATGAAATGATCTAGATAATGCAAAATATCACGGTGCCACAACCCTGTTTAATGCGATTGGCATTCTTAACCTATTTCCTGCACATCGCGGTATGCACATTGTGTTTGTAGACTGTTTACTCCGACGGCCTTTCTCATAGTTGAATTTGTTTATTGATTTCTTTCTGCACATCAACAGAAATCGAAGCAAAAGCGAAAGGACATACAGCCTGACGGAGGATTTTGCTCGGAGATCAATTTCGGCACGCAGACGTATATATACAAGTAGGCAAACCGCAACAATGTACAGTGCTTAAAGTCAGCTAATCAGTTAACAATCTCAATAGTCTTTATAGATATAAAAATATCAACATAAAGTATTAACGCCGAGCAAAGAAAAGAAGTAAATCCGCATACATATATTGTCACAAGCAGGCCGAAATGCTTAAACAGTTATTAGAGCGGTAGGATGCTCTTCGAAACGAAATCCAAGAACTGCAAACGAATTTCTTGAAAACTGAGAAGCTGGTTTTGGAACTCATCATCATCATCAGCCTGTTTTAGGCCCACTGCAGGACGATCTCCAAAGCGATCTCCAAGTACCCCTGTCCTGCGCCAACCAATTCCAACAAGCGCCCGCAAATTTCCTATAGGAAATTTCATCGCCCCACCTAGTCTTCCGTCGAGCTCGATTGCGTTTTCCTTCTCTTGGTACCCACTCTGTCATCCTAATCGTCCAACGGTTATCTAACCGGCGCATTACATGACCTGCCCAGCTCCATTTTTTTCTCTTGATGTCAATTAGAATATCGTCTATACCAGTTTGCTCTCTGATCCAAACCGCTCCCTTTCTGTCTCGACAGCATGTTTAATAAAATACAGATAGAGATCACACAAACAATAAATGCCCATAGTTTACAGTGTACTAAACATATTGCTACGGAACAATATTTGCAATGACGAAGAGGCGAGCAGTGAAAAGACGACGACGACGATTGGAGGCTAGCGCGGGCTGTTGCCTCTTCGCCAAGTGCGGCGTATTCCCTTGTAAATATACTTGTATATAGCTGTTCGCCTACGTCTTCTTACGTAACATATCTGGTGGAGGTGGACGTTCCCTGTACCTCATCACGGATCTTCGCTCTGGACGGTACGTCGAGCCTTCCTACCGTCCTCCAAGGCATTGCCGATGATGCCTTCAACTTGCTCGTTTTCAACAACGTGGTGACGGTGGATGCATTTATAAAGGAGTGCCGCCGCCTGGAAGTCGCTAAAGCCGACATATCAACCAGCAGTTTGCCCGTCTGCCCAACACCCCAGCGACATCTTCCTGTGCTGACGCTCCTCGTCCCAACACTGGCGTTGTTACCAGGATCGTCCGGTGTGAGATCGAGGCCGCCTACCCGGCTGCCTTCGACTTCAGCCCCACCAACGCACCTGCAATCACGGTTTCCCTGATCCAGGCCGTTGTCCGCCAGGAGTTCAAAAACATGGGTCTTCACACCATCTGCTCGGCCCATCGACCTGATACCCACCCGGCTTCTTCGATGTCGCCCCGTCCCGCATCTTCTTAGCCACCACGTTTCCGCAACCCATCTGAATGACGCACTGCTGATGACAAGCCGATTTGTTTTCACTCCCATCGAATCGGGCACATTTTCCGGCACTGTAGCAGTCGCTGGAGTTCCCCGACCCGGTCTACTTATACCGCCTACTCTCGTCCCCCAGGTGGCCCTTCTCGTCCATATGCCGCACGTTCCCATAATGCCGCCACTGATTCTCCTTCGCCGAACCGCCCCTGTTCTCGTTCGCCTTCGCCCCAACGACGACAATCTCGCTCTGCCCAGCCCCGTCGCTCCTATTCGTAGACTCCCTTCGGACGCCGCTCCCAGCCGGAAAATTAGAGGATGCAGCGCCTCGAGGTGACGCTGCATTGCTCCCTACGCCACCAAATCCTCTGCTGACGTTGCCCACTCATCTGAACCTTCTTGACGTGCAAGTGGACGGTGTTTCTGTATCTGCTCTTATAGACACTGGGGCGCATTTGTCGGTAATGGGCGCTGGCCTTCGTAACCGCCTGAAGAAAATAATCACGCCTGCCACGACGCCTGTTGTCCGTGTCGCCCATGGCGCAACAGCCCCCGTAATTGGTATGTGTGCCGGCCGCGTCTCCTTCGCCGATCGCTCAACAATCGTGCTGTTCACAGTAAACGCCCACTGTCCCCGCAACATCATCCTCGGCTAAGACTTCCTCTCCGCACATTCTGCTCTCATCGATTGTTCCGCCAATACTTTCCGCCTTGACCTGCCAGTTCTGTATCCCGCTGAACCACACCCCAGTCGCCTCAGTTCCGTCGGCTTCGTTCGCTTGCCACCTTCGGCACTGACTTACGTTGACTTAGTGTCATCCCCACCAGTGCCCGACGGTCACTACATCGCGGCTCCTATGCAAGACGTCCTACTTACACACGCGATCACGGTACCTCATACCGTTTTATCTATTACGGCGAAATGCGTCTGCCTGCCAGTGGTCAATTTTGGCTTGACGACACAAGTGCTGCCACGCGGGATGTCTCTGGCCCAGCTTTGCTCATTCGAGGATTACTCAGTAGCATCTATTGCAGTAGACGACAATTGAGTCGATCCTCCTCTAGCATCGCAGTCGGCAACTTGTACCATCACCGATTTACAGAAAATGATTGCGCCCGATATGCCGTCCGAGCACACTCGTGAACTCTACCGCGTTCTCTTTTCCTACCACGATATTTTTTACTTTAACGATCGTCCTTTGGCCCAAACTACAGCTGTTAAACATCGCATTAATACCGGCGATGCCCCGTCTATTCATCGCCGCCCGTATCGAGTGTCACCGGCTGAGCGTCAAGTTCTTCACGCAGAAGTTCACAAAATGCTTGCCAAGAACATTATTGAATCGTCATGTAGTCCATGGGCGTCACCTGTTGTACTGGTAAAACAAAGGATGGATCATGGCGCTTTTGCGTGGATTATCGGCACCTTAACAGGATTACCAAAACGGACGTGTAACTCCTAGCTAGGATTGGTGACACCCGTGACTGCCTTCACGGTGCTCGCTATTTCCCCTCTATTGACCTTCGCTCCGGCTATTGGCAGATTGCCGCGGACGATCTCGACCGCGAGAAAACTGCCTTTGTGAGACCCGACGGTCTTTATCAATTCAAAGCGATGCCGTTCGGTCTATGTAACGCTCCTGCCACTTTTGAACACATGATGGACTCCCTTCTTCACGATTTCAAATGGTCCACGTGCCTGTGCTACTTGAACGACATTATAGTATTCTCCCCAAGGTTCGCTACGCACCTCGAGCGCCTCTCAGCAGTCCTAAACGTTTTTCAGCGAGCCGGTCTGCAAATCAACGCATCGAAGTGCCAATGCGGCCGTCGCCAGATTACCATCCTTTGACATCTCGTTGACGAGAACGGAGGGCACACGGACCCTAGGCAAGACCGATGCTGTTACGCACTTCCCTGTTCCAAAGTGTATCAAGGATGTACGCAACTTCATCGGCCTTTGTTCGTACATCCGCCATTTCGTGAAAAATTTCGCGGAAATAGCACGACCACTAACCGAGCTTTTGAAGAAAAAAATTACCGACGATTACGTTACTTCCTAATGCGAAATTTGAGCGCAGCAAATAAGCTGTTTCACCTTTTCGATAGATTGAGGCAAAGAAATCGAGCAACACATGTATGCGCTATCACAGAATTTTTTTTTTATTTTTCACACGTATTCCTTTAACAAAGACTCCACTAACAGTTCTTTTCGCAGTGGCGAACGGCAGCGGCAATTTCGGCTCGGGCGGTGCACATATACAGATCCGCCGCCACCGATCTGGCTCTCTGATTGCCACCGCACAGGGCGAACGGCAGCGGCAATTTCGGCTCGGGCGGTGCACTTATACAGATCCGCCGCCACCGATCTGGCTCTCTGATTGCCACCGCACAGGGGTTGCATTGGAGGAGGAGCGAAGAAAGGAATTAAGTTCGAGCCGGCGCTTTGACAACCGGAGACTCGCAGGAAGAGGGGGGAGGGGGGCAGCGTGCACACCCAGCGGCAAACGATGGGGGCAGAAGCGCGCGCAGCAAGCGGACAACACGATAAAGGGAGGAGGGAAGAGATAGCAGCGACTGACTGATGCCGCTGACGCCGATAGTGAGTCAACCCCAGCTGCGGAGTTGGTTTCAGGGACAACGCCGCCGATGCCGACACAAACAATATGATACCCTCGCTTCCGCAGCGCTAAGAACCAGGTCTAGCCGTGGGAAGGTGGTCACGTATTCGTCGACGTGCCGGGGCCTACGTGAAATAACCGGCGCGTCGGCAACTGAAGAGCACCCTATCCGCGACACAAGAACAGGGGGGGGGGGGGACCCTTTCCTCCTCTTTCTGCATGGCGGCGACGGTGTTCTATGCAGTCACGTTATCTTGACTCTCTAGCGGCGTCAGCGGCATCCAGCGGTATCAGTCGGTCGCTGCTAGCGCTGGGGGGATGAAAGGGGGGCGGAGCTGGTTACGAGGCCGACGACAACGCCGACGACGACGCGAAACCCAGGAACGGACGCCAAAGAGCTGCGCTCTAAAACGCCCCTCTTTCCAGTCGGGTGATAACGAGGCCTCTGCATTCCCGCATCTAATCGACCTTCTGACAACGCCTCCCGTTCTGGCCCATTTCGATCTTTCTGCGCCTCCCGAAGTGCGTACTGATGCCAGCGGTCACGGAATTGGCGCAGTACTGGCTCAACGCCAGTGCGGCAACGACCGTGTTATCGCTTACGCCAGCAGGCTCCTCTCACCCTTGGAGCGCAACTATTCCATCGCTGAGCGTGAGTGTCTGGCCCTAGTTTGCGCGGTTGCGAAGTTCCGCCCATACTTATATGGCCGACCCTTTTCTGTTGTCACAGACCATCACGCCCTTGACTTTGATTGACTTGGCTTGATCTACTGGTTATGCTCCCTGAAAGATCCTACAGGAAGACTTGATCGCTGGACCTTACGCCTCCAAGAATATTCGTATACTGTCACCTACAAATCTGGCTGACTACACAAGGACGCTGACTGTCGTCTCGCTACCTGGTAGACGAGCCTGAGGACGTCAACAGTAGTACCACCAACGACATTTTCTCTGTGTCTGCCTTCGCTCACATCGCCGATGAGCAGTACCGAGACCTATCACTGCGAGCACTCATCGAGCGTCTGCTCTCTACACCTACCGACGCATTCGTTCACCGATATGTCCTCCAGGGCGGCATTCTGTACCGAAGGAATTTCCTCCCTGACGGATCTGGTCTTCTTGTCGCGCCAAAACATCTACGACAGACTGTGCTCTTTGAGATGCACGACGCACCCACTGCAGGACATCTTGTGGTAACCCGCACGTACGACCGCGTCCGCCGCCGCTTCTATTGGCCTGGTCTCGCTCGCTCCGTCTGATGCTATGTTGCTGCCTGTGATCCCTGCCAGCGTTGGAAAACACCTCAGGTGCTACCTGCCGGTCATCTCCAGCCGATCACCGTCCCTGTGGAACCGTTCTTTCGTGTTGGATTAGGCCTCCTCGGTTCTTTCCCACGTCGTCCTCTGGGAACAAATGGGTAGCCGTGGCAAGTGATTACGCCACCCGATACGCTATCAAGCGAGCACTCCCTACCAGTTGAGCCACTGACGTCACGAACTTTCTCTCGCGTGACATTATCTTACTTCATGGCGCCCCGCGACAGCTGCTTACTGACCGTGGTCGTAACTTCCTCTCGAAAGTTATTGTCGACATTGTGCGTTCCTGCTCCACTCAGCACAAGCTGACTAGCTCATACCATCCTCAAACCAATGGCCTGACAGAGCAGTTAAACCGTACTCTTAGCGATATGCTGTCCAAGTACGTTTCCAAGGACCACCACGACTAGGGCATTGCCCTTCCTTACGTCACATTTGCGTATAATTCTTCCCGGCACGACACAGCCGGATTTTCTCTATTTTACCTTCTGTACGGTCGCGAACCGACCTTGCCCCTTCACACGGCACTTCCTCCTGCTGCGATCTCAACAAGCGAGTATGCGCGCGACACCATCGCCCTCGCCGACCATGCACGCCAGCTTGCCCGTGCTCGACTTACGGACTCGCAAACCACTCAGCAGCGTCAGTACAACGCCCGCCACCATGACGTACAGTTTTCGCCTGGTGCGCTCGTGCTCCTGTGGTCGCCCTCTCGTTACGCCGGACTTTCAGAAAAGGTCCTTTCGCGATACACAGGGCCCTACCGCGTGCTGCGCCAGGTGACACCTGTGACGTACGAAATTGCTCTTGTGAGTTCAACCTCGTCCTCTACTCTGACATCTAGTGATGTCGTGCACGTCAGTAGGCTCAAGGCCTACTACACTGCTTCCGAGTCCAGTCTTCGGTCGCTCCGGGACGGCGCTTTTGCCGCCGGGGCTAGTGCTACCGAACAGTATTTGCAATGACGAAGAGGCGAGCAGTGAGAAGATGACGACGACGATTGGAGGCTGGCACGGGCTGTTGCCTCTTGGCCGAGTGCGGCGTATTCCCTTGTAAATATACTTGTATACAGCTTTTCGCCTGCGTCTTCCTACGTAACAATATGATTAACTTCGTATGGTATGGACGGTATAGTCTTTATGGACGAGAGCGCGTCTTGCAGTCACTGCGGTGGCGAGGAGACTACAGAACATGTATTTTGCCACTGTCCTCGATATAGCGCGCACCGGCTGCCACTAGCGACCGCATTGGCACGCCTTGACGACAGGCCACCTTAAGAACAGTCAGTCTTGTAATGCCGACATGAAATGTCGTCGCACCGAAAGTCGGTCAAGGCTTTGTTTGCCATTTTACGTGGCAGTGGCCTATTAGAAATACTATATTGATCCCATTCCGTCCGTTCTCATTTTTTTCCAAGCTTTTATTTTTGTCACCACTCTTCTTTTTGTCTTTACTTCCCCTTTCCCTTCCCATATTGCAGGGTAACAAACTGGAGGTTTTAAGTCTGGTTAACCTCCCTGCCTTTCTCTCATTTGTATCTCTCTCACTCTATCTCAAGGCTCAACAGCTAACAGACCTTGAGGATCGAGGCCGCAGTGCAAATGTACATTCATGGGATACCTTAAATGCCAAACAAGGCAGAATAAAGGCTCAAAGATGAAATTGTTGAGGATCTGTTTAATGAAAAATTGAATGTACAGTGCGATTTTGTCGATCGTATTCAGAGATTAAGAACGCAAGATCACAAGCGACTGGTAATTCTGTATATTCAGAATTTTGATGACAAAAGAAATGCTGAAGAATGAAAAAAAAACCTGAGGGAAACTAGTATTTTTATCCAGAATGCCTGCTCGCAATCTACCTTGAAGAACCGCAAGCTTCTATAAGAAAGTGCAAGAAACGATGAACTTAAAGGAAACAAGGTGCCACTTATACGCGACGAACTCAAGGTAGACAGGGATGTGCTCTTTTGAGACGAATCCCAAAACAAATGAGTACAGGTCGCAGCTAGTCGCCCTCGGCAAATACAATCATGAACCAATGAAACGTCACGGAAAAAGCAACTACGAATAATTAATGTTAATGCTAGAAATATTGAAAATAAAGCAGATTCCCTAGAAATACGGTTGGTTCAACACAACCCTCACATCAATCTTATCGAAACTTGGCTTCGCGAGGATATTAACAACCAAGACATCTTTCATGCCTTCTAAAATGTTTATCGCGTGGATAGGTCTTCTAGAGGAGGAGGTGCGGTGGACCTAATTAAAAGGCACATAGAAGCTGTCGTTTTAGGCATAATACCTACGTTGGAACGTTCGTGTATAAAGGTATCTCTTTGGGGCTATACCCCCTTCTATTCGCAGCCTACAGGCTTCCTGACGCCCCTCCTTAATTTTTACATCAATTACGACCTTGTATGAACAAATATTTAAACAGTAATATTATTCTTGTAGGTGATCTTAAGTTGCCCGGAATAGACAGCCTTCGGCCTGGGCCAAATCATAGTCAGGATATTAATGTACTTTTTGATATATTGTTAACACATGATCTCTGACAAGTTGTTTTTTACCCGATACGTGTAGAAGGTTCTTCATCTTCAGTTTCAGACTTTGTTTTCTTTGCTCGCAAATTCGCTGAATTCACGGTGGTGATCGAGCAGGGGCTATTTGACAATTATCTTATTTGTGTTTTCTTATTACTTGTTTCCTGTGCTAAAGCTAAAAAATCATCTTTCCCTTTTACCAAAGATTATTCTGGCGCTAACAACGCATGCATGATTGATTACCTGGAAAATTGTCTGAGTTCAATGAAAATAATGTTAACTTACTTTGGACCCGCTTTAAGGACACATGTCGTTTTGTCTTGATAAGTTCGTACCAAATAACAAGAAACAGGTTCACAAGCAAACACCATGGATCGATCGCAACATCATTCATATGAAACGCAAAATTAAGATATTAAAGAAAGCCTGAAAAGAGCCAAACTCGATGTCTGAAGTGGAAGGCAAGCTTGCACTTGCCTTTCAACTCATCACTGCCTGACTTTATCACCAATGATCTAAGTAAATTTTGGAATTACATTGCCGAGAAGAAGAAACCAATATCCCAAATTACAATAATGGACAGATGGTTGCGGAGAAGGTAGAACTTGCTCATCACTTTAATACGCTTTTTGCACACTGCCTTCTCGAATCCCAGTGATTCTTCATGTAACTGCACAGTGTACCAACCGTTTGATGTCAATGTTATATCATATGCTTGCGTACTCTCTATGGTGTTGAACCTAAAACCCAAATGTTCAGGTGGGCCTGACAACATCAATAACTTGTTTCTGCGTAGATATGCTCTAGCCTTATCAAAGTTCCTTGTTATAATAATCTATGCTTCATATTGTCTGAATTACCGAGTGATTGAAGGACAGCCCTAATTGCACCAATTCATAAAAAAATGTGTCTGTGTACTTGTAGAAAATTACCATTCGATTTTGTTAACGTCATCATGCTGCAAACTCGTCGAACATATCATAGCAAAAACCATAGCCAAATATCTAGAAAAGTATTCATTCTGACTAACTTTCAGCATGGGCTCAGAAGAGGGTATTTGACTGTCACACAGCTGGTCACTGCAGTTCATTTTTTTTTTGCATCAAGCCTTGACAAGAATGGACAAATAGACATAATTTTCCCTTGACTTCCGTAAGGCATTCGATACAGTCACGCACAATGAATTAATTCTAAAACTTGAAAATTCAGGAATCTCTCAGATTTTATCTTTAGGGTATCTGCTTATTCGTCTAACCAGAAATAATTCGTTGAGATAAATGACGAAAAATAGGGAAGCCTTCCGGTCACATCGGGGGTTGCCCAGGGCAGTGTCTTGGGCCCTCCTTTTTTTTTTTGTTCTATGTGTTAATAATATTGTTAGCATGGTTGAAGGTGATGTACAGATTCGATTATTTGCCGATGATTTGTGCTCCTTAAAGAATTGTTTGTATCCATGATCAAACTAGTTTATGTTGTAGTTTTAGTAATATTTTTGCATGGTGCAGGTGCTATAGGGAATGACACTGAACACAGATAGCAGCGTACTTCTGCGATTGAGACACAAGAAATCACCCTTGCTTTACACGTATAAGTTAGATTCGTCACCTTTTCATGAAGTCACTAGTTATAAAAACCCAAGAGTGACCCTTAACAATACACCACCATGGAACGATCACATAACTAGCACTTATGCTTCAGCCTTCAGAAAACTATGCCTTTTAAGACGCAAGCTTAAGAAAGCCCCTTCTAACGTTAAAATATTATGCTACCTCTCCCTAATTAGACCTAAGCTGGCATATGCATATATAGTTTCATATCCGTAGGCAAGAGCTAATATTAGTAATCTTGAGAGAATTCAGAGAATAGCGGTCAGATATATATTTAACAAATTTTCAAGATCTGATTCCCCCACCGCACTTATGGAAATTAACAACATGGAACCACTCGAGCTTGGAACGAAGAAACAGAGACTTGAATTCCTTAAACTACTTCGCACTAACAATTTATCCCTCGACCCATCTGAATATTTATCACAGTTATCAACCAGAACTACACGTCACCGCAGACATGAACTCTTTACTTTGGAAGAACGAACACCTATAGGTTTTGTTTTTTTCCTCGGACCTTAACTGAATGGAATTGTATAATTCAATCGACATCCTAATCTCATTTTTTATGGATCTGTTAGTTTTTTTCAATCTTATTTTTATTGTATGTAACATATGTCGCCCTCCCTGTTTGGACCACGCATCCGCAGTATTTAATAAATAAATAAATAGAAATAATGTGCGTTAAGCAATAAAAGTAAAGCACACTGTGAACATAGAGCAAGATAAAAAGCCATATGGAAGTTTTATTTAACCCTAAAACTGTACTTAAACATATCCGATACAGTTTTCTATAAGAATTTGTTTCAACCTATCTTGGGGATGTTTTTTTTATTTAGGTCTAAAATTTTGTCAAGTTTATTGAAGTTGAAAATTTTGAAAAAAGCGGGTACCAGCGAAACACAAAGGACGCGCACACAAGGAAAAGGGGTTAGACACGGACGGACGCTGAACTTTCAACTGTATTTTATTGAAATTTACATTGCCGCTCATAACCTCCGACGCATGCGCATCTTCAACTCCTCCCAAGACATGTGCATAGATAACACCTCGAACATATATCACCGTGTGAAAGTTTATTGAGCAGACTGGCTATTTGGTGTTGAATGTGCTGCCGACCATAGGTAGTTATAATTCTCGGTATTCTTGTGCTTAGTGCATGGAGGCAGTATTAAACACATCGAAAAGAACTGTACATGAGGTATAGAAAAATTTTTTTGGATAAAAAAGCGATCTTGAAATAATAGATTTGGTTAGCTTGCAATATGAAATGTTTTGAAGATAGCGCACACGTGCTGCGACCTTGTAGGTCGCCATATCCCTAAAATATTCGCAGTACCTTCTTTTGTAATGTCAGTAATGTTATATAATTCTGTGCTGTCATTGTACACCATATCAACGCGCAGTAACTGAGCCGAGAAAAGAGTATAATACAAGCGATCTCGAGCCATAGTGGTAATAACTGACCTAATTTGTACATAGATCCAACACTTTTGCTTAATTAAACTGCTAATTTATTTATATGTTCATTCCAGGTCAGGTCTTCCTAGAGTCATACGCCCAGACTGAACCTTAACTTGCTGTAGCGTCTGACTCTTAAAAAAAGATATCTAAGTTATTATTTCGTGGCTTATTGATATCTGCAAACAACATGGATTTAGGTTTACTAGCCTTGAGCCCCAACTTGTTTATTTTAAGCCAAGAAAGCTTAATTTGATATGTATTTACGGTCCCACAAAGGTCAGCAATTGAAGCACCAACAAAAAAAAAATATTAGTGTCATCAGTACACATAATTAATTTAGGAGAATCCGGAATGTGACACAGATCGTTTACGTAAATTATGAATACCAGTAAATCAAGTATAGATCCTTGTGGGGCATCTTTGTTAACCTTGGCATGCGAGGATGTCTCCTGATTAATAACCACAGCTCATGGTGACGATATGTCAAGTAATTCTGTATTGGCAATACTACCGGCACCGTAATAATCAAGTATTTCTAGAAGACCGCTATGGCACACGGTATCCGATGCGTTACGGAAATCTACAAACAGTCCAAGCATGTATAGTTTTCCCTCAAAACGATTTAGTATCTCATTTTTATACCGATTAATGCAAGCTCGGTGGACTTGTCTTTTTGAAAGCCAAACTCCGCGTCACTTATGACATTGCACTTATCGAAAAAAAATTCTAATCTGATATTAATAGCGCTTTGAAACACTTTTGATGGAATCGGAAGCAAGGATATTGGTCGGTGATTAGCACTTTCTTGGTTATTACCACCTTTCAAGACCGCATGGAGTTTGTAGATGTCCGCGAGCACTTATACTTCACGTGGCGTACACTGCGAATCGAGCGTTACCGCTGGTCTCTGAAGCATGGTCGTGCCGGAAAACATTCAAACTTCGTTCCAGGTGGGCAGCTGTTGTAGCTATTGGCACAGTTCACGACGCAGCAGTTCATACGTGACACTGCAAAGCTCCACTCAAAAGCGCAGAAGAAATGCAGCGGAAACGCGCTTCGCTACTCGTGTAATTGCGACTTCTGTAAGTTACATGTTCATAATTACCGATATACACCGCAGTATAACTTTCCACGGCTAGTTTCGAAGGCAACACCGCATTCACTAGAGGCGCGTTTGTACCGCTTGGAAGCATCGAACTCGTGGCTGAGTGGTAGCGTCTCCGTGTCACACTCCGGAGACCCTGGTTCGATTCCCACCCAGCACATCTTGGAAGTTGCTTTTTATTTATGAAGTGCCTGCCGTGATTTATCGCTCACGGTCAACGCCGCGGACGCCGACACCGACGCCGACGACACCGGCTTTTCTGCGACACGAGCTCCTTAACGCTATCGCGTTAAAACCTGACACGGCTTGACTCACGGGCCGGCTGCTGCACTGAGCGCGCGAAGCGCGCGCGCTTGCTACCGCACTGCGGCACCACCGGCTCATTGCACGTTCCCCACAGTGGCTCATATTCGATGACACCGTAGGCACGGCCGCTCGATGCAAAAGCACAGGGTGCGGCCCGCTGCGTCGCGGCTGAACGGCTTCTCGGGCCTAGTTCTCCTTTCGCCCGCAGCGGTGCCACTGCTCGGGGACGGCTGCTGATAGAGAGCGCCTTCACAGCTGCGTCGGCACGGGCGATCTCCACTCCAATCAGGGCACAAATAACGCGTTTTGTATTTAGAAATTGCAGATAAAATATTTAAGTCGTCATTAGAAGTGCTGATTACGCCACAGACGCCAACAGATTGTTACAGGGGTGGAAATCTGTTCTAGCATACGCCTGAACGCTATCCGTGACGGTTGCCCGTACGATACACGAGCAGGTAACGCACTTCCATCGAGAAGTTCTGCTTGAAGCAGTCTATCGGTATTTTTATTCACTTCTCGTGAACACGTACGCAATGTAAGAACTTTACATACGGAGAACTTGTACCGAGTTTCCCAAGTAATGCAAACTATTTTAGATGTAATGAAAACTCTTGTCATTGCAAATAATCATCAGTAGATTGGTTCTCATCAAGACGAAGCATATTCAGTGATGCTGGAGCTTATCTAAGGAGGGCGCCCCTTTTAACGAAGTTTAACTTTTACTCCCTCTTGCCAGTATTCCTGAAAGTACGACTCGCCCACGGCCGCTCGATGCAAAAGCAGCCGTGAATCGCCCAACAGCACCTCCCCCCTTCCACATCTTGCTTGGCGTCAAAATCACCTCATGCCCTGTCCAACAAAAAAGAACATTTGGCTACATGCCTGGATGTCCACATTTAAGTAATTAATTAAAGCAAACAATTCAATACAGGTGAAGTTGTCGGAAGCTTACAAGTGCAGCTGGAGCCAAGAAAAGTATCAGCCAGCAGCTTGATACCTTTATTGCATTGTCATAAGCAAGGAATAATATATTCACTTGTATTCACAAACGGAGAACTTTGTTTGAAAGAGGTTTATGCGACAACACCAAAGGTCGCTCCACCGTTGAATTAACATTCCCAGCCCAGTTGGCTAAGAGGGGCCGCAGCAACTTCCTCAAGAATATTTTGCAAAGCTCCTCAGTGTGAGCATGCTTCTTTCTCCCACACATTAACTGCCGACACTGTGTGAAATGTGGAAGTAATGCTGACATCAACAGGTGGCACAGATTGCTGCCTTTTCGAATCCTATCTGTCTTCATGACCCGCTGAATAAAGATGCAAGTCAGCTGGCAAAGCTTAACAACTTCCATTTTAGGGTATGTCAAGCCTCCGTTGTCCATATTTGCTATCAGCCCGTAGAATGGTCCGGTTGGCTCTGGTGCGTCCAGCAGGGTCTTGCACAATTCGCATGGTACCTGGAAACCAATGTCAAATAATTTATAAAGCAACAACTTGATCGTCGTCATAAGGAAGGGCTCTGCTCAAAGAGTCGTGCCAGTATAAATAAAGTTATGCAGCGCGAAGTTATGAACAGGCTGTGGAACTTCCGAAGCACTCGCATTAAGGTCAATTAAAAGGTTAAAACATTAAGGTCACACTCATTAAGCTCAATTTAAAGCAAGATTTGTGTCCGCTAAAAAAAAAAACTGTTCATACCTTTTCTTCACTAGCTCGTACAATGCACTCAGCCAGAAAAGCTACTGGTGCTAGTTCAAGATCTGCTTCTGCATCAGACCATAGCGTTAGAAATTCTATGATACTCTGGATTTTGGGGGAAAGGTACTGTGGATATTTGCGAAACACGGTCGGTACTGCAGTCGGAAGCAGGAGCCTAAGCAACGTGTTCTTTTTATAGTCAATTTCTGTGAAGTGCCGGGAACATACCAGAGACCTGTCGCTCTGTTCGCACTTGCTTCCTTTTCCCGTCACTCCTTGGCGAGAGATTTTTTTCAGCCACGCTTCTCGACGCTCCAAGTCGCTGGGGAACTCGTGATATCTCACAGTCGGGTCCTTTTTGGCATTTGTCTCGCAGAGTGGCACACAACAGTTGCGCGGCATCGCGCTACATGAACGAGGCTGGCTACGGCACACACGGACACCGAAGAGCCTTAACGAAGCACATCAAGCACAGGCAAACTTGCTCACACACACGCACCCGAAAAAGCACGAGATGAATGCATATCGCACGAGACAAACACGTTCTGACGCGAACCGACGTGCTCTCACACACGCACGCGAAAAATCACGAGATGAACGTGTATAACATGAGGCAAACACGTTCGGACGTGAGCCCCAACGCCCGCTTAGCCCCGGCGCGAAGTCGCGAAAGTATCCCCGAGCAGTGGCGCCCTCACCAAGAAAACGGTTGCAACTGTAAACTCGGCCGAGACGCGCCCGCCTATTGTCCGCGGCGCGACGTAGCTGGCCGCACCGTGCCTGTTTATCGAGCGGACGCGCCTTAGGGTTCGCATGACGTCACAGTAATTAGAATACCCGTGTAATCGCATAAGTTTTGATCAGATAGTAAAAGGTGCAAAATCAACACAGTATTTGTTTCGTTCTCATGGCCGCACTACAAAAACAAAAGACTTGATTCAGTACTCTATAGGCTCCAGTAAAAGCTTCTGCAACACTTCATGAATGCAAAAGAATAGAAAGTTGGACAAGTTGGTACGGTAACATGATGTTGTGTTGTAGCGCGAAGTGACACGGACCTGTTTGTCTGCTTGTCCTGTCTGCTTCTAGTCTGTGTCCGTGTCACTTCGCGCTACAGCCCAAGATCATGTTACTTCGTGAATGCACAGTGCCCTTATTGACTAAAGTTGAGGTAATAATAATTCCAGTATTAATTATGCTATGCTATACAGCAATACTAATACAGTATAAGACTCATAGGCCATAGGATAAAGTTGGTGTTATTTTAAGAATGCACCAGAGGGAGACGCTAAGTGCGTAAGAACAGAAGCGAAGTATCAGTTCTTTACTCCATTCCTGTCCTACAAATTCGCAGAGGCGACTCCACGGATGGTTCCTCGCAGTCGAGATCGCTCCACGACAAGTGCATCAGAACGTGCCGGTCAGTAAACGTCTTGATCGCCTATGGTCCATATTTTATGCTTATTTCTGCAGTAGTGACAATTTTCAGATGGTGAGGGGCGGGTAACTGAGGAGTGAGAAATTGACTAAATGTTAAAAGCAGCGTAACTAATAATTGTGATTCTTTGAGCCGCGTAACCGTTTCCAGTTATATAGTTTCCTCCTTCTGAATAAATGACATTCTTTCGGCCGCCAAAACACAACGAAAAACTTTGCCTTTCCGCTTACTGAGTTCTTAATTGGCCCACGCATTGCATTATTTACCTCAAATAGGTAAATTCGTAATCGAATATAATGGTAAAAAATATGAGCTTCAAACAACAAACATATTATCAAACATTTCTGCATTTGAAAGGACAAGTAGAAAAATGGATGCTAAAGCTCATAATCTTTTTTTCTATCGATATATAATAATAAATATGGGTAGGTATTGATGAGCTTGCAAATTAACAAGTTGTAAAAGGAAGAAGTGCCCGGTTGGCTTACTGCGGGTACTTCAAGCGGTCTTCCATGGCAGGCCGGATCTAACACTCGCTGTAGCAGTTCACATTCAGTCATTTATAATATTTGAAAATTTTAATGAGTCTAATTCCCGCACGTTCAGTCTAGGTTGTCCTCGGCGCTGTATTAAGATAACCAGTGACCCAATGCAGTAAAAGTCAATTAATGAGTCCTACATTAAATGCTGCAGCTAAATACACACGACTGCACGGCGCAGTCGCTCGAAAACTGAAACAGTTACATAGTGACTACAACCACCGAGCGACATTTTTTTATGAGCGTAACGACAGGTTTTCACTTTCACTTAAGCACCTTCTTGAAATGTTTTGCACTGTATCGCTTTCTTTTGCTTACTCCTTCACTCAATGAATTTTCATTATCCATGCTTAAGTTTACGTCGACTTCTTTCTTCACATATCAACATCTATGGCGTATTCTTCATGCAAGCATTCTCCATTTATTTTTCTTCTCGAGTGCATAGCAATGTCTGGTTGCTTATTTAGGTGTACGACACGATGACAGGAAACACATCAGTAGCATAACGACTTCAGTGTTGTCGCAGTAAAAATGTTCCGTGTTGCATCCACATGTGGCATAAACCATGTATAAAATCATGGCACAGTGAGGCACACCCCTCCGCGTAACGGAATGTACGGACATAGAAAACGCTGTTTCAAGCTCTTGGCTGCTGTTGCTGTGCCAGTGTTCCTAAAGTGTAGTAACGCCTTCGGTACTGCAACAAGGCGGAGCTTTGAACAGACCCTTTTCCTAACCGTGAAGATGTTGCAAGAGGATGCAAGGCAGTGCAACCTTAGTATAACGACGGCGTATTAAGTTTTACAAGCACGTTATGCAAAAAGTAAGCGTTTTTTTATGCGTTAGCTTCAGAAGTGTCTTAGTTCAAAAAATTCTATGTGTGTGAAGTTTGGGAAGCCTAGTCAGGCAGTAAAGGTAGAGAGGGGACGGGAGAAAAGAGCGTGTATGTTGTATGTGTGTATACAGGGTGTCCCAACTATCATTCATCAAGATTTAAAAATATTGAAATGCCACGTAGCTAGACTGAACCAAGGTAATGCTGTTTGCTGTCTCTTGGAAATATTTAGATGATCTTTTGCCTTACGCTTAATCAAACGCTTACGCCTAGTTAAATAAAGATTACGAAGAATCTCGTCTCGTCGGGAAGTAGGGGCTTAATCGCAAAAAAAAAAGAACGTCGACCAAAATCTCCCCGTTTTGGTCGGCGTTCTGTTCTTTTTTTTCCTATTGTTAGTCTTTACTATAAGACTATTATTAGTCACATGCAAGTTGCATACGGCCTTGTATGTGACTTGCGCGGTCGGTGTGGTGTACAAAAGTCCACTTAATTGCGGCAGGGTGTATACCAGCCAGACAGGCCTTTGTGTCAACGATAGGACAAGGGAACACGAGCTGTCTGTCAAGAATAAGATTATTGCACATTTGTTTTCACTGCGATTCCTGCACGTGTGAGCCAGATATTTTCCATATCCGCATTCTTGGTAAAAGAAGATTCCCTGGCGCGGGAATTATAGAAGGCTTATTTTATTAAACGTGACCTCTGTGTTAGCGATACATCTGTGGCTTTACGTAGCAGTGAACGACAGTTTCTGAACTGTATGATTGGATAGCGATGCAAACTTTGAGCATTGTGCGCAAGCGTATGTGCCCACATAGCCGCCTTCGCCTATAAATACAGGGTGTTTCAGCGAACACTTTCACAAATCTTTAAGAGTTGTCTGTGGCTGGTATCACAATTCTGGTTCATGAGCTGATCTATTCGAAGCGGCGGACAATACTTCTACAAACATTTGAGATGCAAAATCGGCTAATTATTAAAAATGTACTAGTTATGTTCTCAACTAATTACATTATGGCCCATATTGCAGTTTACAAATTCTAGCCGTGGAGTTCGCAAGGTGGATCCACTTGAAAGGAATTTTCAAGATGACATCAGTTTCGAGATATAAATTCCGAAACTTTGCGGAGAAATGCATTGGCGTTCCACTTAATTTGTTAACAAAACGTCCTTTCATGCACTGAAGCACACCAGTACCCAGCGCCTCCCAGTATGCCGCGCCTGCCCCCACAGCATCCAGCGCGCGACACTGGGCCCTTATTCGGCATGGCACTGGACACTGCAGATACTGGGTTTTGCAATAGGATTATGATGTCGCAATGTATTAAACCTTCCGTGTAACGATCTGAACTATGAAAGGAGCGGTCAGGATAAATAGAAGCCGAGCCATAAGAAACCCCAATGGAGATCTCAAGGAGATAAGCGCTGCAGTGTAGAGGCTTCTCACAACGCTGAAGAGTTAGCTTAATTCCTTTGCATATTCGTGTTTTTCCCTCATGTGCTTCGCCAGTGCTCAGCCAACTTATAAGCATCAACTCGGGGGGAGCTAAGGGTGCAGCCTTAACGAAGTGCACGCGTACTCCGTTATTTGAACAACGCGCACTGATGAATTTAAGGTTTGTAGCGTCCAGAAAACATTTCTTTTATATATTTGCAGGTACCAGCTGGTCAGCCGATTCATCAGGCGGAGTTACAAGGAGTGAACCGCGGATGACCGCAGTCAGGATGACGGAAGCTAGGGATTTGACCACACCGAAAGCCGAGATAGAAGAAACGACTACAAGACGGCGAATAACGACGGCAGACTCACAATCTATCGCTAGTATTGCCACCACTAGTACTAGACCTACTACTACTACTACGACTAGCACTACAACCACAAGTACGACGACGACCTCGACTTCAACGACTACAACGAGCACTACGACGACGTCGACGTCTACAACTACTACGACTACGACTACTACTACTACGACCAGCACTACCACCACAAGTACGACGACAACCACGACTTCTACTACAACGACTACTACTACTACGACCAGCACTACGACCACAAGTACGACGACAACCACGACTTCTACTACAACGACTACTACTACTACGACCAGCACTACGACCACAAGTACGACGACAACCACGACTTCTACTACAACGACTACTACTACTACGACCAGCACTACGACCACAAGTACGACGACAACCACGACTTCTACTACAACGACTACTACTACTACGACCAGCACTACGACCACAAGTACGACGACAACCACGACTTCTACTACAACGACTACTACTACTACGACCAGCACTACGACCACAAGTACGACGACAACCACGACTTCTACTACAACGACTACAACGAGTACGACGACGACGACGACTTCTACTACTACCACGACTACAACGAGTACGACGACGACGTCTACTTCTACTACTACCACGACTACTAGTACGACAACGACCACTAGCACTACGACGACCTCGACTTCTACTTCTACCACGACTACAACTACTACTACTACTACTACGACCACTACGACCACAAGCACAACGACGACCTCTACCACTACCACGACGACTACTACTTCTACTACTACTACTACTAGTACTACTACTACGACGACGACGACCACAAGCACTACGACAACGACAACTACGACAACGACTACAACGACTACAACGACTACTACGTCATCAACCACAACCTGTAAGAGCCCTCCACTTTCTCAATTGCTACGCACAAATTTCCCACAAAAAGTATCTTACGCCGCTCTTGCGACACAGTTTTGTGCGGTATATCCAGTGGCAACGTAGAACGACGCATAACATACCAGCGCTTACAACTTGAGAACTATAACAGAAGAAGTTCTCTACATTAAATGACGCTAAAGTTTCCTCGTGGTCACTATCATTCTGACAAAAAGGGAAAAATTAGTTCCCTCGGATGCACGCGCAAATAAACAAAAGGGTACGCAGCCCGTGAGATATCTCTTGATAAATTAGCACTAGGAGGCAAACTACGCTAACTCCAGTATTGTGTACTTGCTATGGCATCGACTCTCCCCCGTGCCCATAGTAGAGAGCACTAGCCCGTAGGGGCGCTGGGGGAAAATGCAGAGGAAACCGCTCAACATGCGCGTCTCTCAAAGTCGACCAAAACTCCCACTGCACTTAAGAAGAGAAACTGTAGCAGGTATTCCGAGTTCCGAGACAGGCACCGGCTGGGACATATGCCTACACAAATTGCGCGACTACGTGCCCATCGCATTACACTTGAAGCTGACTGGCACTCTGTAGAACTGCGCGTTGCTGATCAAGTAAAGGGCATGAGCGGGCAATCTGCCGAAACTTTGATGGTACCTATGTCTACACTGGATATTTAAAATGGATTCTTACTAGGCGCATCTTCAGAGAACTCACCGGATCCACACTGCAAGTTGCAATGTGAGCTATAAATTGATTAGTTCAAAAGTTAATTTCTGTAATTTTAGGAATCATAATTTTTGGGGGTTTCAATTTCTCGTGCAAGTACTGCTCGCCTCGCCCGTGGCGGCCGCATTTAAACGAGGACGAACTGCAATAACATCCGTGTACCGAGCATTGGGTGCACGTCAAAGGACCCCAGATAGTCAAAAATTGATACGGCTTGCCTCATATATTCATATCATGGTTTTGGCACGTACAACCCCAGAATTTTTTTTTCACTGATCGCCTATTTGCGCAAGCCAGCTGAAGGAGTATCACTGCACAATATGCTACAAGCTATATTAAAGCACTATGTTATTATTCGAATTAAATTATGGGGTTTAACATGCCAAAACCACTTTCTGATTATGAGGCACGCCGTAGTGGAGGACTCCGGAAATGTCGACCACCTGGGGTTCTTTAACGTGCACCTAAATATAATTACACGGGTGTTTTCGCAATTCGCCCCCATCGAAATGCGGCCGCCGCGGCCGAGATTCGATCCCGCGACCTCATGCTCAGCAGCCCAACACCATAGCCACGGAGCAACCACGGCGGATTCATTCAAAAGAAACACCTGCTACTTAAAATTACTGACCAAATTAATGTACGTCGCGTTTGCTCAGACGCGACGCGACGCAACGCATACGCGACTAATTTTTCCCTCCTGCGTATAGCGGCACAGCAACATTCCATGAAACAAAGCAAAGATCACAACATGGTCCGCTGTGCACTCATTAAACAGTGGGCGCAAGTATTAGTATTACACAGCACAGCACACACAAAGTGTGTGTGTGTGTGTGTGTGTGTGTGTGTGTGCGTGCGTGTGTGTGTGTGCGTGTGTGTGTGTGTGTGTGCTTGTGTGTGTGTGTGTGTATGTGTGTGTGTGTGGCTGTACGCAATGGTACAACTGTAGTAGAAATAAACGATCACTGTTCACGTCCTAAACAAGTATGTATGTTGAAATCGCCAGTGATTACAGCGGTCAGCTTTCTTTCTTGGCCGTATCTACTCCAGATGACATCATTCGCATACGTAAACGTCTCGAAACAATGGGGTAGGTCGCAGCGCCGATATAGCTAAAGAAACGTAGCAGCACGACCACCACAAGCGGTAGTTCGATCATCCTACAGAGTTTGCCAAATATATTACGACGGGGAAATCTGTCTATATATAGTGTCTACAGAAGCTGCAAGCACTGTAGTTTAGCCAGCATGATAATGATAGCTAGCGCATAGATTTGCGTAAACTTCGTGCTGCTGGATACAAATGACTTTGCGACTTCGGTAATTGATTACTTTCAACAATATGTTCCGTTATAAATACAGAAATTCCCAATGACTGCGCATGTGCGCAGTGCCGCTTTGCCTTGAGCGTTTAGCACAACAGGATTGCCTGGGAATTAATGCCGATGAAGGCGGATAGTAAATAAATGTAGTAAATATAAATCTCGCGGCTTTACAGTAAATAAAGCCATAAAAACGCCTGAAGCCACAAACAAGAATATCGCACAAATCTCACGTACTAATTATCATTGCCATGGTCGTCGACTAATCGTAGCGCCGGGCTTCCCTGTATAGTAACAGTAGTAGAAAGCTCTATGGTTCACGTGACTAAAAGGCATTTTTAACATATCTTACCGCGTAATCTACAGCGTGCCGTAACATTCTTGGCGACTTTCACAATATAGTGAAGACTAATGACTCCATGGAATTCTCTTTCTTTTTTCAGATAGACCAATGAATCCAGGCTACATTCGAAGGGGTAAGTCACGTTCTATGAAGTGTTCATGCTGTACTAAACGCGTAAGTTCATGGGGCACGGTAATAGCAGATATGCGATGCTGAAGCGATAAAAAAAAACGAACTCAAACCTACGTTACAACCTCTTGACGGTAAATTCCTATTCCAGTGTTCATCCGTCGTTAATTGGCTGTTAAATCAAGAATTGACCTGTCTACCGATATTGTCGATATTGTCATGCAGCTACAACAATCAGAAAGAGGAAGAGTGAAAGTGATTGAGAAGAGGGAGAGGCGCTATTATCTGCAGCCCTTTAGGGAGTATACGGTTCAATGCCAGCAAAATGGGATGGCACGCGAACTCTTTTTTCCATAGATTGATTAAGAGGGAGACGCGCTGTTATCTGCAGCCCTTTAGGGAGTATACGGTTCAATGCCAGCAAAATGGGATGGCGCGCGAACTCTTTTTTCCATAGATATCAAGCCAACCTCCATCATATCACGAAGCAAGACGAACAGGAGTCCAACTAATAAAGAGCTCTAGCTTTTCTGGACACGTGATATGTTACAGTGATACTTTGGACCATCTGCGCATGCGCCGCGTTTCCACGGTAGACATGCAGAGAGATCAACGTTTTGTCTTGCCGTCTTCGCGTACCGCGCCAGAGCTAAACTCAAATTAATATGCTGTAAAGAATTATGCTTTTAGAGTGCTCGCAATTGCCTACGCATCATGAACACTAATGCATATGGTGTGATAATGACATTCGATAGGCTGAAATCAAAACACTTCCCCAGCTCGGTGCCGTCTCTCTAGCAGCCTGAAAACAAGCAGCTGATATCAGTATCGCTGGTACGACGTCAGTATCATATCCTCCGCTTAAACGGAACCCGAAAAGATAGAAAAAAAGATGTTCTGTTTATCCGAAGTTTTATTTGGGCGAATGGCATAAATATGAACAACAATCGTTTTATCCGAAAAGCGTGCGAGTGTTTCCATTGCATGCTGTGGGAAAACGAAGACTTATTCACTCTGCTTCTTATTTTGCGAGGTCTTATTTTCGAGCGCGAAGGATTCCCAATTATTCTCTGCTGTCTCAGAGCAAGTCACAAGGGCATAATCTGAGGTCTCTCTTCAAGGCGGTGTGTACGAAGCAAGGGCACTATAACGTAAAGCTATTCCAAAGTTTTCTGTTCCGATTCTGCTACCAGCGCTTCGCGATTGGTTAAAAATTTTTCGGACCACAGCCACTTCACATGTCTGCTATGCGACGTCACGAAAACCGCGAAAACGCCCTATCAGATATGATATGTGCACACTGATTATGCATGGTTAGGCCGAACAAAAGAAAAATGATTCTTTCTGATTCGACGCATTTGCCATTAACAATCTGCTATTGGTCAAAAAATTTCGGGCTGCGCCCACTTCGCCTGTCCGTCACGCGACCTCACAACACCCCGAAAACTCACCGCGTCAAAGTGATGTACGTGTACGCGTTAAAGATGCATTAATATGCCGAACAGAAATGAATATTTTTCTGAATTGCCAGACACTGCCCCGTTCCGAAAGAAATAGAAGATGGCTGCCCGCCGATCACTCAGCCACTGGTTACTCGCACCTGCCGGAGGGCATGGATTTATTTGTGTATAATAAGACCTTTTGCGTGGCAGTATAACGTTATCGAGTCCTTGCAGCACAGCACGTATACGACCTCGTTCTGCCGACTCTTCTTTGCTGAGGATCCGTTCTAGCCGCATTCTTAACCTCCCGTTTCACGGCGCCGCGATTTTCGATTAGCCACCGCAAGCAAAGTAAGAGATTGCGGACCAATGGAAGACGTCGGCAGCACCCTCCTCATCCTGTCATCTATTTTTACTACGCTAGCTCGACCCCATCGAAACCCTCTTCACTTCAGCGTACTCCTCGCCTCTTGCCAGTCAATTAGACAAGCCGCTCAGTGTAGGCAATGTTATTCGTTTTAAAGCAAACAAGAGTGACCTCCTATAAATTAGGAGAGCGTTTGATTGGTCTGTTCAGCCAACCTTGCGGGTCACAGCCCAATGCTTGCGTTGGCGGTTACGCAAATTTGACGTCAGAAGATTGGAATGAAAACATATTGGAATAGTTTTACGTTATAGGGCTCGGCATGCGTGATGCGTAATGTAGTAGATGGATATTGCAGAGGAGGAGGGCAGCACACAAAAACGCGGCACAGAGAAGAGAGCCGATGACACACAGGCTGCACTCGCAAATTTTGGCAAATATTTCTTGAGCTTAAGGCACTAGCGCCGTTCTACTTGCGATTGCAGCGTTTGCATCGTATGCTCCCTGCTTTGTGTCGCGTTTTCTTTTTTCTTTCTGTGCTGCCCTCCTCCTATTTAGTATCATCGTATGATCAGGGCCGGTATTTTGTAGCGATGCCTTTTCCTATTCTATGCTTTTTCAGGCTTTTCGCGCTTGGCCAGTGGTCAGAGCGACGGTGTGCCCACATTATCAACGGGATCAGGCGGCCGTGTGTGGTGGATGATAAGAATAGCATAGAATAAGGCATAAGGCATCGCTACAAAATAGCGGCCCAGTATGATTCAGTATGATCGGATACCAACTGCCCTAATTATCAACTTTAGTAGAATAGATAAGCGGAGCAAGTATCCCAAGATCTCTTCTCAAACATCATTGCGTACAAAGTAATATGTTTTGCACTCTTAAAGGTGTTAGTTTTTCTCATAGGCTACTTTACCCTTAAGATTGAAAGAAAATGGGCAGCAACCATTGACGGTGATTGTCAGTGCAAGCGAATAACGCGAAAGAACGTGCGTGAAAGAGAGCCAGAGAGAGAACGCGCTAACGAAGGTTCCCCCCCCCCCTTTTTTTTTGCCGAGTTCGACGATCGACCATCAGATACAAAAGTGTACGAAAGAACCGAAGAAAGCTCATAGGCTTTAAAAATTCACCGACAGTTACGATACTGCCTAATGCGAAATTTGAGCGCAGGTGTATACGTGTTTTCATTTAGCGTTATGTTGGCTGACGCAGACAATCTCTCTGGTGCAACACGTTGCAAATGGTGTGAAGGGTGGCGCGACTGCCTCACCAATCTGGAGATCGCGAGAGGCAGCGCGTCGATGACGCGTGGGCGTGATTCGCAGCAGCCACCGCAGCCAGACCTCGCAGACGACGCGCGCTACTCTGGCGCCATCTCTTAGCGATCGTCGCCGCACTACGCTTTTCTTCTCACAATTTCGCCAAACCCTCCTCCTCCGCTTTTCTTCTCGCGTCTTTCATTTCCCGCTACGCTCCCTGTTCCCACTTTCATCTTTTGCTGCGCTCGTTCGCTCAGTTATGCCGACGCCGACGCGCGCCGTAGGAACTGGCGCCTGAGAGCTGCGCTCCAAAAATGATTGTACATGATGGCGACTGTAACCTACGCCTGCGATAAGCGAAGTCGCAGTTAGGTAATCAAGTTAGCTAATATAGCTAATGAAGTTTATTAACTGCAGTTTGCGGGTCTAGTGTCAAAGCTATCATCACGCCTACTTGCCACAAAATGTCGCTAAACAAGAACACTTCGTTTGTCCCCTTCAGCAAGTTTATATGTTGCCCCTTATAGGTAAGGATGTTGGCTATGGGACAAACTAAGCACCCTGAGCGCACAACAGTTTTTACTACGTATAATACAATATCTTTACGACAAATTATCGTACTTTGTATATATCTCAAACGTCACAACTTTTTTCTCTGCTTCTCACTTAACGCTCGTATGCCCTGCAGATCTGCGTGGTCTTGTGTGCCACACGGACGCTGATAACTTCCTGCAGTCTCCTCTACCGGACAGCTGTGACTTTGTCATGGTCGACTTGCAGGTGTCGTCGCCTGAGCCACATCCTACGTACTCGTACATGGCAACCATCAGAACCGATCCAGGTATTCACGACCCAGCGCCGTGTTACCGGAATGCACCATATCGGTGGCATTACCATGGAACGTCCTCCTTAAAACGCGGAGGGGTGACAAACACCGCGATGTTTCTTGTGTGTGTGTGTGTGTGTGTGCGTGTGTGTGTGTGTGTGCGTGTGTGTGTGTGGGTGTGTGTGTGGGTGTGTGTTTGTGTGCGTGTGTGTGTGTGTGTGTGTGTGTGTGTGTGTGTGTGTGTGTGTGTGTGTGTGTGTGTGTGTGTGTGTGTGTGTGTGTGTGTTAATGCGAAGTATTCTTCGGCTCACCACACGCACTTTGCGACAGGAAAGTACACGCCTATGTCAGAAGCTTCCTCACAGATAGAACAGCGACAGTAGGCCTCGGAGACCTGCGGAGCGGCACCTTTCAAACGCCATGCAAGGGCACTCCGCAGGGCTCGGTAATTTCGCCGATACTTTTTAACATCGCCATGGTCAGCCTTGCGATGAAGCTCAACGAAGTCCAGGGCATAAGTCATGCCATATATGCAGATGACATAACCATCTGGACCACCGAAGGATCACTAGGGAACAAGCAAGAAGCGCTACAGAAAGCCGCCGCATGCATCGAGGAATATACGCAGCAAAGAGGCCTCAGATGCTCCACGGAGAAGTCTGAGCTCCTCGGAGTGGGAAGGCACCCAACAGATGCCCCACTCGAAGTAAAACTCGAAGGCCAAAACATTCCGGAAATGAAAGTGATCAGGATCCTTGGCATGTGGCTGCAGGGCAGCCGGAGGTGCAGCCACACCCTGTGCCTGCTGAGTAGAGCAGCTGGACAAGTGGGCCGCATGATCAGCAGAGTTGCGCACAAGAGATACGGCATGAAAGAGGAAGATACCCTCAGGCTGGTCAACAGCCTGGTGGTCAGCCGGGTCACATACTCCCTGCCATACCATGTAACCATCAAAGCCGAAAGATAACAAGCCGAAGCAATCCTTCGGAAGGCATACAAAACAGGCCTTCATCTCCAAAGAAACACATCCAATGACAAGCTGATCCAACTGGGAATCAGCAACACGTTTGAACTAAAAGAATGCCAGCTCAAGGCACAAGCGCGATGGCTCAGTAACACATCAACAGGAAGGGCGCTCCTGACAAAGTTGGGTTGGGAAATAGAAAAACCGCAATGTAGTAGGGCAATAATACCGGACCTGCTAAGGAAGAAACTATGTATACAACCTGTCCCCCGCAATATGGACCCCAATCTCTATACCAGCAGGCGACAGGCTAGGGCAGAATTCTACGAAAGAACGATGGGGCAGAGAGACAACACAGTCTACACAGATGCTTCCCTCTATCCAAAAGAACACAGGAAACACGCAGTAGCAGTAGTAGCTAATAATCAAAGCAAACTAATCACGAGTCTCACGGCAGCGGTATCAGACATAACCGAAGCAGAGGAAATAGCTGTCGCACTGGCAGCAGAGGAAGGATACAGGATAGGAAAATCCCTCAACATCCTAACAGACTCACAAGAGGCGTGCCGAAACTATATCAGGGGTAGGATAAGCAGCACGGCACTCAAGATCCTTAGTAGAGCAGCGCTCTATGAAGGACAACCTACACACAGCATAATCTGGATGCCAAGCCCCGCAGGGATTCAGGGCAATGAAGGGGCGGACAGCTTAGCTCGAGGCTTCACCATCCGAGCGGGCACCTCAGTCCCCCCGGGAGAGCCTCAGATTACTTGCGGAGACAATTATTCAGAGCTGATAAACCTATATAGGGGGCGAAGATTCCAATACCCCCCACCACACCACAAAGCGTTGACGAAGGAGGAAGCCGCAGGATGGCATAGACTGCAGGCGGGTTCCTTTCCAAATCTTTACATACTAAGCAGGATGTTGCCCATACAATATTGCGCCGTATGCCCGTGGTGCGGAGTAAGGCCAACACTATATCACATCACATGGGAATGCGAGAGAAACAAGACATTCCACAAACATACAACACCAAGTGCGGAGCAATGGGAGAGCCGGCTCACCAGCTGCGAGCTAGGGGTCCAAAGGGCCTTCATAGCACACGCAAGCGAGGTGGTCCGACTCAGTGGTGCCCTGGACTAGGGGCCCACCCAAGGCTGAAGAGGACCTAAAGTTTTCAAGAATGAAGACTTCGTCCTCAACTCGCTAATATCTTAAAGAACCAATAAAGTTTTCCATTCCATTCCATTCCTGTCTCCTCTCGTTTCAAGTGTCTTAAATAACAAGAAAATTCAAGTGTCTGACGATGGCATCGAACCTATAAGCGCAGCAGCCCGCTAACGCTAACCCACGATCTTTTTTTTTGTTTTCTCTGTTGTTTAGTTCACGATGCACGTATGGTTTTCTCGTGCCAATGCCAGCGAGCTCTTTCAATTGACTGGCACGTGCGTGACGTCAGCGCGAGCGGGAGAAAGTGCGCCCAGTTGACACTCGGCCACAGACTTGCCACTGTGCTTTTCATGCGTCATGAGTGCACGGGAGCGTGCAAGTTTTTCCCATTCCTGCCTCGTGACAACAAACGCTTTCAGAAGCTCTGTGAAGGCTCATTCACACCGGCGGCTGACAGCGGTCGTGAGACCAAGTTGGTCGCAAAGCGACCAGTCGCAAATGGTCGCAAATGGTCGCTTTTCGCAAAAAGCGACTATTTTGCGCCAATCACTCACTACTCAATTTTTCAGTCGCGCAATTGTGGTCACAAAACTGCAAAACCCAATCAGCGGTGCGCTGCAAGTTATGTTAGCATGTGTTTTCATCCAGCGTCCTCCTGCGCCGCATAAAATATAATGTCTACGCCACGATGGCAGACTATACAGGAACACGATTACAAAGTATACACGCCACCATGGCAGATTGAAGACATGTAATTGGTGTCTTGCCTCGTGATGCTGGTGCGCAGCTGTTCCAGCAACGTGTCGAATGTCGGCGGTAACATTCACAAGCAGCTAAAAAAGTAAGCGCCGATTACCACGCAAGGCGAACTAGAAATTACAACTTACTTTCGATAATACTCCTCGTCATGCATGCGGAGTTCGGGCAGGAGGCGGCTAGCGTGGCCGGCCACTTATCGCAAATGGAGGCACTGGCGCACGCGCTAGCGTCGTTTTTCTTCGGAAGCTTCCTCACTGCCACAGCTGACACCACGGTAGAGCACATCAGCACAGTCACGAAGTCTTCCTCTGGGCTCTAATCAAAATCCATTGCTTTTGCCTGAACGCGAAACCAGCGAAGTGCGCGCAAACTGCGTAGATCTCTACAGAGTTCTCGCTGTGAACGATAATCTCCAGGAATGCGGCTTGCAGATCGCGCTTGCAGGCCATCGGCGGATGAATGAATGGATCCCGGAATTTCTCTGAACCCGCCGGAGGCAGCTTCTAGGCTATGTGAAATTATGTTTAACAGCGAAGCTGTTCTCGCTCGGTGTAAAATGGACCGCGTATCCGAAAATTCCACCGACGGAGACACTGCGCAGCCGGTTTCGCCTCCGCGCTGAGATTTGCGCATGCGCCGTAATAACGGTTAGGAATGCGCAAGCACTTGACCTTGAAAATTGTATGAAAGCGTGTGCTCGACGGCGCTCGATCAGTTAACGCCACGGGGCGGCCCAGGAAAGTTCGTAATGCTGAAGACGCTGCGCATAGCTAAGCTAGACTTGTTGCGATGCAGGAGAAACACCGGCAACGACGGGCCTTTCCGACCTACTTGGCCAGAGAGGCCGAACCCAAGAGGTGGAGACTACGCGAACTCAGAATACGCCAGTCGAGAGCCAGGATCGCTGCGAAGCATCGACGATTAGGCGAAGACCCTGCAGTGCGGGAGGTCGAGTACGAGCGTCGCCGAGCTCGCGCTTAAACAGGGGGTGCCAAAGCTCGGTTTCATCGTGAGTTCCTCTCGCTGGAGTTTGGACATTCCTGCCGAGCGTGCGATCGACTGTGGCTAGACTCAAACTATCGACGCTCAACACGGTTCGGTCTGTCGAGAAACGTGCACAAGGCATGTGTTTGCTGCTAAGCACCTTCCCGGAGGCCAACGACCGCGACGAGATGTCACTGTGTAGGACCTGTCGAGAAACGGTGTTACGAGGGAAAGTGTCGCAATTCAGCGTGGCAAACTGCTTCAAGTATTTATCCAAGCCAGCGGGACTAGCGAGTTTGAACGAGGTGGAGGAACGAATGGTATCCCCTAGAATACCCTTCATGAACATTCGACGAATAACGCATGGCTATGGTCAATACGGCAAAAGGGGACAGGTGATACGCGTTCCCATAGACGTTCAAAAAACACTGGAGTTGCTGCTTCGGAGTGCACCTAAAGATGCTGCAGTTCATGTTCACTTCAAGAGGAGTCTGATCGCCAAACCTTAGTGAAAGTCTGGCCTGGTTTGTATGAAGATTTAAGCCTGCCTGGTTGGAGTTTCTGGTCGAAACTATCCTATACAAATTCTACAACGTAAACATAGACTAGGCGAAGCTGGGTCGTGTCCCGGACGTTTCGGGCGAACCATTCAAGGAGGAATAGATAGACAGCGGTGAGTCACTCGAGGACATGGACAATCCTTTTCAACTGGCTTGCGCACTGAATTCTTCCAGTAAGACGGTGGTCTATGATGCCGTCGGTATGCGACTACTGAACGGGAGGCACTACCTGGACATTGCCCCTTGTGAAAATGAAGCACCAATTTCCCTACTCTACGCAAGTAACGCCGAGGAGCTGTCATTTCCTCAGATTTATCTGGGGGAGTCAAGAAAGATCACATCACTACACCCAACACCATTTGTCATGGCTAGCAGTGAGATACGGTGAACCGACCATCGCGGGGTCGAGCCCAATCACGTCCTATACGTGGCAGTGAAGGTCATGCGCTACAACTTGATGGAGCGATCTATGACATTTCGAGGCTCTGAGACAACGCGGGCGAAAACAAAGTAACAGTTGGAAAGCAAAGAATTTCTGGGAGAGGCCATGGAGCGAGATTTGACACTCATGCGAGGTGTGCCCTATACGATTCAGTACTGGCAGGAACGCAAAAGAGAGGTCTTGGCCATGATCACACAATTGGGCGAGCCTCATGCCTTCCTGACGATGTCCGCTGCCGAAGTTCACTGGGGGCGACTGAATGGACTCCTAGAGCGACTTCGAGCCGGCATGGCAGGCGAGGCTGCTCGTGAGATAGATGTACTGACCAGTATGGATCGAGTTTAGTTGGTCAATGGCAATCTGGTCATCTGTGCAATCTACTGTGACAAAATCTTTAGCGTAAGCCTGAAAATCCTGAAGGATAGCAGACTCTCGCCGTTTCGACAGCACTATGTCGTGGACTACTTCAAACGTGTCGAATGTCAGCGGAGAGGTAGCCCCAACGTTTATCTGTTCCTGTGGCTAAAGAATGGCCCCAATGAAAAGTTGACCGAACACATGCCCGAGACGATATAACTGACCGAGACATTGACGTCGCTGGATGTGAGTGTGCTGAGTTGTGTGCGTTGTAAGGATTGGGGGCTCAATCCCATCGCTCGTAATCAGTTGTCAGGATTGGAGTCAGGCATGAATTCGATGGTAGCTGGCCCATGCCGTCGTCCAACTTATCCACGCTGAGGACGTTGTTGAAGGGAAGGACTGCCTCTCATCGAGAACGAGGAATATGGGTTTATTTACAGTATCTACATCAGCACGTTGCAGTTCATCAGTCTAGCATGACGGCGAGAGAGAGTCCACTGAGCAGCCGCAGAACAGCGGTTTATAAACACTCGGCCTCCCACGATCCCAAGGTAAGTGCAACGTTCGACCAGTCATCGTAAACGAGTCGCCTCTCTGCACGAGGAATTACACACACACTTTTTATGCGAAGCATATTACTAGAGCTCAACCCAGCTCCTCAGGCGCGGCGGTGTCGCCTTAAATACCACGTGACACCGTGACGTCACGACAGAGGAGAAACGGGGCTCCAACTCGCGCCGTCGCTCGCGGCGTCGCCTTCAAGGCTGACCACGTGACACCGTGACGTCACGACAGAGGAGAAACGGGGCTCCAACTCGCGCCGTCGCTCGCGGCGTCGCGGCGGTATATAAGCAGCTGAGCTTGCCTCTGCTAGACACTCACGAGGTGAGATGCCTCCTGGAGACAGAGCTGCTCGTTGGAATGAGAAGCGAAGGTTACGGCGTGCTACAGAGACTGTTTCTAGGTGGCTTTGGCTCAACTCTTGCAAGTTGGGCTGGGTGGGAATCGAACCGGAGTGTGAGACGGAGACGCTACCACTGAGCCACGAGTACGATGCTTCAAAGCGGTACAAAAGCGCCTCTAGCGAATGCGGTGTTGCCTTAGAAACGAGCTGTTTCTAAGGCTCAGGCGTGCGTCGCTTGCTCAGGCGCACACTTCGCTGCCGCGCCGAACGCTGCGTTGCTCGACGCTCACCGCGTCCAATGCGGGGCGCCTAGTCGCTGCGCCGTAGCCCATTGTCTTACACGCCTTGGCGGGTCGACGGGAACGCTGTCGCGTTCCACTCTTGAAGGCGAAGCACAGTAACGCATGAGTTGTTTCTTCGTCTAGCCGAACCAAATACAGCCAAGCAACAGCAGTTCACCAGGCTAAACAGTGGTTCAACAACTAAAATAAAGGCTAGTATGCTTCGCGTCCTGGGCTTAACCTTAGCCAAGCCACAGCCATTCTTTCGCGAGGTTCACGGTCCCCAACCGACGTCAGACGGCCTTCGCAGAACTCGGAGCTGACGTCAGGAATGGCGCCTTTTATTCCCCGAACTGACCCCTCAGCGCGGCCGCCAGTTGCCCATTGTCTTGCGTTTTGAACGGCGCGTGGCTCCAGCGACTCTCTGTCGCTGGAGCCAAGATGAGCTCGCCCTCGGCAACTTCCCCGCTCATAGCAGATCGGGTCGGTCATGGCGGGTTCAGACACAAAGGCTGCTTCGTCGCACTCATCTTGGCTCCAGCGACGGAGAGTCGAGGACGCGCGTATTGCTCTCCACACACAGTCGACTTGGTGACGCCGTGGCTAGTGGTTTGCGGTGGCGTTCCAGGAAAAGTTGACGCCCGCTGTCGCAACAGGCTGGCAAAACTTGCACGTCCGTGGGCCGTTCTTAACAGCGCCTCATTGGCCCGGAAAATCTCGTCTGTCCAGCGCAGACAACCGCTGGGCAGGGAGAGAATGGCTGCTGGTCAGGGGGTGATGCCTTGGCTCGCAGCGACCACTTGTGTAACGATGTCACCGCCCCAAAACATTCAACAAGGACAGGTAACTGCAAAACGAACCCCACAACACGGCTCTGCGCCGAGATGACGTACCTTGGATCTCACTTTAGACCCGCTAGGCTTCATAGAAAACATAAGTGCAGAAACAAAAAATGCTGCATTTCGCTATGCCACTTTTTGAAGCAATTTCGTGCTGACAAATTCAGCAATCATGGAGGGAATCATGCTAAATTAGAGGGGATCTTCTTGGCTTAACAAAATTAACAATAGTAACCCTACAATTTAGGCGGGACCCTTAAACGCAAAATTCAAATTAGCCTGCTCAAACCATCCGTTGCTATGCAACTTTCCCTTCTTATATCTAACGGAGAAGTTGTACTCTTCGAGAGTGAGACTCCATCGGAGCAAGCGGCCATTTTTGTGTGACATTTGATTGAGCCCCGTCAGACGACAGTGGTCGGTCTCGAAGATGAACCTCGCTCCGTACAAGTAACACGACAACTTCTGGGCGGCACAAACTGAACAAGCGCATTCCTTCTCTGAAGCGCTGTAGGCTTCCTTTCTTACATTTAGTTTACGGCTGGCATAGAGGATAGGATGCTCCTCGTTATAGTCGCCGACCTGACTAAGTACCACGTCCATACCTCTGTCGCTTGCGTCGCATTGAACTATGAATTCCTTTGTGTAGTCTGGCGCGCGAAGCACAGGGCGAAATACCAATAGCGTTTTCAATCTTTGGAAAGCGTTCTCTTTGTCCTAATCCCAGTGTACGCTGCTTGGTGCTCCCTTTCGGAGGGCTTTCGTTAATGGACTTGCCGTTTGCGAGTACTTTCGAATGTACCGTTGATAGTACCCCACAAGCCTCAAAAATGAACGAAGGTCTGTTTTCGTGCGCGGCTGAGAAAATTCTCCAATCGTAGCTATTTTCAGCTCGGCTGGCCGTCTCGTGCCCTGGCCGACAACATGGCCCAGATAAGTAACCTGCGAACACCCAAATCTACACTTTTCCGGTTTCATCGTTAAGCCGGCTTCACTCAACCATGAGAACACTTGTTTGAGGTGCGATACGTGTTGTTCCCAGCTGTGCGAAAAAATTGCTACATCATCAAGATGTGGCAAGGCGTACACCTGCAAGTCTTTTAGGACAATATTCATTAACTTAGAGGTGATAAACGGCGCGTCTTTCAGCACGAAGCTGAGTGCGAGAGGGCGAAAAGTGCCTATAGGTGAGATGAATGCGGCATAGCGGCTGGCACTTTCTGAAAGGCGAACTTGCCAGTACCCCCGTACGAGATCTATAGTTTAAATGTATTTAACAGCGCTAACTCTTTCAATTCGTTCCTCAATGCTGGGTATCGGGTACAGCTGATCCCTAGAGATGGAATTTAACTTCCTATAGTCAACCCACGGACAGGGTCCTTGTTAGGGGTTTGTACCAGTATTAGCGGTAGCGTGTAGACACTCTTAGCGGGCTCAATAACGCCCAACTCTAGCATGCGCTGTATCTCTGCCTCCATAATCTCTCTCTGTCTTGGAGACACCCTGTAAGGCTTTGATCTTACGGGTTCGGTTGATGTCAGCTCTATTTCATGCGTTATTAGTTCGGTTCTACCTGGCCGATCGCAGAATCTGTCGAGATATTCCCGTAACACCTCTTTTAGCTCATCTAGCGGCTCGGGTCTCAGAGCGTGTGAGCTTACCGAATGCTTTACTACTTCTTCTGGGCCGATTTCAGAGTTGGAGGTCGCCCTATACTCCTTAATCTTGGTACTAGTGCCATCCTGCTCTTTGATGGTATAATTAACGACTCCACTCCGCTCTACATACGGCTTCATCAAATTGCAGTGATATATCCTCACTTACTTCCTGCGACCGGGCATTTTCAGAGCATAGTTAGTATCTGAAAGTTTGTGCAACACTTTAAGAGGCCCGTCCCAGTGAAATTGAAGCCTAATCTTTTTTAAAGGTTTGAGGATCATTACCTGGTCTCCGGCATTAAACGTACGAAGCCTCGCACTCGTGTCGTAATAGAGCTCGGCGATCTTTCGAGCTACTCGCGTGTTCTTTTCGATTAGTTCTTGGGTTGCGCTTAGCCGTTGAAGCAGATTTAGCACGTATTCTACCACTGTTGGACTCTCCTCTTTCCTACCTCATCTCTCTTAACATTCTCAGTGGAGAACGGAGTGTCTTCCCATACACTAGTTCTGCTGGCAAGAACCCTGTGGCCTCATGAGGAACTGTTCGCAAAGCAAACAACGTGGCCTGAAGACAATTCTCACAGTCCTCCTTCTGCTCGTAACAAAGCGCCCGCAAAACTCGCTTAAGCACTGAATGCCACCTATCTACACTAATTGACTGAGGGTGATAGACGGAACTGTGTATAAACTTCCTCCCGCACTTTTGTAAGAATGTGGAAGTCAGTGCGCTGGTGAATACTGACCCTTGATCCGCCTGAAATTCGGCTGGAAGCCCAACTCGTGCGAATACTGTCAAAAGCGCGTCTACTACTTCGGTGGAGCTGAGCTCTTTCAGAGGAATTGCTTCTGGAAACTTTGTACCCGGACAGAGCATGGTAAACAAGTGCCTGTAACCCGACATTGTCTTTGTTAGAGGCCCTGCCGTGTCCATCACAAGCCGTCTGAAAGGTTCTGATATTAAGGACACTATTTTAGTGGAGCTTTCCATGTTTCTCCTGATTTACCCGAGCGCTGGAAGGCGTCGCATAATCTTACAAAGTTTTCTACGTCATTGAAACAGCCGGGACATTAGTATCCCATAAGCAATCTTTCCTTCGATTTGTTTATGGCTAAGTGGCCAGACAACCAATTTCCATGACAGAGACTCTAAAGGTCCTCCCTGTACTTAGTAGGTACAATTAACTGATTTAAAATCCTACCCTTTCGATCTCTGTAGTGCCGATACAACAATCCTCCTCTCTCATGTATCGTCACGTTGCGCCTAGCAATACCTTCTTTAGCTGTGTGATGTAATTTAGCTAAGCTCTCATCATTCTTTTGCTTGGCTGCCAGCGACTCTCTATCCACACGTAAGAGCTGATCAAAGTTCTTTGAGGCCGGTGATAACCATGACCCTGTCTCGCATGCGAGTGCATCAGTGGGTTCTTCCTGCAGAGGTGACCTTTAAGCACCCTGGCGATACGCTCTCATTGAGCTGGTCAGTTGGCAGGCTTTCCTCAACTGTTTTTTTCATCCTTCGAGCCTAGCTCGGATTCGGTTATTGAAGTGATCTCTTTTGCTGCTTTCTCTGGAACAGCTTGTGCATTTTCAGCCGAAAGCGACGCAATTTTATGAGCTTGGCCTCGCGTCAATGCCTGTACTACGCCCTCTCCCAGTTTAAGCCCTTTGTCACACAGTAACCGATTTGAACGATTCGAAAAGATGTAAGGGTACTGCAGTGACAAAAGTTTCGAAACTGCAGCCTCAGTCTCTAGCTCCCCGAATGGGCTACTGATTTTGACTTTGGCATGGGGCAGACACAGGCTGTGTTCTTCTACAACCTGTTTGATCCACGCTACTTCTCCAGTGAAGTCATCTAGCGTCACGTAAGATGGATGGACAATGTCCATCGTGGCGGCACTGTCTCTTTGCACCCTACATGGTTTGCCATTACCTTCCAGGTCGTGAAGATATCGACTTAAATGTTCCATATTCTCGTCTTTTTCATCTACGTAGGAAAAAACTACGCTAGGCTTCCCGCAGTTTACAGATATATGTCCCAGTTTGTGACATTTATAGCAGCGGATTGGTTTGAACGATTCGAACTTTCTCTTCTGCTCTTTTGGTACTGTTTCCCCATTTGATTTTTCCTCGCTCTTTTCTGAGGGCTTTTCCTCCACGTCTACAGGCTCCGATCGTCTAGTCTGCGAACTCCTTTTAAACGGAAATGGTTTCCGCGGTCCATTTCGACCGTCCCAATTACCGTCCTCGGCGTTCAGCTTTCCACGCGTTGCGTACTCTTCAGCTAATTCCGCCGCCCTTTCCACAGCGTTTACATTTCCTCTGTCTTGCACCCACAGCTTCACAGATGGTGGGATGCTTTTGTAAAACTGCTCTAGGCACATGCATTCAATGATCATGTCTCGGCTGTCGTACGCTTCTGCGCTTTTCAGCCACTCGACTAGGTTGGCCTTTAAGCCTTACGCAAACTCCGGGTACCCCTCGCTATCTTCCTTGCCTGTGCTCCTAAACCTTTGCCGAAAAGTTTCGGCTGAAAGGCGGTATTTCTTCAGGAGACTAGTCTTAACTTTCGCATAATTATATGCATCCTCCGCATTGAGTCTGGCGATTACCTCTGCAGCCTCACACGGAAACATAGACAGCATCCGCTGTGGCCATGTGCTCGGACCGAAGTTCTTCTCGCAAGTCCTTTCGAAATTGCTTAGGAACAAGCCTATGTCGGTCCCGACCTCAAATGGCTTTAATAGCCTGTCCATGCGGTATGACTCTGCCTCACTTGATCGTCCCAGAGCCCCTTCACTTCCCTGAGACAACTCAAAACGTTTGCTTTTAAGTTCGAGTTGCATTTTTCTTAACTCGCGATCTTTATCGCCTTCCTCTCTCTTTCCTCTCTATGTCCCGTTTCTCTCTTTCTTTCAGAAGTTCCAACCCCATTTCAATTTCTTCCTCACTGGCCTGTTCGGAAATTAGCTCCAGTAATTCCGCTTTTAGCATTTCCTTGCGTACGTCTAGGCCCAGTTCCTCACCAACAATAAACAATTCTTCTCTCAGCAGTCTCCTTAACCCAATGATTGCTGCTTTACTGCCTTGTTCCTGCTCGCTAAATTTACCTAGGAAAACACAACCTAGCTAACAATCATAAAATCTAGCTTCCCTACTTTTCTAAACAGAACAACCACAAAATGAAGCCTAGAGAGTCAAAGCAAGAACCAAGCACTCACCGCAGACACAGCACCACGTCGCAAAGTCCGTCTCACCGCTGTCAGCCAGTTGTTAGAGTTGTGGGACGATCCCAGCGCTGACATCCAGTTGTAAGGTTTGGGGGCTCCATCCCATCGCTCGTAATCAGTTGTCAGGATTGGAGTCGGGCATGAATTCGATGGTAGCTGGCCAATGCCATCGTCCAACTTATCCACGCTGAGGACGTTGTTGAAGGGAAGAACTGCCTCTCATCTAGAACGAGGAATATGGGTTTATTTACAGTATCTACATCAGGACGTTGCAGTTCATCAGTCTAGCATGACTGCGAGAGAGAATCCACTGAGCAGCCGCACAACAGCGGTTTATAAACCCTCGGTCCTCCGTCGATCCCAAGGTGAGTGCAACGTTCGACCAGTCATCGTAAACGAGTCGCCTCTCTGCACGAGGAATTACACACACACTTTTTTCGCAAGGTTCACGGTCCCCAACCGACATCAGACGGCCTTCGCAGAACTCGGAGCTGACGTCAGGAATGGCGCCTTTTATTCCCCGAACGGATCCCTCAGCGCGGCCGCCAGTTGCCCATTGTCTTGCGTTTTGAGCAGTGCGTGGCTCCAGCGACTGTCCGTCGCTGGAGCCAAGATGAGCGCGCCCTCGGCAACTTCCCCGCTCATAGCAGATCGGGTCGGTCGTGGCGGGTTCAGGCACAAAGCCTGCTTCATCGCACTCATCTGGGCTCCAGCGACGGAGAGCCGAGCACGCGCGTATTGTTCTCCACGCGCAGTCGACTTAGTGACGCCGTGGCTAGAGGTTTGCGGTGGCGTTCCAGGAAAAGTTGACGCACGTTGTCGCAACTGGCTGGCAAAACTTGCACGTCAGCGGGTTGTTCATAACAGCGTGCGCAGATTCACGACCGCTCACACGTGCTATAAAGGAGGACGGACCAAGTGTCGCTTCGGTGCACCCTTCATGCCTTGCTACAGAACCTGCGTTGTCCTGCCGTATCTCACCATCGAACACGAGACAGAACGCAAACGCATCGAAGGTCTGAAGATGACGTACGAGAGTATGCACGAGACACGCAAACATACCAAGTTTGACACCATTCAACACTTCAGGCGTCGCTTCGGGGTTCGGGACGAGGACCACTACATGGAGATCTTGCGGGCCGGTTATGCCAGGCCAGCCGTTCTCTACAAGCGAGAGCCGAGCAAGAGGTGGGTCAGCCCATGGATCTCGTCAGTTCACAACTTTAGCTTGGACATGCAGGTCATTCTCCATCATTACGCCTGTGCTGCCTATGTTGTAGACTACGTGAACAAGGCGGATCGAGGGATGTCAAATCTACACAAGGCTGTCAACGAAATGGTCAAGAAAGACGACACGCTCGGCTACGCAGCGGTCTTGAAATGGCTTAGACTTAGCATGCACTTAGCATGCGACATGTTGAAATGTCTGCGCAGGAGACTGCCTGGTTCCTGCTCAGACAGAGCATGTCGGAAAAGAGTCGCCTCGTAGCTTGTATACCCACGTGCTTTCCCGAAGAGCGAGTACGTGTACGAAAGCCAAAGAGTGAATTTGGAGACCTGCCACCGTCATCAACCGATATCTGGTGCGTAAACGTGATTGAGCAGTATGAGAAGAGACCCGATGACCTTTCAAATGTCTGCCTTGCCGACTTTGTCAGCAACCATAGCAATAGACACGGGCAACAACGGGAATACCAGCAGAGGAAGGTGCGTGTGGGATACGGTATCACTATTATAACCCGCAGGACGTTCTCAACTATCAGCGTGAGCAAGTGTTTCTTTACTTGCCGTTCAGGAGTGAGCGCGTCGAAGTGCTTGAAAACAACGCTTCCGTGAAGACTTACAAGGAGCAGATGGAAGCACTCGTGAAGAAGCAGGAAAAGTACGTCTTCGATAAGGACTTTGACGCCTTGATGGAACTGGCATGTAGCATAGCGGACGTGGAACGAGCCCCTACGAACGAGGCTGTCACCAGCGCTAACCATGTACTTGTCGAGGCGGGTGACGAGGACATTCTCGGCGACGAAGCGGTGAACAAGGAGCTTGTTAGCCAATCAAGCTGCTCGGCAGTGCGTACACGTGAAGACATTATGGAGTCTACGCAGTTCTACACTCTAATGCGACTCACTAACGTCGAGCAGCACGAGTTTCTACAGGGAGTTGATAAAACGAAGGACAACTCCGGGGTCTGCGCCGCTACGGGCCTTTGTCACTGGACCCGCTGGCTGCGGGAAAACCTTCGTGCTTAAGCTGGCGATGGATATTTACAACCGGTACTGTCCGGATCCACCCTATAACGCCTACGTGATATGCGCAAGCACTAGCAAGGTTGCGGTGGTCATGGGTAGAATGACGCTTCACTCCGCATTTAAGCTTTCCCGAAGCCAGACCCAGAATGGTGAGCTCAGAGACAGCGTTTTGAAACGTCCGGTATGTCATAATTGACGAAATAAGCGTGATGTTTGCCGATCAGCTGGATGCAGTCGACATGAGGCTGCAGTACATCCCCCAGAAGTACAGTGAGAACTTTGGAGGACTGGATGTAATTCTCTGTGGTGACTTGCGGCAAGTTCCCCCCGTCAGGGCCAGCGTGATTTACAAGCGTGCGAAGAACGGGAACCGCATGTTCGCGTCTCAGATTAAGGGGCATGCGATGTCATACTTCCCACTTTCTCAGGTAGTTAGGCAGAAGGATCTTCAGTTCTTGACCATCGTCACCAAGATCAGAGACGGTACTGCCCTTAACGCCGAAGAGTTGGCTCTGATATAGAGTCGATTCATGACCACCGACGAAGCTGCGCGCATGGCACCCGACGCTGTCAGGCTCTTCTACTCTAACGAAGCCGCCAACAACTACATCGTCAATCCGGCCAAGAACGACCCAGGACCGAGGCACATTCAGGCGCAAGACGAGCTGCGTGGCTGGGAGACGGAAGCGGATGGAGTTCAGATGGCCTTTAAGATATCTGCGATGACCATAGCTGAGATGGGTAACATTCCCAGCCAAATTGTGCTGTCACTGGAAAGGCGGTACATGCTGACCACCAACACTAATGTTCTCGATGGGTTGGTGAATGGCTTGGTCACAATACTAATACTTTGCGAGTGGGAAGCGGAGGTCGAATTTCTGTTGCGAGTTTGGCTAAAGTTTGAAGCACCCGGAATAGGTCGGATCGCCACCATGAAGGACAAGACGATAGCCGAAGATGCTCGGAGGCGAGGGCAGTGGGTCTAGTCAAACTGGGTACCAATCGAGCCTAGGATTGCATCGGTCAACTTGAGTCGAAAAAAGGAGGTAGACAAATCTCAGGGAGTGACGCATGGGAGCATCGTCTACGATTACGATACGAAACATACGCAAAAGTTGGTCTACGCGGGACTTATCCGATGCACGACTGTCGAAAAGCTATGCTTGACTAACATGGACGGTGAGTTCGTTTCATCACGGAGTCGACAACGCCGACCCTGCTTTGGCTATGGAGTTTCAGCGACTTGACGAGTACAGGCTGCAAACGATTACACGTACGTGCAGATAGTCGCTGGCGGGGGTTGCAGCGGGTGAAATCCCTTTGACCCTGCTCCGTGTAAGGTCGTGGCTGTGTCATGCTGCGGACGCCAACCTCGACGACTTGATCCGGTCCGTTTCTCTGACCTGCTTCACCGAGACATGGGGCAGTCGGATGCAAATCGATTGCTACACTTGAAGCTAAACATTTCGACAGAATTGTCTGTCTGGTTGGGAAATTGATTAGCACTTTCAGACTGACTCCACCCAAATAACTGAATTTTATTAGCCCTACGTTTCGGAGCCCATTCGGCTCCTCCTTCAGGCGTTGTTCTTCGGGGGTGGCGGTGTGCAGCTTCTAAAGGGTCTTTTGTAAAGAAAAGAGGGGGAGTACGGAAGATGGGGAGAAACTTCACAGATGTGAAGGGGGGAACAAAGGGTGAGACGGCTACCATGGCGCTGGGGGAGCTTGACCCGCGAGAGTGCCGCTGACGGGGGGGAGGGGGGGGCAAGGTCGGGTTTATAAAATTCACTCATTTGGTTGGAGTCAGTCTGAAAGTGCTGATTGTTACACTTGCATTGCCAATGAGGATAACGTTGACAAGAGGGCTGGTGGAGCCAGCGTGTATGCCAAAGCCGCGGTCGATCTGAATGTGGCGAAAGTCGGCCAGTTTAAGATCGCGGTGTTCAAGCGAGGATAGGCCTTGGCACTAAAGTTGAATGGGGCTTTCAAGCTGGTTCTGCTGTACATGGCACCCAATGCCAATCAGAACGAAGTTAAACGGATCATTTCAGCAAAGACTGGAAAGTTGAGTGAGAGTGGCCCGACTCTGGTCGGGGGTGACTTCAATGCGAACATCAAGCAGGAGAGGTACCTTTCGAATCACATGTTCACCTCGTTTGGCATGGTTTGCCTAAGCGAGACATGTGAATCTCTGCCTACGACCATTAGAGGGACGGGTATTGATATAGTCTTTGCTAGCTTTGACGTTGAATGCCTGAAGATGTGCCGGCCGTTACGATTTACAGTAGTGATCACAAGGCCTTGATGATCTAGACATCAATCAGTCCGGAGTGCAAAGGCCGACGGAGTAAAGACGACTCACTAGATGCTATCATCGAGAATTGGTAGCAGGTCTTCGTTTGCGCTACACCTTGTCAGGACAATCTCCATGTGACTGTACAGACACAAAGAGAGAGTCAAGAAGAGATGTTCCAAGTCTACGATGGCGAGGACGATCTTCCGGAAGACTTTCCGGGGCTGCGTGGCTGGCAAGACGAAGCGGAGTGTTATGACGACTTCTACTAGACATTTCTGGTTTGGCTGAATAAAGGGTCTCTGGCATTCACGTTGATGAGTCTGCGTCGCTCAATAAACGGGCAAGCTCGCACTCGGTCGCACGAGCTGGTCGATCATAGGGGCTAATAATCGGTGAAAACAACTTGAAGCCAAGTTTCAATCTAGCAGCAGTCAAGTTACAACCTAGCAGTAGCCGGAATAGCACCGGCATAGCTTCGCTGTTTCACGCCTCGCACGACGAAGTGCGAGCTTGCCCGTTTTTCTTTTTTTTTTACGATGTAGTGACAGTGTCTGCAAGGTATTTCGTAAACGAATGTATGAGTGTGCATGTTCTTGTAGCACGTATTTCACTGTGTGTCTTTTTCTGCTCGTCTCAATTTCAGCGGGTCTTGTAGGGCGGATAGCGCAACACATTAAGGACTCTCCGAGCAAGGCATTCCTACTGGCGTTCAAGCGAAGCGTACTGCACGGCAGTTCTCTTCCACCAAGCGCCGTGGCCAGAGGCATCGTCCAGATGGTCGCCGATATGGAGGCTCACGGCGCCACGCTCAGTGACGAGCAGATTACAGAGGCCGACAGAAACTCCATCTCTCAAGATGCCCAGGTACGCGCTAGCAGCGCACCGAAATTCCGAGAGGCTTAGTAAGCGGCATGTCCTCCTGACTCCACTCAACTTTTGTAGTTGGCTTCTGTTGATGGTAATCAGTAGCGATCACTCGTTTTGTAACAGGCCTGTATATCCAAAAGACAGAATATTCAACGGTGCGTATTGAAGCTCGCTGAACAATGAGGCACAATTGGATATTCCGTCTGGTTGAATATACCACCCCGTCTGTGGCCACTGGGCATTTGATTTGATACGTTCCCTAAAATGAAAGCACTTGATATGTGATAGTATTTAACGGTGGGATATTTTGGGTTCGCTATTTATAAAAAGAATTCCAGAACACCGCTGGGCCATTGTGTACGCTTCTGTATCACTTCTCTGCGTGCGAAGGTACGAAGGTTGGAGCCCCTATGCGCATAGAATTCATTTCATTCAGTCAGAACAAAGCCCGCTGCCATGAAATAGCGAGAAAGATGAGCAGGACATGACACATTAATTCAAAAAATAATTTCCGATGAGTACTAGCTAGCCGAGCACCAGAAGTTATTGCCGATGTTCTGCAGTTCAAGCGTTCAAAAGGTTGGAGGACGCTTAAGCTTCTCCTTTAAGAGGGGAACGCAATAGCATTCAGATATTCCTGATTGCTTCTCACGTTTCCCAGCAACTGCAACTTATGCAACCGTAATGTTTACCGGAAAACGATGGCGGCGAACGCTATCCACGAAGGCGAGCTTTATGGTAGAAACGCGGCCTCTTGCGTGGGCAGCGATGTCGTGAAGGCAAGCGCCATTGTGTGCACAGAACAGGTGTTGCACAGAACAGTCAGGAATCAGCGAGATAAAGCATGCACGATGTACACGCTTTATCTCTACTTTGCTGTCACTTTACCTCCCCTCCCCTCTCTCCCCAGCGTAGGGTAGCAAACCGGATCTTCCCATCTGGTTAACCTCCCTGCCTTTCCCTTTTCTTCTGTCTTTCTCTCTCTCCTTCGCAGACTCTAGAGGTTAACGGGCGATCCTAAACTCTTGTTCCCTTGCCCAGCTACTGATCATTATCTTTGCCTTTTGCATATTAATATGCAACGCCACTCTTACCCTCCCTGCGTTAACGTCCTCAATCATTTGTTGTAACTCGTCTGCAGTGTTGCTGAACAGGATCATGTCACCTGCAAACTGAAGGTTGCTGAGATATTTGCCGTCGATCCTTTCTCCTAAGCCTTCCCTGTTTAATAGCTTGAATACTTCTTCCAAGCACGCAGTGAATAGCATTGGAGAGATTGTGTCTCCTTGTCTGGCCCTCTCTTTCTAGATATCTTCCTACTTTTATTGTGGAAAATTGAGGTAGCTGTGGAATTTTTGTAGATAATTTCCAAGATACTTAGGTAAGCGGCCTCCACACCTTGATTACGTAATGCCTCCATGAGTGCTGGTATCTCTACTGAATCAAATGCCTTTTCGTAATTCATCATCATCATCATCAGCGTAGTTACGCCCACTGCAGGGCAAAGGCCTCTCCCATACTTCTCCAACTACCCCGGTCATGTACTAATTGTGGCCATGTTGTCCCTGCAAACGTCTTAATGTCATCCGCCCACCTAACTTTCTGCCGCCCCCTGCTACGCTTCCCTTCCCTTGGAATCCAGCCCGTAACCCTTAGTGACCATCGGTTATCTTCCCTCCTCATTACATGTCCGGCCCATGCCCATTTCTTTTTCTTGATTTCCACTAAGATGTCGCTTACCCGCGTTTGTTGCCTCACCCAATCTGCTCTTTTCTTATCCCTTAACGTTACACCCATCATTCTTCTTTCCATAGCTCGTTGCGTCGTCCTCAATTTCAGCAGAACCCTTTTCGTAAGCCTCCAGGTTTCTGCCCCATATGTGAGTACTGGTAACACACAGCTGTTATACACTTTCCTTTTGAGGGATAGTGGCAACCTGCTGTTCATGATTTGAGAATGCCTGCCAAACGCACCCCAGCCCATTCTTATTCTTCTGGTTATTTCAGTCTCATGATCCGGATCCGTGGTCACTACCTGCCCTAAGTAGATGTATTCCCTTACCACTTCCAGTGCTTCGCTACCTATCGTAAACTGCTGTTCTCTTCCGAGACTGTTAAACAATACTTTATTTTTCTGCAGATTAATTTTCAGACCCACCCTTCTGCTTTGCCTCTCCAGATCAGTGAGCATGCATTGCAATTGGTCTCCTGAGTTACTAAGCAAGGCAATATCATCAGCGAATCGCAAGTTGCTAAGGTATTCTCCATCAACTTTTATGCCCAATTCTTCCCACTCGAGGCCTCTGAATACCTCCTGTAAACATGCTGTGAATAGCATTGGAGATATCGTATCTCCCTGTCTGACGCCTTTCTTTATAGGGATTTTGTTGCTTTCTTTGTGGAGGACTGCGGTGGCTGTGGAGCCGCTATAGATATCTTCCAGTATTTTTACATATGGCTCATCTACACCCTGAGTCCGTAATGCCTCCATGACTGCTGAGGTTTCGACTGAATCAAACGCTTTCTCGTAATCAATGAAAGCTATATATAAGGGTTGGTTATATTCTGCACATTTCTCTATCATTTGATTGATAGTGTGAATATGGTCTATTGTTGAGTAGCCTTTACGGAATCCTGCCTCGTCCTTTGGTTGACAGAAGTCTAAGGTGTTCCTGATTATATTTCCGATTACCTTAGTAAATACTTTGTACGCAACGGACAGTAAGCTGATCGGTCTATAATTTTTCAAGTCTTTGGCGTCCCCTTTCTTATGGATTAGGATTATGTTAGCGTTCTTTCAAGATTCCGGTACGCTCGAGGTTATGAGGCATTGCGTATACAGGGTGGCCAGTTTCTCTAGAACAATCTGACCACCATCCTTGAACAAATCTCCTGTTACCTGATCCTCCCCAGCTGCATTCCCCCCTTGCATAGCTCCTAAGGCTTTCTTTACTTCTTCTGGCGTTACCTGTGGGATTTCGAATTCCTCTAGGCTATTCTCTCTTCCACTATCGTCGTGGGTGCCACTGGTACTGTATAAATCTCTATAGAACTCCTCAGCCACTTGAACTATCTCATCCATATTAGTAACGATATTGCCGGCTTTGTCTCTTAACGCATACATCTGATTCTTGCCAATTCCTAGTTTCTTCTTCACTGTTTTTAGGCTTCCTCCGTTCCTGAGAGCCTGTTCAATTATATCCATATTATAGTTCCTGATGTCCGCTGTCTTACGCTTGTTAATTAACTTAGAAAGTTCTGTCAGTTCTATTCTAGCTGTAGGGTTAGAGGCTTTCATACATTGGCGTTTCTTGATCAGATCTTTCGTCTCCTGCGATAGCTTACTGGTTTCCTGTCTAACGGCGTTACCACCGACTTCTAGTGTGCACTCCTTAATGATGCCCATGAGATTGTCGTTCATTGCTTCAACACTAAGGTCCTCCTCCTGAGTTAAAGCCGAATACCTGTTCTGTAGCTTGATCCGGAATTCCTCTAGTTTCCCTGTTACTGCTAACTCATTAATTGGCTTCTTGTATACCAGTTTCTTCCGTTCCCTCCTCAAGTCTAGGCTAATTCGATTTCTTACCATCCTATGGTCACTGCAGCGTACCTTGCCGAGCACGTCTACATCTTGTATGATGCCAGGGTTCGCGCAGAGTATGAAGTCGATTTCATTTCTAGTCTCACCATTCGGGCTCCTCCACGTCCACTTTCGACTAACCCGCTTGCGGAAAAAGGTATTCATTATCCGCATATTATTCTGTTCGGCAAACTCTACTAATAACTCTCCTCTGCTATTCCTAGAGCCTATGCCATATTCCCCCACTGACTTGTCTCCAGCCTGCTTCTTGCCTACCCTGGCATTGAAGTCGCCCATCAATATAGTGTATTTTGTTTTGACTTTACCCATCGCCGATTCCACGTCTTCATAAAAGCTTTCGACTTCCTGGTCATCATGACTGCATGTAGGGGCATAGACTTGTACCACCTTCAATTTGTACCTCTTATTAAGTTTCACAACAAGACCTGCCACCCTCTCATTGATGCTATAGAATTCCTCTATGTTACCCGCTATTTCCTTATTAATCAGGAATCCGACTCCTAGTTCTCGTCTCTCCGCTAAGCCCCGGTAGCACAGTACATGCTCGCTTTTTAGCACTGTATATGCTTCTTTTGTCCTCCTAACCTCACTGAGCCCTATTATATTCGATTTACTACCCTCTAATTCCTCCAATAACACTGCTAGACTCGTCTCACTAGATAACGTTCTAACGTTAAACGTTGCCAGGTTCAGATTCCAATGGCGGCCTGTCCGGAGCCAGGTATTCTTAGCACCCTCTGCAGCGTCACAGATCAGACCGCCACCGTGGTCAGTTGCATCGCGGCTGCAGGGGACTAAGGGCCGGGGTTTGATTGTTGTATTCATATAGGAGGTTGTGGCCATGTACTGCACCAGGGTGGCCAATCCTGCTCTGGTGAGAGAGTGCGTTACCGGTTCTGGTCACCTGGATCAGGCCGCACTCAAGGCCTGTTTGTGCAATTTTCTCAACACACGTTTTTTTTTTTGTATTTTCCGGTGGAGAATTGCGCGGCACCGGGATTTGAATCACGGTCCTCTTGCACGGGAGACGGATAGTCTACCGTCCCCGCAGGAGTAAAATCAAAAATTTAATTATGGGGTTTTACGTGACAAAACCACTTTCTGATTATGAGGCACACCGTAGTGGAGGACTCCGAAAATTTCGACCACCTGGGGTTCTTTAACGTGCACCTAATTCTAAGTACACGGGTGTTTTCGCATTTCGCCCCCATCGAAATGCGGACGCCGTGGCCGGGATCCGATCCCGCGATCTCGTGCTCAGCAGTCTAACACCATAGCCACTGAGCAACCACGGCGGGTCGCGCAGGAGTTGTAAGCCTCATTTACCCTACAGTGGTACCCTATTTGATCAGTCAAGGTGGACCAATCTGAGCTCGGTTATACCGCACGGATGGCACTCGGCTAGAGAACCTGGTATTTATGACCTGCACATGTGTGGCCATACATAATTGAGGATATATGTAATTTTTTTAGGAGGGTTCCCGTACAGTGATAAAATGAAGGAAAAGACAATAAAAAGAAAGAAAAAAAGGAGGGAGAAAAAAAAGGAACATAACAGGTGATTTGAACTCGTGACCCTTAGATGTTGCGCGGAAAGATAGCTCAGTCGGTTGGTTCGTCAGGCCACAGGTTACTTTCAAGCCCCATAGCTCCTGCTCCGAGCCTCATACTTACGTGGAAAGGGACTGATGATGTCCGCGACAGTCGATTTTTCTAAGAAATTGGATTTTTCTTGGAAATAATTTCTTACAAAAACGGCCGCCCGAGGAGAAGAGCGAACTCGAGCGGCTTTAGAGACTAGGAAAACTGCCTTAAAATATTTAGACTTGAGGGAAAGCTTCGTTAACGAACTATAACACGGCAATCAGCACTCGAATACGACGAGAGAAATTATTGAGACGTGGAAAATTCCCTTGAAATAAATATGGTTTGCGAGACAAATGCTTGTAAGTATTGAACCTCTTAAAAGATGAGGGGGGAAATATGCGCTCACCGAGAGGGCATCGTCCGCACGAGACCACCACCAGGCACCTTACTGAGACGTGGAGGGCTCCGCGGCCGGAACGACTCTCCCTTCTCCACCGGCCAATAGGGGAAAACGCGCTTTCCGATCGCTCAAGATTGCGCGGACATAGTATAACTCTAGCGTCTAGGAAAAGCTTAAACAGGCGCGAGGGCGGCACGCATAGCGTGGGAAGCTAGCCGCCAGAATAGCTATCTCAAGGACTGCTGCTGACGAGGGCAAAATACCTTCGTGTAATTATAATAACCCTAATAGGACTACTTTCGAAAGAAAAAAAAGAAAAAAAGAAACGGCCCAGAAGGCTATACTACGAGAGCTATGACTGATAATTTTCTATATATATATGTATTCATCTCATCTATGGGATCGCATGCGCACGCTGTTGCTTTGTCTCTGCGTGTAGTATAGTTAAGAGAGCCAGTTTAAGGGCGGAGAAGAGGGAAGGAAAGGAAAGCAAAATTGCAGCGCCGTGGTTTTAAAGCGCACCCGTGGTAGAGAAACGGAAGGCGATATAAGCGTGCGTGGCTATGATACGCACACGACAAACTGGCTTAAAATATTTAGACTTGAGGGAAAGCTTCGTTAACAAACGATAGCACAGCAATCAGCACTCGAATACAATTATAACCCTAATAATAATTGTAAATATTCATCTCATCTATGGGATCTAATGCGCGCGCTGTTGCTTTGTCTCTGCGTGTAGTAGTTAAGAGAGCCAGTTTAAGGGCGGAGAAGAAGGAAGGAAAGGAAAGTCTCTGAAGCAAAATTGCAGCGCCGTGGTTTTAAAGCGCAACCGTGGTAGAGAAACGGAAGGCGATATAAGCGTGCGTGGCTATGATACGCACACGACAAACTGCCTAAAAATATTTAGACTTGAGGGAAAGCTTTGTTAACAAACTATAACACGGCAAGCAGCACTCGAATACGACGAGAGAAATTATTGAGACGTGGAAAATTCCCTTGAAATAGATATGGTTTGCAAGACAAGTGCTTGTAAGTATTGAACCTCTTAAAAGATGAGGGGGGAAGTATGCGCTCACCGAGAGGGCATCGTCCGCACGAGACCACCACCAGGCACCTTACTGAGACGTGGAGGGCTCCTCGGCCGGAACGAAGCCTCCCGAGAGGGCATCGTAATTATGAAAGCCATATAGAGAGGCTCATTGTACTCTGCTGATTTCTCGATAACCAGATGGATGTGATCCATTGTAGAGTATCCCTTCCTGAAGCCAGCCTGTCCCCTTGGTTGACTAAAGTCTAGTGTTGGCCTTACTATAATGGAAATTATCTTACTGAATATTTTTACAATATTCGAAGTAAGGTAATGGGCGTATAATTTTTCAATTCTTTAACGTCTCCCTTTTTGTGGATTAGTATAATGTTTGCATTCTTCCAGTTTTCTGGGGCCCTTGCAGTCAAGAGACACTTCGTATAGAGAGCGACCAGTTTTTCAAGCATTATGACTCCTCCACCTTTGATATAATCGACTCTTATTCCCTCTTCTCCTGCCACTTTTCCCCGCTTCATGCCTTGCAAGGGTCGTCTAAACTCATCGCTAGTTATAGGAGGAGTCTCTACAACGTGTTCATTACTGCTTCGAATGGAGGTATCGTGGCTCCTCTGTCTACTGTACACGTCAGTATAGAATTTTTCCGCTGCTTTTACTATACCTCCAAAGTTGCTGATGGTATTACCCTGCTTATCCTTCAGTGCATACATCTTGGTTTGTCCTATCCGAAGTTTCCTTCTCACTGATTTTATGCTGCGTCCACTTTTTACGGCTTCCTCAGTCTTCCACACGTTATAGTTTCGAATATCCCTTTTTTTCTCTTTGTTGATCATTTTTGACAGTTAAGCAAATTCTATCTTATTTCCTGACTTGGACACTTTCATTTTATGTCGTCTAGCAAAGCAAGTGCGAAAACGGGAATCGAACCGTAGGAACAAGGGCGCGCAAAAGTACGAGGGACGAGATAGGGGCACGACACCACTGCAAACTGCCAACCGACGTTTATTGGCAGAGCAAGAGGAACATCGTAAAGATAGCTGAGCATGCCCTTCTCACAGCTACATCATCATCAAGAGCACGCAAACGCAAGCACAAGTGAAAAATAAGATTATGGGGTTTTATGTGCCAAAACCACCTTCTGATTATGAGGTACGCCGTAGTAGGGGACTCCAGAAATTTCGACCACCTGGGATCATTTAGGTGCACCTGGCGTGCACCTAACGCTAAGTACGCGGGTGTTTTCGCATTTCGCCTCCATCGAAATGTGGCCGCCGTGGGCGGCATTCGATCCCGCGCCCACGTGCTTAGCAGCCCAACACCATAGCCACTAAGCAACCATGGCGGTTCACGTGTGATAAATACAGATCAGGCACTCACACAACTGACTAAGCCTTCGTGATCGTGCAACAGAACGGCAGACTGGCCTAGGTAAATGTATTCGTTTTAGGCAATCTGAAACGACCTTTCTACCATCATACCGTCTTACCGTCTACCGTGTACCGTCTTGAATGCCGCAGACGCCCTCCATATTCCGAGTGGTTGAATGAAGAACCTAAAATACAAAAAAAGCGCGCCAACCTCTGTTTACAGAAACACTCTTCTTACAACAAGCATGGTTGGTATTCTTGCCGGAAGCAGCTTTCAAATAGTACGATACGTTTTAATTGCGAAGAATTATTGACCAGTTCAACAAACTCTTCTGTAACGGGTATCTGGAGGTTTTCGCGGGCAGATCCCCAAGAGAGTGCAGATTGAAATGCGGGCCGTTCCCGTGGATATGTGCTGCTCCTTTATGAACATCTGTGACGCCAAATTGAGTCACTGGCTATCACAAGAACAACAAACAACCCCTACGTGGCGACATACTGCGTAATGCAACTACGTAGATGGGAACGGGAGTTCAATGTGCATATTGTTTTATATTTTTGTTACAAGGTAACCTAGTTGGATACTCGGTCTCGCTGCATATAGAGGTAAAGTGGAAGATCTCGTCTCGCTGAATATTTGGTGTCGTCTCTCACGTGACAAAATGAACATTTAGTCAGGTTCGATACTCAGGCCATAGACGAATAGGTTGCCGTTTGCCGTGTAGCCACTTATATTGGAAGAGAACTTTCCGCGGCAATGAAGGCAAAGCTACCGAGGCAAAGCGCGCACTGAAAAAAGTCCCGCACTTTCATCCGCGTTGGTTTAAGCTGGGGAAGAGAAAGCATAAGCACCTCATTTACTACAGCTAAATAAGACAGAAGACAGCGCTGAGTGTTAAATTGGACTTATTCTTCTGCTTTCCTATTCCGCCCTTGGGCAAATGCGAAACCTTCGCACGTGCCAGATGCGCCGATTCAGCATCTGTTCCAAGTAACCAAAATCGCCGTCGTACGCTGCCAGAATAGTTTGCGCTGTAACACACCTGCAAAAGCTCCGCCCCGCAGCTTTCCCTTCATTGCTACAGAAATTTTTGTGCAAGATAGTTTGCATGTCACCCAGTGTATCCAATGAAAAACACAAGCTCACCCTTACCCCATCTGCCCCTCCCCCCCCCAAAAAAAAGAAATAGACCATTTTCATTGCATCTATTTCGCTTCTCATGCGACGCGTTACTTGCAGTACCATTACACGCGTCGTTCCTTCGGCCACAATAAGCTTCATTCCTTCCCAACTACTTTGGCAATTAGTAATCGTATTGGCGATCGTCTTACAAACTATCATTCACTGCCGCTACGAATCATTGTCAGGAAAATATTGGTTTTATCGGAATATCTTACTTTTAATTATCAGAGACAGTCTTCGCTGAAACACCTAGCTGGCGCGACAAGGAATATTAATTCGAGAATTCCAATAAATTCCACCGCTTCTTTGCTGTCTAGAGTGGATTCCGAGAGCTAGCTGTGTGCCACACGTGAGCTATGTGTCTACGGCATTTACGCATTTAGCATTTCTTCCTTTTGCACGATTAGACGCTAAGAATTTTGGCATTAGGTTGTGCATAGAATGTATTTGTGAGAATGCCTTCTTGTTCTTTCACAGGTCCTATCTGATGAAGTTCAGTCATACCACGGCCTCATCAGATACGACGTGTTCCATGGACACCGTGCAACCTTAAGGTCTCTTATGCTGGAGGTTATGAGGTATGAAAACACGTGTTCGCTAATTCTCTTCGATTATGTGTGCTTAAAGTTGAACAAATAATGTCTGGCGACAGTGCGTTGACAGACATCATACCCACGTCAATTTGTTTTAGCCATTTATATTTATTTTATTTCATCCATACTGTAGGCATAAGTGCCAAAACAGGAGTTGCTGATATGGGCGCAGTACAAATGAAGGGAGGAAAAAAGAATAAAAACAGAAGGGCACTCTTCACGAAATACTCTTTAGAAAAAAGCACTCTTTTAGAAGTATTCATGCAAGCTTCCAGCTTTTTTTGTGTAACTGTAGCCGCTCATGCTGGCAGATGGCAGAATTTGTGAGAGACATCCTCAATCTGTCATTTACGAAAAAGGATTGTGCATATTCCTAATTTAATTAATATGCATATCAGCGTCCACCGCTGTGAAATAGGAGTGAATCGGAAGTTTTTATAGAAGCCGCACGCGCATTACAGAATGAAGAATTGCGTTTTTTGTTCGTTTCGTTCTGCTACGCGTAACAAACGTTAGTGAACGGTATATCCTAAACCCACTTTCACATATTTGTGTAACCCGCCGTGTTTGCTCAGTGGCTATGGTGTTGGGCTACTGAGCACGAGGTCCCGGGATCGAATCCCGGCCACGGCGGCCGCATTTCGAAGGGGGCGAAATGCGAAAACACCCGTGTACTAAGATTTAAGTGCACGTTAAAGAACCCCAGGTGGCCGAAATTTCCGGAGTCCTCCAATACGGCTTGCCCCATAATCAGAAAGTGGTTTTGGCACGTACGACCCCATAATTAAAAAAAAAGAAGATTTGTGTTGCCAAGCGCTCGCGCCAAATGACGCCATCTAAAGCATGTACCGCCTCCTTAAAACACGTAACAATTGCATGCGAGCGCTTACCGCTGGAAAGACTGGCGCGGCAGTCGGCGTGACGTGACGTCAGAGATCACGTCGGCACAGCTGCCGCGTCGGCCACGTCGGAAGTATGCGAAAGCGGGTTGAGAACAAAAGTCTTAGCAGCCGCAGAAGAACCTTAGCCGCTCTGTTTGCAGCTTGCGTATGATAATGACACAGGAAAAAGAATTGAGAGAAACACATTGAATCCTTGCGAAAGGCTATTGACATGTCCCCGTAGGTGAAAGAATCGCTAGCTGCGAAACGAAAGTATTTTTCAACAACTCTGGAACCGTTCGTACAACGCTGTTTGCTTTTGTCCAGTGAAATGCTCATATGCGCTGACCTCAAGCCCGCAGCACAGCGTAAGCACGAGGGTTCGTTAGGTGGGATTAGCTGGTTCATGACGAAAAGAAGACAGAAAATAGAACAGGAGAGGACAGAACATCGCCTTGTCTGGTCCGCTCCTTATCGTCCCGATTTCTTCGTTGTCATTTTGTGCACCAAGTTGCATGCCAAGCCTAAATTCAGACACGTTTGCAATACAGCTTGTTTTATCTATTTAGCGTTCTTTTTTTTTAGTGGTGGCCTTCTTTTAAAAAAGTCCCCTTAAAAGCACAATTCGGCCTTTTCAGATAGGTTACCTGAAGAGCCGGACATTGCATGCACGGCAAATAGTAATGTCCAGGTAGATATATTTGAAGAGATTCACTAATTAATTTTTAATTTTGCCTTTTGTGTTGCATGTTGAAATTGCAAATTGTGCAGTTGAGAAAGTGAAGAAGGCTAGCTCCAATTTTGTCATCTGCTTGTTCGAAATGTGGTACAAAATATTGGCATTCCCTTTAACAGTTTGATAAACCTCCTTCTAAGTGTTTTGAAAAATAGCAACTGCAGCGCCAATCGCAATTGTAGCATACTTTTGGGACTGATATCTCGATGATGCTAGTGTCGGAATTTGTACCAAACTGATAAGACTTCGCTACGTCTCGGTTTCAACTTCATAATTTTAACAAGCTTTGGATAAATAAAAACGTTTATTTGTGCATCTTTTTAATTAGCTACACAGCCATTTTAATTGGGCGTGCAAGCATCGTCCGTCTCTTCATATACAATCCACCTGAACAAATTGCATTGCCTTATTTCTCACAGGCACTCGAAAAAAAAAACCGCTCCAACACAAAAAAAAGAATAAAAATCCAGAGGAGATGCTGCTCGCAGGGAAATGAAAAGAACGCGGAACAAGATGCACGTGCACGTGCAACCACTCGTTGCGAAACCATGTGATCAATGCATTGGTGACGAAATTGGCTGCGGTGTCGCAGAAAGCGTACAACACAAACCTATTGCTTCTCTCACGAAAAAAAAAAAGAAAACTTGGAGGTCTACGTTGTGGTGATCGCACAAAATGGCTGTGCATTGTACTTTTTTTTTTGTGAAGACACGGCATGCGTGAATTCTTTTTTGTTTGCAGTTTGCTCAGGACCGGTCATTTGACAGTTACCGCTTGTGTTGAAGGCATGCACAGAAATTTTCAAAAGGGCGCCCGCGCTGTGTTTTTTCGAGCGCCGACAGCGAAACAGCGCGCTCTGTTATTCCCCATATCACGTCAGTGGCGCGGTCCCGGAATAATTATGGCGCTGTGGCTGCGTTCGCGCCAACAAATAATCCGATACTTTTGTTCAGCGATTATGTGCAACTGTTGTTTACTTATATTGAGCATGAAATTCTAAAAAAAAAAATGGGACAGTGCGTGCGACACGGTCGCTAATACGTTTTTTTTTAGATCGTTTTGTCTTTTCTGTGCATTCCTCTTCCACCTTTTCATTCGCGGCCCGTCGCGGCAGCCTCACGCGCAGACTTGAGCGGCACGCGCGAGCATGTGCGTGGTTCTTTTGGTGCGCGGCGAAGCATAGATTGGCAAATCGATGCACTTGCTTTTCAGTGCTGCGTGTAACCTCACATATTAACCCGAAAGCGTTAAGGGCCCCGTGTCGCAAAAATCCGCTGTCGGCGCCGGACGTTGTCTCGCTAAAAATCATTCCTAACCACACGCACGCAGGCCCTACGTGTGGCGCAGAGGCGTTACTGAACTAATTGAATTCCTCAAACTAAATTGCATAAGAAAGAATCGTAAAGTACAACATAAACACAAGCTACGGACATGATAGCGTCTCAATTCAATTTGAATATACCAGAAAACACAATTCTCGTACCCAGAAACTCAAACACAAACCCATTTCCCAGAGTTTCTACCATGCATAGAGCGACGCGGCCAGCTCGGTTCCTTGCAAAAACGCCATCCAGATGGCGCTCCCCTCCGCACATCCGCAAAAACGCTGCGGTTGCCGGGAAGCGTGACAAGCAGTCAGGGATCTTTGAATGCTATCGCGTTTCGGTCTTAAAGGCGAAGCTTCCTCCAAATTTTTCGGCATGATGCTCAAAAAACACCGCGAAAAGTTGGCGTGAGGCATATTTTTGCTTGCCCATTAGAAACCTACAAATACTCGATTCAGAGCAGGAATTTGAACCACTGACCACGAAACGCGTGGAGTGATACGTTTCCATGACCGAACTTCTTACGTTGCTTCCACAGCACTGCACGCTAAGTATGAAACGGATTATAGAGCACTATATGTGGTCAATTCTTGAGAGATCCTAGAGCGAGCATTTCTAAGTATTACGTGAGGCCCACTTAGAAGTGCTGCATTGCGGCTCCATGAGGCCCGCAAAAAGAAGAGGTCGCCTGTAGACGTGGCAATACACGGACAAGGCCTTTCCGCGACCGGGGGTCGGCGAGTTTGCTAATCTAATGTGCTGACTGATCCTGATTAGAGCATTGTGGCAGACGGCCCGTGTTTTTCCTTTCGGCTGCTGCACATAACTAAAATGTAGCTTTAATTGTACCAATTTAGCGACACTACGATACGCGGAAAGTGTTTGCTATATGTCCTGCTTTTTTTTTTTTTTGACGTGACAACGAATTCTTTCGGTTTTCTTTCATGCACCGCGCTCGACACGACAGCATGCCGTCGATGACCTTCGTGTACCGGGTTTCGGGAATCAGCCGCACATTTACGCACCCCTACTTCGACAGTTTTTACACTGAAAAATTGTCCGAAAAAAATCTGGTGAGCTTGGTGTGCCTTTCTCTTGTTTTCTTGCCCCGCGATTTGATTAAGCTACAACTGTAGTCAACGATACGGTGTCAGAAAATGGGTGAGACGGCTCTGTACGTGGGCGAATTCGAGCGCGTACAGTGCAGTCCACTGTTAAAGGAAACAGATGAATGTTGATTGCGCGCCAATCTTTGCCTCCGGCATGCGTACAATCGCCTGGCTTTTCAGCTGATGACTCGTGGTTGGTAGCGCTGACACATTTATGCACGCATGTGCAGTCCATTGGCAGCTTCAGTTGGCACTGGCACCTGCGGTGCAAGTAAAATGAGTGACGCTCGTTTTCTTTAAGAGTGGGCAGCACTGTACACAGAATAATATGCAGTCATCTCGCATGTCAGCGCGTTAGTCTACTCACAAAAAAGCTTATTCAGTATCAAAGAATTAGCAATATTGAGCATGTCAACATTCTAATGACATGGAAAATGTTTTTCAGAAGGTCCCCGTACAGCCTTCTGCTCTGGGACCTCCTCGCGCATTTTCATTTACGTATTACACTGAATAACTTAGTAAAACATATTTCTGGTTCTGAATGTAGTGTTTTGACTGAAGCATCCAAGCTTTGAGGATGTTTCCTCGAAGGATATTTAATTCCACGCTGCAAGCAAAGTGCTGCAGGAGCAAGCCGAGATGTTTCAGTCAACGCAGACTCGAGACGACAAAGTTGCCGAGCATGAAACAAAGACGTTCGAAGCAAAAGAATAAAAAGGCAAATAAACTATAAACTGGAATTTTTTTTCAATGTTGTGTTGTATTGTGTGAAAGTATCGCACTTGAAATGCTCCTGGGGCCGTATAACGTAAAACTATTCCAATATGTTTTTATTCCAATCTCCTGACGTCCAATTTGCGTAACCGCGAAAGCATCGGGCGGTCACCCGCAGGGTTGTCTGAACAAACCAATCAAATGCTCCCCTCGTTCATAGGAGGTCACATTCGTTTGCTTGAAAAACGAATAACATTGCCTACACTGAGCGGCTTGTCTTATCTAATTGGCTCACAAGAGGTGAGGAGCATGCTCAAGTGGAGAAGGATTCGATGGGACCTAGCCACTGCACTGAATATCGATAACCGGTTGAAGAGAGTGGTGCTGGCGTCTGCGATTGGTCCGCTTTCTCTTACTTTGCTTGCGGTGGCTCGTCAAGAATCGCGGCGGCATGCCACGGAAGCTTAAGAATGACGCTAAAACGGATCCTCAGCAAAGGAGAGTTGGCAGAACGAGGTCGTAAACGTGCCAAAAGTTCTCGAAAACGTTACACGGCCACGCAAAAAGATTTATTACACGCAAATAAACCCATGTTCTCCGGCAGGGGTGAATAGCCAGTGCCGGAGCGATCGGCGGCAGCCACCTTTTATTTCTTTCGGAACGGGGCAGCCTGCGGCTATTCAGAAGAAAATTCAGTTTTGTTCGGCATATTAATGCATTTTTAACGCGTACGCGTCACGTTGACGCGGTATGTATTTTGCGGTTTTGTGACGTCGCGTGAGAGGCAGGTGAAGTGGGTGCAGCCCGAAAACTTTTGGCCAATAGCCGAGGGCTAATGGCAAAAAGGCGTTGAATCAGAATTTTTGTTTTGTTAGGTCATATTATGGATGATCAATGTGTACACGTCATTTCAGATGGGGGAGCTATCGCGGTTTTCGTGACGTCGCGTGACAGACAGGTGAAGTTGGGGTGGTCAAAAAAAGTTTTTAACCAATCGCGGTGGGCTGATTGCAGAATTGGAATAGAAAAGTTTGGAATAGTTTTACGTTATAGTGCCCCTGCTTTGTGAATACTAAACCTAAAATTCAGTTCATTTTATTGGTTTTACGATTATCGGTCACGCACATAGCTAAGGCCACCAAAATGAATGTACAGGAGGAGTACATTATGTGCGGTATATCTCTTATGGTGAATTCCAATGACAGATTTGGTGCACTTCCGGTAGTAGTTTTTCTTCTCAGCAAGTCTATTCCATTGGGAGATTGAGAGTGCCTCTCGTATCTTTCAGTGGCGGATTGGGAGTAGCTCCAGCGCTAGATACACTCCACGGAGCAGCACTCTCCGCAAAAATTAATGGAGTCAACCGGAAGTCGCTAGATGTCAGGCCACCCACAGCCAGCGTACCACTACATGCGCGCGCGCCCATGAACGAGAATCGAGGTGTTTCGGATGCAATGAGCGGTGCTTCGCACCGTCAACTTGGGCTGTCACTGCTTGCGGAGAGCGATGATTCTTCTAGCTGAAGTTTTGTATCGACTATCGGAAATTGGAGCGACGGAAACCATTGGAAACGATTGTATTCAAGCAAGGTTTAGACGTCATGTTTTGACGTCAACCGAAAGTTGCGCGTTTCGCCGACGACGCTGTTTCCAGTATACGAATGAACAGGTGACAGCGGCACCTTTTCGGAAGTTCGGATTTTAACAACCGTTACTTTTGTTGATAAAAGGCACCTCAGGCTGTCTCGGTGTGTTGCCAGCGAACTGATCGCGGGCTTCGCTGCGTTTCCGATGTTTCCGACACAATATCACGACGGACACGAGAAACGGAGTTACATGCCGTGTGACATCCATTAGAGCGCAGGAGGCTCAAAAGAAACACGGAACTTCTGAACACAACGTGCGCGCGAATTCGAGCCGGAAAGGCCGGAAACGACGGAAAACGCGAGGAATGCTGGGCGCTTTCGGAAGCGGATGTCCGCTAGCGCCCCCTGCGAATTGCCCTGGCGGGAGTTCCTACGTTTCAATCGCAAATTTCATTCCGTTGCCCTCCGCCGTATAGGGGTGTGCTCCGGCGCAGAGTTCGTCGGCCACTCCTAATCTGCTATTGGAATTTACTATTACCGATCGTCTACACTGTAAAATAATTTACGCCCTCAGAAGTGAAAACGGGTGTAAATGTGTCTGCAAATCGGACCCTAGGTTGTCAGTTATACTAATCACACTCTAAGGGTGTGAGTTATAGACACATTTACGCCCTTTTTCACTTTTAAGGGTGCGCATTATTTTGCAGTGTAGGCGGCATTGAGATACGTACACATGAAGGACGCATGCGGAAACAACTTCTGCCACACGTCCGTTCTCGCGTGTGCCCTCTGCATCTACAAACAGGGCAAAAAGTTTACAGGATGTGGGATATGAGGAAAATCTGAATATTTCCTGAGCGTGGGAAGGCAGCCTGGATTTCAAATGCTCTACGTGTATCGGCGCGCACGGACAACATAGTGTTGCGCTGTGTTAATTACTGCAAGCTAAAACTCGGCTGACATTTGACTTTCTGGCGGAACCTTTTTGGCGGAACGGAAACTTCACTACGCCTGTACGCAGCCACCGAAGCCAAGCTTCGAGCCTTTCCACTGCAACAAAGTCCCGTAATGCTGCTGCACGCTTTGATCATGAACGTCAAGGCCCGTATGCTCACAAAAAAGCTCCTACGCTGGAAGTGTTCGTAAGAGCCATTCGTGATGTCGGAGATACCGTTGTCAAAGATGGCCTGCCATTAGCAACTGCCACTTAAACCTAGGATCGAGAAGCTTTGTGAATTCGGCCCCTGTTGCGTTTACCTACTGTAGTTACCTTAATCGCTCACATCGTACGATCTCTTATTTACACGATACGCACCCGCAAACATGTTGTAGGAACACTTCAAGGGGGGCTGATACAACATTTCTGTCACTTTCTGTGCGTTATTCAATAGCTGACGAATACGTAGTAACGCTACGAGGCTTGAATTCTTTCAATGCACTACAAACTACTTATTATTTCATTTTTATTGCGACAAATTCAAAATGCGTGCCAAATGAAGCACGGCTGTTTACTTGGCATAGGGTGTGGTTACAAGGAATGTTAGGGCACAGCAGTCAGGAAGGGCAGAATTTCCTCTCGAGATATCGAAAACGCAAAGTGCATGAGTTAGATACTACAGAAGTACAATAGCTGCACTTATATATCGGTCCTACAGTAGAGCTGAAAGTGTCAGCATTTTGGTTGCTCCCACTTTCACAATGATGTGAGCAACTGCCTTTTTCTACAGAGCTCCATCATCGACGAAGATTTAGCGCGACCTGTAAGTGCATATGCCGGCTCCAAGTCGGTGGCGATATCTATGACGCTGATGGCAAGATCGTGCCCGAAGGATACCGTGGTCAACTTTGATACGAACAGCGACTGCGTCGACTTTGCTCTGAATGTTTCTAAAGTAAGTGTGATCTAGAATTGTTACGTGAGTTAACACTGCATGCCCTTGCGAAACAGCGCCAGCTAAAACATTGAGAGTATCAAGAAGTTAAAAAAGAAAATATCCATACATATGCCCCCGGTATGCCAGAACTTGGAGGATGGTCGGTACTGCTACTTAAAACTGCATTATGGGACTCAGCTTAATTGTACCCCATGCTTAGCGATTGAGGCTGATGCTTCAAAAATCAGGAGTCCTTGTTGCAATTAGCGGGAGTTGCGCACACTTAGCATATTTGCTGCTTTTCGATTACTTGAATAACAAAATATAACACCAAACTCCAGTGAATTTCATTCTCCTTCAACACTATCACTGAGAGTAGCTGTCTAAGACTCGTAGATTGTACGAGCATATAGTTATCCGATGGTGCATGAAAACACGTCAACTATCCGCACTGCAAATAACTCTTGCAATATTTCTAGAAAGTTTTGTGGGTGGATGCGTACTACCCCTTTTTTGTTTCATAATTGCCGCATGTTTTCGGGCTTTTACAACTGCATTGTTTGTAAAAGCCATTCTAACTGAAGAGGCAGACGGGTATAAGTGCAAAACATGCAGTCGGAACAGCTTTAGGCAGACACATCGAGATTTTTGGTGGGTTACCCTTGATTCTTGCAGCATATCATTTCGCCGCTTATTACATCCTAAAACTCTCCCTTTTGTTATTGTTTTGAATCGGGGGTCCCTTTCTATTGATTTCTTAAAGCATTTAAGTTTACTGACGCAGACGCTTTCACTCCACAATTTCAAATTTCGTGCGTTAGTACTTCAGTTGCTCGCAACGATCCCCATGTGGTGTCATTGCAGAAGTGACCACATAGCTCCCATTATCTTGTTAGCGAACGCCATGCACAGCATACCAGTTGAAAAATACGGATGCCTTAAAGGTCGGACCGACAACAATGTTATTTCGAAGTACTTTCCCCCATCAAATCCCACACTATTGCTCCATGCTTCTTCGACGTTTCATCGGCTCGGCGCTACAACGCCATCTGAAAGTATTAATAGTACGTAGCAATTTCACACTTTATGGCCGCAAATTTGAGGGCGGTGCAATGCCTATGCCACACGGGCCAGGTTAAGTTAGCCTAAATGAATTCTCAAGACCCCGAATTATTTGATGCCAGTGTAACCTGTTGCCAGCGTCATACGTGGATCTTTACCGTCATTAAGCTCCTCCACGCTTCATGATGGTGATTATCCTCTTCCCGCAGTGAAGGCATATGATAAGCAAACGTAAATTTGAATTAAGAAAGCATTGTGCATTAGTCGCGAAATGTTGATTGTAGAAATATTTGCTACATACTTCTTGATCGAAAATTACTGTTACAAACTGTTGTGAAAGCCGAAAACGAAGCGGTTGAGGCAACAGAGCACCTGCCATCTTGTCGGTGGCTGTTACGACTGGCCTGTGTGGTGAACAAATTATGTCGCGGCGCCAAGGCCACGGCAAAAGCCCGGACGTTTCAAATACGCCGTACCAACTGCAACCGTGGAAAAACGCCTAGGAGGCCGCAACGGCGAACAGAAATTAGCCTTTGTATGCGCATTCTCGCCTCCTTAACCACAGCGCGCCACTCTGATGTCTGCGAGCCTTGCGTAGGCTCGCCAGTACTGTTTCCTTTCAGCGAGCGTGTGCGTTCTAGAGCGCCACAGGCCCAGCCGAGGGAAAGGCACTGGCGCGCACACGCGCACACACAGACACCGCCGGCGTCTACCTCGCCGAGGAGGAGCAGAAACAGGGAATTCCCTAGAGTACGCGTACTCTAGGGAATTCCCTGTTTCTGCTCCTCCTCGGCGAGGTAGACGCCGGCGTTGTCTGTGTGTGTGCGTGTGCGCGCCAGTGCCTTTCCCTTGGCTGGGCCTGTGGCGGTTACAAAATCCCCTGTACTGGCTTCCGTGAACCGAGCCGCAAGTGTGGACAGCGTTCGCTATTTCATACTCCTGGGCAAGGGCGTTCCATAGACTCCATAAAAGACGCCACCACCAACGGACTTCAGTCTTCAGCAAACTTGAGCACAAGCTATAGAGCGCGTGTCGTTCTCCGTCAGGAGGCGTATAGAGCTGACCGCTCTGTAACCGTGTAATTAAAGGTTATTTGTTACTCGTTACGTTGATCCAATCGCGACTCTGCCAGGGCCCCTCCATGCTGGGCAAGCTCCCGACCGCCAGGCCCATGATACCCCCACTGTCCTGGGGGAACAGTTTGTAACATGGTCAACACCCAACCACTGAAATATTGCATACTTGAATGGTTCAAAACGCACTAAATTCTATGAAGAGACAGCGTATGTTGCTCTTACACATTTGTGCATATTCGTGCAAACATTATCGATTATAAGAGCTATCCACGTGATCGTTCAGTGCCACTCGGAGTTTAAGCATTATGTATGTATAATGGTCATTTCCGTATAGCTGTGTGTGGGGGGAGGGAGGTGGCAGCTATAGGAATGACTACCCTTGCTAGTTCAATTCAGCCTTATTATCATTAATTGGAATTAGAAATAGTGTATATATATTAAAAAGAAGGTTAATTTATTGTAACTGGCAAGTATATGACACAAAAAGAACAGTGTGCACCGACTATCGCACGATGTTTTTTTTTTTTTCAGATCTGCGCACTACCCCAAGCATACATTCAATGCCTGCACTATTCAATTATGACGCGGCATTACGACGGCAGAGCCCGACTGACAAAGGACTATTTCTTCGAGGTGGAAAATACTTTCAAAGCTAAGGTTGGTAGAAGTCGCATATTCATTGAGCTGCGGAATAGCTGTTCAAGAAAAAATTGTAGGACTCCTCGTGCTACTCTTGTGCGAGAGATATGCAGTCATAGGTGGTGTCCCTCTCGGTGTTTCCAAATGTGACTGGTTTCTGTGTTACGCAATTATTAGTCCTGGTAATTGCCTTTATTATGTCTACTCATTGTGGTTCGATCATTCCTAAGCACCACATTGAGCGACCACCTATTGTCTTGCGTGTCACCCGCTCAAGTACCACATGGTTCATGCACCGTTGCACACAGACACTTTGTAAATAATATGCTAGGTTTCATTTGCTATGCTATAGAACCACTAGACTCGACGTGTGTTCTTCAGGTAGGTGCGTTCTTTCTGTCACTCTCAGCACTTCCAAACGCGCAGCGCGTCACTCAGATCTTTCGGCAAGGTTCGGCTTTGCGACGGCGTTTTTCGGCTTCTTCCTGAAACACACATGCATGTGCCAATGTATCTTGGCTATCTTTGTTATTTCGCCCGTCTCAGGGCCGACGTTTGCGGGGTGCATATTGCGGGCGAGGGGCGCGATGTGCAGTTGAGACGTCGCTGGGAATCCGCACGGCGTCGGGGCACTGGTCGACAGAATTGAGGCCCATCTCGTCGAGTATCTTCCGGCCCGTGCGTACCCTAACCTCGCGGTTCTTCATGCCATATATACCCTGAAAGATATCCCAGCGCGGACTGCCCCGCCTGTGGACTAAGGGCAACATTGGACCATGTGTTGTGGGAGTGTGAAGCCATAGACTCCTCCTTCAGCGAGGATAGGTGGGTTGCGCTCTTGGGCTGCCCCGAACTCAACGACTAAACCTTGGCCGTCCAGACTGCCCGCGATCGGGCCGTCAAGCTCGGCTTGACGGTCCCATAAGCCGGGTGGCGCGGGGTCTCCCCTGCGTCTTCTCTGGACCGAAATAAAGTTACTTCACTCACTCACTCACTCATTACCTCTACTCACCACCCCACCACGATGGCCGTTGGCGTGGCCTCATTGCAATCCGCTTCCCATTTTCAGATCACTTACTGGATATTATTACTATGCTGAACATCCACTAAGACATAGAACCCAGTTCTTGGCCCGCCTTGTTTTCTACGCGCCGACGCTTCACCGGTGTGGAGGTGCATTCACCCCGGCGATTGAAGTTCGCGCCTGCGGGCATTCATGCCGGCGAGGGGCGGAGGTCGCGCGACCAAATTAGGTCGCTTATACTTAATCAGTGACGAATATCGTGAAGTGGCTCACTGGCCAGTTTTTCACATCCGTGACTGAAGTCGCAAACCTGCTTAACAATCAGCGCCACTGGAGCAAGACGACGGTAAACGCTGATGCTTATTTTCCGTGGAGATGGCGATTCGAGCAGACGCGAACCAGCGCTGGTGAGAACGGCACTAATCGCAAGACATTTAGACGTGGCGACGGGCAGGTACGTTGCGCTCCCTGGTGTGAAAATCGTTCGCCGCGAACAGTTCTTTCGTCACCGCACTCGGTCGGCCGCGCGACTTTTGTCAATCACCGTTGTGATTACCGGCGAGCGATATTCACGGCTGTTCGCACTGCCATCGCCAAGGAAAGTAAGCGTCAGCGTATACCAACGTTACTGGGCCGCTGATTGCTTCAGAAGCTTTTCAACTATAGTAGCTGTGCTGAATAATGAAACAGCGAGTGACTGTTTCGAATGCCGCTTTTCTACCAAAGCGACTATTTGCAACCAACTTGGTTGCGCGATCTATGTCACTCGGGTATGCGTATGAGACTCTGGTGACGATCAACTGTTAATACACTGCACGGCCTAGAAGCTTCACGCTTTAATGTAGTACATCACCGTTAAAAAAATATAAAGACGCTACAACCCTAATGTCGACTGCTACAACGAATCGCACTAAGACCACTCAGTGAACCGCATTTATCAGCGGCTGCTACCGTCTAGTTGAGCGGACGACCTTGGGCGGAATGGACAACAAGAGACGTTCCTTCAAATAACTTTCATATGTCGGCTAACAAAATGAGCACTGTTTATCGGCCGTAATTTTTCACGTGCATGGTCATGCCCTGAACGCAATACCCGCAAGAAATGCAATCGGAACTCCTCAGGGATTTTTCTATTTTTGTTTTATACCGCTAAACCGCCTTGAGTGTGAAAGTTTGCCTCGGCCATTCACAACCATGACAGGCCAGAAGATATGCCCTAAGACGCGTGTAGCTTGTACATTATATAGAGCCAAATATTATTTATGAAAATTTAATTTGAAATCCCGGAGCCTGAAAATCTGTGGCGTTATCACGAAGCATTTCGAATGCAGCTGCATGAATAGAGATCACCACAACCAGAGCACGAACACTGCAAACAGTGCACTGACTTCAGCGCAGCCTACATAATTTTGACATAATTTTTACGTATAGTCCGTCCGTCCGTCACGTACGACGATCGCTTTCAGGATAGGGCCCGCAGCAGCGAGCGAATTCACCTTCGTGCTGTTTCTCACTTCAACGCGGACTAAGTGGTCAGAACACGGCGCCCACGAAGCTTTCAGCATCCGCCAGAGTAGAACCCCCCCCCTCCCCTCGCGCCTCCGCCCGGTGCCTTCCAAGCGATGGAGGAAGACGACGCGCTGCCTCCCCACCTTCCTCCCTTGCAAGACTGCACCATACGCAGCCGCCGCCGGAACACGGTTCATCACGGTTGATTACGGTTCGACGCGGACGGGGGCACTAAAGAGCGATAACGGCTTATAATGATCGAAACGTCATCAGCGTACCTGGCGCCGCCATTTGCAGTAGTTGGCTTACGTCATCAGTTCACCTTGCGGCGCCGTCCGCAGCAGTTCATGTCGTCGCAGTGTTGTTTATACTGGTCGGATCAAGTTTCATAACATCGATAATGGCACCAGGCTGTAAGGAGATGAGCAACTGGCACAATAGTTACGCCTACCTAGACAACGCCCAGAGGAGTTTCTGCGTGAATTTCTTTCAGTGATCTCACTCTCTGTGAACATTGTCTATTCCTCTTCCCGCACAACAAGCTGGCCCTCTGTAGTCTTTAATCTTTCCTAGTCCAGATGCGCCCAGGGCATATCTGTATAGACGGAAGTTTAGCCGGCGCAGAATTCACGTGACACCATAATCTCCTGCAAGGAGGCGAGGCTTCGCGCGCTTTTCGCATGACCTGGCCAGCGTTGCTTTGTGCTCAAGGTTAGTCCGTCAGGTTTGTCAGGGAACCGGTGACGCAGAGTGCAGCGGTCATAAAATTTCCTATAAAGATCATCAGATTTAGCTCTGGCTGGCTCTATAGTGTCCATGGGAGCTGCGAGTGTGACGGTTCAGCCAGCAAACGAATGATGAGCCCTATAGATGGATTTTCGTGAATTTAGTAATTTTTTACAAATTGAGAATTTCTAACACAAATATTGCGTTGTAAATGATGCAAATTGCAATGATTACACATGTGTGCGTAGAAAACTAAGTGTGCTTGAAAATTTAGGATGATAAAGCATAATAAATAACGTCACAATAACGTTTAAAGTCACAGGCACGAAGATAAGAGAAAACCATTTAGTTGCGCTTCCGCAGTAGCTGAACTACCGCAACACCATCTGTAGTAAGTTTTGTAAGAAACTTTGGCAGCGGGAACGGAAACGCTGGTTCCGTTCCGCGAAAAGGAGCGCGAATAAAGCGATGTAACGAAAAACGTTAGACATAACGTTAAGAGACCGGAGGAGAACGGTGTGGATACGAGGATATCCGATATATTACAGTTGACATTATAGGCGAAAAATAATGGAGCTGGGCTAGACATATTCAATGCGTAGGCTAGATAAGCGATGGACTATAGTCACAGGATGGGCGCCACTGGAAGGGAAGCGCATTCGAGGATGGCAGAAAAGTAGGTGGCGTGATTAAACTAAGAAATTCGCAGGCGCAAGTTGGAATCAACTAGCGCAAGACAGGGGTAATTGCAGATAGCTGGGAGAGGCCGTCGTCCTCCAGTGGACGTGAAAATAGGCTGAATATGATGATGGGGATGTTGTGGTATAACCTCCCTGTTCATGCAACGAAGGTATCTCAAGTAAAACTCTTGCTTGGGCTAGTTGGTTCATGCTTGAAGTAGTAAAGGCAAGGCGCAGAAGACCAGGACTTAGGAAGAAGAACACAAACGACAAGACCGGCGCCTTGTATCTCGCCAGCAAAACCACCGTTGGCCGGCCTGCTGCAAATAGCTTATGGAATGTTGCCGGGCCACTCGCCTTAAATAAGCTGCGCGCACGCCTATTGAGCGGCGGCTCTGCCTTCGCGACAGCGGCGCGGTAGGCGGGGCTCTCCCACGTTAGCGGCAAGACTTTGCAGCACGCGGGTCGATGGCGGTTCGCCTGTCAAGCGGCGAGGTCGCAAAGCGACGTCTTGGATACGTTAAATTCGCGCTACGGCCCTGTTTTTGTGGCGATATCAATTATACGAACACTCGAGGCACGTTCGAGCCGCCGTCCTGTCCCGTGTGAGACGGCACGGGCGCGGCCGAGCGCATACGCGCCCCGCGTGTTGGAAGTCACGTGATCTGCTGCGTGGTGGCCAGGGCAACACCACCTGACTACGGAGAGCAAGCGTCGGGGTGATCCAAGAAGGCTGGCGGCTTGATAAGCGCTTTCTTCGCTCGCGCCCATCATTTTGCTCCGTGTTGGAGCTCGCATTGGAGGCGCTCGTAGTTTATTAAGTGGCGAAGGTAGCGGCAGCACGGAACGCTCGCTTACGTACAAGCACGCACGCTCCCCGCTGCCAGCGCTTAATTCATATCACGCCAGCGTTGTGACTGCTTGTGTTCGCGGTACGTCATTGAGTTACCTGCGTTCGTGTGTTTCCTTGGGCGGGTGACACCATGCCATGTGTAGATAATACGCGCATGTTGACTGCAATTTGTGTTCCTCGTACATGTGCACGTCTTCGTCTAACTGTCTTGTAGTTTTCTATGGCGTCTTTGGTGCTTCTCGTTTCAAATGAAACTACGAGGTTTATTATTATTATTATTATTATTATTATTATTATTATTATTATTATTATTATTATTATTATTATTATTATTATTATTATTATTATTATAATGAGATGATCCCTACTACTCGTTGCTGCATATGAAACAATATCATGGATGTTCACTCAATTAAAATCAACAAAATATAGCAACCAGGAAACTGTAAGCCGGGGACACAGGAAGAAAATATTTTAAAAAATATCAAATCAGTTTAGGGCGTCATGGCAGTAGAGATGCCGGAAACCAAACTCAAGACATAGCCACCTTCAAATTCTCGCACTTGCTACTTGTGACATTACTGAGTTTCGAAGTGTCGGCTAGCGGCTAGTTATTTGTCCAGTTAGAAAGCATGGTAACTGCGCTTCAAATTATAATAAAGTCAAGGGATCATTGGTCACGGCCAAACTCTCTTCTACCTTCTTACATACATGCGTATATGAGAAGCTTACGTTCGGGCTCCAAGTGCAAGCACCGTCAAACGGGCTTATGTCATCATCATGCAGTCATCATCACGCCGTTACAATCCGGTATAGTCTCCGTCCGTTGTAATCGTCGTTATTCGGTCATCGCTGCGCCACCGTGTTCATACATTCGTCGTCACTCAAGGGTCGTCATCTCGTTGTCATTGTTGCCATGCCATCATGGTCGCTACAGTGTCGTCATTTTGTCGTAGTAATTCCATGGTCATTATGCCATTGTCGCCACGCTGTCGTCTTCATTCCAGCATCGTCATCCACCTTACGTCAAGCCGTCGTCATACAGTCGTCGTCCCAGCATGATCATCTTGTCGTCTTCGTGCCGTCCTGTCCGTGCATCATGGTCCTTCCATCGTTGTCATTATTTCACACCATTAAAGTTGTGGCTTTTTGTTCTGGATAAAAATAAATATTCATCAGGCTACACGTTACACACGATGTACTTGCACGCATCGCCTTTAGTTGCATAGCATTTGATTAACCGCTTCACTAACGTTTCAGACGTTCGCTTTCACAACAAACCGAGACAAAGTTGCACGAACAATATCACTTCAGTAAACAATCAGTTTTAAGGCTTGTCAGTGGCGATCTAAGAACTGAGCAATTTATCTGGTGGTTATGCAAAAAAACAGGTGATGTGCGCGGACAGGACACAAAAATAGAGAAGTGGACAACACGAACGCCGTTCTGGTTATCTGGTGGCTTATGACCGCCAGTGGCCGGATCGCTAACGCATCATTGACACAAAAAAATGTCTCTTTTAGCTTTTTTTATCAGATAGCTCTCGACCTAGTAATTACGTTATGGAGCCTCCATTGCTCAGGAGCGCCACAAATTATTAATTACGTTATCATTTAATGCAACCAGTTCATAACGCATGCCAAGTGCAGCTCGGCTTCGGTCGCGAAGCAGGAGACTGTTATTTGTGCATGTCACCGAAATCTTATCTTGCAGTCTCCTGTGTCAGGCGCCTCTTACTCGCACCGTGCTGCCAAAAGCCGAGTCTTAGCAACCGACGGTAATAGCAGGGGAGAGAGGGCACCCTTGTGGCCTTCAAGAGAAACATACAGGGTCATTGTATGGCCTTCAGTTATACTGCACCGGGCTGATTGGCACGCGTTTCAGTTTGCGCTAACACGTGACCGCCACCTCCGGTTTCGGTGACATTACATTTATGTCCTCTTGCTTGACGCCTGAAGCCGCGTCGCACTTGGCGAGCATTTTGAACTGGTCGCATATAAGAGGTTGCGTAATTGTTTTCGGAGCTCTCGAGGAATCGAAGCTTCACATTGTAAACGTGGAGTCTACAGTTACCTGAGAAAGCAAAAAGAACACTGAAACAAGACTTTCGTCCTTGTGCTTCTCCGTAAGACGTACGCGCTTCGTTTCACCCGCTGTTGCACTTGCGAGCGTCTTGTGTCGAGCGAATGGTCTTGCATGTTTGGTTGCAGGTGCGCTTGATTCTGCAGCAGCTGCAACGGGCGGGGGCATCGCCAGCGGCCTTCATCATCGAGCGCTACGAGATGGAACCGCAGGAGGTGGTCATTTACTATAATTCCCGTAACAAGACCTACGTGCAATGCGACATCGAGCCGTTCGGCTTCACTGCCGGAACGAAAGCAGAACTTGCGAAGTTTTGATTATGCGGCAGTGAGTTGTTTGAGTAATCAATGTATTGGCACTTGTCCTCCTAGAATTCAATTCACTTATGCGTGCGTCAAATATATATATATATATATATACACGCAGGAAAGAGATGACGAACGTTGTTTGGAAGACCTTTTACTTAACGTTTTCGGCTGGTAGACCAGCCTTCATCAGAGTACAGGGACGCATGTACAACACGTACACAGCTTTAAAGACACCGTATCACGAGCTGAGGGCGCGCTATCTACACTGACTGGACCATACACTGCGCATCATAAATCATTATCATTGCGCATTATAAATGATTATCAATGACACGCATTTTAGAATATACAAAAAAATGAAATGCAGATGTGTTCACGATACAATACATACAAACATGACTTCAAGTAAGTGCCAGCGGTTACCATGATTATGTGTAGTGAAAACAAAATGACTTACACATGCAGATACAAAGGCGTGATGTTTAGCACATGGCATCTCTAAGTGCAAACTCGAATTATCTAAAAATTGAGATGTTAAGCGTACAACTTCGAGTCACAGCGACATACGTCAAAAAAGCCACATGTAAAAAAAGACAGAAAGAAGCGCTGAAATCATGTGTGTACGCTGCAGGGGAAGTGTATATTTGTGCTCAATCTAAAGTTAGACAGGTTAGTTTTCTTTTGTTTTCATTTATTCCGGACGAGACAGTGTTAAATTTACGAATAAGGTAAGGTTCCCGAAGCTCGCGGTCATGGTTGGTGCGGAATCCAGATTCGAGTATTGTTACTTTCAGATTATTAAATGCGTGGCCCGGCATGTTAACATGTTTCGAGAGTGGTACATTTGGCTGGGATTTGGCCTGCGACCTGTGGTTGTTAAAACGGATCCTGAAAGGTGCTTCAGTACAATGGATACAATGGGGCGGCCTGGATTACCTGGTTTATGTATCTTGGGCAGTAGGTAAAAACGTCCGGCTATTGGACTAAGTGGGATCAAGGAGCGTGCTGTTTTATCGTCGAACTTCTGCTTCTTCACCAATGCTTTTATGGTCTCCTTAATGATGGAAAGGAATTCGTCGGTAGGATCATAGGGAAGTTCTTTATATAATGGGCTGTCAGATAACTGTCTTACGACTTCTTTTTTGTAATTTTCTTTTGTCATTATCACGACCGAGCCACCCTTGTTCGCCGGTTTATTAACAATATCATCGCATGTGCTTAGGCTTCTAAGAGCATCGGATTCGCTAGGGGAAAGATTTCTCTGGAATGGGGCGCGTGTCTTGTAGGTGTCAAGCACGTCGCGAGAAACAGCTTTGATGTATAGGTCTAGGCATTTCTCCCGCTGCGAGGCAGGCGTCCAGTGTGTCGCGGACGGTATAGCTGCGTGGTCCTGTTTGCTGCTAGCGCGGCCATGAAAATATTCTTTGAGTCTTAAGTTTCGGAAGAAGTTTTCAATGTCTTTCATTAACTGGAATTCGTCGAAGCCCCCGGTGGCTGGACAGAAGTTGATAGAAGCGCAACATTGGAAAGGTTAACTATGGTAGTGCCCGGGTTGGTTGTCTCCGGCAATGTTTTAGCAACTGGGATTACAGAAGTTGCCGAACAGGTTTGTTTGGTAGAGTATGTTATCGCCGGGACATTGTCCCGTAACAGTTTCCGACTTTTTATTTTGTTTAACGCGTTAATTCATGTTCACTATTAAAGAGATTATCAACTGTGATTCATATAACGTGGTGTACTTGCTCGAGTGCGGCATTTGCCACATGCAATACATAGGCCAGACTGAAACACCTTTCAGCATCCGTTTTAACAACCACAGGTCGCATGCCTAATCCCAGCCAAATCTACCACTCTCGAAACATGTAGCACCACTGTGAACGACAAAACTAAATTTTATTGAACGAACCTGTGCCCACAAAACAGGCTACACTTATAGCACAACGATAGCGGCGAACACAGTCGGCGATTGTCGAAAATCCGATCAGCGGGTCAAGCGCGTCGGCTTTTATACAACAGTCGTCGAATGTTCCGGACTAATCGTTGGGACCCGCGTGCCTTCCACAAAGTTCTACGCCATTCGCGTCACGCGATGAAATCTGATGGCACAAGGTTCGGCGACAACAGACAACCGAATAGAAGCATCGATAACTTTCCAGAAACTTACCCGCCGTGGTTGCTCAGTGGCTATGGTGTTCGGCTGCTGAGCACCAGGTCGCGGGATCGAATCCCGGCCACGGCGGCCGCATTTCGATGGGGGCGAAATGCGAAAACACCCGTGTGCTTAGATTTAGGTGCACGTTAAAGAACCCCAGGTGGTCAAAATTTCCGGAGTCCTCCACTACAGCGTGCCTCATAATCAGAAAGTGGTTTTGGCACGTAAAACCCCAAATATTATTATTATTATTAACTTTCCAGAAACTTCGGATGCATGCAAGGCGCGTTCGCCGTCAACGCGCCGCGTCCACAGCTTGGGGAGCGCCCACGTGAAATCGCCGATTACCTAGCCGCCACTCAGTGCAACTCTCGACGACCGTCCCGTTCGCCGTCACCAGGCCGCTACCTGTCAACGCAGCGCCGACCATACACTGGTCCAGCTCGGGGCCAGTGTATGGTCGTATGGTCCAGCTCGGGGCGTTGCATAACATTTGTAAAGCGGCGAAACCTGGTCGCCCGATAAAGATAAGTACGCGTGTCAATACTCCCCTCTCGACCCGATGCTGCATGCAAACGAAAGTAATAAAGAAAACACCCATAGTAAAGAAAACAACAAAATAAGGAAGTTCGTCAGCGTGCGTAAAAGGGTTTCAGACGCACCACGTGGACCACTTCAGATCGTGCGCGGCGCCGCTGTGAATGCGAAATTCCATCTGGTACGACCTCATAGTCAAGAGCGCCAACACGTCGAATGACCTTGTAGGGTCCGAAATAGCGGCGCAATAGTTTCTCACTCAGTCCTCGTCGGCGTATCGGGGTCCAAACCCAAACACGGTCGCCGGGCTGGTACTCGACGAAGCGTCGTCGGAGGTTGTAGTGTCGGCTGTCGGTCCTCTGTTGGTTCTTGATCCGTAGGTGGGCGAGCTGTCGGGCTTCTTCGGCGCGCTGGAGATAGCTAGCGACGTCAACATTCTCTTCGTCAGTGACGTGGGGCAGCATGGCGTCGAGCGTCGTCGACGGGTTCCTGCCGTAAACCAGCCTAAACGGCGTGATCTGTGTTGTTTCTTGCACCGCCGTGTTGTAAGCGAAGGTTATATACGGCGGGACCGCGTCCCACGCCTTGTGCTCGACGTCGACGTACATTGGTCGGCGAGGGTCTTGTTCAGGCGTTCCGTGAGACCATTCGTCTGCGGATGGTAGGCAGTTGTCCTCCTGTGGCTTCTCTGGCTGTACTGCAGAATGGCTTGGACGAGCTCTGCTGTAAAAGCCGTTCCTCTGTCGGTGATGAGGACTTCTGGGGCACCATGTCGCAGCAGGATGTTCTCGACGAAAAATTTCGCCACTTCGGCTGCGCTGCCTTTTGGTAGAGCTTTAGTTTCAGCAAAGCGGGTGAGATAGTCCGTCGCCACGACGATCCACTTATTCCCGGATGTTGACATCGGAAACGGCCCCAACAAATCCATCCCAATCTGCTGGAATGGTCGGCAAGGAGGTTCGATCGGCCGTAGTAATCCTGCTGGCCTTGCCGGTGGTGTCTTGCGTCGCTGACACTCTCGGCATGTCTTGACGTAATGGGCGACGTCGGTGGTCAGACGCGGCCAGTAATACCTTTCCTGTATTCTCGACAGCGTCCGGGTGAATCCGAGGTGCCTATCTGGACGCAGCGCTGACGGTACAACAAGAAGGTAGCTGGCGCGGACTGGTGAGAAGTTCTTCTTCACGAGCAGGTTGTTTTGTAGCGTGAACGAAGACATTCCACGCTTAAATGTCCTAGGGACAACATCGGTGTGCCCTTCCAAATACTCGACTAGGGCTTTTAGCTCCCGGTCTCGTCGTTGCTGTTCGGCGAAGTCTTCCGCACTTATTATTCCAAGGAAGGCGTCGTCATCCTCGTCATCTTGCGGCGGCGGGTCAATGGGGGCGCGTGATAGGCAATCAGCATCTGAGTGTTTTCGTCCAGACTTGTATGTTACAGTGATGTCGTATTCTTGTAGTCTGAGGCTCCACCGCGCCAGCCGTCCTGAAGGGTCCTTTAAATTGGCTAGCCAACACAACGCGTGATGGTCGCTGACCATTTTGAATGGCCTGCCATATAGGTAAGGGCGAAATTTCGCTGTAGCCCAAACGATGGCGAGGCATTCCTTTTCGGTTGTAGAATAATTGCCTTCCGCTTTTGACAACGACCGGCTAGCGTAAGCTATCACGTGTTCGTGTCCATATTTTCTCTGGACTAGGACGGCACCGAGGCCTAGGCTACTAGGGTCAGTGTGGATTTCGGTATCGGCGTGCTCGTCGAAGTGCGCAAGTACGGGCGGCGAGTGCATACGTCGTTTCAGTTCTTGAAATGCGTTGGCCTGCGGCGCTTCCCACTTGAACTCGACGTCACATTTAGTTAGCTGTGTCAGCGGCTCAGCGATGCGCGAAACGTCCTTGACAAATCGCCTGTAGTAGGCATGCACACATGCCAAGAAATCTACGCACTGCCTTCTTGTCCGTGGGCTGCGGGAACTTTGCGATGGCAGCTGTCTTCTGCGGGTCAGGGCGGACTCCAGACTTGCTGATGACGTGGCCTAGGAACAGAAGCTCATCGTAAACGAAGCGGCACTTTTCTGGCTTCAGAGTGAGCCCTGATGACTTGATGACCTCTAGTACTGTGGCAAGCCGCCTAAGGTGATCGTCGAAATTTCCGGCGAATACAACGACGTCATCCAAGTAAACGAGCCAGGTCTGCCACTTCAATCCTGCTAAAACCGTGTCCATCACGCGCTGGAACGTTGCAGGCGCCGAGCACAGTCCAAATGGCATAACCTTGAACTCATAGAGGCCATCTGGCGTGATGAAGGCGGTCTTTTCGCGATCCCTTTCGTCGACTTCTATTTGCCAGTAGCCAGACTTGAGGTCCATCGATGAGAAGTATTTAGCATTGCAGAGCCGATCCAATGCGTCGTCTATCCGTGGGAGGGGGTATGCGTCTTTCTTCGTGATTTTCTTCAGTCGACGATAATCGACGCAGAAACGTATGGTTCCGTGCTTTTTCTTCACTAAAACAACTGGAGACGCCCACGGGCTTTTCGACGGCTGGATGATGTCGTCGCGCAGCATTTCGTCGACTTGTTGTCTTATAGTTTCGCGTTCTCGCGTCGAAACTCGATAAGGGCTCTGGCGTAGTGTTCGAGCGCACTCTTCGATTATTACGCGATGCTTTGCGACTGGTGTCTGTCGAATCTTCGATGACATCGAAAAGCAGTCTTTGTATCGTCGAAGCAGACTTCTGAGCTGTTGCCGCTTAATCACGGGGAGACTTGGATTTATGTCGAAGTCTGGCTCGGGAACTACGGTCGTCGGGGTGGATGCGACAGAATCCGAGAGGACAAACGCATTGCTCGTTTCCACAATTTCCTCGATGTATGCGGTCGTCGTGCCCTTGTTGATGTGCTTGAACTCCTGGCTGAAGTTTGTCAGTAACACTTTCGTGTTTCCTCCGTGCAGTCGAGCGATCCCTCTGGCGACGCATATTTCACGGTCGAGCAGGAGACGTTGGTCGCCTTCGATGACGCCTTCTACGTCAGCCGGTATTTCGGTGCCGACCGAAATAACAATGCTGGAGCGAGGCGGGATGCTTACTTGATCTTCGAGCACACTCAAGGCGTGGTGACTACAAAGGCTCTCCAGCGGTATCGCTTTATATCTTCCCACAGCGTTATTGACTTCGACTTCAGATCGATGATTGCGCCGTGTTGGTCCAGGAAGTCCATACCGAGAATGACGTCTCGTGAACACTGTTGGAGGATAACAAAGGTGGCAGGGTAAGTCCGGTCATGAATGGTTATTCTTGCCGTGCAGATTCCAGTCGGCGTAATCAGGTGTCCCCCAGCGGTGCGAATTTGAGGGCCTTCCCATGCAGTCTTAACCTTCTTCAACTGGGCGGCGATGTGTCCACTCATGACGGAGTAATCAACACCTGTGTCCACTAAGGCGGTAACTGCGTGGCCGTCGAGAAGCACGTCGAGGTCGGTGGTTCTTTGTCTGGCGTTGCAGTTAGGTCTTGGCGTCGGATCACGGCTGCGTCGTGTTGAACTGAAGCTGGAACGACGTCGCGTCGTCAAGTCGTCTTTCGTCGGTGTAGTCTTGGCTTGCTGACTTTGTCGGGACGGCGGCGTGTCGTCCTTAGGTCGTCGAGATGGTTTCTTCGTCGACTTCGTCGGCGGCGGAGGATCTTCGTCAGTTCGACGAACAGCAACCGCACCTCCATCGGTTGCTGCTTTTAGTTTTCCGGATATGGGCTCGCAGAGCGGCCCCGAGCTGGACCAGTGTATGGTCGGCGCTGCGTTGACAGGTAGCGGCCTGGTGACGGCGAACGGGACGGTCGTCGAGAGTTGCACTGAGTGGCGGCTAGGTAATCGGCGATTTCACGTGGGCGCTCCCCAAGCTGTGGACGCGGCGCGTTGACGGCGAACCCTCTCAGTCCCAAGTCGCGGTATGGGCATCGGCGGTACGCATGGCCGGCTTCTCCGCAGTGATAGCAGAGAGGGCGGTGGTCGGGGCTCGCCAAATGTCCGTCTTCCTCGCGTAGGTGCGCTGGGCGACGTATTGGCGCGCTCGCGGCGGCGGCGGCGGACGGCGGAATTGCGGCGTTGCAGGACCCTGGCGCGGTAGCGCAGGGGTGCCGTGACGGCGGGCGACGGCGGCGGCGTAGGTCATTGCTTCCGTCTGCGGTGATTCTGGTTCCACCTCAGGAACTCCAAGGAATCGGTGCACCTCTTCTTTCACGATGTCGGCGATCGAGGCCACTTGAGGCTGCGACGAAGGCAAGACCTTGCGCAGTTTTTCACGCACAATGGCCCTGATGGTCTCGCGCAGATCTTCCGTGGCCAGTGATTGAATTCCTGCGTAGTGGGTAGAGCTTGTACGGCGGTTGAATTGCCGGTTCCGCATTTCGAGTGTCTTTTCGATGCTGGTTGCCTCGCGAAGGAACTCTTCTACGGTCTTCGGTGGGCTTCGTACCATTGCGCCGAAAAGTTCTTCCTTCACACCACGCATGAGAAGGCGGACTTTCTTCTCCTCGGGCATATCCTGGTCGGCGTGGCGGAAAAGACGGTTCATTTCTTCCGTGAAGATGAAAACGTTCTCGTTAGGTAGCTGCACTCGGGCGTCCAGCATGGCTTCGGCCCTTTCCTTGCGCACGACGCTCGTAAAGGTGCGCAGGAAGCCGCTACGGAAGAGGTCCCATGTCGTCAAGGTCGACTCCCGGTTCTCAAACCACGTTCTGGCGGCATCTTCTAAGGCAAAGTATACATGCCGAAGCTTGTCGTCGGAGTCCCAGTTGTTAAAACTCGCGATTCGCTCGTAGGTCTCCAGCCAGGATTCTGGGTCTTCAGTCGCTGCTCCATGGAAGGTCGGTGGGTCCTGAGGTTGTTGTAGGATAACGGGGGACGCTGGGGCAGCCATTGCGGTTGTTTTGACCACGATGTTCTTTGTCGACTCAGGTAGAAGTCCGTGCTATGGGGGCAGCCCTTGCAGTCTGCGGCTAGCACGCTGGTCTTGGGTGATGTTGGTTTTGTCCTCGGGCTTCGGGCTTGGATCGCGGCTTTGCGGGGGCGTTCGGTACATGAACGCACAAGCACCTCCACCAAATGTCACGTAGTGGTGACGTTGAAAAACACAGTAGCAGCACTGTGAACGACAAAACTAAATTTTATTGGACGAACATGTGCCCACAAAACAGGCTACACTTATAGCACAACGATAGCGGCGAACACAGTCGGCGATCGTCGAAAATCTGATCAGCGGGTCAAGCGCGTCGGCTTTTACGCAACAGTCGTCGAATGTTCGTGTGTGTGTGCGTGCGTGTGTGTGTGTGTTTGTGTGTGTGTGTGTGTGTGTGTGCGTGTGCGTGCGTGCGTGTGTGTGTGTGTGTGTGTGTGTGCGTGTGTGTGTGTGTGTGTGTGTGTGTGTGTGTGTGTGTGTGTGTGTGTGTGTGTGTGTGTGTGTGTGTACTTTTCAGCCATAAACAAATCTAATGAATTAATCAAACTTTTACTTGCAGATGGATTAGATTTTTGGCCGGTACTAGATACGGGGGATTGCTGGCCGGGTTTATGGAGATGGTTGCACTATAGGTGCAGAAGACCGTTGAGCTCAATTCGATAACGTAAGCTTGAATAATAAATATATATCATCTATGTGGAAGAAGTAAAGGAGCCTGAAGGGTCGCTCGAGATAAACCCGAAAGTGCCCCTCGGTGTGTTTGGGCACCGCGAAAAGACAAGTGCGGTGCGTAGATCGCATGTTGGCAATCGTGTCTGCAGAGTATCAAACGGCTGCACTGCGCGAAAGCAGTTGACATTTCAAACATAAGGCAGCACACCCTTCGCCACCGAGGGAGCCCCGCTTCCAGCCAGACAGCACCGGGCACTCACAGAAGCCTCTGCTAGAGAGAAAACCTTATTGGTCCATTAAGGGTTTAGCTTTCGGTCTTCGTCTTCATCGCTGCAGGCGCTTGACCTTCTTAGCAGGGTTGGGCCCCTAGTCCAGGGCTCCACTGAGACGCACTTCTTCCAACACCACCGATTATCCCAAGTGACTTAAGTAAATCACCCAATGCAGAACGAGCAATACCGCCACTGCATATTCGCAAGAGGTGGGGCTCGAGGCGTAAACGTGACTACCCCAGTCATACGGGCACTTTCAAAGTCCTTTGAGGTTAAGGAGCATTGAGCTTTCAAAGGCCCATTAGTTCAAGGGAGATGTGTCGGTGCTACACGGTCTCCAGATTGTCTCCGTTGAAGCTTTTAACAGAAACCGCAACGTATCCTTAGCGCTGCCATCGCCTCGTAAATAATAAAAAAATATGGCTCAAATGCGTCTTATAATAAATTTATATATATTTTTTCAGCAATATTTATTTTTTCTAATACATAGAAACATCAAAACAAAATGCACGCGCAGTAAAGGCATTATTTTACCAAATACAGACGTATTTATTGTAATGATGGCCACCATGTGTGCCGCTTCGTATACCGCATGTTGGCGTCGATTCTTCGTTGTTGCCCTTGCTTCAGTTCGTTAGGTTAGTGTTCTCGCCTTTTTTCAAAGCAACGATTGTGAAGTTGAGCTATGACGCTGAAGATAGCCGAGGAGACTGAAATGCCTAGCAGCCGCTCGCCAAAGAACCAAGTCTCACATGGCACCCGTGTTGCCCGTGTTTGTGTCGATCGTGTCGATGTTGCTGCTGACGACAGGCCGTGCCGGCGCTGCTGTACCGGCAGGTTCTTGATGGAGATGGCGGGTGTCCCGAAAGTGTTTAGTACCTTAGTAATAGTATTTCGTACTTACAAGCTTGTTCTGAAGACGTAAAAATTGAACTTCCATATTTTTGGATATCTTTTTTTCTGCAGTCGGACGCCCTCTAGGCTCGAGAGTATTCCCTTGAGGTTTCAAAGGACGAACGCGCACTCCTTCGACTCAAAGCTCCCTTCCAGTAAGGCTCCTTTGTTGTGTCTGTGTGACAGCGCGCATTCTCCCTTGAAGTAAAGGATCTTTGGTTCAAAGGACTTTGAAAGTGCCCGTGTGACTGGGTACGGCATGTGCACGTAGCGTATATATACGGGCATATGGAAGAAAGCAGAGAAGCATTGGTGCTTGCGGACGCTAATCGAGGTGCAAGGAGAGTGTCCCCATTGGCGGTGAAGCTCGCCCACTGGCAACAACGCAAGGCCACATTTTAGTTTCTCCCCCCTCCCCTAATGATGAATAAAATGTGAAAAATACTTTCGGTAAAACACTCCTTTGATGCCGCCTTACAACTTTCAGTTTATAACGTACATTTCCAACGGGGCCTGCATGGTGAGGGGCCCTCTGGTGAGACGCTGATATACATTTTCAAACTTGAGGAAACTCTGCAAAACGCTCCTCGCACATCAAAGGATGACACTTAGCATGCACGAACCTTTGAAAACAGCATATTTTAATTTACTGTACTAAAGGTGGTCTCTAAATGGCGGACTTCGCGTCATGGACAGTATCGTGCCTTCCTGACGCGGAGAACCCTTGCTAACGTCCGGTAGGAATAAAGGTACGATGACTTTGCTCGTGAAATATAAGCATGCGCAGAGTGGCGTGCGCCTTTCCGTGAGCTGCAGTGATCGCACGAACGGAGAAAGCCTGGCATTATCGTAAGTCACGACCGAGGTCGTGACCAATCACGATGCATCCACCTCCAGGGTACCAAAACAGCCACTGGTTTACAGTGCGCCTATTAACGCGAAGCTTTCTCTGCCTAGCCCACAACGGTTTCGCAACCATAAGTCGCGGTTGGCTGTTCCATATATCAGCCGGTTGTATTTGCGCATGTATATATCTGCACCGACCTATACTACAAGCACTTACTGTTGTCCAACGAGCTATGGTTATAGTGCCAGCGAACGCACCTCCATTGTGCGCAGTCACCATATATCCCGGCATAAAACCCTGTAGTTAGGAACTACTTATGTATACTTACGTACAACATTGAACGGTTAAGCCTGTACATATGTGGCTAAAATGATTACATTCACAGCAGTGACCGGACTCCCGGGTAGCGCCTGGATGCAAGAGGTCGCCGGATTGAGCTCCCCAGAAAGTGCCTAAAAGAACGGAACAGCACGAGACGCCTGTCGATGGGCCACACCGACGATATGAACAGGCTAACTGGAACGCAGTGAGCGCGAGCTGTCGCCTCTTGCTAACATTTCTGAGTTATTGTACTCGAAAGGCCATGCGACTTCACCACTGTCGAAGCTGGGGCCTAACCAACGGCGAACGCCGTTTGAACGCTACTCACGTCAAGCCCGCTTCCCACGCGGTGGTTACCCTGCGACGCCAGTGCCTTGCTACTCAAGATAAACTGCTTCACAGATTGTCACTCATTCGCGACCTCAGAATGAAACTAGTCAAACTACAAGACGGCACCGACTGGAGCCAGTACTCACCTGCACTAAATGCCGAAGCTGTCATGCATGCAGCTGGGTTAAATTCAGCCAAGAGAAGGGACAGCTATATAAAGACGTGCACGATCCAGAAACTCATCGCAGCAGACATCTACAAACGAACAGCAGTGCAGAAAATTTTCGCTTATACAGCAATCGAACCTGACGATGGTATAGGCACCCTGTGAAAACGCAGCTGGCAGCCCCATATGACACGTCGAAGGGGGCAGGCAGTTCGCGGCATCACTGCCACACTGGATGCCCCTGGACACCCCTGACAAATGCGGCCGTTGTGGCAGATGGCGTGACCGAACCATTGGTATATACTTGTACAGTCCCACTATATGACGTAAATATATGGGATAGGGTGAGCTGCTTCAAGCCAATGGAAGAAACGTGAGATTTCTTCCTAATTCCGGGTATCTGAAGCCTCACTAGTGGTCTTGGCAATGTCCATGGAGGTGTCACGGGGATGTCGGTGGCCTGGAATCTTGCAGGTACAATGTTTGCGTGACATGCAATAGCTTTAGAAAAAGCGCTGTCAAGGTTGGCGCTTGGAAGTGTTGACAGTGGATGGTGCGAGTGTCTGGTTAGCAGGCGAAGATAGGTTCGCACAGGTTCACAAGACCTGTATATGTCGATAGTACAAGCCCGTGCTTCCGCTGTTGTGCCCCTAGTTGACGTGCAGCGTGGCAAGCCAAGACATATTCGTAGTGCTTGTGCCTGAAGGCTCTCCAGCGTGCGTATCCAAGATGACCCCATGTTAGATAACACAGGCATGCTGTAGCGCATGTAGCCCACAAAAAGTGCCTGGTACACTTGGAGCAAACTTCGCTCAGAGGGGCTCCATCTCAGTCCTGATATTACACGAAGAACGTGTATGAAATTGGTCAGTTTAGCCTTAAGCGCAATAACATGTTTGGTCCAAGGAAGGCTGCGGTCTATTATCACGCCAAGATATCTCTGGTGGGTGACTAAAGGGAGCGCTGTTCCGTCGACAACGATTGGATAATGTGACATTGATTTGCGCGTGAATGCCATGACTGCACACTTAGTTGCTGAGAGTTGCAGGCGTCTACGGCGCAAGTACTTCGCCGTCATGGTAGCCGCACGTTGGAGCCTTGCACGCACTTGTGGACGTGGGACCCCAGATGACCAAATACAGATATCATCCGCGTACGTACTGATACGCGCTGTTTCAGGTAGCTCGTCTGCAAGGCCCACCAGTATGATATTGAACAATATTGGGCTAAGGACACCACCCTGCGGAACACCCCTGCGAACGTCATGTCTATCAGTCTCGCCATCCGAAGTGGACATGAAAACGGTGCGGCCACTGAGGTAACTCTGCAGCCATGCATACATCCGGCCACCAACACCAATATCTTCAAGCGCCTGAAGAATCGAATGGTGGAAGACGTTGTCGTAGGCACTTTTGATGTCCAGAAATATTGCGCATACCAGACGACGGCATCTCTTTTCCTGTTGAACAGAAGATACTAGGTCGATCACACCGTCAATTGATGATCGGCCTCTTCTGAATCCATTGATGAAATCAGGAAGTCCACCGCTTTTCTCGAGTAGCCATTCCAGTCTGCTCAGTACCATCCGCTCCATCACTTTACCGACACAGCTTGCCTAGGCTATTGGCCGATAATGTGAGAGATCACGTGGGCATTTCCCAGGTTTTAGTAAAGCCACAAGACGACTGCACTTCCAGTGATTAGGCACAGTTGCTGTGTCCCACGTAGAGTTGTAGAGCGCCAGGAGAATTTCTCGAGCTTCTACTCCAAGATGACAAATTGCGGAGTATGTAATTCCGTCTGTTCCTGAACAAGTTGACCGGCGGGAAGAAGATATCGCAGCGTCGAGCTCGTGCATAGTAAAAGGGCCGTCCAGACGTTGATCACTAGATGACGGGAAAGTCAGTCGTGAATGGGTCGGTATATCGTTCGAGGAGCTCACGAGTAATATGCAGAAGTCATCGGCGACCTCAACTTCACGCCGTCCTTGCCGTATGGCCACAGCGCTGAACGGGTGAAGCTGTTGTGGAGGCGAGCGAAGGCTTCGTACAATTTTCCAAATTCTAGAGAGAGGTTTTCTCGGATCCAGAGAGCCGCAGAATGATCTCCAGCGTTGTTTGTCAAGCTTGTCAAGGTGGCGCAGGACATGACGCTGAGCTTTGAGATTTGCTGCGCAAATCTGGGAGTCCATGACCACTTTATGAATGGTAGAAACGCTGAAAAGGGGGTTTGTGGCTTTTTTCTATATTTTGCATAACAGATAATGTTTTCTCGTATATTCAAATTACAATCCGACTCTATCATGCCTGTAAGTTGTGTGTAAGTTGCACTTTAAAATTTTTCTACATATTTTTCAATTAGTTCAGTAACTTAATAATAATAATATATGGGGTTTTACGTGCCAAAACCACTTTCTGATTATGAGGCACGCCGTAGTGGGGGACTCCGGAAATTTTGACCACCTGGGGTTCTTTAACGTGCACCTAAATCTAAGTACACGGGTGTTTTCGCATTTCGCCCCCATCGAAATGCGGCCGCCGTGGCCGGGATTCGATCCCGCGACCTCGTGCTCAGCAGCCTAACACCATAGCCACTGAGCAACCGCGGCGGGTAGTTCAGTAACTTCCTTGCACCACAGTAGGGCCTGCGTGGTTCGAAGATCTTTTTACCGAAACAACGTCTGACGCTGGACACAGACGCCAGATTTTCTGCGACACGGGGCCCTTAACGCTATTGCATTAGTATTCGACTGAATATATTAAATATAATATTCACACAAGCCCAGTGTTTTCCCTATATAGTGTCAATGACATCTTGAAGCTAGTACAATCCATTATGGCCTGCACAGGAAAAAACTTGCCATCAGTCCCATCGTGCTCCTGGTGGAATTTCGTCCATGCGATGGCACAGAATGCGATGAGCTCTGCAAGTGTGACACAGAGCCTCATGATAGCGCTTATTGTGGCACAAATGTGCAAATGCATGCAAACGATCACTACCTATCCATTTCCTTCACATTCTGCAAAACTATTCAGTAGTGGCGTGCTTTCGTTCAGCTCTAGTGAGAACCATGACAGCAAAAATCGCTGGATAATAAGTGATGGCCATCTCTACCCCTTTCCCCTGCAGTTGAGCCTCGTATATTTCCTTGCTAAGTAAAAAAAGTCATGTACCATAATTTTACAGCGATAGCTGTTACGAGCATTACGAGAAAATTACAAAGAAAAATAACATTGCGCCGGGGTGACTCAAACTTATGAGCAACCAATTGACAGTTCAGGATTCTGCCTCTCAACCATTCTGCCGGCACTACACTAGTGGATAACACTGATACTGTAAATGCAATGTTACCAGCACCTGTCATGAATGGTTAACGCCAGCTCAACACCCGCGTACTAAACTGAGTTGGCATTTGCAACTTTTACAGCGAAGCTGTATACCTCTACCGCCTAAGGAAATTTTCGTGTCGTAAGCGAAAAACTCCCCATACGTGGGCCGATCCCGGAGATAGTGCAATAGCGGCCCAACCCGCGGCGGAGGCGAACAGGTGTAAAGCACTCCCCATAGGTGGGCCGACCCCGAAGATAGCGCAATGCCAGGCTGATCCGCGGCGGAAGTGAAGCAGGCGTTAAGCATTCCCCATATGTGGGCTGCATGGTCCCGAAGAAAACGCCATTCCGGGCCAACCCGCGACGGAGGTGAAGGAGGCGTTAAGCATTCCCCATAGGTGAGCCGATGCCGAAGATAGTGCAATACTGTCCCGAGCCGCGGCGGAGGTGAAGCAGGCGTTCAGCACTTCCCACACGTGAGCCGATCCCGAAGAAAGTGCAATACTTGCCCGACCCGCGGCGGAGGTGAAGCAAGCGTTAAGCACTCCCCATACGTGGGCCGATACCGAAGTGCAATTCCGGGCCGACTCGCGGCGGAGGTGAAGCAGGCGTTAAGCACTCCCCATACGTGGGCCAATCCCGGAGATAGTGTAATGCAGGCCCCACCCGTGGTTCAGGTGAAGCAGGCGTTAAGCACTCCCCATGCGTGGGCCGATACCGAATATAGCGCAATGCCGGGCCGACCCGCGGCTGAGGTGAAGCAGGCGTTCAGCACTTCCCATACGTGGGCCGATCCCGAGGATAGTGCAATGCCGGGCCGACTCGCAGCGGAAGTGAAGCAGGCGTTAAGCACTCCCCATAGGTGGGCCGAGCCCGAAGTGCAATTCCAGGCCGACCCGCCTCGGAGGTGAAGCAGGCATTAAGCACTCCTCATACGTGGGCCGATCCCGAAGATAGTGCAATGCGAGGCCGACCCACGGCGGGGGTGCAGTTCGCCATTAAGGGACCCACATACACAGCTTCGCTGATCACCCTTCTTCACATAGCGGAAGGGCACCGAGATTTTTTTTCGTGCTCTGAAATATCATCTTCCGAGTTGTGAACACAGTCTTAAGTTACATTTTCTTCTACATGTCAATGACAAAAATTGAGCGCATATGTTCCTTCTAGCATTAGGCTTCTTCTCATGTTTACTGGATGGCATTGCCACCATCTCAGTTTGTTCAAGGATAGCATAACACCTCTCCATTAGGTTGCCAACATATGAATTTGAGAACAATGAATGAATCTGGCAGTGAGAAGCTAAAGGTTTATTTGAGTGGATATCATTGGCTATGCCCAGAGAGATAATTAGAAGAAAGAAAAGCAGAATCTTTGCATTACCTCCGAGAGGCACAAATTACAATAATGAATACAGCTCACACACTTCCTTTACTTCTCGAAGAGATTGCTCGGTTGCGCCTGCAAATCTTCACTCCAACAAACACCACATGAAGCAGACCAAGTGTTACTGTGCAATTACTTCACCAGCTATTGCAATGCTAATGATGGCCATGTAATCAGCCGATAGCATAGGTGGGTGATGATGATGTTGCATGACGACATTGTGGAAACCCGAGCGAGTGATTTTTCGCTGTTTCTGACACGAGATTGTAAATTCCCTGTTGATGTAGTGTAGTAAAAGTTGGCCCAGAAGTTTACAGCAGCCGCTACAAGAGATCGGCAACATTTTCTCAGTAAAAAAAGTGTTTTGGGGTCCCTTTAAAGAGTAACAGCGTTCATTTCTTTGACACCATGATTGCAGCTCACAAAAGAAACAGACGTAAAAACTCTTGTGGGAATATTAGTGCTCCCCGTCATGAAAACTTTAAGTAAATCGTACTTAACTGAAAATATACCAATGAAATTCAACAGTACACTCACTCGCTGTTTGTTGTGTTTCACTGCTTTGAAGAATAATCTTTGGTAGGAAATGCTTGCAATGTATATCAGTAGTATACGTGCTAAAAAAATGCAAACAGTGGTGAAGGCACTTCCAGAGATCAAGATCATAGAAATGCTTCTGTTTATCCTTGTCTGCTGCCTATGTCTCTTACAGTTTACACCAACAATAATGTTACATGTAGCTGATGCACAAGGCTATTTACAATATATATTTCCCTGTAGGTCAATGGTGACCAAGATGAAGACCAGCAGTAGAAGCACCGTCCCAGTGCTTAAGCTATACATCCCTGGTGAAATGTGTGTGATAGGAAGTCTCACCACGTGAACAATGTCCCTCGCAGCTGTAACACGTAACAATATGCATTACTAGCTTACCCCAAAATCTGTCATGCCTCAAGGGGTTCCATGAGGGATGAGTTGTAGCATCTGAGCAAGTGGTGATGCCATGACACACACACACACACGCACACACACGCACCACACACACACACACACACACACACACACACACACACACACACACACACGCATGCACGCGCACACACACACACACAGCATGTGCCCCCCTGAAATTTCCGTTTTAGTATGTGACCTGTCCAACCACACCTCCCAGTCCCCTCACCAGCCCCAGTCAAAGTTCTCTGCCTGCAGTTCTTGCCTTGCAAGTCACCTTGAACATGATAGCACATTGCACAAAGTGCGTCTTTTGTGTCGGCCCACAGATTCCATACAGGGAGGACAGGACTGAAGAATGCGTGTACAGCCTTCGTCCTATATCCAGATCTCCTATTTATCAAATGGCAAAAGGGCAGCTGAGAACACTTTTATTAAGCGGGGCGTGGTGGCTTCTGTACAGGTTATCTCCCAAAAACAATGATTGGAACTGTGTCCGTCAGGCGACATAGCAGTACTCATCGGTGGAGTTTGGTGTCCTCTCAAGGTACTGCTTGTCGATCAAAGCCTCGATGCACTTCTTGATCATGGCGATGCTGGGCACAAACCGGCTCTTAGCTTGACTGATTACCTGGAGTATAGCAGAAGCAATGATGTAAATAGACATCAATGTGTGATTGTCTTCCAGTCTCACAAATTCAAATCGTACAGTAAAAAAAGATAAATCCCAAGTGGAAATTCCAATCACAAAGTGTTCAAAAATTAATTCCAATGTAAGTGGTGTCTTTTCTTTGAGGGTTAATACAACTGGGCACTGCAACCATATTACTGCTTTTACTGAATTCTGAATTGAACCACGATTCGATTATGAGGCACGTCACAGTGGGGAATCCCAGATTAATTTTGACCACCAGGGAATCTTTAACGTGCCCCCAATGCACAGGACCACAGATATTCTTGCATTTCACCCCCATTGAAATGTGGCCACTGAAGCCAGGATTTGACCTCGTGCTTAGCAGCGAAACACCATAGACACTAAGCCACCGTGGCGGGTGCTCTGATATTATCTAGCTAGCATAGTGGTTTACAAGATGTTACAACTGCTAATCTAACACCACGACGTTAGTACTGAGATGGCTAATTGCAACACTCAGTGTTTGGGTCTATGATTGCACAAGCCGGCTGAACACATTACTTGTAGCAAAGTGTTACTCACAGCACTGGAAAGCAATGGGTTTCATCCAGAACATCCAAGCTGATACTTCCAGCATGGCCAAGCAATGTTCAAAAAATGCTATTCACAGCCTAGACAGCTTATATTTGACCTTTGTTGCTTTGGACACTATGTGCATGAATTGCATTTGTTTACCCTCATTTCGTAATATTCATTGTGGGTCTACTTATTGTCCACTACTTGATCAATAAAGATGCTGGGCACGATGCAGCAACGACCTCTTCCAGAGGTCTTATATCCTGTCTTTTGTAAAGCAAACCTACCCAACATTTGCATATACAATTGAACCCCATCGATGCATTTTTAAAGGAGCCATGGAAAAAAAACGCACCAGCCGGGAAAACGTAACCGTGAGGAAGGGTGCAAATCATCACAGCCCAAATTCAGAAACACGCCGAGTGGCTGCCAGTGCAGTTATTAGATGTCTCGGTTCTCATACTGTGACCAAGAACGGCACATGCGTGCATGTATAATTAAGGGACACGTACGGCATTCCTCCACAGAGGCCCCTACCGCAGTATTTTGAGTACACTTCAACGCACAACACGGTTATATTGTGCCGAAGCTCACTAAAGAGAACAGGCAATTGTGAAATGGTAAATAAGACACTTGCGGGCCCCAAAGTAAATGTAGCCCTGTACTTGGCAGAATTGGCCCAGTGTGCATGGTCCCCGGGAGGCTTTAATCGATGTGCACTTTTTCAAATGCTTTGCTGACTGCTCTGTACATGCTTGCCCCCAATGTTTGTGCAGTGCCTGGCTTGTGCAACTTCGTTCGATTATTGCAAACTTCGGTCTCGTTGCAATAAATTCGCCACTTGTTGGAGCCAATTGGTTGCTTGTTGCAAGGTGCAGGAGCCAATTTCTTCCGGCACCATTATATTTACGTGGCGGCCACTTTCAAATACAACACAAGATGTGGGAACATTACAGAATTATGCTGAATCAAATGGGAACATAATACGTAGGAGTCAATGGTATTTAGGCAGGGACCACAAAAACGCAGCCTAGCGGCCAGGAAAACGCAAGAGCAAAGAACATATCAATGGGATTCCACTGTACTAGTTTCCAAAGCATGTCACTTCATCAATTCCTGGCCATTCTTGCTTCAGCATAGAATCTACTTTTATTACTTAGAGGGAAAACTGGCGCTGTCCTGCTGTTGTATGCATGGGAATGCTGAGATGTGGCAACTTCAGATTGGCATCGTTCTCGGGGAGCCAGGACACCTCGAATACGTGCTTGGCTAGCACCGTTTAGTCTGTCCCAGTGGTTAATTTTCTACTAAGCCTGTAAAGAGTTGTCTTTTTTTAAAATACTAAATAAGAACATTTTTGATTAGATCGTAAGGATTTGTACCTGAATGTACAATTATATGAAACATGAAAAGTAGTGGCAGACAGACCACTTAAGTTGGAAAACAAATGACAAGATCTGCACTAGCTGTGTGACAGTTCGAAGTTTTTGTTTTTCCTCATTTGCCTGCGCACTGTAGGTGAGTAAACATTACCGAAAGTTGTAGTACTGGTGAATGAACATTTTTATGACGTTTTTACTTTCACAAAGCTTTATCTGTGCAGCCGTGACTGTTTTAGGCCAAGCAAATTTCTAGAAAAAGCTTCGCACACCCACATACAGTGAGACCTCATTACTACAAACACCACATTAACAAACTTTTCAGATTAACAAACTTTATTCTTTATTTGTACAGCACTGGAATGGAAGACAAAGAGGCACAGTGCATGACACACAGTGCTGTGTGTCACACTGTATTCGAACGAGACAGGAGGATCATTGGAAGATGTATATTTTAAGTGATCAGGAGTGGGCGTCTAACAAGGGGTGTCTCAGGCCAGAGCCAACATTTGGCAAGGGAACCGACGAAGACAAATCCCCATTGTCAAGAGGTAGGCTTTAGCCTGGGAAATACCCTGTGCAACTAATGTTGAGCTCTGTGTGTCGTGCTGTACATTGTTAACTCTGCCTCTATGCCTAGACTGATGGCGCTGTCATTGGACACAGACCTAAGGCAATAAAGGACTGCCTGAATGTGAAAAGGCACAGTTCTCTTCCCCTCTCTGCATGTCCCTTATTTTCTTAGAGCTGTCTCTGTTGTCAACACCATCGAAATGAACCGTTACCAACTTCCCTGAGATACCATTCTTGTCCAGAGCTTCCTCTACACTTCACTGCACCTCTCTTCTGTAGCACAGTGCTAGGAATAGTCTAAACTCTTGGTAGGCTTAAGTTAATATGGCTTAAGCCTGGTAATAAGCAGAACTTGTGAAGTGAGAAATCCAAGAGCAGACGGCAGAAGCAAAGAAGAGGGGACATACCTCTTGAATGAGTGTGTTATGCCTGAGCACCTTGCGGGCTTTCATGATGCGCACGACAGCAGCCTGCAGGTACAGCTTGCGGTCTTCATCTACTGAGCTGTGCGTCTGCTCCAGCTCTTGCTGCAGGCAGAAGGCAAGGAGAATTTCACTCTTTGTGCAAAGGACAGCATACATCTTTATATAAAGATTTTTCTTTTTAGTGTGTCAGTTGACTCTGTGGCATAGAAGTAAGAGGCTAGTCAAGGGTGAGACATTACTAGAGGACTGCTGAAGGGAAATTTGATGATGCGGTTGTTATACTACAGCAGGAATTATGGGTAGTGTGCAGAAGAGTTTTTCATGATTGCCATGTCTTCATTGAGAAAGTACATCGACAGCTCTTTTATCGTCATCTGTAGTAAAATTCCTCCACATGTTAGCCTGGCAGCATTTGCTTAGAGCACTTAGGTGTTTTGCATTTGCAGCTACTACCATACTTACTTGCATAATGACTGCACTTTGATTCCAATTAAATGATCCAATTATGAGGCACACTGTAGTGGGGGACTCCTCATTAATCTTAACCTAAAACTACGTACATGGGCATTCTTACATTTCACTCCCCCCCTCCTGAAATGTGGCTGCCATGGCCGGCATCAAACCTGTAACCTCGAGCTTAGTAATGCGATGTCATAACTACTGGGATACTGTGGCAGGTTGCTACCACGACCTATCAAAGCACATATGGCACTTTAAACAGCCAAGAGTCCTCACCTGAGCTGCTTCCTTCTGGATTACAGCAGAGATCTTGAACTTCGTCCGCTTATTCGAGTAAGACTTGTTCAAGTGTAAGACTGTGGATGGTGTCAGGGGACCCTCCTGTAAATGACATCACAAAAACACATAATGCACATCAGCCTGCCATCCCACATGTGTATCTTTCGATGACACAGCTTATTCACTACTTGGCATTAAAGAATACTTAGCATAAATGAAGCAAGCAAATAAAAACCCTCCCCTCAAAATAAGTAGCATGTTTTAAAGGCAACATAATGGCCAGAACAGCAAGAACCTACTACTATTGTGGGGATTATGTTTTACCATAACAGTGGTCAAGAGTTTGAAACAAAGCTTGCTAGTTCATTCAACTGTTCTGTTAGGCTGCAGCACACATTTTTGTGCCATGATCTATGCTTCGTTTAATCGGCGTGAATCTTAGAGGTACGTACTAAGTATGTGGCATTTTACTATGACAGCACTTAAGAGCTTTTTAAGGTAGGCTTTATTTTTGTCTGTCAATTTAATTAAGCTGTAGCCTTCATCATTTTGCCTTTGTTGTCATCATCATTACCACCATCATGCCCCAACTGCCACCATTATATTGTTGTCATCGTTTCACACAGCTGGGGAGCTGCACTGGGGGAGTTACTGCTATCGCAGTACACGAGTTCACAGTAGAAATCAGTGAAGTCTATCCTTCCTTGATTTGGTAAAGGGAGATTGGGCACTTGCCCTGAAAGTGAACGATGAGACTCGATGTCCCAAACAATACAATACAAATTCAGATCACTGCTTTCTGCCTGCATGCGAGCTTATCCTATTCTGTTCAGTTAACACACAAATGAACTTTGTAGGTACACTAGCTATATTTGTCGGTTGGTTGCCTGTGGACATGCTTGTCCACAGGCACGGGAGCGAACCTTTTGGTCAAAACGGTGCCGGCGCAGCCAGCAACTTGTGCACACTCTGGATGTACTATAGCATTAGAGGTCAACCTGCAGCTCTCGCCATCTAGTAGCTGCATGCGGAAGTACACAGCACATCACAATTTGCCGGTGCATGCACACAGCATTGGGGCAGCGAATGCAATTGCTTCTCCGTTGGAATTATTTTTTTCAAATTTTGGGCTGCCAAATGAGGGTGTGGCCCTCACACGGGTGTGGCCCATACATGAGTCTATATGGTATGTATGTATATGGTATGTATGTATATGGTATGTATGTATGGCGTGTATCAAATACCATTCACTGCCACGTTCAATTTATTGAATTCTGCACAGTGCCATGCCCCTGCCAGTGTGCTTCTCCTAATGGGTACAAAGTTCTTGCTCCATCAGAAATATATTATGCTAACGAACTTGAAAGTGCATTATTTTGACAGATGCTGTCAAATGACATTGAATCCGATGGGTAGTACAAGTCACGGAGGAAAAAGCGTGGTGCGTGTCTCAGTTTTGCTCGCTGCACACATGGATGGCTTGATCGTGCAAACTGTGGTGATTTGTCATGGGCAAGAGCGGATCACCATTCTGCTTCAAGAATGCAAACAGTCTACCTGTCCAATACGCACTCTGCATGAAAGTGTGGATGACACTCAATCATTTCACTGAGCAGCTCTGGGCATGGGATGCCAAACTGGAGTTGAGCCGCATTGCTGGGCTCATTAAAACTTCTTTCTGGGCAAGTTGGTGCATACTTGACATAAGAATTGTAACAGCGCAAACACATGCAACCACAAAGTACAAAGGATGTGTGGTACCAAGCGCTTGTGTCTCGTCCCTGGTACTTTGTGGTTGCATGTGTTTGCACTGTTACAATTTTTATGCTGGGCTCAGCTTTGTAGACCAGGGCTTTCCGTAAATGGCATTTTAGGCATTCCCGTGTGGCTAAAACAAATCCAGCTTCAACCCCCATTTAATTGGATTTTCAGATTACAGTTTCGATTTAACAAAACCACTGCACGCTACATCTGCATTTTACGGAAAGACCATCACAGCAGCAGCACACAAGACTCGCATATGCTGTGCGATTCAGTCTGCACTGAACGCGTTTTATTTGTTCTCGCTAGAATTACACCTAAGTGGGAATGGACTCAGATATTCTGCAAGGCAAAGGCCACTTTTGAATTTACAGCATCTGTGTTGACAACCACCGATTGACGCAGCAACTGGAGGAGACGATCGTATGACAATGGGTCTTTTAAATGGCATACACACGGCCTGGCATGCTCACGCGCATGTCACAGTCCAAATACGCTGATGGCGGTACGGCACATATCCATATAGGCTGGTTAGCTTCCACAGTGTGTCCATTTCCACCGTATCTTAAGTAAACATGTGCAACAAGTGCTTCAACACCCACACGAGGCACACCGCTCTCTCTCAGTTTGGCGACGCAGGCTTTCGGGGTTAGTGTTGCAATTGGTAAATCACTCCGCAGCGCGAGCAGCTTATCACAACCACATGCAAGAAATATAAGGTTTTGTGCATCTGACACGGACTCAGAGATGCAAACTGATTAATTTCCACTTTCCAAAATCATGGGAAATTGAATTGAGATGTGCGGAGGTTTCAGATAAGCTTCAGATAGGCATATTTTATATTTTAAATTATCCATATATCGAACTATTTCATGATCCTCTTCGAGTTTGATGTATCTGGGTTCAACTGTACCTCATATTCGCACAACCCTAGTGTTAAGGAAACATTTAGGCAACCTCCATGCAGGCATCCGAATCATCAACAGAGTTTGCGTAAACGGATAGATTATTTATGAGGCCTGGATGGATGTACGGATTAGCTCAGAGCTGAACGAAACCACAACAGCTATCATTGCAGAATAGGTGAAGCAATGAAGTAAAGGAATTATTACTATTAGCTTCAGAAACAAAAGAAACGAGAGGGTGGGACACGCTAGCATCCCACCTGCCTACACCTGAGGTAGGAAATGATAGATGGGGGAAAATAAAGCAGGTGTGGAGGGAAGACAAAGATCACGAAGCAAAACTATGACAAAGGGCACAGCACCAAAGAGGTAAAGAAGAAAGGAATATGAGCACAATTAGCCTCATTGAATCAAAGAACAACACCAGACAAAAATCAACACTCTGATAGAAGATAAGAAGATAGAAGTGGTCAGGAGGGAACAGAGGCCAATGCCTGGTGGCAGATGCTCACCTCCTTGCACAGCAGGAGCCGGGCGTCGAGCAGGCCCTGCAGTTGTCGTAGCAGCTGGTCCTGTGCAAGTCGCGTGGCCTCCTGCAGGTCGCGGACGGCCAGAGAGTCGGCAGTCTCAAAGGGCAGCAGCAGTGCCATCTGGTAGGTGCCCAGGCTGACCAGGTATGAACGACGCAGGTAGCACAGCCGCACCTCCGCCTGGCATAGGTGCTGCAGCCAGCTCAGCTTGCGCCCAGAGAACTTGCTCTGGTAGAAGTGCTCAAACTGGACACCACCACCGATAAAGGGAACAGAGAGAAACAAATGGCCGGGAGGGGGGGGGGTTAGTTCCAACAAGGCAGCAGCTGACAGCAAACACAGAGGTGTATACATTGTTTAACTTCTTGTTAGAGCAGGATGCACAGCCATGTTACTAAGAATATGAGACCAAAGACAAAGAAGGCAAAAGGACACAAGCGTTTGTGCTGTCACCTTCTTCATCTTTTGTCCTTGTCCTGTACTTGACATTTTTATTGTTTGCATACAGCAATTTCTCAGAAGACTGTATACAGTAAAAGAGAATAGCTCCAACCAGGATGACCACAAAATGAGAGGGACACACGCAGATGCGCTACTAACAACTAGTTTTATTCTCCCGCCACAACGCACATATATACACCATGGCCACACATGTGCAAACGTAATCAAAATGAGCACATCACTTACCCGAGCCAGTTAACAGATATGCGAGCTTAAAGACTGACACTCTGCAGCGTAAAGAGATAAGGATGTGTCACTGACACAGTCATCTGCTTGTTTGCTTGTGTGATAAGCTTCCAGTACTAATTGCGCTTGCTCACTTTTGCTTCATCCCAGAATCAAGGTCTCATCAAAGTGTAGTGCACAATTGTGGCATGAATTTAAATGAGACACATGATGTGCCCCTTCGTTAGCATTGCTGTTTGCTCCTCTGGCATGTTCCCTGAGTAGCTTGTTGTTGCACCACCTGGTCTGACCAATGTACGTCTTTCCACATGATAATGGTAGGGCATAAACCTCTCCGATTGCACAGGGAATGTACGACATCCCATGCCTAATTTGGCAGCCTCGCCTGTTATCACTGCATGTGCGGGCACACAGTTTCGTGAGCTTATTCGGAGCAGAAAAAGCCAGAGGGACGCCATGGCTACCTGCGACCTTCTTAAAGTTGCGGGAAACCTTATGTACATAAGGCACCACCACAGCTCTGAATGCTTCACGTTCTGTTGTTGACTTCGTACTCGGCTTTCTGATTTTCAACCTCTGTAACGGACCCTCGGCTATAGCTGTTGAGCGTCATAGGGAATCCTGCTGCTGAAAGCCGGTGAACCTGACTATCAAAACTCGCCTGCATTGACTCAGGGAGCACGCCAGAAAAGCAAACAGCAATGCTGACAGAGGGGCACATCTTGTGTTCCATTTGAATTCTTGCCACAATTATGCCCTGTGCTTTGATGAGACCTTGATTTTGGGGCGAAGCAAAAGCTAGCAAGCACGATAAGTACTAGAAGCTTATCGCACAAGGAACAAGCAGATGACTGTGTCGGTGACACATCCTTATCTCTTTACGCTGCAGAGTGTCAGTCTTTAAACTCGCATATTTGTGAACTGCCTGGCGTAAGTGATGTGTTCATTTTGATTACGCTTGTGCATGTGTTGTGTGGCGATGGTGTATATACGTGCGTTGTGGCGGGAAAATAAAACTAGTTGTTAGTAGCGCTTCTGTGTGCGTCCCTCTCATTTTGTGGTCGTCCTGGTTTTCGCTATTCTCTTTTACTGGACATGTACCAACTCGCCCCTACAGAAGCTTCACTGAGGCATGTACAGTTGAACCTGGGCGTATTGAATTATTGCTCATATCGAACACACAAATTATCCCCTCAAAAATTCCTTGTAAACGTATGAGAAGTTGTGCACTTGTACCGAACTCTCGCTTATTGCCCCATTTGATATATTGAATGCAGCGCCGCCTCCCTGCAAATGTGCTTCTCCTAATGACAATGTGATGACTTTTCACGATTTAACGCCAACAAATTCAAAACGGCACTGTTTTAGCACATGCTGTCAAATAAGACATCAACTTTAGAGGCGTCGCAGGTGCCCAAATCGGAAATAGTGGCATCTACGTGAACATCCAAAATCGAATTTTAACTGCTCCCCCATAGCAGGCGCAGTGTTGTCGGCACACCCTGCTCTGCTTAACCGTTTGACGGTCAATGACATAAATATACGGCGCCGCGAACAAGTCCCAAAATGATCGATGTGTGATCATCTATCATCAATCATGTGTGATCATCTATCATCGATCATGTGTGATCGAAATGATCAATACAGGCGGCGCCGTATATTTACGGCACCCTCTGTATGTTTAAGAAGCACACCAATTTCCTTACTTTTTCTTTTCTGTCATGTGCTGCCACTATGTGGGGATACAGGGAATTTTTTTCGAGCACCTCCCTCTATCGGTTTTCGTTGCATGGTTTGTTTTAACGCTAGTTTGCCCCCGCGCATCTATACACTACCATTTGCGCATAGGCACGCGCATGCGTGCGGGCGGCCGTTTGGATTTTGTTTCGTGAGCGGTTTCGGCACTTTGCGCTTTGAAAAGTGATGGATATCTCGTTACTAATCGCTTAACCCTTTCGCTGTCACGGACATACCGGTACGTCATCGCGCTTCCTCTCCACCGTGTCACTGACGTACCGGTACGTTCTCTATGCGTTCAAAATTTTGCGCCTGCGCGCAAAGCTGGCGCTCCTGGATTGGCCACGCCATCTGTTGACTCTTTCTACAAGATCGTATATTCGCCTCAACCTGTGTCAATCCATGTATTGAAGAGTACGGTGCGACAGCCACTCCCCACTTTCTCTTTGCTGAGTGGCGTGGTGGCTCCGCGTTCGCTGGATCATGCGTCGCGCGCGTGTGGTTATGGGTTCAAGGGTTGTTCTGCCATCTCCGCTGGTTTGAAGGTTTTTATTTTTCTTCTGTTGGTGTGTCTGCTACAGCGCGCCAAGTTCAGGTGCACTCCGAAAAGAGTGACTCGATTGCTGCTTTCGCTCTCTCGCCACACCCTCGCTTCCGACTTACAGCAGTAAACGTAAAGCCCTTCGAACTTTGTTTAGCCCTTTTCCATCTCCCTCTGTCTTCTTGATCATGCAATATCCCATTTATCTCCGTTGTGCAGGCGACTGAAAGCGCATCCTCCCTGCGCGTGGTTACTTTCGCATGGCTCAGCGCGCGGGACCTTCGTCTGCTCATTGGAGCGGTGGCTCAATTGCGATTCAGAATACAAGCCGAGCTCGGATTCGGACTCGGACAGAGTCGCATGCGAGGAAGAGGGTTCCGCATCGTCAGATTCGGATGTTGAACGGATTTTATAGTCAGGCTGATGATGATGATGTTTAATAACAACAGTTGCAGAACACTGAAATGTGCATATTGCATTGACTATGTTATTTGTATACCAATCATAATCAAAAATAAATTGCTATGTTCATTCCCTGTTATGCTCGTTCCCTGAAACCAAGCCAACACTGGGGGTGCGTCACGGCCAGAAAGGTCCGACAGCGAAAGGGTTAAAGGGCGACCGCTTGTTTCTCGCTCGTTTAGTGCTCACAGGAAGGATGCCGCCATGTTTCCGTTTCTTTTCTTTTTTTTTTTTAAGACTCACGAAAACTAATTGCCCAGCTGGCTGGCGATAAGATGAAGATTAGTGGAAGTTTGTCACATGTGTCGCTTTTTTTGATGGGCACAGAACCAAACAGTTTTCTTGAGTGCACGCACCTATGCAGTTTGATTACGCTATGGACGTACGTAATGGTGTAAGAGCAGGAACATTTGAGACTTGCGAAATATTCTCGTGTGCGGATTTTCAAAGCCTTGAACTATGTGCATAAAAATGCATCAAATTTTTATTTCTGATAAGTTTATTTCCCTCTTTATTATAGTTATTCATGAATGAAGAGTGCAAAATATTTTTTTCTCACTTTACGGTCACCCTAGAAAAATTACGGTAAATTTTTTTTGGAATAAGTCCCTAGGAAGAATTGGAATCTGCAATAAAAAAAATTGACCCTGGGTGGTTGCATATGGCGAAAAATATCTACCCTCAAAGGGTTAAAGGGCCCTGAACCACTTTTTATCAAAGTTGAGAATTGAATATGAAGTTAAATTAGACTATTTCAGAAATACTTCGCTGCAAAAAGTTCTTCATTGCGTTTAGCAAAAGTGGAGTTATTGGCAATTAGACCATTCGTGGTGCTTCTGCTTCTTCAATGATTTGCAATGCAAAGGCTACGGCGGAGCGGGGCGTGCCCACAACACTCCGCCTACTGAAAGTCACCGTGGCATGCAGTTCAAATCTGATTTTGGACGTTCACATACGCGCCACTATTTCCGATTAGTGCCTACAATGCACCAAATGTGTGAAACGCAGTTGTCCTCAGGCTTGTTCGCAGTGCACTCAGCCAGCAGACTCGTCGCAGCACCCTGCGAAGGCTGCAGGATCTACGCTATACAGCACACCATAGCTACATGCAACTGCTGCATTTGCTTTGAGTATGACAGAGCTAGAGTGTACATTTATGCTCATATGCTCCTGTCCGACTGTGTTATTAGGTGCAGATTGGCTTTGTCCTGCACCAGCTTGACTGATGGATAATAGCCACATGTAACTTGCGCATCTTGAAGAAGTATCAATGGCTTAATCAATACAAAGCTAAGTCTGTCAATGCATCTAACCAGGAGCAGCCAGGAGTGAGCATGCGCTGGTAAGCATGTGTGTGGTCTGACCTTAAGTTTTGCATGGTTCGAGATAAGTGGAGCGCTCAAAACTACCGTATTTACACGATTGTAGGTCTACTCAAATGTAGGTCGACCCCCCCATATCGTGCGACAGGGAAAAAAAAAGAAGAGCATACCCGAGGGCGCATTCGATAATGAAAATTTGTTAGTAGCTGACATGATCACTGGACTATTCGTCTTCACTAGTGCTGCCATCGTCATCCCTGCTAAGGTCCCACAGCGCGTCGTCGTCCAGTGAAATTCCACATTTGGCAAACGACTGCACCATGACAACATGTGGGACAGCAGCCCATACGGAATGCACCCAACCACACGCAGCCATCAGGGAGGCTCCTTTGACAGGTCCGGTCGGCGTAAGTTCGTGGTCTTCTGCCACCAGCCACTCGTACTCACAGCGGAGCAGGTCCTTAAAAGGCAAAGATCTGGGCTTGTTTCATGACCATGTCACACATTACTGGTAGGGACCAACCATGCATTTCATCGACGTACGCTGCAAGCTTAGCCTACAGCTCCAGAAAGCGTCCAGACTTCGGCACGTGGGAAATTCCTCACTTGCCGTCACAGGGGGAAATTTCGCTTCGCTGCAGTCGCCACTCTCGCACCACCAATTCAGAAACATCGAACTTGCGGCCCGCTGCGCAGGGATTTGTTTCTTTGGCATGCAGTCCTCTTGAACGCTGCTGTGAATGAGTGCCGAATGATTAGTAGGCCTGGAGCACTCATGACGATTGAAGACGCATGGAAGTAGCGTGTAGTTGGCAGTCAAGTCGAACGTGTCAAACCAATGCTTTTTGGTCAAACTATAGAGACAAACCCGTGAGCGGTGTCTGCTCTCCCATGAACTACCGATACTCCCCGCAAGCGCCACCGTTTTGAGGGTGCTGCCGCGAATGGAACAGCTGCGCTTCTATCAACTATCTACGCCCCTCCATGAGTGTTGTGTGCACTGTAAAACTCTCAAAAATGATGAAACACCTTTCCAAAAAGCGAACAAACACGCGGGATAGTGAAAAGCTATGGGTAGGGCCATAGAGCAAGCATAAAATTGTAACTATGTTGTAGCACCCGTTGGTCTTGCTTTTTTGACGGTGCCATGTTTTGGTTTCGATTGTAAGTCGACCCCCTCACTTCAGGTTTTCAAATTTAAACAAGAATGGGTCGACTTACAATCGTGTAAATACAGTAGTCGAAATCAGTGAGACCTGACGGCTATGACACCAGTAAGCAGCGCGGCCAAAGTTAAAATTCCTATGCTGACGCCACGGCTGAGCGTGATCAGATGGCAATTGGCTTCTTACGGAAGTACGTACTTATTATTGAAATTCGAAAGCTGATTTTTGCTTACGTCAGCATGTTTATTAAACTACGTCAATAAATATACTGTATTTCATTTTATTCGGTGATAGTTCAGTATTTGCACAACCCTACTGGCAACTGAAGGGATGCATGGCAAGGTAAACATGCAGCACTCACCTTCTGAACGCTCCGTTCCAGTTCAAGGGGAATGGCAAAGGGGGACACTGCACTCTGGCCCAGGGGCCATGCTCCAGCCTGAATATACAAAGGGGAACAGAAAGAAATTATTGTGAACCAAGGAAAAAAAAGACACATACAAAGGGCCACAAAAGCAGAACTCTGGTGCCATAGACAATAGGACAGTAATGACCAACATTAAATCAGTTAAGCTGGTATTCTTTCAAATACATGTTCGATTATAAAAAAAAAAAGAAACGGTTGGTTTGTTGAATTTGACATAATTTGACAAAGCATTAGTGCTGTGCATCAGTGTGGTGTCACTGATTTTAATACGTACAGCAGAACCTCATTGATATGCTTCTGTTCACTACATTTTCTTGGCTCTTACACTCTGAAGCACCACTCCCGTTTAGTTTCCACAGGGTCATCTGTATCACCTTCGCATTTGCCTGGTTGTTACGTGCTATAACAGCGATGGTACGCTACCGACATGGCATCGTCTGTTGGCGTTGCCTATGTTAACCATAGTACGTTGCCAGTGAGAACGATCACTTTGCAGTGTCTACCATACAACACAATGGGACTGCCACTGTCGTGTTTATATCACTGCCTGCCGCCAAACCGAACATAGATTGTGAAATGAAACGCCAAGACGAAGCGCACGAAAGCACAAGGGGTTGCCCCACAGCCATGTTTGCAGACAGTATCTCGTGACCTTTCATGCCTTGCACAATTACTTTGATTACAAGGCTGCGCAGAAACTAGAAAACGACTCCGAGTGCTTGAAAAGAGGCTGTTATTATCGAAGATTCGACCCAAGCACCAGTTGTAAATTACAGCCTTCATTTAATGTTATTCATGGCTACAACTGCTTCAATCAAGTGTTCCACGTTCACTCTAACAGCCAAACAACCACATTTCCCTGGATCATACATTTCATTTCCGTGGGCTTCTGGAGAAAGCATGAACAGGCTTCAACAGTAATTTCTAGGTTTCTTGGCGCAGGCAAAAGTCGTTGCAACTTCTAGCTCGAAAGATTAGTTCCTTTGGAATGCAATGTGACCTCTCTTTCACGATAAACAATTAACCAGGTCTGAGCAGATGCTAAAAAAATCCAGTGTCATGGCAAGCAGGTGAAAAACTTGAGGGCAGTACTACCTCCTGTCTTTTGATTTTGGGTCTTGCCAAGCCTCTTCTCATGGTAAAAGCAACCATGCTCTTATTGCAATATTGTAATTTACTAATAGACATAGCCTTCCATTAATTCAACTCCAGTTAATTCAACTTTTCGGATCATTCAATCCCGAGCAAAGGTCCTGGCAGCTATATGCTTTTACGGGTCCAAACTTTTGTTATTTCAATCCTGAAATTGGCTTTTGCAGCATCATTCGAACTTGAACGATCAGTACACATGCACCTGACCCCGCTGGTGGATCCAATAAGAGCAGCGTCTGTCTTGGCAGCACTTAGGGTACAGCAAATGCATCAAAACCACGTGAAAAAAAAAAAAAAAGAAAAAGAGAACTCCTGTCAAAAACGCCAATTTACAGCTTGTCCTGGATGATTCTAAAGTGAAAATGGTAGAGCTCCCTATGAATTATTAAAGCATTTACCCAATTGTAATGTGCGCCTTTCTTTCTTTCTAAGAAAATTTGTCTGAATACTGCTTGCGCGGTGCAGTCCAAAACGAAACCAAAACCACATTTGCGGCATTAGCAACAACCTACTGTCAGAGTCTGCCTGGCTAGCATCATTGCTAATGCCACCACAAGATACCGACCATGGATGGCGAGAGACCAAGTTCTTGTAAAGCACGATGACGTGGCACTTCCAGTGTTTGATTACAAAAGCTCATTAGAAACAAAAGTTATATTACATGCTAAGGTAGCAGCAACAAGTCACCTCATATGCCTTTGGTGTTCCAGAGAATTATTCGCATGCATTGCAGGACAAACTAGCAAAGTGGTTAGTCTAGGCCAGGACCACAATCCTATTTAATGTTGTTGGAGGGTCGTTTGATAAATGCAGAATATCAGACATGCTATGGTCCTACGCTGGTTTTCTACTTTCGTGTGAACCTATAAAAATGGGTGCACATTTGATATGGGGGCGTATTAGGTTACATTAGGTTAGAAAGTTGCTTTTCATCCAGTTTTTTTCACTGATCTGTATTATGTTTTGTTGGATGCCGCTTCTTTGCCTGCCGAGCTGGGCACAGGTGAAGCCAGCAGAAATGCATCATCATCAGGCAAATACTGCCAAAAGAATCAGCAGTGTGTTTCAGCATTTTCTCTTGTTTAGTTCTACCTGCCAGATAATTCGACCAGTTTCGTCCACCCTTAATTAACGCAAGCCGACTGTATCAACTTGTTAGTCCTGTCAAGTGTCTCCAGCAAGAGCTGTTTATTTCATGCACTAAATATTGCATAAACAAGAGTGATGGACCTGACAAATGACATCAGACGTGAGAGAGATGGCATGACTCTTCCAGCTAAACGACCAGTTATTTGATAAAATATTGCATAGTGGTGGAATTTTTCCATGCAAACAGCTTAATACCATGTACATGTGCAATGTTTGTCTGTTCTAACCAGAATAAGTTCACAGTGTGCATGGTCTGCGTCAATGTCGTATAATAAAGTGTCAATATTGTTAAAAGAAACTGGTGGCACTGTCTACCAAGATTGGCATGCATTGCTTCACCCTATGATGCACAGAGCCACAGATACATCTCAGTGAAATAAACACTTTTTGCCCAGACCTCAGGGTAACAACTAAATCCAGACCACAAGGTTTTACCATGCTGTACATGGAAGGACACAGAATTCGGGGTAAAACAGTAATGTGTATAACCCTGTAAGCAGTGACCTATATATATATGTATATATATATATTTTGTTCCGAGCACCCTGTCCTCACCTGTAGAACATAGATGGAGAAATTGATGCCCAGGTCGATGTTCTCGGCTTTCAGATACACATTGAACTTGTTGTTCAGGTCCGCACTCACACTCATGTCTGTGAACATCCGGTGAAGCTTGCTTGTAAACTCATAGCCACACGCTTGCTGCAAAGAAGGAGGGCAACCTTAAAAAAGCCTCAAAGAACCTTCGCTGTCAACACTCATAAAATGGTTGGCAGTGCTTTGATGTTGTCAGCAAAAATGACTCCTATATAATGGACATTTGTATGTAAATTGAAGAGGCAGGAGGATAAGGCTCAGCGAGTGAATATCCACTAATCACCACAAAGCTACTAACAGGAGTGGATTAGCTTGAGTTTTGGATTACCCCAATTTTGTCACCAGCTGTAAAGAACTTGGCAAAAATATTCACCGACGATTGCGATACTCCCCAATGAAAAATTTGTGCGCAGCTCTATACATATTTTCATTTTGCGATATACTATTGGCTGGTGCAGACAATCTCTTGTGCGATACGCTGCAAAAAAACTAAGCCTGGCGCGACTTCCTCGTTAATCGGGAGATTGTGAGAGGTAGCGCGTGGGTTAGATTCTCAGGAGCCGCCACAGACAGACCTCTGTTCATACAGCGCTTTGTTTCCATACTGACGACGTGCGCTGCTTTGGCGCCATCTCGTAACCATCATCGCCTTAAAGCGCAACTTGCACGTCGCTACACTTTTCTTCTCACGCTTTCGCCATACCCTACTCCTCCGCTTTCTGCCTCATGGTCCCGTGCCACCATTCTTTTCAGCTTTACTCCTCACACTCTCTTTGACGCCACCATCTTCCATCTCCCGCTTGGTTACGAAGGACAACGCTGATGCTTGCCGCAGAAACAGGCGCCTAAGAGTTGCGCTCTAAAAACAATATTTAAGCCCTTCTTTCAGATTTAAGGCGTTTCAAGGCCTTAAAGATGGCACTTTTATACTATAGATTTAAGCCATTGGATGCATCAAGCTTTGGAAACTTGCACTATCTGTGAACAGCAAACAGCACTCACCTCGAGTCACGATATAGTCCTTCGTAATATGAAGTGAAGGTCTAGCAAAACATGTGCAGCTATGCATGCATTCTTATAAGAAATATTAGCTACAATGAACAAAGGTATACTCTGAATGCAAGTTCATTATATTGCCAATATTTAGACACCGTGCAGAAAGGAACAGGAACACTACGAGAAGAAACCAATAAAGAATCGAACCTTCTATTGGTGAGAAGAATAAGAATATCTGAGGGGCTCGACTGTTCAGTCACAACTATATGAAAAAAATAACACAACGATGCCAGAGAAAGCATAAGAGAAATTAATTATTTTAATTGAAATGTCGAAATAATGAGGTAAAGGGAAATTAAAGTGGATGAGAAGATAACTTGTTCCAGGTGAGATCTTCCACATTACACATACAGTGCTTTATCAATTAAGCTTCCATGGTGTCATCCTTTCGTATGCTTTCTTCACTGATCTGTACTATGTTTTCCTGGATCCTGCTTTACTGCTTGCCGCGCCGGGTGCATGTGAAGCCAACAGAAGTGCAACAATCATGCAGCAACTTGTCCCAGAAGCAGGGCATATGCTGCACTTACTAGTGTGCGTGGTTGGGCAATACTACGGCCGTAACAATTTTTCTTCATAGTCTTCAGCGTTTTAGGGGGTGGTGGTGTCTCCTCATGCCTAATAAGGGCTTTTACGATAATCAGAAGTCATACGCGATAGTCTTTAACCATGTGTCTCTTTTTTTTACGTAAAGCGTTTTCTTAACTGCCATAGTTTCCAGCGCACGCCACTCATGTTAATGACACTTTCGGAACAGCTGATTTTTGATGCCTACCGAAAATACTTCTTTGGCCTGCTTGGCTCGTTTACGGCACAAGAGGCAAGTACTTTAGGGGAAAAAAAAAATAGAGATACTGTCTTCCTGTGCAGTCGAAGTATTGCTGCAAAGTAGCAAAGTGCCAACTTGTAGGACAAGGCAGCTCCCTTCCATAATGCAAAGAAGGAGCAAGGCGTGCAGACACGGACACAAGAGAAGTGGACAACACTGCGTTCGTCTTGTCCACTTCTCTTGTTTCCGTGTCTGCACACCTTACCCCTTCTTCGCATTGTGAATCCTTACCAACTAGCTCAGCTTTCTGTTGTTCTAAGCTCGCTTCCAGTAGCTTCAGTCAAGGGTACTCGATGTACTATCTAGCCCCCTGAAGTAGAGCAGTAACTATCTTAGGTATATGTGTACTATATAGGGTGTCCCAGCTAATGTTCGGCAAGCTCTTAAAAATAAAAATATGGAATATAGGAGAATGCAACCAATGGTATTTTGTGAGCAGTGACGAGTCGCATCAGGAGGATATTTTTTTTCAAAATTTAACTATGAGTAACTAGATTAGAATAATTAGCAAAGATTTTAATTACTGAATTGAGAGCACGGCATGCAGACATGTAATCATGAGGCTATTTCCATATTTCGCTTGTTTTCTTTGAAACATTGAAAACATTATGATGCGTGACATCGCCCATTGAAAACAACTGAATCTGCTGTTTTAAACACAATTGTTGCTTTTCTATCAAAATTCGAAATCTTAACACAGTAATTAAAAACTTCGTTAATTAATCTAATCTAATTATTGGTGGTTCAATTACGAAAGGGATTCTCCTGGTGCGGTACATCACTGCGGACAGAATACCGCTGGTTGCGTCCTCGTATATGTATTCTATATTTTATTTTTAGGAGCTTGGCTAACATTAGCAGGAACATCCTGTATGTGGAAGATAAGCCTTGCGAGTGTTACCCAGTGCCACTCACGGTCAAGGCAGCAGATGATCCTTTTGACCAAAAGCATCATGTAGTACATTCAAGACGAGGCAACTGGAATGTCTTATTGGGCACACTTGTGTCCAGAAAAGAAAGTACTAAAGTGACAATGATAGCATCCTACACAGTCAACGATAGTAGCATCATAAGTGAAGTGACTCTCAGCCAGGCGTAGTATACATGATGTGGAAAATTCTTGATAACCTTTGTAATGCAAGGCACAGGTTAGCAAAAAAATAAGTTGGACGCACTGCATTGAAGGCATGCTCCGACGGCACAATAAAAGTGCAAGTTCAAGAACAGTCTAGGCATACTGATGCGTGGAGGCAACCCGACAGCTCACACTTCAAAACATAAACTGATAAGACAGCATGCCAGCAGTGAGCTGTTACTCAACATTAGATGCCAAAAATAAGCAACAACTGGTGCAGCAGTGTCAAGCAGCTACACCAGATCGTCCACCTAGATGCACTCAATTATTTGCAGTCTTTGTCACCATTTCACTTCATCTGAATCCTAATCTCGTGTGAGAATCACAGAATGCACTGCAAACTGCTCTGTACTTAAGAATGTGTGCTCAACCCAGGGTGTCAAGCCGAAACATTTTTTTTTGTCCTGGTTTTCGTTTGGGTTCACCGAAAACTGTTTAGTTCTGGTTCAACTCTGGAGCAAATAAATAACTGCTCAAACAGGTTTGGATTGATTCAAGTTAATCTGCATAAGCAAAGAATATTTACAGGAAAACAGCACAAATTTATTTTGTTCAAAGATTCGACGCTGGTGCACTGAAAGATTACGCCTGCTGTTTGTTCTTCAGGCTGCACGTCGTTACAAAAGAATCATGCAGATCCAACACCAATGCTGGAATCTATGTGAAGCATAGCTTTACTGAGGGGGAGAAAGAGAGGAGGGAGAGAATATATTGAGGAAACACGGAGAGGTCCTCCAGCCTGTTACTCCGCTCAGGGGGAAAGGGAAGAGCAGATAAATAAGGGACTGAGCAGTGATCATGAGGACAGGCAGTAAGGTGTGAATGCAAACACATTTGTGTTCAAAAGGCCCGTTCACAACCTTAAATCTAGGCCTGTGTTAACTAAAGTCGTGCGCCTTTGCAGCGGATGCCTCTACAACGAAATTACCTATAATACTAATGAATAATTCTGTCCCAGTTCTATTGTTAGCTGTCTGGTATACGACATTTACAATGAAGTGACCTTGCAAAGGATGGTTTCAGAGGCCGCATGCATCTCACTATAAAGGTGTTAGACTGTAAATATTCTAAGAGAGCCTTGATGCCTCACTTCTTTGATATGTCGATTCAATGGCCCAATAACACTTCCTCATTGCATTGTCTGTTGTTAATTGGCGCTAATGAAGATATTGATGCCTGCCCTTCACAGTCATGCTGGGGACAAGCAAAAAGTGCATGTGCTCCATTGTCTCAGGTACTTGGCACACATCACGTTTTGACGAGTTTGCACGCAGGGTGCGATTCAATACTGTCGTGTTAGTCTGCCCCTTGATGCAATACGCTAAAAACTGTACTGATGGTTTGGCTACTTTTACAAATCATGGGAAGACAGTGTGCATTTACAAATGAAGCAGCATAGTTGATCCTCAAGTGCAGGCAATGCATGGATGAAAAGCTCCAGAAAAGGTGGCCAACCCGAACCCAAACAAATTTTTTCTTTTCGGTTTTGCTAAGGATTGAAAAAAGATCAGAACGTTCCTTCCAGTACAGTTCCGGTTCGAGCAAAAACAAAGTTTGTTTTCCAGTTTATGTTCTTGGGTTAGACCCGATTCGATACCCTTGCTCACCCACCTTGAGCTTGTTGATCATGGCCTCTTCAACATCCATGGACATGGACTGGCTGTGTATTAACCGCTTCGCAAGCATCTTTGCGTAAAACTGGAAAGAAACAAAAAGCAAAGACAAAGGTTACTGGAACCTGCAGACACAATTTTACCTTACAGCTGTCCCATTTTCTTGTGGAGATTACCAAAATTCATAATTGAAAGACCTGTCAAACGAAAATTAAAAAATAAAATGTTGGGTCTCAAATTTACAAAGTAGGCTATTGAGGACACCACAGCGGAGGAGACTCCGCATTTATATGGACCACATAGGATTCCATAATGCAGTTCTACACATGCAGTTTTGTATTTCACTCCCATTGAAATGTGGCCATGGCGGCTGAGAACCAAACCCATGACCTCATGTTCAGCAACACCACGCTAGAGCCACTGAGGCAGGTGAGAGATCTTTGAATAGAGTGCGTAACTATTAGGCAACACATTAGCGGGGTACTAAAGCTAACAGTTACCGGTATTCTAGTATGAGCAACAGCTAGGCCGTTTTGAGATGAACACAGAGTCACTGGTGAAATCTGTCAGTTGTGACTGTATAAATTTAAATTACTGAGATTCCCACCATATTTACACTACTTATAATAATCTTTATTTCTCTCTTTCCACAGAATACAGCATGAGAGCGGATGTAAGGGTAAAAGCCGCATGCAGCGGCTTGAAAAAACCCTGTTACGCCCGACATGACAGTCTGACGAGGAAACAGCTTAGTCATGACAAACGCAGAGAAATACTGGAAACATTGGAATACATTGCGAAATTTGTGAACGTACAAGGGCAAAAATACAGTAGGGATCAGTAAGAAAATGTACGTACAAAATTGAGAACATCTTAGTGCATTTGTTAACATTGTGTGATGTAAGAGACAATAGCGCGACATACAAAAAACAGAACGAAACACCATACATTAGTGCAGGAGCGGCAAAACACTAATTAACTTGTTTTTCAATATTTCTGCCAGTGAGATGTTATTCCGTTCAAGTGTGTTAAGGTAACAGGGAAGTTTATAGGTGCTTCACAAGTTAATCTGCAAAACAAAGGCCAACAGGCTATGGTCAGTCCTTGAAAAAAAAAAGGCTGCTCTTGTTTGCAGGAGGATCTTGTTTTACATCTTTCAGCGATCTCTAATGGCTGGACGGTTGTTTACTGACAGTTGATTCTGAAGCTTCTATTGACCCATTAATTTAACGTTGTAAGGTGGTCTGTGTCATGAGATGCTCAAGCATGTATCACTCCTCTGATTCACACTCATCTAGAGGGTAACAATTTCTCTTCCCCTAACCAGCACGGACTCTGCAAAGGTTTTTCGTGTGAGACTACAACCCTTTCAGATAGCAACTTACTGCATTTTAACAGAAAACATTAACATTGAGACTGGCTGCTTGCTCCTTGACTTTGCCAAGGCTTGATCACGCTGCTCAGTAGTCTCATTTGAAAACTATCAACACTCTGACTGTACTCGTTTACATGGCGTGTCTTCCTTCCCATGGTTCTGGACAGGTTGTCATTTTCAAGCACACACTTCCATGCTCCAACCTTCAATCAGGTGATGTCAGTCCACCTACTTTCAAGGGACTTTGTGGGTCTAGATTCTCTGTGCACTGTGCGGCAGTGCTGAATTGTGCATGGTTTGATGGTGCAGCTTTGCTTGTTTTTTTTGTTCTAATGCTCTTGCATATACGCTTGAACCTCGTTAAAACAAAATACTGTATTATAATGCTGTGAGAAGGAGGGCTGCCCTTCCCACGGCATGTAAACCACAGCACTTAAGCCAAAATAATGCATATATTGAAGTAAATGTGATTCCCCTTGAAAATCCCATAGAGATCCAGTATTTAAAACTTTGTTTTAATAAAGTAAAATTGCCCTGCCAATGGATATAACAAATCAGATCAATCTCCGAAACCAACAAATACTGACCGTTGCACATGGAGCATATTGATTTCTGCTGTGTTTGGCACTTGTTCAGCGTGGCAGCTTAAAGTTCTCACGTCGAATATGCCATCAAGAAACACTGGTTTTTTTCAGTGCCTCATGTAGCTGTGTGCATGGTGGCCAAGCACAAGCAGCATTTCTCTCTTACCTCACTGCACCTCTCTCTCTCACTGCATTGCATAGCTTGTGAAGCTAGACCCACAGGCAGGCAAACCTTACAAAGTCACAAGCAAACCCTCCAACACAGCCATGCCTAGCTGTCCAGTGCCACATCTTGATGGTGCTGCTTGCAAGCGGTGTGTTAAAAACCAGTGCCTCAATGTCTCTCTCACTGAGGCGCGCTGCACTGGCTAGCACAGCTAGGTGCGACCTCCGAGATTGTATCAGTCTTGGAGGCAACGAGCCAGCCAAACTGCGCCGACCAAGCTATGCTGACGCGCTTGCACAGCAGGCACAGTAAGGCTGCGGGGCCATGAGAGAGTGGTGAATGAGATAGTTTCACTTTCGTGCGTCGAACGTGTCAGCATATATGGCTGACACTGTTTCTGGCCCTGTTCCAAGCTCTGTCGGTCATATACTTCGACGGGTTTGAGAAATTTCGAGGAAGTTATACTATCTCTGAAAGTCATGGAGGTCGCTCGAGAATACAGCCCCAGCTGCGTAGTCGGCGCACTGCGGTGTGTGCCCCGTGCTGCTCAGGCCTAAGGGACCTTGTTCGCATCACAGCTTGCTAGCCGTTCCCTTCGAGTGCATCACGTTTTGCCGATCTTGCAACAATATGCGCGAGCCAGGAGGAAAGCGGCAGCGAAAGACTATCATGTTGCAACAGAAAGCAGCTATCGTAAAGGCTCAGGTGCTAAGAAGTCCCATGTTTCAGAGGCCAGAGGTTCTTTTTCTGTTGTTTCATTCAAATTACATCGCTTATGTGGACACAGGGCAGTTCGGTGGGCTTGCATTACATCGCTTATGTGGACACAGGGCAGTTCGGTGGGCTTGCAGAGCCTTAGTCCTTTTTCTGCACATTTAATGTTGAGGGCATATACTGCGGTAAATGGCAATAATTAATATAAAGAAGTAATGAATGTAACAAAGTAATTTCAGCTTCCTCTTCAGCTTCAGTATAATGAGGTTTTACTGTATTTCTTGTTTTACAGAAAAAATGCTCCAGTGGAAATTATTGTTTGCTCATGTTTGTAATGGTAACATTCCTCTTGCTGTGGTGCTTAATCTCAAGCTGTTACGGAATACATACTAGCCTACTCCCAAGCCGTGCACAACTCATTCGGCACTATCAATTGAAAGGCAATGCTGGACCACTGCTATTAAGAGAGATAAAACTTTATTGTGTCCTTGATGGGGTTAAGGGGTGGCGGGGGTCGGGAGATTAACCCACAATCCCCCCCTTCCTCAGGCGGCGGCCAGTTCTTGCTTTCTGGCGGCGTCTTCGGCCATCCGGACGGCCCAGAGCAGCAATGTCTCCCACTGCTCCGCCGTACTAATGATGCGTGTGTTAGTGCGGGAGGTGTTGGTGGGTGAGGCTTTGGGGCATTGCCAAATAAGATGATTGAGGTCGGCGCGGGCTTTGCATGCTTTGCAGAGTGGTGAGTATGCATCGGGGTACATGCATCGGGGTAAAGCACGGGGTTCGGAAAAGTTCGTGTCTGAAGGAGTCGCCAAGTGGTGGATTGAGACTTAGTCAGTGTTTTGTGTGCTGCTACTAAATTCTCAGTGACTCAGTCATGGAAGCCAATAATGGGTGGTAAAGGAAGAAAAAAAACTGTGCTGACACCATTAATTATGACTGCAAATGTAAGTGAATAGCCAAATGCTTTTTGAAGGCTATGTACTTTACTAATGATTAATGCGCTTCAATGTATACATTTGTTACAGTGAGGATACTTAGCTAGCTTTTGTTGTATAATTGCATAATTCCATAAAAAAACAGAACCGTTAATCATAAGCACATCTGTAAGAGCAGTATATGTGGCTACACATATAGCCGACTCCCATAGTGAGCCTTGCGAGACTCCAAGGTCTGGTTGAATTATCTGAAATGTCGAATTAACAAACAGCAGCAACATGAACAAATTCAAATCTTTTATATTGCTTGAAGTATTCTGTTGTCCTCGACAGACTACTTAAATACAACATTACATTAACTACACGTCATCGTCAGTCAGTGGCCCACAGATCTCAAATTTGCCATTGGCGCTGACAAAATCCTCAAAAGAGACATCGTCCAGGACACACAGCAAGTTGTCATCATCACTGCCAGTGTTAACGTCTTTCTTCAAGGATGTCGCTAAAGCGAGGCAATGAAGTCCTGAATTTTTGCTTAATCTTGCTTCAAAATTGCTAAAATTGCACTAATACTGTCAAGTTGTTTTGATATATAATGTAGGTATTCTTTAAACACTGTAATACAGTCGGTACCGGATATATCAAACTCCGATATATCAAATTATTCTTTATATCAAGCAGTTGCATAATCCCCTTTGGAAATCCTTTCAAAAGTATAAGAATTAAGGGTGTGTGAATACCTACATTTCCGAATACGAATCGACTACAAATACTTAGCATCGAATATCGAATTGCATATCAAATAATGATATGCACACGCATTTATTAGCAAGCTGGTTTATTTTAACACATTTGAGCATTGTACAATTAGATTGTTATTGGTTAAAAAGAAATTAAACTAGTAAGCCGTTGTACTAAAGAACTGTGTATCTGGCTCATGTTAGCTATGGAAAATTGAATAATTTCTGGTAGCTGTCTGTTGCCGCCAACCTGTGCCGCATTATACTGCATCAGTGTCCCGTAAACTCAGAGGCATTTGACCCTGTGCCAGTCATCACTCACCGCATTTGCTGTCAAGCAATAAGCTCAGGACTGGGGGTGGAACCTCCAAAAGAGTGCCCCCTCGCTGTTCTCAAACCCATGCCCCTTGCTACTGAGCTGCTCGCTTTCCTGCAGCACAGCTCAGGTGTCCAGTGGCTAAGCGTGTTTTATAGGCCAAATTTTGCCAGCAGCATAAAACTATCACAAAATTCAGCACAAAATCCGACATACTCTCTTAGATCAGATAGAAATAAATGCAAAGAACCACATTTGCTCCCACACAGCCAGCAATGTATTCGATTTTCTCGAGTTTCTCGAGTTTATTTATTTCTTTTATTTCATCATTCACCATTAGTACAGAAGGAGGTCCCGGAGTTACAAGAACTGTCAGGGGGACCTCCTATTAGTAATTTAACAAAGCAGGAATTAATGCATTATGGTAACATAGCAGCGACAGACATCAGAAAAGACAAAGTTAATGAAGCAAATAAACAAAATACAAAAAGGTGCTTACAATATTTGAACTTCAAAACACAAGCAAATGAAACCGATACAGCATATGAATAAATAATTTGTTTGAATAAATGAATAAATTTGTTTTGAATATTCGTATCCAATGAAATATTGGAAAATTTTCGAATACCTAGTTTTCCAATTGAATAAGAAAATTTAAAATATCATGTTCGATAATATTCGACATTTTCTAATATTCGCACATCCTCATTAAAAATGTATATGCGTATATCAAACTGCATTAATAGGGCTGCCCTTTCCTAGTCATATAGACCTTCAGACGCCCCAAAGCTTTTGCTATAAATCATGTGCATCTCAAAGAGCAGCAACGGGGCAATAAATATGCCTCGTAGCTCATTTGCACGAAAACACATTCCCTTTGCATCGCCGAGTTTGTACTGGCAGCGTAAGTCTGACCACCACCAAGCAATACAAGAACAGACGAAAAAGACAAAGCCATTTGCTTTAAAATGTGCTACTGACCTTCTGGAAGACGTCCTTGTCGTCAATGTACTTGAACACGGTGATGGACTGAGTGAGCTTGTCCTCCACTTCCGACTCTGAGATGCCCTTGGCACTTTTCTTCAGCAGCGCATCGCAGTACTTAGCCAACTGCCATTGATGAAAGAGTGAGAAAGGGGAAGGCATCAATTGTTAATCCCTTCACCCTGTCGCTACATGGTTGTGTGACACAGTGAGCAGGATGTACAAGTGTCATTGCTTTCCTCAAGCAAAACGTCGTTAGAAATTAGCACTGTGCCATGCTTTTTCTCTTAGTACAAGTTCTAGTTGCGTTACACTGATCGCCTTCATGACATGCAGACAAGCCCAAATCACAACCTTAATTTACATCAACGCCTAATTTTCACCTGTATAAAATTCGAAAGCTGACTGTTGTGTGTTCAAAGAGTACTAATATATGCATATGGCAAAATAAATTTCATAGGGCCAAAGTATGCAATTACCTGCCAATTACGTATATAAAAGCTGTTAGAAACTTCAAACTAACATATAAAGATATTTAACTGAGCAAGCGTCATGTGCAATGCTCTACCGATAATACTATACCTGTATTTACTTCGACATTGTTTTGCCATGTAAACACTATGTACTTATTATCTTGCCTGTATTTGCTTTGACATTGTTTTACCAAATAGTTATTCCGTAGTCATCTTGATACATCAGTCCTGCTTCCTCCGTGCTTTACATGTATAAACGGCACTACGTTGACTCAGCAACCAGGCTTCTAGCTATCAGTCCAACTAGTCTTGCATTAACATGCCCAATTCAGTGCTAATGACGTGTTCCATTGGTTCACTGACCTAAAATGTCTGGCTAGCTTTATGCCTTTTTCTTTTTTTTTTTTTGCAGACAGCTACTAACCCAACAGAGTGAAACCCTAGTTACGAGTCTCCCGATTTTGTGATGTCCCCAGTTTTGTGACAGATTAGTGCAGTCGTGGCAAACTCCTTTAGAGACAATGCATTAAAAACCTCATTTATACAACAAGGGATCACACACATTCCATCTCATGCGACAACTCACACGAACCCCTAATGGTGGATGCATGATGTGCTACATAGCACATCCGTGAATGAAAGAAAGTCTGTAAGAAATTGGATGATCTTTTTAAAAGTGTGTAGGTGAGGCTAGTAAAAAAACAATGTTTTAGCATGCTGGTGGGTGCAGATCTTGTTTCATGATAGGCTAAATTCCTCCAATAAAGCATGATTTGCAGCTGCACTGTAGTATTCTTTTAGCATTTGCTTTTTTGGCGGTTTTAGCTTCCGAGTCCTGCAGAGTACAGTTAAAGCTCGATGTAACAAAGTAGGCAAAATCGGCAATTTGCTCAATTATATATAAATTTCGTTGTATTAAAATGTGGCCTTTTATGCAAATAAGAACAGTTGTACATTAATTTTTGTTACACGCAAAGGGGCCACAGAATTTTCCTAATTATCAGGCAATTGAAAAAAGCAAATTTGACTGAGAAAACAATTCATTTTGATGAATCTGGGAGTTGGCGACACACAATATAGTTTTATGTCACATTCACGATATCTTCACATGGGTGGTACGAATTAAGCAAAGCCAGCCACGCTTTCGCATGCACTTTGCCCGCGTGGCTGATATTGGCATCGCCCGCACTGTGTTGATGCTATCGTGAAAAGCACCGGCAGCGGGGAGCGAATGCTTTGTCCGCCTCTCGCTCCACAGGTCACCGAAACTTGAGATTAGGCAACCTTCAATACTAAACGTGCAGCAAGATAGCTTACATGATGCCATGCGGTCTTGGCATGCCCACTCTTTCCACACACAGCAGATTACCTATAAAGCAGGGTGCATGGGGGCGTATGCCCTCAGCTGCGCTTACAGCCATGCGCAGCCATGGCTGAGAAGTGTGCCAGAAATCATGATGCACACCAACTTACCCCCCTGTCCCGCCCCTCATTTCCAAATCTATAGCAGTGCTCGCTGGCAACGTCGTGCATTGCTGAGGATCAGCAGGCAGATAAGCCATCTTCCATATCAGCAGCGAGTCAAATGAGGCTAAAAAAACCACATGGCTAGGAATGACTTCAACGCAACCAGTAAAGAAGAGCACGAGTGGCTTAATCTGTTGGCAGAACTGCACTGCATGAGGGGCCACGGAGCAATCTGAGAGCAGTGCCCAGGGCTGTTAGCGCTGTCAACAAAGATGGTATGGTCCATTTGTGCTTCGGAGGGTGGCCCGGCATAGAGCTATCAGTGCAGCCCATTTGTGTTCGGACGGGCGGAAGGGCGACAAAGATAGGCATGCAGTGGCGTGAATTTCTCTTTTTTCTCTTCTAGGACTTCACATTACATTACCCAGTAGCCACAATTCATTGTTATAACCGATAATGCAGCATGGGGGCATTGTATTAAGCGAGTTATTTAACCATAGAAAACATAGAGAAGTTGATGATGCAGCAGTTTTTCATTGTTATAACCAATAAATTGTTAAAACCGGTATCATAATAAGTAGGCTGGACTGTATAACAAAGTGGGTTTTTCACGATTTCAATACAGTCAAGGTCTGATTTTCCACACGCCTGATTTTTCGGACATGCTCGATAATTTGGTTGCCTTCGCGGCACCGCCATGTACCCTACAGTCAATGTATAAGAACGTCTGCAATTTCGGATGCAAAGAACCTTCGCCATCTCATTCTCCGGACTTGAAACGGCATTAGTCGCACCACGGCCACCATTCCGATTATCTAACCCCCTCGAACCGGCTTTCCCGCACGCATATCTGCTGGCAGCCGTAGCCACAACGTGGCAATGCTAGGCCTAGTTACTTCGACATTCTCTACCAAGCTTTTTGCTGTTCAGTCCTGCGTTTTCAATCGAAACAATTCGCTGCTGTTAGCAATGGCGCTGACTCCGTCTTTGTAATCCTCGCCAATGGCTTCGGATCGCGGAGAGCATGGCGCGTTGCATAATGCTAGTTCCCAAAAGGCAGCTTCGCCTCTGTACAGCAGTGTTATGCGGTGAAGCATACGAAGAGTGGGAAGGGGCCACTGTCACGGGACACTGTATGTAATCCTTAATTACACACGCGTGCACCTGCCCTCTTTTATCACAGTACTATCACGAATACGCCTAATAGTGCTGGCACGAATACGCCTAAGTGTACTGGCAGGCTTTACGAGCTGTTTCGGACGTGCATGCGGAGATTTTAGCCTTTAGCGGGACTCGCAGGCATGCATTAATTTTTTCGGACGGCCCAATTTTTCGGACGTTTTCACAGCCCCTAGGGAACCTGAAATATCGGACGTTGACTGTATAATTAAATTTTACTGCTGCCACAATGAAACACTGGGACAATAAATGGAAGTTTCCCAGGACGCACATAGTCAAATGGTTGAATCACAAACGGCTGCTAGCAAATGCACCTCTCAAATTGTGCACCGTGTTATCAAGAGCATACACTGAAGCGGAGCGGCATGATCTTCCATCCGTATAAAGTCTAAGTGCGATAAGATCCTATCTCGCCCCACACGCGATTGCAATCGCACTTTAGATGCAATTGAAAGTGTACAAGGGTGAGCCAAGAAAGGAGGTGGCTTGACAAGACCAAAATTTTACACTGCGTGAAGACGGGACGTGAACAGAAACATGGACGCACGCAAAAGACCTGCCTTCCCAAGCAAGCAAGGAGAAAGCGGGGAGGAGAGTGAGCTTGCAGCGAGCAATCAAGCATGTGCGTGAGAGGAAAGGGGGATGGGGAGGGTACATGCGTAATCCTGCTTTTCTAGCACAGTTGTGGCTACGCATGGCTGTTAGCACGGCTGAGTGCACATGCAGCCAGTGCATGCCCTGTGTTAGGGGTAATCTGCCGCGCGTACAAAGAATGGGTGTGCCGAGAAGGCATGGCCTCATGTGCAGCGTCTTTCTGTGCATTTACTACTGGAGGATGTGTAACCTCATGTTTGAGAGATGCGTTGCAACAAGATGCAGACGAAGCATTCATGCCCCACTGCTAGTGTTTTTCCATGATAGCGGCGTCCCAATGCGGGCAACACCCGCCGGGGTGGAGTGGACGTGATAGCATGGCTGGCTTCGCTTCGTACCACCAATTTCATGTGAAGATATCGTCAACACAGCACGAAATTGTGAAAGCATGGAATATCTCGTAGCTGACTCTCAAATTTAACAAAATTAATTTTTTTCTCATTCAAACTTGCTTTTTCCGATTGCCTGATAAGTCGGAAAATTTTGCGGCTCCTTTTGTATAAGTCAATCTGCCAGTGTACTTATTTGCATAGAAGAGCAAATTTCAACATAACAATACTTCAATATAACAAAGAAAGTTGCCAATTTTACCAACTTCATTATATTGAGGTTTAACTGTATCACAAAATGCAAATAAATTAGCCTGGTGCAGTGGACACAGGCCACATTTTATGTTTAGGTTTAGAACATTTTAGGTTTCGAACAATGTGCAACAGACAAGCACGTAACTGTAGTGCACAGCCCAAGGTTATGGAGAGGACAAGGAGGAGGCTAACTAGGAACTGAAATATTTACACAAGGCACAAGAATAATAAATCAACAGGAACATAAAGGCTTAAAGAAACAGTTTTGCAAAAAAGAAAGTTATCTGCCACACAGCATAAGAAGCCACAAAACACCTATTATTGCCAGTGAGAATGTCCACAAACAGGCAGAACCTAGTACAACACTAAAACAACCGTGCTAGCCACGCTTCCTGAACCCTCTGCCGCAGTCACAGATCAGGATCGGCTGAGCATGGCTTCAGAGGCAAGCAAAAGAGCAAATTTCAGCAGCCACAAATGTGTGTGACATATCGACTTCATGTCTTAATGTCATCTGGCACTCACCACCAGTGCATATTGTAACGGTTCTCCCTGCCATATTGAGCAATACCACTAGGTTACCAGTCATGCAGCAGCAGCAGGCTCCACTGTGTGCCAATCGAACATGCTAACTTTCCATTGGCTTAAATTTAACCAAAAAGGTTTGCGACATCTTTCAAGGCAATGAAAAGGAAATGGACTTGTCACTGACCAGCTCTGGAGACCGACAGGGCTGCCTTGTTGTGCCGCGGTTGTTGATAATGGTGGCACATGCCTGCAAGTAAAAAAAAAAAGAGAGAGAAGGGAATTCGTTAAAAGCAAGGTGGAGAGGTTTTTCTGAGCTTGTGCACTCTAACTTGTCGCTCTGCACTGGGGAAAGGGAACGAAAGAGCGAGGGAAAATGATCACGACAAGAACAGTGGTACTACATGAGTATACATGAGTAACGGTGGCGCATCTTTAAAGCCCGAAGTCAAGCCCAGTAGTGTGGTAAAATTGTGAAATGGGCCGTACTGCCATTACAGCACATCTCTGGCAGTGAAACTTGGGGAGGAGAAAAAGTCAACGTCTGTCACTCCCACATGTACAGCGGGCACCTGCAAAATCTGTGTGCTACTGTTGTGTGGTGCGTGAAGGAGGAATACGATACACTGTTGACAGTGAATGTGATGGTTTCTTTACACGCAATAATGCTCACCTTGTCAAGTGCTCCTACAAACTGCTGGTCCCCTTGAAAGACCTCCTTCACCATATCCTACAAGAGCAGAAAAACATAAAAGAACTCTAGCGGCACTTCAGCTGCAATTATCCTAAGGTCTCAAACATAATTTACAGTGTGATTAGCAGTGCAAATATTGTGCAGTCTGCCAAAGTTATAGCAGAGTCCCTTGATGTAATTTTTTTTTTCTTTACAGTCATACAAATTTTGTGGAAGAGCTTATGCCACCTAAAGCCACTGCGACACAACATAGCAACCACAGAATGGGTGACATTGGATGGAGGGAGCATTTGTACACATGTGCTTACACAATCTCTAAACCACATTAAGGCATACTTTTTACATGGAAAGAGGCATTTATGTTGAAGCTACAGCATTAGTAGCTTTAGATTTAAGGGCTGACACTGCTACTGTAATAATGCTAACAATTACTTTTTTCGTCAATATTCATGAAACTTTCCAGTCTTATTAACAGTTTTGTGCTGATTTCAAATATGTAATGAGTTTTGCTGTAGCTCAATTAGTTGCTATGATAATGAACACTTCACTTCTGCTATTCCAGGCCAAAATGGAAATGGCACAATAAAAACAATTTCTAAGGCATGGTTAGATAGCATAAAGAGTAAGGAATGGCGGATAGCAAGCATTTTTTTTATATGACCATTACTACATATATTACAGCCCATAGAATACAAACCCACAAAATGTGGCAACCATGTGGCAGAAAATTTAGCAAAATGATTAATTTCCAAAGTGAAAAAAAAAAAATCCCTTGCTACACTTCACAGAGTATACAAAAAAAATTCAGTTCTATCTATTCTTCGTGTTGAGATATCGAGACCTGAATACTTGATGGAGCCCAAAATTTGTGTTTTCAGAAAAGCACAAAATACAAACAGTATTAAATATGAGGGGACATGGCATCCAGAACAAACATCTTTTCACTCTAGACACATCAAACTTCAAGGACACATCCAATCTTGTGTGCTGATTACAAATATGCAATTAGATATTTTGTGAAGTGAATAAAAAAAATTATGTTAAATTTCTTCTTGTGTTCCATGAATATCGATGTTTCTGTGCAATTTTGGGCTCCTTTCTGACTGTCTGCCCTGACTAAATAATTTTTTTCTGACACTTAGGATGTGTTTCTGGGCAAATCGTTTTGATATGGTATAGATTAGACAATATAGATGCCGAAAGACGTAGCTCCCAAAAATAGATTAGTTTCGCGATTTTCGGTTTTTAATACCCATGTCCTCTCATAAAAAGCTTTGCCACATGATGGCGTGTACTGAATGCACTGTTTCTTATGTTATAACACCAAAAACATTTGAGCTGTATGTAAACATGCACGCAACTTGGCTTCCTTTGACTAATGATTTCACCACAGTTTCCCCATAAGGCACTTCCTTCTGGTCCGCTTGTGTGCTTTTTATTGTTGGAAGCAGTACCGTAGCGAAAGCAGCTTCTTTCTTTTTCCTCCACCATTCTTTTCATTTTATTCGACTTTCTCCTTATACTTTCTGCCTCTTTTTCAAAGTAGGTATGCATTTTGGTTCTCCTGGTGCCAGTTGTCAGTATGCTGCTTCTTCGTAATTCTTTTTTTCTCTGTTTAATTTGCATATAACACTGAGTGAGGAAAGAGTGAAAACCACATGGGCTGCACACAGCCCCGACTGCAGGCCACAAGTCTGAGATCACTTGTGCAAAGCACCTGCTCTGCTGGCTTATGAAGTACCGCGACAGTCCTGCGGCAGTGATTTGCTTAGTTTGAGCTGTCCATCTGCAGAGCATTGGGTTCAGAGCTGCTGCATGGAAACTAGACAAAACCGTATGAAGTCAAAGAAACGGTTATGTTCAATCATTAACGCCTTGACAACCTGATAATGAAGAAGTTGGACAATACATCCCGCTGAAATCTTAAGTATGCAGTGGCTAATATACCACCGCGCCACTAAAAAAATACAGTAAAATCTTGTTACTACAAACACCACATTAACAAACTTTTCAGATTTACAAATTTTTTTCAAATCTCCGCCACAATGCCTATATTTTCAATGTAAAGAACTTTCAGTAAAACGAATTTCAGATTACAGAATATTTCAGAATAATGTACATAATTTAATCCCGTAATCACCATGATGCTTCGTTATTACGAAGTTCCGCTGAAGTTTCAGTACCGAATCCCTGAGGCTTACACCTATCATCATCACCTGAAGCAGCAGCAGCCATGCGCCGAGGAACCTGTTTCAACGGGTACAGCCCCAGCAGCATCGGCATCAGCGTGAGCATCGCGTATGGTCTTGTTCGGACTCTTCTACTACGTCGCAGGCCTAGCATCACCACGTCGATAGCGATCGGCAGAAGCTGCGAAGTTGTCGGTGCTGTGATTGTGTTGTGTGCTTGCTTTGCTGACGAGTTCTCTTGGCCCCCGGATTAAAAAGGAGCGACGCCAGTTCTTGCTCAAAGAAAAAGTGGACATTTTGACACAGCTGAATGCTGGAAGAAAGCAAGTCGACCTGTGCAGGGAGTGTGATATTCCCCCGTCAACAATGGCAACGATGCTCAAGGATCGGGACAAGATCATGAAATTGCATCGAGAGTCACAGCTGGCTCTCTCAAGAAAACGAGTGTGGCTTGGCAACTACCAGAATGCCGACGACGCCATCCTCTCGTGGTTTAAAGAAACGCTAAAGCGAAACAATAAATCAGATTAGTCTAATGGAGCATTGTTTCAGAATCCTGTAGGCAGTCATTTCAAAAAAAATAGTTTGATTATTAGATGAGAAAATGAAGGTCCAAGTATCAGTATTTGAATTTCGTGCCGAAACCCCAGCGCTGGTATGTCAGCGTGACGTCAGCGATTCCAAAGTACGTTTTCGCATTTGGGCCGCGTTGGCTGCATAAAGGTTCCCGAAATTTGCCAAGTTTAACATTTGGTTCCTTTAGAACACAATGCAGTCAATCTGTACCGGTGTATACAATTAGTGGGCCCTAGAAGATGCTATCAAAATCCAAGACGTCACAGCCCCCAGGTGCGGGAACTCAAGTAGGCATCGCCACCCGTATTTTGTTATTGCGCTTTTTCTGGCTTACCAAATGTCTTATCGATGTAAGAGTGGTGTTTTTGGTGTTACAGAACAGTAATTTACTGATGCAGAAGAAATCATTTTTCACTTTAGTGTCCCTTTAAGGATGCCAGACAAAACGATGTACCCTTGTCAGGCCCGATTATTCAAGAGAAGGCACTACAGTTCGTGGCCGCCTTGCACATCTCCAGTTTCGATTGAAGTGCCGGATGGCTTTACCGCTTCCGGCAAAGACATGGCATAGTGTGGCAGGTTGCCTGTGGCAAAGAAAAGGCAGCAGATGCCGAGAGTGCGGTTGCCTGGCGGAACGAGCACTTTCAAGAGATCATCAAGTCTTTCTCTCCAGACGACATTTTCAACGGCGATGAAATGGTGTTCTTTTAACAGTTGTTGCCAAACAAAACAATGAACTTCAAGGGTGACAGGTGCAAGGGTGGAAAGAAATCACGTCTCCGCATATCGGTTCTGTTCTGCTGCAACTCCACAGGCATGGAAAAACTGAAGCCACGAGATGTTGACAAGTCTGCCAAGCCGCGCTGCTTGGAAAACGTTGCCTTGCGAATACCGCGCCAACAAAAAAGCGTGGATGACGCTAGAATTGTTCACTCAGTGGCTGCTGCAGCTCGACGACACAATGAAGAAAAAAGACAGAAATATTCTCCTCATCGTTGACAATTGCTCGGCACATATCGTGAACGAGCGATTGAGCAATGTACAACTTGAATTTATGCCCCTGAATTCTCCCTTCTTGCTCCAACCTTTGGACCAGGGCAACATCAGATGTGTGAAGGCTGAATTTCAGAAGCGTCTTGTGCAGCGCCTCGTGATCAATATTCAACTTGAAGCTGCCCACACAGGTAAACACTTGTCAAGCAGCAGAAATGCTTACAGGGTCGTGGTGGAACGTGAAGGCAAGCACGATCAGCAACTGCTGGCAAAAGGCAGGCTTTTTGCCTTTCATCTATGCCACAAGACTTCAAGGACAGAGAGGAGCTCAACCCAGAACTGTGGAACGAGCTTACCGAGAAGCTCTCCGTCGACACTGCGGTGACCTTTGATGATTACATTGACAGCGACAGCTACATCCGCGGAGCTCACTAACGAAGACATCGTGAATAAAGTGCGTGAGCAAGAAGATTGCAGTAGTGACGAAGATGATGCCAACGCTGGATCAGCAGACGAAGAGGAAGAGACTGTTTCCAGCTCGAATGTTTTAGTTTTTCTAGAAAAGAGGCAATCATTCTTTGGGTGCTGTAAAGATGTCCCCGATGACGTTCAGAGGAAGGTCGAGGTTGTGGAGGCATTTGTCCTGCAGCGCTTGCTGTCTACTCACCAGAAGAAGATTACAGATTTCTCCAAGCAATAAATTGTACCGTATAAACGCGTGTAAGGGCCGCACTTTTTTTTACAAATTCGAGGGCCTATTTTCGGGGTGCGGCCCATACACGCGACATATGAAAAAAAAATTTTTTTTTCAAGTAAAAACAGACCAATAAGTGAATGCGCGTTTATTTACAATAATCCTCATCAATCATCACTATTTACAATCAGTCATCATCACTCGCGGAGTCCTCAGACTCCGAGCTGGTGCTGCATTCTTCTGGCTCATCACCCCACAAGTCGTCGTCTTCAGTTCCGTCCAGCGTGGTCCTTCGCCGAAAGGATAGGCCCTTCCTCTTTAAAAATCTCCGCAACCAGCCGACGCTACCTTTGAACTCCTCGCGGGGTATGCTTCTCGCACGCGCCAAAGCTTGCGTCTTCACGCGCAGCATGTCCGTCGTCAGCGCATATCCATTGTTCCGCACTTCCATTGCGTAGCGGAACAGCTCTTCTTCGAGCTCAGGATATTTGCATGGCTTGCCTCGAAAAGCACGCCTTTTGGAGCTGGTGGTCTTCAACGCATCCTTCTGGTTGCACCACCTTCGGACGCACTTCTCGTCCACGTCAAATTTTCTACCCGCCGCACGCTTGCCATGGTCGAGGGCAAACTCCACTACCTTCAATTTAAAGCCTGCCGTGTAGCTATTGATATGTTTGCCCATCGTGCTAGAATGGCAACGCTCGATGGCAATTCGTGAAAAATAAAGCAGAGCACACACGAGAGCCGCAACAACAGCGTGCGCCCACGCCAACAACGCTGCTACAACTCGCGTGCCTTCGACAGTCGCAAAACAAAGCCGGGGTGGCCAGCATGGTGGCCAGGGCTGATGATGATGACCCGCGACATCGGCGCCATCCGTGGGCGGCATCTGGAAGCTTCCGTGCGCGCGCATTTTGAAGGCTAATCACACGTGGGTCGTGGAAAGTTCGGGGTGCGGCCCTTACACGGATATTTTTTTTTTAAATATTTGCTTCGGGAAGTTGGGGGTGCGGCCCATACACGGGTGCGGCCCTTACACGCGTTTATACGGTAGTTAAACTGTGCCCAGCGCTCTCGTTTATTATTTACTTACGAACATGCGCATCTTCTGCAAAGGTATATAATTTTCTTTGTTGTGTTAGATTACCAACATGAAAATATTGGTTTTTCAGTAATACAATAATTCAAATTAATGAATCGAATTCGGTGGTCCCGCTTATTCTTTTTCATCGTGCACAGCATTGAAGGATCCCTCCTAAGCGGAAGAGGAATGCTGGTCGGAGGAACCGTAGCGTGATTTGGTGCACTGCTGATGGCATTGTCAGAGCACAGTATGTTCACATAATAACCCTCGCAAGTGCTTCCGCGTTCGAATTAGCAGGCATTTTCCCACATTTGAATACACATAACTTTGATGGCACTGCAGCGTCAGTTTGAATAAACTGAAAGTTCGAAGCGTGTTCAAGCTAATGATATTCGACTGTAGTTTTTGCATTGATCTGCTTAATTTAGATCGATACTACCGTATTTTCACACGTATAACCTGCACCAAAAAATTCTGAACATTTATTAAAATGTCAGAGTGCTGGTTATGTGCGAATTTCACCTTGAAATGTGGCTTCATGGCAGCCCGGTCAGCGCTGAAGTGAAGCTACAGTTCAAGGCAAGGTTCTCCACCATTCAAAATTTTGTTATCTCCTAGGGAGCCCTACCCCCGCGTGCTGAAGCTCCCTTCTTCCCTCCTTTACGGTGGCCCATTTTTGTCCTCTTCACGGGTTGCCATTTCGCATTTAGTAGTGTACGAATAGGGCATACAACGCCGGAAAACTCCGTTACCACAACACTCCCTCAGTCTGCAGAAAGCGCTTCGTGACACAGCGAGAGCCAAATCAGCGGTGGAATTTTTGGCTCAGCTGCTTTGCTCCATTGCTGTTGACCATGTGAGGACGGCTGCCTTTGCGCTTCCATCCACTGTCATGTGAATGCTAGCTGTAAAGTGGTCCTATTCACGTCACGTGATGTGACTGATTCGTCTGCAATCACGTCCATTGTGTGAACCCAGCTTTATCAGCATTGCCGAAGATGAAGAGCAGGGGAAAGCACCGTTGCTGGTCAAAGACACAATGTCAACAAGTCATGCATCCATGAATGGAAGCTTTTTTTTTAAAAGGTTTGAGCGTTGCATGCAGTTATTTCTGCGGGTTATAGGGGCAGAACTTATGCTTGTTTCCGGGCTGTTGTAATTGTAGCCGATAGGTTATCCATCTCTGTTCTTTTGGCTCCACCACAGAGATAAAATACTCTCCATAATGCCTTTCGCCCAGAGGGCATTGCAAAAATAAAAAGAATAAATTAATCATTTTCATAACCCTCTAAAAAAATATCAACAAGGTGCGGGTTATGTGCAGAAAATTATGGTATATGATCTCAAATGTGCATCTCGAATGCGTATCTTGAATGCACTAGATAGAAGTGCAAACAGTGCATTGTGGAAAGAAATCAGTAAGAAAGAAGACAACAATGTCATTGAAAACAAGAATGCAATCGTTGCACACACTTGTGACGAGTGTAAAAAAAAACTACATTAAAATACATGTTGCTTTTGCAGTCAAATGTTTTTTGTTTTTTTGCTCAGCTTACATTCAAGGAAAGTTGTTTTCATTTTCTGACCTATCAAATTTGGCCATTGGCCTAGATTCGAGGCCACACGATACTTTGGCCCATTTCCTTGACATTGCAGTAGAAGGGAATTCTTTCAACATTGGTGTTTTTCGAAGAATACGTTTCGCATTACGGAAGCACGGAGGGCAGGCACAGTGCGGTTTTGTGGGCGGAGCTGGCACAGTGTTGTTGGCCGTGCGTCTGGAAGTCGGGCAGACGTACCTGGTAAGTGGCATGCACCTGGAGCACCGCCTCGACGAAATGCTGTGGCGAGATGGCGTTCGCCTGGGCAGGGCTCTGGCCCCCACTATCGGCCGAGGTGGTGGACGACGAGGCAGCTGCGGTTGCCGCGCCGCTTCCTCCACTGTCCCCCTGCTGCAGGCGGCCGAGGCCAACACGCTCGACGTGCCGCTGCAGCTGCGAGACGAGCACCTCGAGGGCACGGGGCCCCAGAGGCCGCAGCAGGGTGTACATGCGAGACAAGTCCGTGCGCCGCTCGGCCTCCATCATGGGGCCGCACTCCTGCTGCAGGAAGCCCAGGTGGGCACCCACCATCTGCTGCTCGCATTCACGTGTCACCTGCAGTGATGAATGAAACGGTACCCACGCCATTATATAATTGCCGCCCAGATGAAGCAATATAATGCAATCGGTGCAGCATGCAGTATAGCCACAAAATTAGTCAAGTGCTACACAAAACACTGTCTGGCAAAGTCGCCCTGACTGCAAAACTTTTCACGTCATAGAACCTGCAAGAAAAACAAGGTCTTTTTATAGTTGCAACTGAACTGATTACGATTACAATTAATTACAACCGCTAATTCATTGTGTAAAGCCCCCATGCTGCATATCTTATTTTATGGCTGAAACAGACCCCTACAGCTGGCTAATTGCCTACAGCTAAGCCTTGAAACGGAAGTGTCTTCACCCTTTGACTGCCAAGTTCTTTTGTTTGTTTTTTAGACTGCAACACAGCCTTTGCGATTTTTTTTATACATGTTGGTTCAGTGGGCATTTCATGCCACTAGAAACAGGTTTTTCGTCGCCATATTCTAGTAATTGTGAATAATTTAAAATGACTTTGTCTGTCATAGTCCGGATGAATGACCGGACGGACATGCCACTCTGGTCATAGCCATGACTGCTTTTTGTATACTGAGTGCTGGTCACTTTTTTTTTGTGCTTGTTGACTCAGCGGACACTTCATACTACACAGAAACTGGTTCTCTGTCGTCAGTTTCTTCTAATTAGTAATTCATCAGGCGTTCATGAATCTCTTCACCTATCAGAGTGTGGACGTACCTACCACACTGGTACGGCATGGCTGCACTGCCATGACAGAGCAACACAGCACAGACACATTTAATACACCTGCAGTCAGAAATATACGTAACTGATGAAGTTCTTGTGTGATTAGATTACCTCTCCTTAGACGGCACAACAGAAATACAATGCTATTTTTTGTATCAGTTACTTCTGGAAAAACATCCCATACACTGAAAACATGTAACGAGTATACTCAGTAGTGGCAGAGGCTGTGTGATGGTGAGTGCCCGAGTTATCTGAGGAATAGCAGTCAAAGGGTTAAGTACAGTAGTGAATAAAAAAGACATGATATTTTGCATTTGGGTCCTGTGTGTGCTAAACAGTTTAAAATGTTGGAGATGCATTATGCCAGACCAACTAGCCTAGGGCAATAGTCTCTTGAACCCACACTGCCGCCATATTTAATTCACGCAGCATAGCACATTCACCATGCACGTAACTTGTGTATTCCAAGAGTGTTCTCAATTGGTTGTGAAAATACGTGCACACTAGCGAGAGAAACATTAATGATGGTTGAGGAGGATAGCTGAGCAAAAGGTTTGGCGTGCTCCTACATGATTAATATATAAAAACAGATAAAAAGTATCACACAAATAACACAAATAACTCAGAAACGGGCAGCAGTGAGCATCATGAAATGAACGAAATGGAAAGTCGAGCTCCATGGCACCGTCAATAACCGAAATGTTATCCATCTCCATCCTTTTGGCTCCACCACAGAGATGGAATACTCTACATAATGCCTTTGGCCTAAAAAATATTTAACCATTTTTGGAACTCTTGCCTCTCAAAAAAACAGAAAAAAAAAAGCACCAATGATTACAATAACGCCTAATGTGAAACTTGAGTGCAGCTCTATACGTGTTTTCATTTCATGTGTGAATATTTTGTACTACACTAATATAGGTACAAGGTTTACATTAGGAAGAGAACGCTGTGAGTAGCGTAGCTGGCACGGACAATCTGTCTCCTGCGGCACAATGCGAACGGAGTGAAGTGTGTGGTGCGACTGCCTCTCTAATCGGGAGATCACGAGAGGCAGCATGTGGGTGACACATGGGCATGATTCAAAGCAGTCACCACAGACTTTCACTCATGCAGCACTGATACCACAAATGGTATCATTTGCGTCATTGGTAAACAGACGATGCACACTACTCTGGCGCCACCTCGTAGCCATCGTCGCCACAAAGCCCATCTTGCACCGCATTGCGCTTTTCTTCTCAAGCTTTCACTATACACTCCTCCTCCGCTTTCTGCATCATGGGTCCGCTGAAATATCCTCCTCCACTTTCCTCCTCGCACTCTTCTTGCTATCGCCATTTTTCATCCGCAGTCCGCGTACGCTCCTTCATCCTTCGCTGTGCTTGTTCGCTCAGTTATGAGGACACTGAAGGATGACGTGGACGCCGACGCTCACCCCAAGGACAGGTGCGTAAGAGCTACGCTATAAAGGTATTCTACTAGCAAAATGTAAACTACCCGGAGAGAGCAACAATTGCACATCTTGGATGTGCATGCCCTTTCTGGCAAGCAGATTGGCTTGGCTAGCCTGTAGCTGGCAAGCCAACATTTCTATACCATATGTTCCAGGTGATCACACAGTTTCATATTAAAAAGGGTGTGAATCATGGCTTTTCTAATTCAGCATTTCATTGGCATGGCTCTAATTTGCAGTACAGGAAACCCTTTTTTGGCCAAATGGAGTTGTCACACGTGCATTTCTTACACATAAATCCAACTGAATTTTTTTCTATGTTGTAGGCATGCCTCGCTGGATATGGAACATAACAAAGGTATTTCCATCTCGGATGAAACTTAGTTATAATATGGTGAGACTGTGTGTGAAGTTTGTAGCGCTGGTTTTCTACAATGAACATAAACCAACTCGCATTAAGTTCAGCTATGATAAAAAGAAAAGCAAAGCAGCGCCCTCTGGGGCGTGCAACAGACCTTCGGGTAGGAGCTGGGGTGCAGAAACCGGTGTGCACGCAGGTTCTCCTGAGCGAGCACGTGGAGCACACGCTCCATGTACGCCGAGCAGTCGCACTCCTCAAGCAGCCGGTGAGCCTCGCGCTGCAGGTGCTTGCCAGTCTCGGCCAAGAAGGGCGTCTCGAACAGCTCCTGATACAGAGCCAAAGGCTGCTTGCGCTTGTACTCCTCCACCTGCGACAACAGAGGTGCAGCGAATTAGGAGAACAACTCCCACCACTCAAGGCAACATACTGTGGCAGATATCCTTGAAATTGTATCATTGATATCCATACGGTAACCTTCATAAGAAGTTGACAATAATGAGCCCATTCTGTCTTAACGCTACCATGGACGTACAAATCTGGAACCAAAGAAATGTAAAAGAAACTCAACAAGTTGGCAACTGTGCGACCAATGATAGATTGGAAAGTGGTATGTGTAGTGATAAGAGACAGAATTGGTGTAAGTATAAATCAAAAGCAAGATCAGACAGTTGGTGTTCTAGTGAAGATTAACTCTTTAGCTAACAAGCCCAAGCTGTACTCATTCTAGCTGTTCGTGCCAATATCATTAAAGGCGAGCTGCACTTGCTCAGGACAAAGCTTTGACTTTACTTGCCTGAGACCAGCAACGCTAGTCAACTCAGTTCACATTGTGCATTTGAGCTTCTGCACTTGAAAATGTTTTTTGATGCTTTCAACTCTTTTCATTATCATCTGTTCATACAATTATACACTAGAGCTTTAAATGTGTGATGACAGAGGGTCTCTTTTCTAGAGCAGATGCCTTTCATTAATATTTTGGGTGAATATGAGACGTAAAGCACACCTGAGAAATATTTTTCAAGTATGGATGTACCACTAACGTGCAAGAATTTGCTGGAACGAAAATACAAATAGGGAAATTTTGTAGACTTCTTTTACGAAAGAACTTTGCAGTTAAAATATAAAGAAGTGCAGTTTGGTAAGTCATGTAATGCGTGTAAAGTTTTAAAGAAATAGAATAGGCATCAAGAGACGAAAAGTGCAATCAAGGGCATTAGAATAAGAGGCTCCTTTCACCACAGCAATAACAGACGGCGCCAACATTCTATCACAGTGAAATCTATATATATTCTGAGCGGTGTCACTATGGACAACATGCACTTTGGATTTAATATGAATGGAATGGGCAAGTAACCTATGTAACGCTTCTGTACAATATGTCAGTGCAAATAAGCCTGTGCTTTAGATAGGTGAGTCATTTATACCTGGTGCTCCTATATTTGTGCAACGCAAGAAACTTCAACAATGAAATCATCCTCCCAATTGAACTCTATGACACTACTGTCCCATAGAACTCCCACAGTAAGTCGTCAGCTTTCTCTAAATAAAGCCTTTAGGCAGAAATTTTGGCCACGCAAGCAAAAAACCAGAGGCACAAGAGGTATGCTGACCTGCACGAATGAGAGGATGACCCCCTGGACGACACGCTGCTGCGTGCAGCGGCCCTCGCGGTCCTGTGCGAGTGCCTGGAGCAGGAGTGTGAGCAAGGACGCTCGCAAAGGCTGCACCATGTTCCGCCGCCACAGGTCGAGGCCCAGCTCGCCCACTTCGAGGAGCTGTTCCGTGGGCTCCACTGAGCCATAACTCAGGTCCGCCTCACTCAACTTGTGCTTCTTGATGTGCTGTGTGTTCAGGTACCTACAAGCGGGAGAGAGGCATGCATTGAACAGCTGCTGTTTAATGTGCCCAAGTGGCTTCCAGAAAAAGTGACACATTGCCGACTCCCATGGTTAAAGGTGTTCTGCTAATACAGGCCTTCCAAGAGCTGGGCAATTGCATCTGCAGCACAAGCATGAGTCATGTTCTTCATCCTAAATGCTATCAGACACCTGTTATTCTATTAAAGGGCCCCTAACCAGGCCTCGCAGCAAATTTTGGTTATACGCTGGAAGTTGTTACATGTCCTCTAGGGACCATTCTGCCACAAAAGATTTTCAAATTGGCTCATTAATAGTTGAGGTAGAGATATTTCAGTGCCACGAACCACTGATTTCAGGAGGTGAGCTTCACTGCAAACATAGATGCTCTCTCCACTTGCCCCGTCTAGCCTCCGCAGCCTCTGTGCTACATGAATACTGAGGCAGACACAAGCGGATCAAAGAGCATGACGCCGCGCTGGAACATGGTAGAAAATGACAGTTTCGGTGCCTGCGCGCGCGACTGCACGAGGTGGGAACAAGCAGACGAAACGGGAGTACCTCTCTCTTGCTACAGTGCGAAGTAAAACAAAAACATGCAGACATTCGGTTTGGATGTTTTATTATTTCTCTAAGCTTCAATTTGTCTATTCTAGCAATATATTACAGATCAGAGATATAACAGATCTTGGCTTGAATAGTTCTCACTGTCATAAGTCACCACGAGCGACGTCACAGCGCGAACATGCGTACGTAGGCGCACTAGAATGTGTACATCATCCTCCGGCTTGAAGCGTGGTAGCCACAAGGAGAAGGAATAACGGCATTCGTTTTGAAATTTCAGACCTTTCTGCAGCACGTAGCGATGTGATAATTTGTAGACACGATTGTTATCGCGCGTTGTATGCTCTGCGCTTGTCAGCTCAAGATGGCCAGACCTGGTGAGGGGCCCTTTAAACATTTTTAACATGAAAGTCTTAATTGGCTCGTAGCGTGATGAAAAAAATGCAGTGTCTAGTCAAGTGATAAAAAAAAAAAACATGACCTTCTCTGAGCAAGCGGCAGGTGGAGAGGTGAACGAGCGACGTGCGCAGTCAGAAAAACAGATGGTGCGTCGCTGACGTCACACGGCAGCAGTTGTGGTGACAGTTGGCAGCGAAGCTAGAGAGACGACAATGGAGGACGCTTGCCCGGGGCCTTGTGGATTGCGTGGTAGGTCTCGGAAGTATGCTATGGCCGAGTACGCTTGCGAAGCGAGAAACAAGGTGTGATGGCGAAGCAGCGGGGGCAAGGCGTTCGACCACGAGTGCCGCTTTGCCCTGCTGAGAGGATGAAACTAATTGTGTTTGGCTTGTGTTATGCATTTGTAAAACTTACTGGCGACAAGCATGATGCACCTTTAGGTAGTGCATTAAGTGCTTCCATTTTTCATTGAGGAGGTTGACCTAAAGCACCACATGTGTACCTCACATTGCGACTAGTTATGTCCTGCAAGAAGTACGACCTCTGCGATCGTATAACTTAATGCATTAGCAAGTGTGCAGCAGGCCTTCGCCTTCACATATTACAAGAGTGTAATGTGCTGCCAAACTTTTCTTTTCCCTGCCCCAAAACCCTATAACAAAGAGGAGTTTTGAACAGCTGAACTGAAAAACAAAGGACTAAGACAGACAGACAGACAGACAGACAAGAACAAAAACGTCTTTTTCAGTTCAGCTGTCCAAACTTGTCTTAGCTATGAACCAACTAGCTCAGTTAAATATTATTCTGACCTATAACAATACAACCACAAACATGTACACAAAACATGTTGTTGGCCAAGTTGGTTCTTTATACGGAATAAATTAGAAGAGCACAAGAAAGACACAGTCAAGGCATGGAACAGTACAGGCATGCTATGTTCCTTGTCTTGTTCATGTCCTTTTTGCACTCTTATTTTATTCCGTATAAGTTCATACTTAGTCGGGAAACTGCAGAGGGAAAGAAGGTGAAAATGTCGCAAGATTTATCCATTCGGCAGGAAACTCCCCGAGGTGTGAAGGCCCCATTCGCTTTTAATCTTTCACAGACATGTTGTACATTGTCTGTTACACCAGATACTCAGGTATTTTCACATTTCTTAAGCGATCTCATGTGTCGTTTGAAACCCTGTGATATACATACAGCTGGCTTCATAATGCTTCAGGCACATTTCCAGCCAAATAAGGTCATTTAATGCATCTGTGCTGCCACATGTCACTTGTCTTTAACGAAGTCTTCCTAACACTGTTTAGCATTTCGAAACCATCCGTGGGATGTTGCATTTGCACATTTTATCTGAACATTTCATAATAATGCTTGTTTTCTTTTGCATTCTGAACATGAGTTGTTCTAAACAGTGCCACAGTCTATAATGTTTTGTCTCCTACAGCCATGTTTACATGGGTTTTACAGCAGACTGTCACATTGTGATGAAAGTTTGTGCACAATGCCTCAATGTGCCAAACTGCTAGCTATTTTTTTGCTTTTGGGAAGCACTTACTTACAGTCACACATCATAAGTTGAAAGAAATTAATGCTGTAAAAGCATCGACTGCAATAGATCGTGCATATGATTACGATAACTCATTGCACATGCCAGACACCCATGCACGATGCACAATGTGTGCCATGTGCGCCTCTTGTCCTAGACACATTAGACGTAACCAACTTACCAGCCGTCACAACAACAAACCTTCTAAACTGTAGCTTGTGGAATGCAAGAATGGCATTGTGGTGATGCCGTGAAAAAAATAATGAAGGAGAAAAGGATCGGGAACCACTGATACCTGAAAATGAAGTGTGTTCATGTGCTTGCATGCTCAATCGACTATTGTTCTCTCTTTCCTATCTTTATGCTGAGTTTACAGTGGTGTTCGGCTAAATCATATTTTTTTTGACATCCTGCGAATTTTATTGGAATGGTATTCAACTGGCACACCATTAAAAAGCAGGAAAAAAACAACAACAAGCACTTGCATGAAATTCACAACGTTCTTGCATGTTTTGGTGTTTGTCTCATTTACTGTGCTAACATTTTATTTGTTTATGAGAGTAGAATACAAAGATATGCTGGCACCAGACGGACGACAGCCCCCAGCAAATAAAGTAAGGACAGAGAGAAAAACCAGTGACCAGAAACAGACTTACATGTACAACTTGTTGAGATAGTCGATGCCCTGGCTGTACTGGAGCCAGTGTTTGTAGTACGCCGCCAACAGGTCATCACCGGACACCACCAGCTGCACAACCGCATTGGCATGCATGTTAATACAGCACCATCTCATGCGCTCTTTATTTGTCCACTGTTAACGTACAAGGAGCTGCTTACGAGAGTGTGCCATCTATTGCTTTATCAAGCAAAGAGCTGTGTTTTCTTGGCCTCACTTATGCTGATGGTGAAAGCTGATGTGCGTATACTCCAGGGGCAGTAGTAGTCTCAAGCAATCACTCTCGGGAATATGATCGATTTTGCGTGACTTGGCACCGGATCCAGTGGAGTACAGGCGATACCTGAATGTCTCCAGAGCTGAGTCACATGAAATCTCAAAAAAGTGATCGCTCAAGAATACTGCCACCACGTGTGATCTGTAACATTTCCGCATTGCTTTTGACGGCGTTGTCACTTTCAGTTTGCTCTGTCTTTCGTCTTGCTTTCTAACATTGTACTATGTATATATAAGTATCATGCACTCTGTAGTAAAAGTTAGAAGCTACTGCTTGCATCTGTGTCACACCTCCTGCACCCTTTTTTTATTTCTACGCACTACAAATTTGACGGTTATTCATCAACACTTAGGGCACCAAAGCATTACAGAGAAGAAAGTGTTATGCAGAAACATGCAACACTATCCTTGTGTGCTAAAGAAAGTCATCTAATGCTATCACATATGTTCTTAAGAGCTAGCACTGTTGAAAACAGCAAGTATGAGTGACAATCAGAACCTTTTGCAACTCGTGTATTAACAAAACTACCTGGGTATCTTCCCTCCCGTTAATGTACTTCTCTAATTTGCCTGGAAGGCTAGATAAAAAAAAAGGAGCTTTATTCTTGCTTGTCAAACCAGTGCCCTACAGCAGTTTCCAGTGCGCTAAAGTCTTTTAACCTTCTTCCCTTGAAGTGTTTCTTCAGACTGAGGAATAAAAAAGCGTCACTGGGGGCCAGATCCAGAGTGTAGGGTGGGTGGTCAAGCTTCTAAAAAGCACACTCCCAAATGGCAGCACGGGTAGCATGAGGTTTGTTAGCAGGGGTGTTGACAAGAGGACTCCTCTTTTAAACAGTTGCATTTTTTTGATGGGCACATACAGTTTTCAGAGAATGTCAGCATAATGTGCTTATGTTACCATGCTGCTGCTTTCCAGGTAATCAATCAGTAAGATGGTCTTTGCATCCAGGAAGATTCCCTCCGCCTCCCGGAATATAGTAACCATCATCTTTCAGTGGCGAGCGAGCGCTGGGACAACCCGAACTTTTGAGTGAGTGCCCTTCTGGTGCTGTTAGGGTGGCCAGAACTGGGAGGTGTGAAAACCAGCTACTCCTAGCTTGCCAAGATGTGCATTCCTGCCGCAGTGGCACTGTCATTGAGGGCACTGGGCAGCTGCAGCTGTTTGCGGCTTCTGTGGCATTGCACTTGCATTGCGCATTGCTTGCTTTTCACAGGTGCAAATTACGTTAAAGGGTCCCTGAAACGGTTTGGACAAATTTTGTAGACACGGACGGTACAGCTACACTAAGTCTTTCGCACCACAATTTGTGTCAAGCGTTTCATGTTAAGAGAGCTACGGACGTTTGCAAGTTACCCTCCTCCATAGCCATGCATTGGCACCTCGTCTGCTGAGTGATGGGGGCAAACTCTGCCTTCACTGGCTCTGCAACATGATGCGACGTCGAGACATCTACTTCTGGTTGTCTTGGAGCCAGTGCACAAAGCCTTTCCAACTTATTTGCCAGCCGCCTGGCAGTTGATCCCAAGCGAGAGCTATGGAAGCAACATGCGCTGCAAGCATTCTGTCACAGTGCTGCCCGTGTCCGGTATCCCAGTAATGATAGGCAAGCTGGGCATTTCGACCGATAGGTGCAGGCGTAAACTAAAGCCCCTCCATACTACTATTGCTGTGATGAAGGAACTTTAGCGTAGGTGTACGTGAGCAGCCTGATCAGTTTCCACAGTCCAGCCACCTGGTGCTGCAGAGCTTAACCAGCCAAACAATGAGCTAATATTGCTCTAACCAAGTGTAAAATATTTTAAACATTTAGAAAAACGTGTTCATGATTACTCTCCCGCCAAAAATTTACACCAGCTGCTAAGTAGAATACACTTCATCAGTGCTATATTAGTTCAATGTTTGGTTGAGCTCTGTGTGACCAAGTTACTGCACCATGCAGATCGTTCCCACTTGTGCCTCTGCTCATCTCGTGAAATGCCCAGGCCCAGTCTGCTTGCACTTGCCTTTACCCGAATACCGGACAGGCAAAACACCACTGTGGTAGTGAGCCTCCGGCGTAAAGTGATGGCCGCAAACACGCAAAGCCTGGCGCCGATCGAATAGCAACACTCCGATGCACTGCGGGCACTCCGCTCGTCTGCTGCCTTTCAGAGAGACACGATGTCGCAGCTTGACACATTGCCAGTCGCTACGTTTGCAGCCCACAACGTAACAAGGGCGAACCATGGTGCTGGCAAAAAGAAAGATCGAGGCCAACGCTGACCACGGAGCTCTCATAAACAAGAGCATACACGTTGTAACACAAGCAGACGACACTTGCAATGTGCCGGAAGTCTTGAGTGTAGAGTTAAGTTGTCCTTGTGCATTCTCTTTCTGTTACTTTCTTTTTTACAGAAACAAATTAACTAACATTCCAACTATTACAAACAACATTTGCTCGCCATAAAGTTGAAAAAATTATCGATGATGTGCCCTGGGCAGCCAATTGGACAGCTCGCCCTACTGACATCATATGGTCACTTTGCATCACCTGGTCACGGGCGCCTGAAAAATCTGCCGAGTGGCATGCTGCGATCGATAGCGACGTACATTTTTAAAACCTTATAATAAATTACGCGCTTTATGTAGAGCACTGAGACGTGCCAATTAATGATAAGAAGGACCTATCCTAACAACTCAGTACATTTGTACAAAATCGTCAAAATCGTTTCAGGGTCCCTTAATGTTTAACAACAATAATGCACATTTACAATATACAACCTACAGCACTGAACCACCACCGGCCACGGCATCAGCATGACCCTAAGACCAGCCAAATAATTCAGCCATAATGCAACCACTCAATAAAGCATATATTGAAGATACTGCATTTATATTGCTAGTGGTGTGAATGCAAAATGAGCTCTACAAATCCTTGTGTGATTTATCAGCAGAATGCAAACATGTTGATGGGGAAAGTGAGCTCTGTAGTTTTAATCTGTGTCTTTCCCTTTTCTTTTTGTACATTGTTTAAGTCTCTTGTTATTCCTTGTTGTTTGACACCTGTTCATAAGGCATATGCCATTAAGAAAAATAAACCAGTTGTGAGCTTGTGCTTCACCTCGTCTGTCTTTTTGTCACTGCTAACCTGTCCCTCATTACGAACAATGCGTCCGACCCATGATGTTTCACCAACGCCCATCGCAGCATTACTAATGTAACCTCTAGCAAGGTCATGTATTAGTGAAATGGCAAACATTCATACAGAGCTCACCTCGTACAGGTGCTGGACGTGGGCATTGAGAAACTTCTTGGTCTCCAGATAAAGCCGGTCTCCCAGAGGCTCAGGGAAGGCGACACATAGAGCATAGACATCCGTGCATCAATCAGTCAAGGATCACAACAGGCGGTAGTGGCTAGCCAGTAGCATGTACTAAAGGGGCCTGACACACATATACTCAAAGTTGTAGAAACTCAAGCACACGCTTCTCTCACATAAAAGGATATCACTTAGCAAGTATGAAGGTTGTGAAACACTTGTGAGAGGTTTTGATTTGATACTGGGATTCATTCTCGAAATGCCGAACCTGGCACCGTCGACATCTGTGATGCCACAACACAGAGCAAAATTTGTGGACGTAACGTATCAATAAGGCTGGGTATAGTGAGGTTGCTCACGAGAACACAAACAAGAGTGCTATGCTTGTTTATTCTAGGTGCGCTCACAGGTGGCAGCCGCAGCTATCGCAAGTACAGAGCAAGCCAATTCAACATAATGTCGTGATGCATTCAATTCCTGGATACCAAAATCGAAACTGCGTCATAGAAGCAAGTATTGTAGTAAATTATTTACAATGCTCTGACGATTGGCAGTATGTTTTTCGAGGGCATAAATGGTTTGGACCTTCACATAATGTAGAAAAAGAGATGAAAAGTAAGAAATCTGATGTTTGTACTCATCATTTATTCGAAGAGTCACAAGTGATTTGCACTTAGTGCATTTATAATAGCAGTACAAAATTTTTAAAATCTTTTTTATTGTTTCATCTTACTTTTTACATTTTCTTTATTTTCTTCTCATTATTTACATTATTTTTTCTATGGTATCTCTGTCTTGACAGCAAGGCAGTTCTGTCTGTAAGCATACACATTCTGTTGACATGTACATTTCAGACACTATCAACACATTCTGTGTTGACATCAAGCCAGCTTGTGCTTTGCATGTTGTGCACATGTGTGCATTTATTTTTATTTTCTTCTATTCATCTTTTTAAATTTTCATGTTCTCCCTTCTGGTCAACAAAAAGAAGTAGCTGCCTCAACTCTTAGTTGACTTAAGCCTCCCTTAACATTTAAATAAAAGAAGAAAAAACAGCAGTTGCAGTGTAGATGGCAGTTACCCCTGCTTTATATATGTCGATGGCCATTCAGCCATTCAGAAATCTGCAGTACATGAACATAGGGCAAAAATATTTTATGCCAACATCGCTAGGTGCTTCTGCCATCTGCTTCCTTGACACTGTTGTGGTTCTCTTGTTTTGTTTTTTTCCCCAATTACCGATACACACCAACGCCGTCCAGCTTTCCATTCTAATGCATGCTGTGTGTTGTGCACCAAAAAACAAATGCCAGCATGCTGTACTATATCCGGTAAACAGAAGATAAATTTAAAACATAAAGACATCTGTTGGAGCCATTGCAAAGTGCAATCCACCATCCTGCTTACAGTATAAAGAACGACATAGTACTGGACAGCACAGATGCCGATTTTTGTTTTTGCTTAGCAATGCCTTCCCACTATTGTGTATCGCTACTCGACAACAAGGAAGCCACAATACTGGCAGGAAACAAGGAAATATGGCTTTTTAGCCAACGGGATAAAAGTGATCAAAGAAAATACAGAACAGATGATTAAATCGACATTGTGCTTCATCAGGCACAGCACTTTTTGTCATGGCGAAGTCAAATTTAGCTGCAGCTTTAAATTAGATTAGCTCCCCCAAGTGATGCAAGTTGGACATCATGAGCTACTGGACTAGTGAATGCGACACCTTAAAGGTACGAATTTTTCAGGCACACTTGTGTGGAAAAGTGACTAAGTATGTGCAACTGTCAGTCCTGCTATTCGGTGAATGAAAAGTGCTGCACGCAATGTATTTCCATGCCTAACAATAGCAGCTGCTCTATGTGGATGCAAATATGTTGTATGTCCAATGACCAGAGGCTACAAGTTTTTTTTAACTCATTCTTTTAACTCATGCTGCATGCTCTTCTCCAGCAGCACTGTTCTCATAACACAGAAGCTGCCACAAAGTAATAAAGAGAACCGCGCAGAATTATAGTAACCCATTTGCTGAGAAGATGATGGCAACATTCAAGCTTCATTTGAAGTTTGTGTTTGAGGGCACCACTACTTACCTTGCAGAAGTTTCTGAGGATTGCTCATTCTTTATACAACACCAAAGTGTTAACAGTTAAAAAGAAATCCCAGTTTTGCCGTAAAGGTGCAGCAATGAGTGCGATAGCAACATGTTAGCAGCAGTGCCAGTATGAAGTAAACGTAAGCTGACAAAGTAAAAAAGAGCTGTTGTGCTAGGGGTCCCCTGTTTGAGTCCTGCCATCGGACCATTTCTTTCATGTGTATTAATTAAAGCCAATGTCTCCCTTGGCAACTTTACCACCACTTTTTCATACCAGGTATATTTCAAACCTCTTTCCTGGGCTGATCCCGGAGGTAGTGCACAGCCACGCCAATAAAATGACATAATTTTCAGGTTTCAGCTCCGTTATGGTTTCCCGCGTTTAATATTTAAGCCCGAGAAAACATAGGATAAAAAGCAACACGATGTCAGTGTTTTGTTTCATGACATTTGTTTCTGGGCTGACATTCTCAAAATTCCGAGGAATAATTTTGTTAAGAATGTAAGATCTGGTATGAGCAATTTCAGTGAAAGAATGGTGCGGCAATATAACCTCTATATACTGCATGTCATATAGCATGGCATGGCATATAGCATACATGACGGAAAAAATTCGCTTGGAGTGTCCATATAATTGCTATTGCAATAAAATACAACCGATGGAACATCCTTAGTGCTCCTTAATGACAAGCAGGTCACCACGCTCTGTCAAAACAAATTTTGTTTAGCGTGTGAAGAAAAAGAAGCAGAAACTATCACCCGTTAATCATCACATTGCGACTCACTACTTTGTACTAATCTCCGTAGCAAGGCACACTGGAAGTCGAGATAAGCAGGGCCCTGCATGCTCACTCCTAGACTGAAGCAGTCAAGATGCCGCTGCTAGGCTACACCAGCTGTGCTAGCTGCTTTCAACTTGCAGAATGTACATGTGTTGTTTGGGCTCTTCTCTAGCATTAAAAAAAAATTATTTCAAAGCTCTTACTCATTGGCTAGCTTACTGAGCCTTGTTAAGTCACCCATGTCGTTGTGCTATGCTTCTAAACACGAGTGTGTGCTTGTAGCTAAGGGGTTATCAACAAGGAAGTTCTCAACTTACAAGTGCCTGTCTGCCTGCAAAAGAACAAAGTGAAACTAAAGACCACGGCAGGGCCCAGATGAACCAACAGCTTAGGCACAGTTTCAAGATTGCAAGTTGAAAGGACAAGAAACCATGCGATGTACAAACACTACAAGCATACTTTCAGTGTTCAAAGCTGGGGACCATCATGATTCATTCCGCAGAACTTCAGGCTTGCTGCACAAGAAATAGAAGCAGCAATGGAATCAAGTTTTGCTGTTCTCACTTGTCAGTCAGATTTGCCTTCGCTTTTCATATATTGTGCACATATAGCGTATAGCGTGCGATTTCGGATCGCACCTTGGAGGAAGGAACCCAGAACGGACAGATTAACCCTTGTCCTCACTGGGCATGCACGTAGCTTTGTGTTCAGTTTCTAATGACAGCATTTGCATTGAAACTTCAATTTCCAGCTACAAATGGCAAGGCTGCATAGCAATGCTAAGTTACTCTTGAAACCTTATGTGAAAATCCAAAAGCCAACAAGTAGTTGAGGTTCAAAGTGCATATCACTAAAGGAAAGGGCTCCTTGAGTACTGCTTCGGTAGTATGTGGCAGTACAGTTACTCCTCTGACTGCAAAATGATGAGGGCGACCTATGTATTTCAGAGACTTGAAAGTGCCTACAATTCCGACTACTCTATCGCTCGGCTTTCAGCCACCAAGCTACACCACAGTAAAGATGGTGCATAACAGCTCCAAAAAAGCTTTACGACTCCATACAGGAGTTTTAATGCTGCCGTTGCTTTTCGCCACAATAAAATGAACAAATATACTTGGACCGTGGTGAAACACAATAGTGGAGCACCACCGTTTTGGCTTGTCCTTGCACAGGACAATGACAACAGAAAAAGCAGATCTTCTCCTGAATAACAGCACCTGTTCTTCAAGAATGACTGACAGGCAAAGCTATAATTAGCCTAGTGACACTGTCTTCAGCCTGGCTTTTCACTACACCTTTGGCGAAGTGCAAACAATCATAGAAGGATATGAGAAGCGGTCGTTCCACACAGGTCGTGGAACCTTGCCCAGGGTGATGACGCCCGCGACAGTGTCTCTCAATTGCTCCCAGGTGCACTCAAAGTCAATGCGCTTGGGCTTGAGAGACATGCTGCTGGCCACCTGTGGCAATGAAGAACAAGCAGTTCAGCAAGAGCTCCGACTCTGACCTCTGCGAGACCGTTTAACGTGACTTCACAGTACAGAAAAGGCAGAACACAGATAGATTTGGCAGGGTTGAAACTAACTTTGATTCACTAATTACAACAAATAAACAAATATACTGAGGAAAACAACAAAGTGAAACAGTACATTTCTGTTGCACATATTGCATGTGTCAGCCAACATCCTGTTACTGTATTCTGCCATACACTACTTAAGTTGACAAAGGTTAGCTGATGCTCATATCAGAGCAATGCCTTTTTATTTTTTATTTTTAGAGAAGGAATGTGCGTGTATCCATAAACAAAGTAAGTTGGACATCAGCACTGATGCATCTCTCCTAGCAACAGCCTGCCAGTTATGCGGCATAAAGTTCTAGTCATTAGGCACTAACCTGTGTAAACTCGCACCTCGCTAAACAATTTACCGAGGCTGTATGCTAGAATAATTAAATGGGGGGGGGGGGCATAACTTTCGGTGTGCACAGGCTTCGTAAAGCCGCGATCGAAAAAATTTCCTGGCAGGCCTATTTGATGTGGGCGTTGTTCTGTCAAAAGTTTGTGAGCCTTATTTTGCAGGAATATCGTGCAAGATGTGCATTACCCTTTGCTGTTTACACAGAGGTACGATGGTCACAACCACATTCAAAGCCTAACACACAGGCAAGCCAGCAGACTCTACATATGTCACTTGCAGGAGGAGAGAGCCAGCCACTCACAACCATGAGCCAATCATCCTGCTCGTGTCTCGGACTATTTTCACCCTGACATGCCTGTGTCATAGGCTGCAGCACTTGGTTGCCACTATCAGCAACTTGATACTCGTCCTCTACTCCTATTCAGAAAGCTGCCTACAACACTTTACTAAAACGTACACTGAAGAACGACATTACTGTTTAACTTGGGCACTTCCCTAAAAAAACCAACAGGGCCTGCCTTTTTTCCTTCTTTTTTTTTTTTTGCAACAGTAACAATTACGGGCTCTTTGAATACTCAATCTGTCCACCTATACAGTGTGCAAAAATATCATCGCCGTTGCACCGTCATAGCAGCAATGTTATGGCAATTATAAAAGTAACGTTAAAAAACTTTAAAAAGAAACTCTTTAGGGAAATTGAAGTTGTTGACCATTGTTGTCATGCTAGCTAATGGTGTCTTGGGTAACCTTTTACCTCAATATTCCATATCAGTCAACCCGCGACCTTTCCGCAAGCCATGTGAATGCTCCCAAGTTACTACTGTAGGGCATGTTCAGATGAGGACAGACTGAGGGGGTACCGAAGTTTTCGGCAAACTTTTATACGAGGTGGGAAAATGTTGCTGTAGAAAGGAATGAAACTCTGTTTTGCAAAACTTGGCACAGATGTGTAGAAAAAAGTGATTGTTTTACTATAGGTGGAGAAGATTGTTTTAACGATTTGCAGATATTCCAAATTCAAAGGCCTACCTCTCTAAAATGAACACATCCTGCCCTGCCAAAATTCTTTGATAAATCTACACCCCTAGCAGTAGTGCTCAAAAGGAAGTTAAATTTATGCCACCCACAGTTTGTTTTTGAAAACTTACCAAACTTTGGTTATTGAGTAAATGCCTCTGACTGACCCCAAAATCAGGAGTTTCTTTGGGCCATTTTAGCTAAGGCGATGAAGCTGAGAACTATTTCTGACAAATTTTCAAAAGGTTTGTTGCAAACCAAAAAAAAAGAAGCATGCAATTACACAATTACACCACATATTTATTTCGTTTTAAAATCCTGAAAATGACAAAATTGTATATATAGTGCAAATTGGAACAATTTAGAGACCTGAAAAAAATCATCATCACCTATTCTTATGAAAATTTTACAGAATATCCAGTCAGGGCTGGGAAACCTAGCACTGCAATAACATGATGCAAGCTTCTATTTTAAGTGAGTAAACAGAGCCTATTTTAAGACTCACGTATGGCCATCTCAAAGATGGGTCTCATTCTAATAACAAAATAAAAATCACACTCACTGAATTCTGAACTCATTCTTTATGTTTTACTAAATAAGAGTGACTCAGACTGTGTCTTTTTTGCCTCCTCTTAGCCATGAAAGGAGTTGAGCTCGAGTTTTCAGGACTCCTGCAGCCGCATTCCTATTACGGCATGCTGAGGTGGCAAGCATGCGAAAGCGCATACAGGCAAGTTTTTTAAGGCTATAGTCAAGGGAACCCGTTTCCGGCACTGATCTGTGCGTAGAGGCAATCGAGTGTGTGGCCTTGCTTCTCTAGCTGGAAGTGCAGCTCTCCCAAGAGGAAGTACGTGCAGGCTTACATTCCCAAATTTCTGCCCTTTTCCGGGCTGTGCAGCCACTCGATACTTTGCAGACCCGATTGCCGCTGCGTGATCTGCACATTGTGCTTGTCCACTTGCAGTTCCCAAACCAGGTGAGGGGCCCACTGACTGTGCTCTTGTTCTTTGCCAGCCGCAGTTACTTCAATACACTACTAGTTATCTGTCATAACCCATTCCTCGATATGCCCAACTTCCACTACTTTTCGTTACCATCTTAACTAGGATATCATAACTAGCTAAAGAATAAAAAAAGAAAGAAAGACAAGACATGGCGTAGGCAGGATAGGCATTGACTTATATATGCTATGAAGTCATGCAAACACACACACAACTTTCCATTCTTCTCGAATACCCTATCCCCATGCTTTGTCTCTAATTACACAGTACTGTCTTTCTACCTTGTAATATTACATCAACCATTTTCCACGTCGCAGTGCACATTTGGTGGCTTTCTTTTCAATCTGCTCTCCTCCAAATTTTCACCCAATGGGTTAGTACTGGAACAACACAGTACAGTAAAATCTCAATCACACAAATTTCTTGGGACTTCGAAAAATATTCTTATCAACATAAATTAATATGGTCCATAACAAACCACAATCACAGCACCACACTGAATGAAGGTAAGATCCATTTTATTTATCATGATGATGATGTTTTGAAGAAGCCTTTGATGGCTTTCTTTACATTTATTCCTTCAATATCTGTCAATTAGGCACTTCTAAAATGCACTAAATTTCATGCCCAGCGCTTCATCTTTAGTCATCATCATCATCAGCATCATCATCAGCCTGGTTACGCCCACTGCAGGGCAAAGGCCTCTCCCATATTTCTCCAACAACCCCGGTCATGTACTAATTGTGGCCATGTCGTCCCTGCAAACTTCTTAATCTCATCCGCCCACCTAACTTTCTGCCGTCCCCTGCTACGCTTCCCTTCCCTTGGAATCCAGTCCGTAACCCTTAATGACCATCGGTTATCTTCCCTCCTCATTACATGTCCTGCCCATGCCCATTTCTTTTTCTTGATTTCAACTAAGATTTCATTAACTCGGGTTTGTTCCCTCACCCAATCTGCTCTTTTCTTATCCCTTAACGTTACACCCATCATTCTTCTTTCCATAGCTCGTTGCGTCGTCCTCAATTTAAGTAGAACCTTTTTCGTAAGCTTCCAGGTTTCTGCCCCGTAGGTGAGCATTGGTAAGACACAGCTATTATACACTTTTCTCTTGAGGGATAATGTCAACCTGCTGTTCATGATCTGAGAATGCCTGCCAAACGCACCCCAGCCCATTCTTATTCTTCTGATTATTTCCGCCTCATGATCCGGATCCCCCGTCACTACCTGCCCTAAGTAGATGTATTCCCTTACGACTTCCAGTGCCTTGCTACCTATTGTAAATTGCTGTTCTCTTCCGAGACTGTTAAACATTACTTTAGTTTTCTGCAGATTAATTTTTAGACCCACTCTTCTGCTTTGCCTCTCCAGGTCAGTGAGCATGCATTGCAATTGGTCCCCTGAGTTACTAAGCAAGGCAATATCATCAGCGAATCGCAAGTTAGTAAGGTATTCTCCATTAACTTTCATCCCCAATTCTTCCCAATCCAGGTCTCTGAATACCTCCTGTAAACACGCTGTGAATAGCATCTATCTATGCTATATAGCATCATCTATATTGCCTGTGCTCAATGCACACCACACCGAGTGCTTTTTCAAGTGCAAATATCTCAGCCGGAATCATGAAGGACCAAGACTTGTTACGGTGACTCCGCAAATGTACGCCGTGACCATACTCCTCTTACTCTGAGAGGTCTCAAGCTGTTCAGATATTCATATCATCCATTGCAGCCTCATGGAGCATTTCAGTCATCATGAAACAGAGCACACAATCCTTAACGCATTTTGGCCATCCCTTTTTTGAAAATTTGCATCATCCATAAATTTGTATCAACCATGATTGTAACACCGAGATTATCTGAAATTGTAACTGCTCTTTTCAAAAGGTACTTTCTATTCGCCTGCACCCTGCCATTTGTTTCAGCAGTGCAGGAATGGCACCTACTGAACCCCGCTGTTCGTTTCAAAAGGTGCATGGCTGGTTCATGATTTCGCTGCACCCACTCTTCAATCGGTGCCAACTTGGTGCAGATGTACAGGTATGAAGCAGCAGCAAAGCAGACGACACAGCACACAAGGGCAAGCGCTATGAAAAATTCCGCTTACGGGCATCTGCCGTGTCTCTGCAAGCGCGGGTGTATTAACGCCTCAGAAGCCAATCATACCAGCAGTTCAGGACCTCTCAAACTTACGTAGTCCATGTACATTAGTCGGAGAAAACATAACACCTGCACGTCACCTGCACCTTGGCATTCGCTTCTCGAGCGTCGTGCCGTGCCTGCACCGCAGAAATCGAGCTGTACAATTTTTGAAATTCTCGTGAGCCTATGCGAACTGGTTCACAGTGGTGCAGGTGAATTGAACGGACCTAAGGATATCTGTAAGCTGCTGTGCATGACTTGGGAGTGTCTGCCAAATAAGAGGCTGTTCAAAAGGTCCTCTTCACAACATTTAGAGCTCTCATTGTGTGGCATAAGTTTGAGAGTATCATTGTGAGGGGAGTGTTAAATTGGCACTCTAAAATGTTGTGCTTGACTGGGATGTCTAGCAAGACCGTAATGATATGCTGGCATTTGTACAGGCACACAAGCATGCCTGCCATGTTGTGTTTAGACAATTATGAAGTTTAATACTGGCTGTACATGCAAGATGGGCTGCCCTTAAAAAGCAACTTCTCTTTTTAATATGTTCTGATAACATAAATTGCAAGAGGAGCATTCAAACCATATATAATATTTCACAGCTACAAGCTAAATTTCAGAGATACATCTGCAAATTTAAATTTTGCAAACCTTTTAACAAAGGGAGTACATCTGGTTAGAAATAAAAATGTGGTGAGTGACAGCATTCCTTAAATTTTTAGTGGTTTCAATTCAGTACTATTCCCATTAACTTGAGATTACACACTGATGACATTGGTCCACAACTAAGAAACAACATATTCTTAGGACATCAACTGCCTATTCAGTTTCAGAACATAAAGAAAAAAAAATTAGACAGGGCCTACAGGATTAACCTTTGGACTGCTCAGCTGGTGCACAGGTTTCCCTACTGAATTCCAATAGAAAACAGCCGGTGGACGGTAAGCGAAAGAGCATGATTAATCAATGAAGTGCTTCCATAATCGATCTACTCTTGCATGCTGAACATGTTGCAGTAGAGAGCAGCCCTCGAGCTCTTACGGTAGCCCATGTGCGCAATGAGTGCATCAGCTGGGGGAATGGTCGCCGAGTGTCGAAAATAAATAAATACAGAAATAGAAACGGCGGTGCTTTCGGGCATGCATGCTAGTCGATGTTACAAGATGCTCCGTTTAACGGGCACGGCTTCGCAGGGCACCGTCGGGCGCAGATGGTAAAGGTATTTCTTCAACCTTCGCCTCGAAAAGTCGAACATACTCCCGATAGCTCGCAGCGTTCGCCCACAGCGGCGGAGGTGACTATAGCAGGTAACCTGCGGGACAATTCGACGGATTGCGTCTTTATCAAGAAACACCGCAGATTGGACTGACAAGTCGGGAATCGGATCGGATCCCATCACCACACGACCAACCACAGGATATCTACTTGAGCAGTACGTCCAGTGTGTGACGCTAACGAAAGGAATCACTGCATAAATCTATTTTTACATTGTCACGCCCGTTTTTCAACGTACTGCAGCGCACGGAGTTAGCTCAGTACACGGTGGTAGATTCACATCACGATTGAAAGTCGTGGCCTCGAACACCGGACGAAGCTTCGAATCAGTAGCACTCCTATAGCAAAATTCGGCGTACAATTTCGGTAAAAGAAAACCCCGTAACACACCTTCTCAGCGCCGCACAGATGATCGTGCACGTTCCCATCACGCTAAGAAGCAGAGGATGTTATTCGATTCTCGACTAGGCACGATGCGTTCGCTTTTCCCTTCAAGGCAAGGTAGCTAGCACGGAAAGACACTCTTACCTGACTAAAAGCACCCGACGCTCCAGGCCACGCGAAGACAGCGATCCTTGAACGGCTGTGGAGATTTAATTTACCAGTGAATCTAGACTACCAAAACCAGCGGCTGCCTTCATTTTGAGACGGCTAAATAGGGCTGGCCCTGGGGAGAAAAAACCTGCCGCTATTTTGCCGGGTGTCGCTGGCGTCACAGGCGTAGTAGACTAATCAGCTGGGTCGCTGGGTTGCGCTGGGTGCTCTTCGCCGAAGCGAGCGTCTACCACGAGTCGGCTATGCGCGCGTTTTTGTCGGTAAACAATACGTGACCTATGACAACGCGAACGTAGGAAACTGCAGGTGTAGTGCTACTTGACAAAGCCTTTTACAGGACTTGTTTGAATCACCGGTAAGTGGTTCTTGCTCACGCGCTTAGCACGCTGCGCCTCGTGAGCGTGATTGTGCGGCTTCTGTGGAAATGCAAGTTGGGCCCGGCATTTCACTCGCTCGTTTTTGCAGTTACCCTGCGATCGTTCCGAAAAGCGTGGTTGTCACATTGTTCACTTGGTTCGAGCGACTGTGAATTGCCGACCGAATGAATTCCGGCTCGTGCGTAGTACAGTGTTGTGGCATGTGCACATCTTTTTTCACTTCGGGGGAAAAAAAAAAAAGTCTGTAACGTGGTCTGAAACGCACTGGTCCCAGTGCAGTGAAAGGGATCGGTTGTACAGTATTCCGTCTACCATGCCACTATTACGACGAACGGCGACGGTCCACCACGCCACCACGCTGTGTGCGCATCCGGCCGCAGCAGCTTTGGGAAGTGATAACACCTGTGTGCGCAGTGGAGCTCAACGGAATGCCGCTGATGAAAACTACAATGTTGTACAACTACAACTACAGCCGCGACGAACAACCTAACTCATTTACGCTTAATTCCAAAGGCAAATTTTTCTCACCGCCGCGATGAAACCTACACTGGCTGTATCAGCACGTCCCCTCCCCCTCCCGTTATTTTCCTTCCTTCTTCTCTGCGTGTGACAGGCGTCTCTGTTTGTGAAATTTTGTTGTTGTTGCCGCAGTTATGACATCAATTATTCTTTGTAGCTTCTATACATAAAGCATTATGAAGTTCAATGAACAAGCCTATGTATGTACATACATGTACTAATCGATGTGTCATAAAAATCTATCATAATTTCTGCACTTAGTATCCGCGAAGTGTACAAGTTATACAGGTGTCACGCGGCGCATTTCTGATCGCGATCAAGCTCGATCCGGATCGAAATTCTCGGTCGCGATTGGTTCCTTTGCGCAAGCTGCGCGAGGGAGCCAATCGCAGTCGAGAATTTCGATCCGGATCGGGCATGATCGCGATCAAAAGTGGCCGTGTGACACCGGTATTAGGCAACATATCGAGGAGTTAACATGCGTGTAATTACGATTAAGTATTACCATTGCAAATGTATTGTGCTGTGTTTACAAGGTGTTCAATTGACCCACAAGCTTTAATGTACTTACAAGTTTCTCACTCACTGATAATAATATTTGCACATTTAAAATTTAGGCTGTGAGCAATTTCGTACAGTAAAGACAATTACATGCAGCGGATGCATTGAATGTGCCAAAGGAACCTTAGCATTGAAATATGCAGTGCCTACTGCACTTAACTTTCATTTGCTTTGTTTCGGTCCAATATTTTTAAAACTGCACTTATGTCAGGAAAGGGAAGCCCTGTGTTGGCACATGCTTTGTCCTGCTGTTTGAGGTGCTTTATGATCACTTTATCCCAGAATAATTTTTTTCTGTTGCGCTGAGGATTTTACTCGGTAACAGCATCCATTACCGTAGGTGCACATTGTTAAACCAGTCAGGAATATATGTACAATGAGAACTTCAAGCATTCAGATCTGCATACAACACAGCATTTGATTGATATGCCATACAAATAAATCTCAGTTTGATATTTGTTTACCCTAAGTGCACTACATCTGCAGGCTTGGAGTGACGCCTAGCTGGCACCGGCGAAAGACGCTGAGATTGAGTGGGGTGTTACTAATGCAGGTACAACCAAATTAGGAAGGCCCACTAAGCTTGAACAAAGACACTCCGTCACCAGAACAGGAATTGGCCTCCTTGGTGCAGTATTAGGCCACAACCTCCCCTGATGATAGCTGCAATTAACCAAAGGCCCTCACTCCCCTGCAGCTGTGGAGCACCTGACCATGGTGGTCAGACCTGCAACGCAGCAGAGGGTGCTAAGAATTTCTGGGTCCAGACAGGCCGCCAATGGAAACTGACCCTTGCAACGTTTGACACCCGAACCTTCTCGACTGAGGCTAGCTTAGCAGGACTCCTTGAGGAACTATCAGACATTGTTTGGGATATTATCGGCCTTAGTGAAATTAGAACTGGTGAGGCTTACACATTCCTAAATAACGGCCATGTCCTCTGCTATAGAAGTCTCCCTGATAAAAAGCAATATGGGGTAGGATTCCTAATCCTGAAGGACATAGCGGGCAACAGTGACGAATTCTACAGTATTAACGAGAGGGTAGCAGCAGTCATAATCGAACTTAATAAGAGGTATAGATTAGAGGTAGTACAAGCCTACGCTCCAACATCCAATTACGACAATGAGGAAGTAGATCAGCTTTATGAAGATGTTGAATTAGCAATGAGAAAAGTGCAAACTCTGTATACAGTAGTAATGGGTGACTTCACTGCAAAAGTGAGGAAAAAGCAGGCGGGTGAACAGGCAATTGGCAACTACGGCGTCAAATCTAGAAATGCTAGAGGAGAGATGCTGGTAGAATTAGCAGAAAGGAATAAGCTGAGAATAATGAACACCTTTTTCAGGAAACGTAGCAATAGAAATTGGACCTGGAAAAGTCCTAATGGTGAAACAAGAAATGAAATTGGTTTCATACTTTCTGCTGATCCCAGCATAGTGCAGGGTGTAGAAGTGATAGGTAGGGTAAAGTGTATTGATCATAGATTAGTGAGGGCTAGGATATAACTCAATTTGAACAGAGAAAGAGTAAAATTGGTCAAGAAAAAACAGGTCAACTAAGAAGCAGTAAGGGTAAAAGCAGACCAATTTAGGTTAGTACTTGCAAACAAATATGCAGCCTTAGAACAGAGAGATGATGATGGTGACATAGCGGTAATGAATGAAACTGTAACGAGGCTGGCTGCAGAGGCAGCAATTGAAGTGGGAGGCAAGGCAACCAGTAGGCAAGCCTTCCCAAGTAACAAAGCACCTAATAAAGAAACGACAAAGAATGAAAGTATGCAACTCAAGAGATAAGATAGCGTTCGTAGAACTGTCAGAAATGGTCAACAAAATAAAAATAAGTGATATTCGAAATTATAACTTGAGAAAGACTGAAGAAGCCGTAAAAAATGGACGCAACCTGAAATCAGTGAGAAGGAAACTTGGTATAGGGCAAACCAAGATGTATGCACTGAAAGATAAGCAGGGTAATATCATCAGCAATCTCGAAGGTATCATAAGGTTAGTGGAAGAAATCTATACTGACCTGTACAGCACCCAGAGGACTCGGGAGTACTCTATTCGAAACAATAATGAACAGTATACAGAAACTCCTCTTGTAACTAGAGATGAGGTCAGAAGGGCCTTGGAAGACATGAAATGGGGCAAAGCGGCAGGAGAGAATGGAATAGCAGTCGATTTAATCAAAGATGGAGGAGAAATAATGCTAGGAAAACTGGCTGCTCTCTATACGAAGTGTGTATTGACTGCAAGGGTCCCAGAAAACTGGACGAATGCAAACATTAATATAATCCACAAATAGGGTGACATTAAAGAACCGAAAATTATAGGCCCATTAGCTTACTCCCAGTATTATATCAAATATTTACCAAAATAATCTCTAATAGAATAAGTATGGCTGGACTTTAGTCAATCAAGGGAACACGCTGGCTTCAGGAAGGGATACTCTACAATGGATCACATCCATGTCATTAATCACATTATCCAGAAATCCGCAGTGTACAATAAACCTCTCCATATGACTTTCATAGATCACAAAAAAGCATTTGATTCAGTAGAGATACCAGCAGTCAGAGGCATTGCGTAATCAAGGACTACATACCGCTTACTTAAATACCCTGGAAAATATCTACAGAGATTCCACAGCCACCTTAATTCTACAAAAAAAAGTAGGAACATACCTATAAAGAAAAGGGTCAGACAAGGAGACACAATCTCCAATGCTATTCACTACATGCTTGGATGAAGTATTCAAGCTATGAGGCTCGGATGGTTTAGGAGTAAGGATCGACGGCAAATACTTTAGCAACCTTCAGTTTGCCGATGACATTGTTCTATTCAGCAATACTGCAGACGAATTACAACAAATGATTGGGGACTTAAACAGGGAGAGTGTAAGAGTGGGGTTGAAGATTAATATACAGAAGACAAAGGTAATGATATATACAGCCGGGCAAGGGAACTAGAGTTCAAGATTGCAAGTCAGCCTCTAGAGTCTGTGAAGGAGTATGTTTATCTAGGTCAACTAATCACAGGGAACCCTCACCATGAGAAAAAAATTCACAGAAGAATAAAAATGCCTTGGATCGCATACGACAGACATTGTGAGCTTCTGACTGGGAGCTTACCATTATCATTGAGAAAGAAAGTATACAATGAGTGCATTTTACTGGTGCTGACATATGGGGCAGAAACTTGGATACTGACAAAGAAGCCTGAGAACAAGTTAAGGACCGCGCGAAGAGCGATGGCACGAAGATTGTTAGGCATAACGTTAAGAAACAGAGAGAGAGCGGTTTGTATCAGAGAGCAAACGGGTATAGACGATAATCTAATAGACATTAAGAGAAAAAAATGGCACTGGCCAGGTCATGTAATGCGCAGATTAGATAACCGTTGGACCATTAGGGTGACAGAATGGGTACCAAGAGAAGGGAAGTGCAGTAGAGGATGGCAGAAGACTAGGTGGTGCCATAAAATTAGGAAATTTGCGGGTGCTAGTTGGAATTGGTTGGTGCAGGACAGGGGTAATTGGAGATCGCAGGGAGAGGCCTTCGTCCTTCAGTGGACATAAATTAGGACGATGATCATATGATGATGATGTTGATGATGAAGAAAACATCACCACAATGACAATCTGTTGGACATTGTATGAAAATTTTAGAATGCCTTATCTCGTGTAATCAGACACTTTCGCTGCTTGTTCATTGGTTCCAATCAAAATTAGGGGTTACAAAAATAATTTCAATCACAAGAAAGGAAAAAGAAGATAGTCTGGAGTGAGAAATAAGCAAGAAAGAAGTCTGTCACCATCCCTCAAAGTTATTGAAAGAGCCTTGTTTTACATGATCAAAAAGCCTTCAGAAAATGCAATTTTTATGTGAAGTAGCAGCATAGCTTCTTGACATAAATGGAAATCAACAGAGCTTACCTCGCACCCTCCTCAATATTGATGAAAAAAAAATGGCATATGAAAATAGGGTACTTACTGTTGTGATTGTTGCTGACCTTGCAAAAGCATTTGGTGCATTTAGTCCCTCACAACATATCATTGTCTAATTAGAACACTAAAAGATCTGCAGCAAGGTGATAGATCTCACAAGTGGCTACATGCTGAATCGAAAACAATACATGCAAACTAATTGAGTGACATCACCTTGATGAACAGCAAACAGCACTGTTCTCCAAGAATTTTTATTTATTTATTTATTTATTTATTTGTACATACTGCAGCCTCAATGAGGCTATTGCAGGAGTGGGTTGAACAACAAACATACAAACATTTATAAGCAAGCTTGCATGAACTGTTTTAGTGGTAGTGAACGAATGTTGCTCGGTAATGAATTCCAGACTTCATTGTTGATGAAAAAAAGCTGTATTTAAATAATTTATTGCAGGCAAAAAAGGTTGAGATATTTAGAGCATGATGACTCCTCGTAGATGATGGTTTGGAAAAGGCGAAATAGTTATCTAGAGAAGAGAGAGAAGGAGAACTGATAAGCATCTGAAGGAATTTTAGGCATTCAAGTTTGCGACGCTCTGCTAGAATAGTGAAACCAAGTAGGGGAAGAGAGTTAGATGGCGAAAGTCTTTGTCATATCTCTTACAAACAAAATGCACTGCCTTTTTTTGCAGTGATTCTAGTTTTTTGACATCACAGTGTCTGTATAGATTCCATACAAAGCAACCATATTCGAGGATCGGGTGAATGAGGGTTTTATAAGTTAGAAGTTTAGTTTCTTGAGGAGCAAGACATGGTGTATGATGTAAGCAACCTAACCTTTTAAGGGCATTGTTACAGGTGACATGAATGTGTTCGACAATGACATATCATGTGTTAGTAGGTTACCTAAATATTTGAATTCGAACACTCTATTTAAAGTAATATTATTGAAGGCATAGGCAAAGAAGGAAGGGCATGAGTGTTGAAGGACATGGAGACAGTTTTGGAAAAGTTTATATTCATTTGACATGTTTTGGACCAATTACAGAAGTCGGTGAAGTAATTGTTAAGGACAACATGATCAATTGGAGATTTAACTGTATGATATAAAATGAAATAATCTGCAAAAAGGTGTGCTTTAACTGAGGGGTGTAGTGGTAGATCAATAATATAAAGCAGGAATAAAAGAGGACCCAGTACTGAGCCTTGGGGAACCCCTGATAAAACAGGCATCAATGGTGAGTTAGTAGAATTGAAGCATACATATTGTGAGCACTGGGAAATAGAGTCCAATATCCAGCCAACCAAGGGTGCATTTTTTAGTTTAGCTAACAGCTTGTGCATAAGTTTAGTGTGTGAGACAGTGTCGAAGGCTTTTGCAATGTGTATTAAAATCAGTCACCTATGTCTAAAGAGGTGCTGATGTCTTGAATAAATTCTGTCGATTGTGTCATTGTGCTGAGGCTATGTCTAAAACCATGCTGGAAAATGCATAAAATTTTGTTAGTTTCAAGAAATTCCATAATATCTTTAAAGATAATGTGTTTGAGTAGCTTACATGAATGGCCTGTTAAGGAGATGGGCTTATAGTTAGATAACAATTGAATGTTACCTGACTTAAATATAGGGAGAATTGAAGCAAGTTTCCAGAGGGAGGAAGGTTGGCGGTTGAGAGAGATTTTCTAAAGATAATTGGTAGGTATCTGCTCCACCAAAGACAGTATTGAATATGAAAAACAGTCGGGATACTGTCAGGACCACACAACTTCTTGGTGTCAAAGTTTAGGATTAAGTTAAGTTCACCCTCAGGAGACAGTGATACATCGATTGAAGGCCATGGTTGAGAATCAAAAACAGGGATTAGCGAGTTATGAGTCATAAAGACAAGAGTGGAAGTAGGTGGTAAAACGAGAAGCTATTGTCTGCGTATCAGAACCTACTACATTGTTCATTATCAACGCATCCGAGGATGACCCAGGTGGCATGATAGCTTTCCAAAATTTACGGGTATTAATCTTCATTAATTTCGGCAAGGTTACCTTGTAATAAAATTCTTTTGCAGCAACCATTTAGAACAAAGTTCCTTTTTAGTGCTATGGAACTGCATGAGTTCTGTTGAGTTGCCAGAGTGTTTTGATCAATGTATTAAAAGGACGTCTTGTTGGGCGAGTTGGTTAAATAAAAACAGTTGTAAGTGGCGCTCTGTCCCGTCCCTTTCCTTGTGTCGTGTGTGTTTTCGCGCCTAGTAGCCAAGATGAATTGATCAATGTAACCTGGCCACACGACGTGATAAATGCAAAATGTCCCTAGTCATCCAAGGAATCTCGGTGTTTGTTTTCTTTGTTTTTAAAGGAATGAAAAGCTTAATATACCTACTGACAAGATTTTTGAAGAAACTTGTCAAGGTATTTGTATCACTAGTGGTACTTATTAGTTCAAACTCATCAAAAGAATTGCATAGGGTGTCTGTTAGGGCCAAATCATCAGCGTGGTTAAAGCCAAGAAATGTGCTGTAGATATAGCAGAATTCAGGGATGATGCCTGGAACTGAATTTAACACAGCATTCTGGTCAGATATTCCATCAATAACATCGCATTTATAACTGGCATTAAAAAGAAATGTAGTGAGAAAAACAATATCAAGGACTGAAGTTTGCCGAGCGAAATCCTGAACAATCTGGTGCAGGTCAAAGGACAATCAAATGTGGACGAACACCGACCCAATAGCTACTTCGTGTCCGCTCCCTTTCGTAGACCAATCAACACCAGGAGCATTAAAATCACCCATGCAGATAACGTTAGATAAAGAAGTATTATAACTATTCAAAAATTCACCTAGATTGTAAATACTCAATATAAGAACCAGGTGGCCAGTAAACGACCCCTATAATCACAGACATAATTTGAAGTTGGACTTCACACCATTAAGACTCAGTATTAGACAGAGCAGGGAGTACGGAAAAGTGAAAGTGAGATTGAAGAAATGGAGCAACACTGCCTCCTCTTCCAAATTTTCTGTCTCCCTGAAGCACTTTGAAGCCAGGGAGGGTTACTTAAGAATCATGCATACCATAATGTAACCAGATCTGAGTAACACTGATAATATGTGGCGAGTAAGATGACACCGAGGAAAGAAATTTAGATAAATTTCTTACAAGGCTTCTGGCATTAACATTTAAAATAGAAAGTTTATTGCCAGTACCAAGAAGTGAAGGCGAATTGGCCCTAGGAAGTGTTTCAGTGGGTTTAGTTGAGCCAGCAGCAGGTCTGACAAGAGTATTGGATGTGCTATCGCAATTGTATCGTACCCTGTCAATAAATACATGATCAAATCGAAGTTGCGCACATGAGCCACTATCCCTATGAGAGCAGGTGCTTCCCCGAGCTTCTCACAAATATTACGAACCTGAAGCGAGAAGTCTTCTGATTTTGAACTTGCTTTTATTTCAGCTTGCATCCCTTGATCCTCCCCTGTTTTATGTTTAAAGAATGTATGTTCTACACTGACAACCTCACTTTATTCTTAACCACTAGTGATGAGACCTAGTAAGACTCGGGTAAGGGCTGCACCCATGTAAGGGCCACGCCCCCAACTTGGGAGCCCAAAATTCGGGGAAAAGAATTAGAACAGAGAAGCAGTCGCATTCGGTGCCCCAATGCCGCATGCGCTCATCAGCGAATTTTCGTGTGCTGCATCCTTCCGTACGCTGCTACTGGATGATGAGAGTTGCACGAATTTTGATGAAAAGTTTCAGTCCTGTGTAAGGGCCGCACCTCATCAAAATTGTGAAAAATAGTTTGTCCCTTACACGAGTCTGTACGGTAACCATATTTATACTTGCCTACAAATGATTGTGCATCGCCATCTACTGCTGTTTAATCACGCTAGCATACCAGAAACCAGCATACTCATTGTAGTCAATACGGCCTATAGTATTCTATTTACCACTCACCAGGATCTACAGCAGACAGTTTTTCCTTTTCATATGTTGATGTAAAACATGAAATACTTAGCAGCACAATGTTGTGTTGCCTACATAATTCCACGGGTCCATCATATTCGCGTGATACAAATTGTATAGTGCATTCCTAAACACCACTGAGTTCTCTGTAACTCGTGATAATGCATGTATAAGTGGTGAACAAACTTGAGCACCGAGATATGCTTTGGTACCCACTGACCATGCCTGCTACTGTCATTGTCACCTAAGTGTTGCTTAGCTTCCTAGGCACAGTTTCACCCAATAAACAGTTCTGTTCATCTCAAGTCATCTTTTTGGCTAGTTTTAGCTAATGTGACTGGCTCATGACAATTCCGTGCATTTTGTACAAACTGTTTGTACTGCATAACCGACTGCAATTAGTGCTAAAAAATAAAACACACAGGAAGAGGGGATGAACGCGAACACTACTGTGTACTCTTTATTAGTAGGAAACTACTATAGAATCTCATTGATACTATCTTCATGGGAAGTGCAAAACAAAACATATAATAAAAAAATTGTATTATCCAAAGCAAGTACAGATAAGTATAAATATTGGCGTACTCAGTGACAAACTCAATAGCAAAGGTTTGCGAGGCATCAAAATACTGCTGCACATAACATGTTATGTGGAGCAGCATCAGTCGACTCCATATGCACCACGGTGAATGCATTTTATTCAGCAATGTTTACATAGCTCATCTGTTCGTGCTGAACTTTCTTTTCTTCAATATCCGTGAAAAGGTTCTTCTGGAAGTTAAAAAAGGAAGCCGCCATTTCCTCATTCAATTGAGCAGTGCAACCGCATCACTAGTCAACGCGCTCACACTGCTGCAGCAGCGTTTTATCGCTGCAGGTGTGACGCATGCATTTTTTTCTCCAGTGTGGCTGGGGCTTAACACATTCGTGGGTTGTTCAAGTGTTACTTAAGCAAGTACACTGGAGTATAAAGCTGTGGTTTTTAAACATACAAGTAAAAGCCCACTTCTGCAGTCGTATTGTAAAATTTCTGGTGTAAATGCGATTTCAATAACTGTACAAAAATGCATTGCTCCTATGGTACGGTGGCCGGGGAAAAAAACAACAGCAACGTTGTATGCCAAAGAACGTATTATGCAGAATGATGTCAATGAGTTCAGCGATTTAAATAATGTAATTGGCCTGCATGGTGGCTGGTGCTTGTTGCACAACCAATGGGCGCTGGGTGATTGCTGGGGGACGAAGTGCATTTACCGTGCATCACAAATGCCCTTGCTTTCATTGTGTGCCATAATTAATCAGCCTGGTGTCCCCAGCATGCACCAATGGCACAAAGAAATGTTCGCCACCATTTGGGTCGAGTATTGTGTTTCCATCGCTGAGCACTGCAAACATATACACATCTTGCGTGGGCGCCACAAGAATTTGTATTCAGAAGCTTGCAGCACAATAGATGGCTCACTTATGCAACAGTCTTTGTTCTTTTCGGTAAAATAGGCTTCCAGAGCAAGTCTTGAAGTGGTGTCACTACTCGAACTGACCTCCTCCTTCGTCCCTCTCCCCACCCTGATGGATCCACTTCCTGGGGGCGGAAGCTCTTTATGGTTATTTTAATAAACATTTTAACAAAAATAACAACCTGTCTAGACTGCTTGCTGAATGTTTGTACTACAAATTTTTCGCACTGTGTGCCATGCAGGACGTGCTGTCGTGAGGCAACAGCAAGGCCGACAAGATGCATTACTGCCCTCCAAATGTGACCCTGGGCCACATGTGGACCCGAGAGGGTCTCTCCCAGTGTTTCCTTGACACAGTGGGGCCACCTGTTCTGCTCTTCACCATACTGGTAGGCGGGGGCATCCAGTGGGCTGTGTACCACAAGTATGCCACACGCCTCGACACCAGACTACTTCATCGCAGAGGCTGCTACAAGTTCCATGTAAGTGCTCCTTGAAAAAAAAAAAAAAAAAAAACGATTCACCATCCCGGACTTGCAAAAGTGAATGTCCAGCGAAGCTGTTGTAAGAACATCACTGCAACTGCTAAGGGGCATATGCAGTGCTTTATTGATAGTTCATATGCTTGCTTTGAGGTTGTTCTTTATTGAAACATATGCTGTTCTGTGTGTTGTATGGGTGATTTCAATGAATGCATGCATGCACTGTTTGCTTCACTTTGCTGAGTGCTTGTAGCCTCTGCCTTATGGGGGTATGAGCCATTGCTTATGATGACAGATGCTTGTTTTGAGCTTGTTCTTTATTGAAATGTACACTTTCTGTACATTGTGTGCTTGATTCCAATTAACTTGTGCACTGTTCACTTCACTTTCTGACTGCTTGCAGCCTCTGCATTACGAGGGGGATAAGCCTTTGCATTTTTGCTTACTTAGGGGAGCACGAGCCATTGCTGATGATAATTTTTGTTCATGGATAGACATGAAAAATGCAGACCGTTGAGAGGCTAATAGCTTTGCTGTAAGAAACCTCATTTAAGAACGTAACTTTAATTTAAAGTAAAGCTCTCTCTGCTTCTTCCCGCCACTTTGCTTCCCCATTTCTGGATGCTACGGGGAATGTGGCTGAATGACTGGAAAACTTGCTGTTGGATGCTTTTTCAACTGGGCATGGAGGTAGCCAAGTAAACAACAAGGCTCACTAGGCATGGACCCGCAAAGACAACTTGTGCCACAGGGTACATGCCACTGCAGTAGTAAGGGTATTGAAGTCTCACATGTGTTTAGATGTATGTCACCCTTCTCTGTGCATACACCTCACATCAGCATTCTTCAACAAGCATCATACATTGCCTTTGTCCGCATAACACAGACAGCTGCAGGTGATGAGGTTGTGCTTGCCTCATCTGCTGGTACTACTACCTCACTAACTCAAACAAGCATCGTGTCATTTAGATGACGACATTGGGTTGGATCTGTTTTATTTATCTATACTTATTGCACTAATGTTGGGATTGGCTGTGGCAGGAATTGGGACAGTACATCTGTATACAGGGTCGGTATATCGTAGAACTGTTCTAATCTGTTTTTATTCCATATCTACCATTAGCCCTCCTTGATAGGTCAGAATACTTTTGGTCCAGCCCATATGGTTGCAGCCCGAGTCATTTTGACCTCTTAGGGAGGGCTAAAGGCAGATTTGGAATAAAAACAAATTGGAATAGTCTTACGTTACACCGGCCCATGTCTACACTAGCACACAGCAAAACGAAAGCTGAAATAAGACAAAACTCAGATAACAGCATGAATGGTAGAAGTCTGTAGAAACGTGACTCATAAAAAAGCATTCTGGATACAATTTCAAACGTCTGAAAGTCAAGTACTAACAAATGAAAGGGGAAGAACACTTATAAGAAACAGAACAAGTAATCAAACTGCAAAAATTTTTACATGTGCTATGTCATCCTGTAAGTTACAATGTAGTGGTCTACAGGTATAATCAAGAACAAGGGAAACTGGAAAAAAATATATTATTTCCCATGTAAATTATAGCACTCATAGGCTCAAGTGCATAGTTGAACCAACCATGAAAAATGAAAGATCACTAGTAATCTGGACAACAGACATAATTAAACAGGCAATCGAAAAAATTTTAAAGGTAGGACAATGCTGTTAGGAAACACTTTTTGTTTTAAGTGTACAGAAGAAAAGAATACCTAAATGTATTGAAGCGGAATCAATATTCAGTAAGATGTTTGTTACGCTTATTTCATACGCTTCTTGTGTCACCCAAATAGTGTATGTATTTTTCCACTTTAGTAAGGGCAGATGTTCTGAATTTTATTATTCAGTAATAGTGTTCTCTTCCTATGAGTCAATCATACAGACTGCTTTCTGTGCACCATCTGCCACTCATCAGGCCATGGATCTATGTTTATTTAGTATTGCATTACTTCGCGTCATTTGGCCTTGACTGTCAGTATTACTTTTTATGAAATATGCAGTCATCTAGGAAAATTCTTATAGTCATACTAATATCACATGTTATGTCATTTGTGAAGAGAGGAAATAGGACAAGTGCTTGGACCGTACCCATGGAAACATTAGGAGCACTTCAACATAATCTAAAGACTGCCCTTGAATGTGTACACATTTTATTTTGACAGGTAGTCCATTAAGCAGTTCATCATTCTGCCACGCCAAAAAACTGTTTGCAATTTAAACAGAAATTAGCAGCAAGACACATGTTAAAAGGGCCCTGAAACACTTTTTTTTTAACATAGTAAGAAAACGTTGCCAATCTGTCATAGAGGCTGTTGTGAACATGGCAGCCAAATATTGCTTTGAATATAGGTGGACCCATGTGTTTTTTAGAAAAGGAAATTGAACGCAAGACAACTTTATTTACTCTAAGTTCGGCTACTAAATCTCACTAGTCGATGCTACAAGCGACATCCTCGTCCAAGCTACCAGAGAAGTAGTCCTTGTCGGATGCTTCACAGGAGTCCCCAGCACCCCAAACGACGTCGTCCGCTATACCGTCGAGTGCGGTGGAGGTTCCGCATTTGTTAATGCCAGTCTGGATAGACTTCAGGCTGGCCTTATGGCGTGCTTGACGGAGGAACTTTGTTATTTCGTTACTTTTGCTAGCTTTGTTTACGAACATAGGTTGAGATTTTTTGGTTACGAATATATGTTAACTCATTTTGAGTGACATATTCAGAAGAAAAAAAAAGGTTGACCTATATTCGAATAAATATAGTAATTTGTCATTTAATCTAATCTAGTCAAACACCACTGTGTCCTCGTTTTCATGTTTAGTCTGGCTGCTATCCCACAACTGTTGCCATATGTCTTGGATTCTTAGCTCAAAAAGCTTGTAACAGTTTCAGGAATTTTAGGGTTATCCCTGTTGTCTAACTGTATTTTATGACTGGCTTTGCCTTGTTAACTCTTCTGGTGCTAAGATAATAAATTCTTTAAATCCTGAAACAGTTTCACAAAGTCTACCCTTTATTAGTTGGCAAGACACCTTCATTTCTAGGCTGTCTACCAGCTCGTTTTTTGGTTCGGGCATGCCATAAACAGTTAAGTTTCATCATCTGCTTCTGTTCTGAAAATTGTTTGCCTGTTACAGCTCGACCTACTTATAAGAATGTTAATGTGCCTATAAAACTGCATTGTTGCAACTGGTATTGTTATAACCGAGTTGCATGAAAAAAAAGCAGAGGGGACAGACATTCAAACGATCTAATTATAGACAGAAAGAAGCAGTGCTGAGCCCACTTATACTGATTACTGATTTTAACAATACTCGGATGTAACATAACATTGAGTAGCTGCTACGCCATCAACGTTTCTGTGCATTTTATGGTAAAATAAACAGCTTACTACAATGTTCCCACGCTGAATTTTTGGCTATAATAATTAAACCTGGCTACCGGGTGTCTGCACCAAAAATAGAAGGAAAGCGAAATCCAGCAAAAGAAAAACAATTTGGCAGAACCCATCTCATGATGGCTGTCAACGGTAATGTGCTTAGCATTGAAGCAATATGGTGATACATTAATGATACGGAGGTTCATTGAAGACCAGCACAGACCGAGTGGTACATAGCCAGTGCTTCAAGTTGACGTGAAAGAGTTTGATTGAACAGTGGTACCTACGCAGTTCCGTATCTACAGTGACCCATGCCATCAAAGTTGGTCGGACAGCTGGTTTTAAACCCTGTTTCTTCAGCACAGCAGCCCAAGTGCACTACTCGTTTGACCATGACTGCCCATTGACCCAGGTAGGCGGGAAAACGGTTGGATACAGACATACATAGCTAGGTAGATGGCCCCTGTAAAGCACATGAAGTTCCTTAAGAATCCTAATGCATTAAACGTGCGAGCTGCTTCACCACACTCGCGTTTGTGTCGTGCACCCCGCACGGCATGCCTTCATTGCATCACATCGCTGGCCTTGCATGCTGCTCTCACGTCTCCCATCCAATCTCGGCGATGTAGGAGGCAGGGCTCCATGCATGACCATGACGTGGTCCCTAGGTTCCGGTATGGGAGAAGGCAGGAAAGGAACACTGCTTGCGGGCACTGCTTGATGCGAAAGTGTCTCTCCATTGGCAGCAACACTTGCCTCCTGGCAACATAGTAACAGGGCAGGTAGTTTCTTCCATCTCCTCCAATAGCAAACCAATTTGAACAATTGTTTCTGTAAAATGCTCTTCAGATGGCGTTTTACTTCACTAAAATGCTCCTCAGACAGCAGTTTACAACTTCCTGTGTATAACCAAAAATTGCAATGGGGTCTGGTTAGGGGCCTCTTAAGCTTTTTTTCACAGGCACATGTGACGATGACAAAAAGGAACACTTCGTTGCTTTGTGATCTGACATGCGATCAGCAACTTCCCAGGACAATGTATTCCTTAGGATGACATCATTTTCAAAGGTTAGATCCTCAACATCTTTAGTTGCTGATTTCAAATGTGAGGTTCGACGTTTCAGGTGAAAATTAAAGGCTAAATTCAGCAATGCTTCTTTGCTAGTTCAAGCATACCCTGTGATATGCCCGGAAGGTTGAAATCAGCAGTCAAAATTATCTTGTGTGCCTTGAAGAACCCCAGATGGTCCAAATTTCCAGAGTCCCTCACTATGGTGTGCTTTATAATCAGATTGTGGTTTTGGCACGTAAAATCCCATAATTTAATTTAATTAAGAATTATCTTTGTAGAATTGGGTAAGTGACATGGTATATAGTAATTTAATACTTCTAGTGTTTCCATAATATTCAGCATTTGTTAATGCCAGTCTGGGTAATCTTCAGGCTGGCTTGACAGCCAGCCAGAAGGAACTTTACAGAGGAACTTGTTAGCTCGGTACTTTTGCTAACTTTATTTACAAACATAGGTCAAGATTCTTTGGTCACGGATACACGTTAATAGCTCATTTTGAGTAGCATCTTCAGAAAAAAAAAAGAAAGGTTGACCTATATTCGAATAAATATGGTAGTCCACTGTTAAGTCTAATCTGGCCAAACACCACTGTATCCTTGTCGTTTTCGTGTTTAGTCCAGTCGCTTTCCTAAAACTTTTGTCGTATGTCTTCGATTCTTAGCAAGACAAACTTGTAACTGTTTTTAGTAATTTTAGGGTTATCCCTGTTGGCTAACAGTTTTCATGACTGACTTTGCCTTGTTAACTCTTCTTGCACAAAGACAATAAATTCCTTGAAATCCCGAAGCAGTTTCACTAAGTGTACCGTTTATTAGTTGGCGAGACACCTTCATTTCTAGGCTGTCTACCAGCTCGTTTTTTTGGTTCAAGCATGGCATAAACAATCAAGTTTCATCACCTGCTTCTGTTCTCAATTTTGTTGACATTTTACCATTGACCTACTTATAACAATATTCAAATGCCAAGAAAATTGCATTGTTAACTAATAATTGATATAACCGGGTTACATGAAAAAAGCAGAGGGGACAAACATTCAAACATTTTAATTATATCAGAGCCGTGTGCAGCAAAGAAGCTCGCATTTTGTTTTTTTTTTCAAGGCAGTGCGATAAAAGTGTGCAGTGCAGGGTGAACAGCATAAAGTCAAGTGTGGCGAAGCGGGTCACTTTCCTTTTTCCTTTCGGAAATTTAGCGTTCTTTTGCCTTTCAGCACACACGCCCAGTAGCCATATTTATTTGTCAGAGCCAATAACGTGGCATGGAAGCATTGTAGTAAGTGGTTTATTTTACAATAGAACACACACAAAGGTTGATGGTGCATTGGCTACTCATTGTTATATTCGATATCTTGACACATGTTCTTATTTATGCTTTTCCAGAGACTGCATTTCACCCACTAACAGCTTAATGTTATCTTTGGAATAAAAAACAAAAACAGTGTGACACAGGACGACCTGTATCGCACTGTTTATGTTTTTTATTCCAAAGATGATCCAACCAGCCCCTTTGAACACACTTTCATTGTTATCGCTTAGTGTGAAACGCACCTGCATGGTTTGCAACTTACTTGAATGTTATCATTGTTTCTATCTGCTGTGTATGTTCTCGCTGAACCTTGTGTGATCAGATCATATGCGCAACGCGAATAGTCATGAGTCATGTATAAAATCCAACCCGCTTGACCTGCAGATCAAATTTTTGCGATCGCCGACTATGCTCACTGCTATAGTTGTGCTTTGAGTGTCACTCACTTTTGTCGGCACAGTTCACCCAATAACAACCTGGTTTCGTGATTCACAGTTTTGCCACTATGTATGTCCTTCAGCATCACTACAACGTGACAATATTGTTAAAATCAGTATCAGTATAAGTGGGCTCAACTGTGCTAAACGCACTTCATGTTAAGTTTCAGCCAGCTGAGACAGTCTTTATCTGTTTTCATCCAAAATTCTGCCTTGATGAATGTATTGATCTCCACGTGAGATAACTGCAGGAACCTCATTGGTTGCCTTGTTCTCAATTTTAATTTAATCTATAGGGGAGGCCAAGGAGTGGATTCCAAAAAGGTGTTCCTGCATGTTGGGGCCAGGATACATTTTGGTATCACTAGGCAGCGGTAACAAGATGTTAAGGTTACCGAGTAATCACATAAAGACAGCCACAACTGCCATTGGCATGAAAAAATCACTAGGATCACATTGCCACGACGATAACATATGGTGTCGCATTTTTTCACCTGTAGCAAAAAGATGAAAAGGTTCGTGAGCAATATTCTCGAAGCAGTGCCGCCATGCCCAACGCAGGAGTGAAGTGTGGCGAAGGTGTTAAAGGTGCTTGGTGTTGATGACATTGAGGATACTGGAGCTGATCCTTAGAATTTCTTAGCTGATAGCATGCATAAGAGGGGACTCATTCTAAGCCATCGTAGTGTCTGCCATTGAAACTTTTCCAACAAAAACTCTTTGAATGTCGCCTCGAGTCCATCTGGACTATTGTGAGCCTGCTTGAGCACCTGCTCAACAGGAGTTCAGCAGCAGCAACATGTTCGCTTTGTACAAATAGGCAAGGGTCCAGAGAGAGAAACTCTCTCACCTCAGTGGAAAGGTTCATAGTGGCTCGATATTGCTGTGCCAACTACAATCATGGAAACAGGGGACCCTGACTGTTACGTGTGGCAGTTGGAATGCAGTGTATGTCAGGGAAGTAGTGAGACTGATTTTAGAAAAGTTGTTTAGCTGAAGCTGTGTTTACATACCAAGTGTTGCATTGATTACTCTGCCACGTTATACATGACTTCTCCTTTTAAATGGCTGGCTTACCTGCACTCAAAGTTCACTCTGAGCTACCATCGTGCATGAAGTTTAGTTTAATACCAAATTTCGAGGCTGCCAGTTGTTGTCCACATTAAATTTGATGTTCACAATGTCTGGCTCAACGTCACCGCTAATGATGTTGTAAGAGAATGGTAGTAGTGTTCCAAAGCAGCATCGTGTGTTGGTTGGCTCACAAGCTGAGGGCTTGTGTCCTGTTCCACCTTGCCATGCACATTGTCTTGTTCACCCATGTCACACTGCACTTCTAAATTAACTTAACAACATACCTATTGCTTTTGTGTTTCTCAAATTTCTGGAATATCTTGCAGTGCTAGATCCAACTACAGCCAACAACGTCATCGTCCTCCTCTGAGTTCTTAGTGGGTCTTATGCCTGCTGGAGTGCTGCGAAATGTAGGACGGTGGCCTTCTTTGTCTCTTCTACACTTGCAACTTATCGTCCATATAAAGTAGGCGTTCTGTTTTCATTCACAAGGTTGCTTCATGACTCATTTATTCCCAGGACATCAATAGAATGAAACCACCTTCCCACGTCCGTAGTGACAGTAAATAATCTAAGCGTGTTTAAATTAGCTATTGACAACTTGTTTCTTTGTGTTTAATGACACATATTTGCTTTACCTGCATTCTTTGATTATTCCTTTTGTGCTTTATTGTTATCCACTGTTTTAATGCCTGCCATGCCCTTCTGTGATGTCATCGGGCCTTGAAGCTATTGAAATAAACAAATCTGTGCCGTCCTATGTTATGCCTCCTAAATCAGTACTACCTTCCTGGCTTGAGACAACTAAAAACCCTGTGGAATTGGAGGGTTGTACAATGCTGATACTGCTGTGATTTGTTCCTTAGTCACTGGGGCTGCACCACAAGCTGAAAGCTTACAAATGCTTCAGTGAAGCAGAATTGACAAAAGCCACTTGATTGTCTCAAGCTTTTACAGTGTTCTTGTTTGGCTGAACACTTGATAGGATGGGGCATGACCGGCATGTGTATAGCTTCTTGGGGCTGTCAAAACGCAAGTACAGTTGAACTTTGATGTAGTGAAGGGAGTCAGTACTGTTTCATGTTGATATCAGTGTATAATAAATATATGGTGATATTGAGTATAGGATATAATGAAGGTAATTTTCTGTTGAATGCAACTTATTCTGAAGTCTGACTGCATTGGGAACACAAGCAAAACATGTGCTTTATGCCAGTGCAAAGTCTTCTACAAAAGTGCTCTCTTCACATAAAGGTAGTCATCAGAGTGGAAAATCAGGTTCCCAACACTCTACTGCAAGTTGCTGTCATGAAAAAAAAAAAGTACTGCAGCAAAAGTGGCTGAAATGAGTGATTAGCACCATTCACTTTACAAGGTGTGATGTGCAACACATGGTCAATGTGTTGATGTTATATAGCTATATTTGAACCTCGCACAATTGAACATCACTTGTCATCCTCATGACATGCGAGGCTGCTGACTGGAAAACGGCATTCCACATGCTCATTGAGTCGATGGCTGTTTGCATGCAGACATCGCTCATGATGGCAATGGCTACATCGTGCCTGATACGGCTGGCTGTTGTGTCGGGCATTGGAGGCGCCCCTCTCGAGGGCCACCAGCTGGTCTGGGCCCTGTGCATGGCACCCGCCTGGCTGCTGTCGGTGCTGCTGACACGTCTGGAGCGCCACTGGGCCCTGCCCAGCACGCCCACGCACGGGCATGGCCTGCCGCTGCTGATCTTCTGGGCTATGGGTGTCATCCATGAGGCCATGGCATTTCTCGGACTGTACCACCCTTCCTGGTGGTTCCAGGTCCACTCGTCAGTGCCAGTTTCTTGATTAATGAACAAGTTCTAGTTTGTCTGTAACTGTCTACGGTATACCGGGTTACCAGAGCCTAGCCATGAGTAGCAGTAGCAATAGCGATAGCAACGTCTTGTCATGCTTTCTTTAGCCACAACAGTTATGAAATGTTTTTGTTACATGGGTGATTCGGTAAAAGGAAAATAAAAAAAATCAGATTGTATCTTAACAGTCATGTCACCCTCTAGACTTTACACCAGCAGCTAAATAGAATATGGTTGGTCACTGCAATTACATGTCTCTGTCCTCTGTGGTTAAATTATGCACCACAAGGAGCTGCCACCATGCAAATGTCTCTGTTATGTATTAATTGTAATACATTTATTGACAGGCTAAAGCTTTCTATTATTATTACAAATAGTAAAGTTGAAACTCTATATAACAAACACAGATGTAACAAATTATCAGATATAACAAAGTAAATCTAAAATGTTTATTGTCAGTGCCAGCGTGTGATGAGTATATGCTTATAACGAATGTTAGGTAAAATGAAGGTAGCATTTCTGTGTTGGATGCGACTTTGTTATAACTAGGTTTGACTGTAGTAGTAGTAATAGTATGATAATCATTATTGCAAAGAATGAAGCTGGAACAGTTAGCTCAGGCATGAGCACTGGTAAGCATGAAAAGAGGTGGCAGAAGTGAGCGGGACCAATGGTGCTCTTACATGATTGAAATAGATTAAGCTCGTAACAGGGTTTTCCTCAATCAATGCCTAGGAACGTCAACAGGTTGCTGGGAATACTACCCAGTGTGTATGACTCTGTGGTATTTTGTTAGTTTTTTTTTTCTTCAGTAAGACTGAATAAAAGAAAAACAAAAAATACAGAACACTCACTTAAGGCCACTGTTTCTTCGACAACCCAATAGTCACCCTTAGCCCCACAAGGGCCGTGTCCGACCATACTTGTGTGGCTACTGACGCACACCCTTGGCTGTACCAAAAATAATATGGGAACATGAATAATCAGTAGACTGATCACACCTCCTATTGAGAAGTTGGTTAAACTAAATTTTATGGTAGGTTTTGTTCTTAAACAACAGATGGCGTGTTGAAGGATAAGACTGCTAGTGTTTCTCACCTTTCACATTTTCTGGATGGCGCAGAAATTCAAGAACTTCTTTTGCACTCCAATTCAAAGAACTTCGATGTCAGTTACGAAAGTATTTTGAGGAGCAGTGACAACAATGAAAGGACCATGTTGCCTGAGAAATGTCAATTATTCTAAATAAAATTATTAGCATAATTCTTAATTTTCAGTTGAGTGCAGCAGGTGGCGTAGAGGTAGAAGACCCGCCTCGCATGCAAGAGGTCCGTGGTTCAAATCCCGGTGCCGGCAATTTTCCACTGGATTAAAAAAAAAAATCCGCGTGGTGATAAAATCGCATAAACAGGCCTGGAGTGTGGCCTGATCCCGATGACTAGAGCTGGTAACGCACTCCCTCACGAGAGCAGGATTGGCCACCCTAGTGCAGTACTTGGCCACAGCCTCCTGTATAAGAAGTGCATAGTAGCTGTGTCTTACCAGTACTCACCTACGGGGCAGAAACCTGGAGGCTTAGGAAAAGGGTTCTACTCAAATTGAGGACGACGCAACGAGCTATGGATAGAAGAATGATGGATGTAACGTTAAGGGATAAGAAAAGAGAAGATTGGGTGAGGGAACAAATGGAAGGTAATGACATCTTAGTTGAAATCAAGAAAAAGAAATGGGCATGGGCAGGACATGCAATGAGGAGGGAAGATAACCGATGGTCATTAAGGGTTACAGACTGGATTCCAAGGCAAAGGAAGCGTAGCAGGGGGCAGCAGAAAGTTAGGTGGGCGGATGAGATTAAGAAGTTTGCAGGGACGACATGGCCACAATTAGTACATGACCGGGGTTGTTGGAGAAGTATGGGAGAGGCCTTTGCCCTGCAGTGGGCGTAACCAGGCTGATGATGATAATTTTCAGTTAAATGTTCAGATTAAACATTTTTCTCAATATTAAGCAACATATCCCCAATAAATAGCATTTAAATTTAAAGCCTGTAATGAGTTACCCAGACAGAAATTGAATTTGTTGCCCTTCGGAAAAAACCCAGCACCCAAAAGATTGAGAAGAGGCCGAAATGGCTTTGACACATTGACGCTCTAATTTCAGGACATGCCTGGTGTGATGTTTTCACCCTTTTTAATTTTCATCATCAACCAAAATAGATTTTGTCGAAAGCGTTTACCTTTAATGTGTTACACGTTCCTCTCTAATGGTGTTTACTGCTGAAATATTATGCTATAATTTACTATAAGTCCAGTGACTAGTTGCTCATATACGGAAGCAGTCCACATTTCTTACACTAGCTAGCCTGAGGGACAGGAATTATCTAGGTAGCCTGATGCTACATGCAGACTCGGCTTAGAATGCAATGACCTCATTTTGCTGCAACCACACTGATGTAGGCGCAAGGACATAGCCGACATGGTCTTCTTTGCGGCCCGTTTCATCCTCTCCGTGCTGGTGTTTGGCATTGGCCTCAAGGGTCCCTCGGTGCCAAGTGTCCAAGACTACTTCCTTTACTCGAGGGGTCACATTCAGGAGACACAGGTACAGTACCGTCACAGCTTCGTGCCCTGTGCTTATTCATTTTTTTGTTTATCTCTGGTGAGTGTTTGGTTAGGCCTACACTACCGCTATAAGCAGGCACAAATAGAGCACTATATTTGAAGCTCCATCTGTATGGGATGATGTGTTGGTGAGCACTAAACATAAACTTCAAGAAAAAGAAATGGGCATGGGCAGGACATGTAATGAGGAGGGAAGATAACCGATGGTCATTAAGGGTTACGGACTGAATTCCAAGAGAGGGGAAGCATAGCAGGGGGCAGCAGAAAGTTAGGTGGGCGAATGAGATTAAGAGTTTGCAGGGACAACATGGCCACAATTAGTACATGACCGGGGTAGTTGGAGAAGGATGGGAGAGGCCTTTGCCCTGCAGTGGGCGTAAACAGGCTGATGATGATGACGATGAAACATAAACTTACTGTAGTTGTTAGATGGTGCAGGGAACGTTGTCCAAGAAGTTGATTTTTCTTTCTCATTTTTTTTACTGTTTCCTTTTACAGCTGAATGCACTTTTTCAGCTCTTGATGCGATCATATGCGTACCCGTCAGTCGTGGACTGGAAAAATAGCAAATCAGTTTTGTGGAAGCCTACAACGTAGACAAAGGTTCATGAAAGGGAAAAATTATCATCTAGTGTAGCACAAAGTTACAAAGAAAACCAAAAGAAAGCTTCGCAGTCAAAAGAAAACTTGTCCTGATCCGGGACTCGAACATGTATGGGTTTCCTTTTATCGTCGTGCTGCATTCGGGTGGATGACAATTCTCCTCTTCCATGGACCAAGGAAATTGGACCGATCTCAGTGGCGATGCAGGATCACAGAGCATCTTGAAGTGCTAGCTGCCACAGTGGAATGATGGGCAAAACTTGCACGCTCTCACTTTTGTAAGCAACTTGTTGCTTCACAGCATAACCCATGTGAAGGACAGTGGTGAGGTTGACAATTTGAACATTCGATTCCTGAATATGTGGCCTTATGCAAACTTGCCTGTTCATGTGCTTTGTTAAGTAAACTGTTGCCATGCAACATGACGCATGCTCCAATCATATCGAAATACTAGTTGGCATTGGTATGAGTGTTGCATGCATGTGTCTGTGACTTAATGGGTGGACTGTTGGGCTTTTGTGCAAAGCTAGTTCTAAGACCGCCATCGGACGTACATTTTCTTTGTTGAAGGGGCTTGAAATGAGGTGACACGGGAACTTACCTTCCTGCCTACTGTAAGGTGCCTGTTAGAGGCAGGCAAGGAGTGTTTCACATTACTAGCACTATGTCCGACGAGCTCACTCTGCAGTACATTGTTGCAAATAATAAAGGGAGCTCACCGTGAGGGACCTTCATCATGCAGTGAATTTAAAGGGACACTAAAAGCAAATACTAGGTTGATGTGGACTGCCTAAATACCTTTCCAGAAACCTTTCAACACTTGTTTCTCACCAAGAAAACACTTAGTTTACGAGAAAACTGCATCTGAAGGGTCCGAACACCTTTTTCGAAGTTCCAATCTCCTGCCACCCAACCGAAGGAATGGTGACATTGCATATGCCAGCACCCCACTTTGCTGCCGTTGGTGAGTAAAACGGTACCTGACAGACGGCGGCACCCGACAGACGGCAGCACCCGACAGACGGCGGCACCCGACAGACGGCGGCACCGAGCCAACAAAGCGGCGGAATCGCTGCCGCAGCTGCTTTTTGGTCAAGTGGCGTAGACCGCTCAGGCATCCCCCGACATCACACTGAAGTTGAATTCTCTGCTACTTTCAGTTTGTGCAAGTTTCGCGAGCCAGCAAGACCAACGCAGCAGTGTGCGATAATGAAACTGCTAAAAAGCGAAAGCGTGGGTGGCACGGAGTTGAGCAAAAACAAAACCTTTCTAGCACCCGTGTCATTGCCAAGGGTAACTTCAATGAGTCCCTTTTTCCAAAATTAAAATGGAACTGGACTAGTAGCATTTTATTTCATACTATAATACAATATAAGGATGTTTTTTTGCAACAAGTGGTTGAGTACTAGTGACAGAATTTAACTGAAGAGTGCTTTCATCATCGGGCAAGTACTTGAATGTCGCGGGGGAGTCTCTAACCATGGCCTGCATTTACCTCAATTTCTCGATTATTAGGATTCCGTTTGCAACAATATTAACGCCTTAGAGATTCTCGACCACTAATTTATTACTTTAGCTTGACCTAGTATTTGCCTTTGGTGTCCCTTTAATAGGCTGACGATGATACTGGTGGTGACAGCGGCAGGGAACTATCTGCCAGCCTCTGCCTCTTTGAGCATCACATCCACTAAGACGACCCGGATTAGAGTCATCATATAGTGAAGATTTCTTCCTTGCTGCAGCCACTTCTGGACGAAGAAAATGGCAGCGGCAGTCCATTCCGGGGCTTCAAGAACAAAGTGCGTTTGCTGCTGCCTTTCCTGTGGCCCAAGCGCAACTGTCGCCTGCAGCTCGTGGTGGTGGTGTGTGTTGCGCTGCTTGTGTCGGGCCGCGTCGTCAACCTCTTCATACCCATGCTCAACCGACTAGTTGGTGCGTGCCTCGTTTCTTTGTTTGTTTCTTATGCAGTGATACCTAGTTGTACAACAATCTGCATTCCTAATCAAAGAGCTTTAAAAAGAGACTTTGTACGTCTAGCTTTCTTATTTGATTCAAATTTCTCAACTAGGTCACATTTTTGGTCTGCATAGTTCAATGTGGCAATCAGCATCCTTGTTCGCCCATTTCATCCAGAATAAATATAGATAATAGAGGTGATACCACCACCTTGTGTAGCTAAACATGTTTTCCGGGTGGTCCGGTGTCCTTTTATGGGAGAAGTGCTATAGGTAAGCAAACAGATAATTTATTTGCTTAGGTTAACGGAGGTTAGTTTAGCATTACTGCTGCTGGCCATGTCTGGGCATGCACTGTTGTAGCCTCATACCTCGTGCTTGTACACAGGAATCTTGTAGTTGTACAGCGCATCACAGGTTGTCGTTAGCTGTCTGTAGAAATTCCGTGTTACATGACTTTGCCAAGTGTTTTATTGAATATTATGTACAGAATAAGAGTTACAAAAAAAGTACCCGTGCACACATTATTGTCTCTTTAAGTCAAGAGCTGTTTTCATTCTGCAACAGACATGAAATAAGCTGATGGTGGTTGTGGTGGTGTAGGATATAATTTGGGACCTAAATAAGCAGGGTAGTATTATGTACAAAATGGATAAACATTGTTTGATATTCACACTCTTTTTATGAAGGGCATTCTCAGCAGTATATTCCACAGTGTGCTGTAATGGAGCAGCAAGTCATATTATTTTAACACCAAACTCATATTGTAACTTTATATTATATTAACTCTCACCAGGTTTTGCCATTGTAAGCAAATTAGCATGGTGCTCAGATCACGTGCTGACGACCGCGCCTTCAATTTCCCAAATGGCAGCACAGCACAAAAGCAGTTGAACTTTATCAAAAGCCCATGTACCCTTTCTCATACGGAGGCCATCTCCTAGCCAGAGATTCAGTCACATGTACAAATACCTCTACATTTGACACATTGCTTGCAACATCACCGATTATGGTACTATGTGACTTCGGTAAATCATCCAATGTAGAACATGCAGAACTAATTGCCTCTAGAAGTGCACTGTGCAGCAAAAGAAAAAAGGAAGAGAAGACAAAAAATAATAAAGGTGGGGCTCATGGACAGAGATGTGACGCAGTTCTTGGCTCTAGCATAAGAGAAGGCAAGGAAGGACAATTGCTTGCAGGCGCTAGTAGAGGCAAAAAAAAAAGAAAAAGAAAAATATCAGTGTTGGCAGTGAAGCTTGCCTCCTGGCCGTATGGTGACGGGGGATTTCAATTTCTTTTATCTCTTGTAATTAACAAATTCAAGAAATGCCTGCAGTGAAATGCTCCCTAGATAGTGCTTCACAACTCCCAGTGTGCAACCGAAATTTCCGATGGGGCCTGGTGAGGGGCACATTAAAGGATCAAATATTTCTTCTACAATGGAACCCAGTTCTACTAAGTTAAGAGGCTAGCTGCGTTGAAGTGAGGGGGACAGAGGGACAAGTGTGCATAAGACATGCATTGCATTGACTGCTGACTCGTGCATTAAAGCAAGTAGTCCTCTTATATATGAGCTCTTTATGTATGACATATGTATCACCCTAAGGTGCTTGTCTGTGTCTCTTAGCTGCTTTGAGCAGTTGCTTAACTATGTTACCAACTGGCGGTCAGGTTCTTGCATTGAACTAAGCTCATGTTACTACATGTTTTTTTCTTTTGCACTTGTTATTTTTCTTTTGCACTTGCACTTTCTTTGCAATACTGTCATTGTTGCGTTTCTGTTCTTACTGCAGACATATCCAATGCATTAGTCATTGTCACACTACAATTCTTGTAGGTATTCCAAGAAAGACAGGCCTGACTTGTCAAATTCTATTATACAGAATTATCACAACTAGTACAGAGAGACCTGACACAGTATAAATTGGGGTGGATGGCAAGTTGAGTCTATTAATTAGATGGCTGCCAACCATGCTGTCGTTAACATAACTGCCGGTTCATACCACTATTAACTAGACAAAATTTTACCCTGTGAAGAATGTAAATTTATTCAATTCATCGGCACCTGTCTGCATTATTATGTCCATTGCCCCGTGTTCTTGCATGCCTGGTGCAGCCTGTGTTTCCTATTAATGTCTTCGCTAAGTAATTCGTGGGGCTTTTTATAAAGTACGAGTTAAAATACACTCATTTATTTACAGGTATCCATCTTGATCACTTCTTTCTCTTCCCCCCTGCTGTTCTTGTCTCTTCTGTCTTCTTCTTCTTCGCCGGAACATCACATCCTCCCGGACTTCGGTTTTCATCCCTCCTGGGATGATAGGGTATGACATTTCCCACTGTTGCTATTTCAGTTTTTCCTTCCGGTCCCAAATAGTGTAGCGATTTCAAGATTCCTTGTTGCTTGACGGTCTTTATCACTGTGTAGGGCCCAGAAAATTTGGACTTCGGTCCATCTAAACTCCTCCGGATTAAAACTGTATCTCCAGGCTCTATTACAGGCATCTTTGGGCTATGTCGCAGATCGAAGTGTCTCTTCATTGTTGATCTGTAGCGTGAAAGCTCCTCTTCTGTTTTGCGCCTTTCCTGCAGATCTACTTTCCCAACGATTCCAAGGTCGTAGTCGGCCGGTAGCCAAGTTGCTTCGCCTGATGCAGCAAAGTTAGGCGTGCATCCTAATCCCATGGTATGAGAATGATTGTGGTGCCTGACTGCTGCTTCCAAGGCACACTTCCATCCTCCATGGAAATCATGGTAAATTGCGATGAATGTTTTCAAATCCCGAATGAGCCTCTCAGCTAGGCCGTTTCCTTCTGGATGGTAGGGTGTGGCAAATCTCAGGGCAATTCCTCTATCACGGGCCCATTCTTGAAGCTTCTTACTGCGGAAAGCTGGCCCGTTGTCGGAGACCACTACCTTGGTGTTCTTGAACATATTCCGCTCCAGTAACGTCAAAACAGAATTGGCGTCTTCCTTTCCTGGCTTTGCAGCAGCCATGCGTGTGCATTCATCTATTGCGACAAGGAATGCCTGAGTCTTACTGACTCCCTCTCCTCGCTTTTTTAGTTCGGCAAAATCTAGATGAATTACTTCAAATGGGACTTGGGAATGATGAGCGATGACCATTTGATTCCCTCTTGGACGATACTTGGCCTTGTTAATTTGGCACTGGTGACATGTTTGCACGTAGTTCTTGATATCTTCCTTCATATTTTTCCAGATGAATCGACTTTTTATCTTCCAATAAGTTTTCCAGAATCCATCATGCCCTCCTGACTCTGGGCTGTCATGGTATAGCTTCAAAACCTTTTTCACCAAAGTTCCTGGCACACAAAATTTGCCATTATTGCAAGTCAGATCTTCGGTGCCTTCCCACAAGCTGCAAACATGTTCATGATCAGATGTTCTCACTTCTGTGATGTGAAGCCTGGAAAGTGCATCTGCGTCAGGAAGCTTATCACCAGGTCGATGGCTTACATCGAAAGTGAACTGTTGTATTTCACTGATCCAACGCGCCACTCTGCCCTTGGGCTGGGTTAATCCCAAGAGGTAGGTTAACGCTCGGTTGTCAGTGAAAAGCCGGAAATGACGACCCTCTATGTAGCTTCTGAAATACCGGAGTGCCATCACAACAGCCAGAGCCTCTTTTTCTGTGGTCGTGTAATGTTCTTGAGCTTTTGAGAACGTAGAAGAATAATAGCCAATCACCTTGAGCTGGCGTCCTTGCTGTTCCGTTGTGTCTCGTTGATATAGAACGGCCCCTGTACCATATTGTGAAGCGTCCGTACACAGCTCGAAAGGCTTGTTGAAGTCGGGTAGCACAAGCACAGGATCCGACGATATAGCTTCAACAAGGTACTCGTACGCTTTCTCGCACTCTTCACTCCAGATAAATGGCACATCCTTTTGCGTCAGCTTGGTGAGGCATCTTGTCTTTGCAGCGTAATCCTTAATGAACGCACGAAAATGACCGGCGAGTCCGAGGAAAACACGGAGTGAGTGTAGGTCATATGGCTTGACGAGCTTCTTCATCCTTTGTATAGACTCCTCTTTGGTTGTTTTAGTTTTGCCGTCAAAAACTCTTCCTAGAAAGACAACATTTGTCTGAAAAAATTCACTCTTGTTCTTGTTAATCTTTAACTTTGACTTGCTGAGGGCTTCTAACACGCACGAGAGGTGTTTTTCATGTTCTTCTCTTGTACGTGAGTATATGATGATGTCGTCAATGTATACGTTACAAAACTTTCCCAGGAACTCATCAAGAATGCCATTCATCATTTTCTGAAACCAAGCTCCAGAATTCTTCCAACCGAATGGTAAGCGGTTGTACTCGTACACATCGAAAGGTGTTACAAAAGCAGTGTACTGCTTGTAATCTTCTTGTAGTGGCACCTGCCAGTATCCTTTACAGAGGTCGATCCGAGAGAAAACATTTGATCCACCAGTTTCATTGATGATCTCGTCTATTCGGGGCATAGGAAAAGGAAACAAATCAGTCTGGCCGTTGATCTGCCGGTAATCTGTGCAAAGGCGAAATGAGCCATCGTCTTTCGGTACTATGGTGACTGGTGACGCGAAAGTGGATGTTGATGGCCTTATAATACCGGCATTTAGCATTTGCTGCAGTTCGGCCTTTAGCCAGGTCTTTTTCTCGAGGGAAAGACTGTACGGCTTTTTACGCACTACTGTGACGTCACGAAGCTTAAACGGTACCTCGAAGACATCTGCTGCTGGCGGGTACGTCTCAACACAAATAAGTTCGGGAAAATTTGTCAGTATCTCATCAGCATTTCTAACTCTTCGATGTGAATTTTCAATTCCACGCAAGTTAGGCTTAAATGATCCGTCAATAGTCACTTCGTCTCTCCAAGAAATATTCATCTTCAATCGCTTCATATCAGGCCGAGATAAAAGAAACAGGAAATCAACACCCTGCATGACAAGGGCATCTACTTTTAGGTGATGTCCACCAAATTCAACCTCTACTTCTGCCCAGTGTTGCAACCTTCTAGTTTTTCCATCATAGCTTTGAACACTAACTATTCTTCCTTCATAAACCTTGCTCGGTTGGATGATTTCCTGATTTACCAGGCTTACAGATGCTCCAGTATCAACCAGGGAGTCCAGACATTTTCCATTTACCATCATTTTAACAAATAGGAGATTTGACTTCAGAAGGTATACATTTTCCATCGTGTCACATTGGTCGGACTCGGTATTAAAATATTCTACCGTTTCGCCATGTGCGTCAATGCTCAGTGGTAGAGTACTATGCCTTTTGATGGGACAGTGAATCAGAAAATCACTGGACACATACTTAAGGCAAGCAAGTAAGTCATCCGTGGAGGTTGGACGGTGTACACAAACCTCTCTTTGCGATTCGTTAGTCATGCCTTGAATTATCAGGGGAAGGATTGCAGAGTCTGGTAGATTAGGGTCGGCAATGTAGAGTAAACGTCTCTTCTCGAAAAAATAATCCATGACTGTCCCTTCTCTGTGTCTGAAAGCTAATGCGTCGTCCCATCTGTCAACCGGATTTCGCTCAAAAGCAGAAAGAAAACTATCTTTCCACTTCTGCCATGAATCACGGCATTGACTTGCGATTCGCATGTCCCACCATGTTCTGGCATTGCCAGATAAAAAACGGCGCATGTTACACACTTTGTCGTCCAATGACGTCCAGTGGTTTTGCGCACATGCATATTCATAAAATCTGAGCCACAAGTTGGCGGCATTAGACACCCCATCGAAACTATTGGGCTTGAACTCTTCTTGATGTGGTTTCTGTGCTCTTAGTGAGTCGCTAACTGCTTCGAAAATCAGTCGCTGTTGCTCATACTGCGTGGTCTGCTGCTGAAACAGCGCTTGCAACAAGGCGTTATGCGAGTGCTCAGTCTCGTTCTTGGAATCTATCCTTGAATGTCCCGGAAACATAACCTCAAATTCAGACATAGAAGCATCGATTCTTACCACACCTTTCTCAACGAGGGCTGCTTCGTTCAGTTGACTCTTCTCAGCGATGATGCGAAGCAGTTCCGATGAAGTCGCTGATTCCTGAAGAAGCACTGGATCTTCGCCGTCAAGCTGGTAGGTCTTCACGGTCGTCTGCCCATCTGTTCTTCTTGCCAACGTTACTTCGAGCCACATGGTCGACTGCGCCAAATATAAAGTACGAGTTAAAATACACTCATTTATTTACAGGTATCCATCTTGATCACTTCTTTCTCTTCCCCCCTGCTGTTCTTGTCTCTTCTGTCTTCTTCTTCTTCGCCGTCTTCTTCCCATTAATGTCTTCGCTAAGTAATTCGTGGGGCTTTTGATTAGCAGGTGATGTCTGTTTAATTACCTCGTGCAGTGAACAGCCTGGCAGCACAAGGCACAATCATCTTCCCATGGCAGGACATCCTGCTCTACGTGTTCTTGTGGTGTCTACAAGGGCAGGGTGAGTGCGCATTCATTAAATTTGCCTCAGGAGGTAATCTGGCACAGCTGAGCTTGGTGCTTTGTCACTGTTAAGGCCCTTTGCAACAAGGCCAGTTGCTTACAGGACAGGGCAGTTTGACATAGGACAGCACGGTACTTGTCCTGTCTATGCACACATGCCTTTTCTGATCACCTGTATTGTGCAAGAATCTAATTTGCTGTCACGTATGAACTAGTCCAGCAACATGTTCATCTTAACCTTATCTGTGCCAGCTCTTTTTTTTTTCAATATTATTGAAATTTTCCAAATTTTTTGATGGCTGATTCATTTTGATCACCTTTCATTCTAAGAATATCGTATTCGATTTGATATTCGGCTTTCTTTTTTTTTATTTGATTTGATATTCATGCACACCTAACTTACTGTTGTATTTGGTGTTGGGCTAGTTATTGCATGTCGAACAATAATGAATTTGGCACCAAAAAACACGATCACAGAGAGGGGAGGACATAAACGCAGGGTGAGTGCTTACTTTCAGCTGTGCATTTTTGCAGAAAATGTGCTCACTGTCTGCAAAAATAAACCGTTGAAAGTACGTGCTTGTCCTTTATTTATATCCCGTCTCTCTCTGCAAACGTGTTTTTGACACTAAATTCATTATTTTATATTTACAGGCACAGCTCTACTTGAGTCTCCTCCTCGTCTCTAACTGGAAGAGCCGATGCAATGCAGTAATGTTCCTCAACGATCAACGAGCTGATATTTTTTTTTTATCTAGCACTTTCAGCTTCTTCCGAAGCACTGTGATAAAGAAATGTTCGTCAGAAAATCGCATAACTTGGGCGTTGACACTGCCCTCTACTTGGTGGAATTAAAGAGGATACTGTAGCTGAGAGCCATTCATGATTGTGGAAGTAATTATCTGGCTCAAGTGGATGGCATCAAAAAGCCAGGTTCTGTTTTGATTTTATGTTTACATAGTTGCCATGTATGTTCCATTTCATGCTTAGCAGGCAATACTGCAGGAGTGAGTTGTAAAGTTCTGCAGTCATAAAATCTCACTGCACATCTTGAAATGCAGTTGTTTTTGATTTGAGACACTGTTTAAATAATAACTGCATCGTCTATTACAGCTACAACTTCCGTAAATACGAGCCATGTACTAGGCAGGTCTAGAATAGTGCTTGCAAGTAAATGTAAATGCCTTATGTAAATAAAAAATAGCATTGTTCTCACCGCACACGCTCTGTATGCTGATTGGCTTCTTCGGCTTACATATGCTGTTAATGTACATTATTTTACCAGTTTAACGCATGCAATGTTTGTGTACACTATGAAATAGCAGTCAGACATGGTGGGACATGTGTCCCCCCCTAAAGGAACACTAAAAGAAAATATTAAGTCCAGCTAAAGTGGTAGATTAGTGCTTGAGAACCTCTAAGGCATCAATATTGCTATGAACAGAGCCATAGTAATCGAGAAATTTAGGTAAATGCAGGACATGATTAGAGACCCCGCTGGGACATTCAAGTACTTGCCTGATAACAAAGGCACTCCTCATTTAAATTCTGTTGCTAGTACTCAACCACTTGTTATAAAAACATAATTGTATTACATTATAAGAAGAAAGAAAATGCTACTTGGCCACTTCTATTTCATTTTTAGAAAAAAGAACTGATTGACGTTATCCTTGACAACGATGCGAGCGGTCGAAAGGTTTCGTTTTCCCTCAACTCTGCGCCTCCCCTGCTTTCAAGTTTCAGCAGTTTTATTATTGCATAGTGCTGCACTAATTTTGCTGGCTCGCGAAACTCGCACAAACTGCAAGTAGCCGAGAATTACACGTCCATGTGATGTTGCGGGATGCCCAAACAATCCACCAAAAGCAGCTGCAGCGGTGAATCCACTGCTCTGTCTTGGCTTGGTCTCTCCATGGCCGCACGTTTGCGTTTTGTTGCGATAAAGGTATTCGGACCCTTCACATACAATTTTCTCATAAACGAAGTCTTTTCATGGCACGAAACAAACGGAGATATGGAACAGAGCCGCTGGCCGAAGATACGACATGGGTGATTCGGGCATCCAAGAATGGAAGCTGTTTTTGTAAAGATTTGGGCATTGTGTGCAGTTATTTCTGCTGCTTATACACATGTATTTCTTTTTTCTCTTTGAGGTGTTGTAATTTGGGGTGCTGCTTATATGCAGAAAAATATGTATATTCACTCGTTTTGAGTGCTATGAAATCTTTGAATACTGAAATTTCAAGCTGAACCGAATAGTATCAAATACTAGCATAGTGTTCGATCGAATATTCGAAAATATTGATTAGCAGGTTGGAGAATATTAGCTCAGGCTGACTTCTCAGCTTTTCTTATGATAAGTTCTTTCTCTCAGTCATTATCGATATCTGTGGGCCGAGTTTTTGTTGGAGAAATGAGTTCTTTTTATTTTAACTAATAGAAATAAATTTTACTTGCCCAGCATGGTAGCTCAGTGGCTACAGCGTTGCGCTGCTGAGCATGGGAGTTGCAGATTAATTCCCAGTCGTGGCGGGCCAGTTCCAGTGGGAGTGGTGTGCAAAAATGCTTGTGCACCATGCATTGGTGGCATGTTAAAAAAACCTCAGGTGGTCAAAATTAATCTAGAGTTCTTCACTATCGCATGCCTCATAATCAAATCATGGATTTTGCACATAAAACCCAAGAATGTAAGTTAAAATTTAAGAATGTTACTTATTACGACACCTGTGCGAATGGTGTGCAGTTACATTGGTTGGACACTTTATTCACAGGCCTTGAGAATGCACTTATGGATGCAAAGTTAATAACTGACCAACTTGACTATGAGCAATGACTTGTGGACAATACCTCTCATAAATTGTTGTTGCAGTATCTGTATGAAATAGGCCTCCATGCTTCCGTATAATTTCATACCCATGTCATGCCGCATGGAAAACCAGGTGAATAGGAGAATCGCGCTGGTTTCCACTGTGTGTTGTTAAAAGATCCAAGTGGCATTTCACCGTGTGTTATGATTGTGCGCCTCTCGCCCATCAGGTAACAGTAGCATCCTGTCAAATGTGCGCTCCTATCTGTGGATCTCGGTGCAGCAGTACACGGTGAAGGAGATTGAAGTTGAACTCTACTCCCATCTACATCAGTGAGTACGACGCCACTTTCTCACTTGTGAAAGATATGGCAGTAATGTGCCTCCCAGTCCAAGGCACAAGGCTTTGAAGTTCTTTTGTAGAAACATGAACTGTTTCGTGGTTTTGCATTACCCCTTCGGTGAAAGCCCAGAATATGGCAGCTGTCTCCATTCTGGGTTCTTCTGACTCTCAAAACATCTGTGCAATGTACAATGTGGCTACGGTGACATTCGTGACATGTACCTACATGTGACATGCACCTACATGACATGCACCTACAGCTGCTCTCTGTTCTTAAATATAATAAAAACCAGAATATAGGGCAATCTCTGAAATTGAGGTGAATGAAACAAAAAAAAACAATTCTTCAATGCAGTGTAGCTACAGAACACACATTAATAGATCAACATGCTCATTTCTCGTCAAAGATGAATACAGCATGTGAACTGTCAGGATCATTGTCTGGGGACTGCTGCCAGCCACTTATTACAGTGCTTGCTGCTACGAACACTTCATTAACAAACTTTTCAGATATCCCCCTGCTGACTGTTTATAGATTTAGCATAAAATTATTTCACTACTATGAATTTCAGAATACTGAACATTTCAGAATAAAGGTGGTTATTTAGTTTCCATGTCGTGCTAACAATGCTTCAGTACTACAAATGAATAGTAGTCAGAAATCTGGGGATTCTTAGAGTTCCATGTATCCTTCATGGTGGTCAGAACAGTAGGCTAGCAAACAACAGGGCGCAGAAAGCGGACGCCCCTGGAAATGGGTTTGGAAAACCTGAGATGGCACCAGAGGAGAAAAATGCGGAAGGGCAGGAGACGATTTTTCATTTATGTTGCGGAGGCGGCAATGCATAAGGTCTTGCGAGTGCATGTTCTGCCCAGACATGTGCCACCTAGCAACGGAGGCACATTTCTTCTGTCTTTTGCTTTTATTTCTGCACACGCCTCCTCTTTCCTGCGCGCTTCTTTCTGTGGCCGTTCCAGCTATGCGCATGGAGAAATGTAACCTGTGTGCTTGCAGGAATACCACACAGTTGCTCTTTCCAGATCATGTTTTTTATGCATGCTTGTGCTTTGGAATAGTTCAGTTGTCCGCCTCAAGCGAGACAGCTGTGGTGGCCACGGCAAGGAATTTCAAAAACAAACAAACGAGGAAAAAGAAACATTGCACTTTGGACGCGACATAAAGCTTCCTACTTGTCTGGTCTTTTTCGGCGTCAGCATCTCTTTTGCACGTGCCACACGTATTATACGATGCTTCGGTGGTGTGTGGCGGCAAAATATATGGAAAATAGCAGCAGCGCAAGCTAAGATCCGACGGCGACGTTTTCTGGGATGGCTCATATGATGACAACTGATGAACTGATGGGTTGAAGGGAGGGATGGTTAGTTTTGGGGACTTCACTCTAATGACCTTTCAGAATTGTGAACAGTTTGGACCAATCCCCCGAAGTTCCTTGTCTGAAGACTTCACGGTGCATCCCACAACATATCATCGGTGATATCCAAGGTGTTAGTTATGCAGGATTAGGCATGTGCAACATTGTCATCAGGCATGTGCACTGGGCACCCCAATTGCATGCTGGTGATCACCGCAGCTGCTTGTATGTGTCCTCGCATCTAATAATCCCTGGATTCTCAAACAAAAATTTGTAGTACTGAGGTGTTGTTAGCGTGCCAGGAAAATTAAATAATGGTTGTTATTTTGATAAAGTTGGTATTCTGAAGTTCGTAGTACTGAATTATTTTTTACATTGAAGCCATAAGCAGTCCGAAATCTGTAAGCAATGTATAAAAAGTGGGCAAATTTAGCAAATGTCATCCAGCTCAACAGTTAATTGCAGGCACTTTATTAAGAAGGCGAATCAGAAAGTCATTGCCCATATTTTTTATTAGCCAAAATAAGGTACACACAGGCAATTAAGACAATATATACAATTCTATGAACCTTACGCTATTTTTCCACATAGTCCTCACACTGGTTCAGACAATTGTTCCATCGCAGCACTAAATTTGAGATGCCCCTGTAGTAAAATTTGTCCGGCTGACTGTGGAACCACCGTCATTGCAAGGCAAGTCTTCATGGCCTCTTGCGAACTCACAACACCACCACCTCACACTTCTCAAAGCGAAAACACCTTTCCCCCATACATGGGCAGCCTGTGAATTTCGATGGGCATTTTTCCCTGGCTCCATATAAAATGAATCACACTTTGTTGCTCGTGCACCATGGAAGTGTGAAGCACAACCTCCATCTTCAACTGACTGCAGTGCTGTGTCGCGGAGCTACTGGTAGATAAAGCCGGGCAGCTCCAAGAAAGGTCCGCCACGGGGAATGCATATGTTGACTTTGCATTTACAGTCATAATTTGGCTACAAAAAACAAAAATATAGGTGCAAGGACTTTCTGATTTGCCCTCGTATAAATCTTTTTAATTTTTGTTGCCTGCTAGTCTTCCTGTGCCCGTCACTGCTTGTGATGGTATGTTTTGTTATAGTTGAAAATTTATCTAAACACCAGATGCAGTGTTGCACATAAAAATGTTCTGCTCTTAAAATGCTAAATTTTCTCTTTGCTGAGTACCACTTTGTAAAATAACTGCACAATCAAACCTCATTGGGTTGTGTGAGGGCACTTTTATCTTCAATTTCTTGTCAGGACTCAAGTCCAAGGCATATTTACCTGTCTAATACACTTACTTGCTATGTTCCCTGCCTTTGTCAAATGCCTTTAATGGCTAATTTCATGTAATATTCCTGTAGTTTATTGTCGTGTCATGAAATTGAGATGTTTCTTCTACATTACAAATTTTGCATCATGCACATCATCTCATCAAACCGATGCTAGACTTCCATTTGTTTATTAGGCTGTAGCAAAACTAGCACTCTAGTACACACCAGCAGCCATACACTGCTCGAATGTTTAAAATTTCCAGAGACTAGAAGTTTTTACTAATATTTAATGTTTTTCAGACATATGGCTGATTTCTTCAAGTTGCATTCAAATACAGTGGAACCTCGGTTATACGTCCCCCGGTTTTGCGACGACCCGAGTTTTAACGAAACGTTAGTGCAGTCCTGGCGAAGTCCCCATAGAAGCAATGCACTAAAAACCCCAGCTATCCGACACAATTTTATGCCTGACCCGCATTATACAACGACCCTCATGAAGCGCGGGAGACAACGGCGGACGACATATAGCGCCTTTTGTTCTCCACAATCACATTCTCCCTCTCTTCTCGGGGCCATCGCCTCTCATCGCGTTGGGGAAGCGCTTCTCTCCTTCCAGTCTCCCAGCAGCAGATCGCCGACAAGCTAGCGCGGAGAGGCCTAGGTTTATCGCATGTGTTCCTCATCGCAATCCTAGCGACCAGCATTCAGTGGAGGTTTTTAGTTGTGTGGAGCAATGCGATGCACGATGTCCCGAAAGCAGACAGTTCTTTCACTTGGCAATAAGCTGAATATTATCGAGGAAGCAGAAAAGCCGCATGAAGCCACGAAAGCCACCATTGCCCTGAACCTTAAGATACCCGAATCTTCGCTCAAGATAATCCAGGCAAACAAAGCAGTGGTATTGTAGAATGCCAGCAAGTTCGGGCTCAAGCGGGAAGTGACAAAAGAAGGACAGCATGAGAAGTTAGAAAATGTTCTTGTCAAGTGGCTGCATCAAGTACGGAGCTCTGCGATCAACGTTGACGCTGCCATTTTAAAAGAAAAGGCGGACCTTGTGGCATTGCATTTGGGCATTGACGACTTTCAGGCATGTAATGGGTTGCTGGATGGCTTTAAAAAACGAAACAGGATTGTGTACAGCCGCTCCTGCGGAGAAAGCACTTCCGTGGACGTTTTGACGGTGAACGAGTGGATGGAGTCACTGCCGGATATGATTGCTGCATACAAGTCCTGCGATGTTTTCAGTGCCGATGAGAGCGGTTTTTTTACCATATGCAGCCCGAGCAAACCCTTGCGTTTAAGGGTGACAGCTGTCATGGTGGCAAGCATAGTAAAGACCGTGTGACGGCACTATTCTGTACTAAAGAGGCTGCCCGTGCTCGTTTTTGGAAATTTTGCAAAGCTATGGTGCTTTAAGACCTTGAAGATGCTGCCGTGCAGCTACAACTTCAACAAAAAGGCATGGATGACGTCTTCGCTCTTACCGACTTACCGACTGTTTTTAAAGTTTGCGCCGGCTGCCGGGAATCACGGCAGTGGGCAGTGGAGTGCCGTAAAGGTTCGTTTGAATAAATGATTGGTACCCGTACTGCAGCATTAATTCTTATCACATTTGCTTTTTTTTGGTAATTTGGCTTTTGAAGCCCTGCAGAGTATGTTAGTAGTTGACATTGAATTTCCTCGTAAATCCAGCGCACGAAATAAGTAGTATTTTTATAGGGATTATTTATGTTCAGAGTTTACGACACCCACATTTTACAACACTTTTTCGAGGTCCCAAGAAAGTCGTATCATCGGGGTTCCACTGTAATTTCAGGAAATGCGCTGGGGAGTAGTTAAAGGGGTACTGACTGAAAGTCTTTGTGTGGTTTTTATTTTATGATTATATAGCTGTGGACTCAGTAATTACATTATGGAGCCTGCATTCTTTAGGAGTGCCACACATAATTCATTATAGCTCCTATTATGGAACTTGTTAAAAATACATGAAGTGCAGCGTGGCTTTTGAGCTGAGTAATTACACCGTTCACAGACATGAAATCTCATGTGGTGTTCTCATGGTACCATACGCCACTGATGCGTATACACCCTTTTCGACCATGCTGCTGAAAGCCAAGTCCATTGAGGACTCAACTGGACAAGAGTGGAGGGTGGGTTCGTCTGTGTTTCCAAGGGAAATGTGCAATTCATCATCATCATCATTATCAGCCTGGTTATGCCCACTGCAGGGCAAAGGCCTCTCCCATACTTCTCGGACTACCCCGGTCATGTGGTAATTGTGTCCATGTCGTCCCTGCAAACTTCTTAATCTCATCTGCCCACCTAACTTTCTGTCGCCCCCTGCTACGCTTCCCTTCCCTTGGAATCCAGTCCGTAACCCTTAATCACCATCGGTTGTCTTCCCTCCTCATTACATGTCCTGCCCATTTCATTTTCTTGATTTCAACTAAGATGCCATTAACTCGCGTTTGTTCCCTCACCCAATCTGCTCTTTTCTTATCCGTTAATGTTACACCCATCATTCTTCTTTCCATAGCTCATTGCATCGTCTTCAATTTAAGTAGTAGTTTAAGTTAATTTAAATGCACGATTAGTAGGGGCCAATATGACAGCTTTCGGTGGCACATTCATGACATGGCCTTTACATTACATTACATGGGTGGCTGGCACGTTATTGAATCATTTGTGAGGCCATGCAACTGCTTCCTTCGCTTTTGGTGACTTGAATAGTCTCCTTTTTCATTTTGCAAGCCATACTGCACTTGGCGCATGTTTTAACAGGTTGCATAAAGGTTACTGCAAATAATCATTTGTGGTGCTCTCAAGGAATTGAGGCTTTGTACTGTAATTACCTAGTCAGCAGCTGCCTTAAAAAAGCAAAAAAGAAAGAGTGATGCACAAAATTTTTGTTTCGTGTTCTCCCAGGTGTTTGTGTGTTCCATAATCTTCAGCCCATTTATACCTACGAATGTTATTATTTCACAGCTTTCATTATGTATGCTTTCCTGCAGTCTGTCAATGAACTGGCACCTGGGCCGCAAAACTGGCGAGGTGCTCAAAATCCTTGACCGAGGAACGAGCAGCGTCACGTCCCTCCTCAGGTATGACCAACAGTGCTATAAACGACAAGAATTCACTACTGGCATAGTTGATCAAGTGTCATAGAGGACTTGATGCAAAAAGACAATGGTCAGATGAAGGGAAATGCCATTCTGTTTCCTAATTTTCTTATGTCACTGAACCATTTTGTGGACTTGTACAGTTATTCTAGCTTTTCCTTGTGCTACCATGTACCCCTTTGTGCAATGTAAGTAAAACCTCTTTAATTCAAATTTCAGAGAACTGAAAAAAATTTCCTGATTAATCGAGTGTCAATTATTTCAATAGCTTTTATGTTAAAGGGACCGACAACCGATTTTCATGGTACCTACTTTTTTAATGCAATGGAAAGCCTACCGGTCAGAGTGTCTAATAATGAAGTGGTAACGTGGAAAACGCCATGGAACATTTTTGATCAGAATTTTACGATCTGGAGTAAGGATGTAGTCATTCATTGGAAGCATGCTGAAAACAGCGATAGGTGAGCACGATAGTGATTATACGCCGGCATTAGCGGGGGAAGGAAGGCGACAAGTGCAGCTGTAACTGTAAGAAAGCATCATTTTCTTTATCAAGTTGATGTTCCTGCACTTCATGTTTTCCGTAGTGTTAAAGTATTTCTGCAACAATAGCTATGTGTTTCCATGGTTTCCTCTCCAACTGCTTTGGTATTTAACCAGTCAAAACGAAACCAATCTGGTCGAAACTGAAACAACGCTTTTACATGTGATACACAGTTCAGCGTTTTGCCGTAGCCATGCATGCGCTTTCGACTTCCGAAGAATAGAATAAAGCACAAGTGTCTAATAATATAGCGACTGCAATTTCAAGCAATAATTATGTTGTACATGATAACAGCCGACTTACGTACAGTAATCTCATAGACTACGTTCGAAGTGCCAAGATGTCACCGCCAGGCCTCGTCATTACTGGTTTTTGAGGCTTTCTTTGCCAATTTAAAATTATGATTCCTACTAAATTGTAAACAGCGAGATAGATTCTATCACTATAAATTATGGTCATTATGGGCACGAGAAAGAAAATCTGGGGTCTTTTGCTCCTTGATTATATGAGTCTGCCTAGGTGCTATGGAGGAGGTTGCTTAGCACGCGTTGTATTCGTTTGTCCCCAGACATTTCAGCATTACGGAGTGCTGTCGAGTTTGTTCACTCTCAGCCGCTGGCTGCCTGCACGGTGAGGCAGTGGGCGCGGACACCCCTTGGTGATCGCTGTGTCTTAGTTTCTGGTTGAAGTATACAGTCGCTGACCAACGAAGCGGACACCGATGATCCAGGCATGTTCGGTAATTCAGAACCGCCAATTGCCCCATATACTTAATGTGTAAAGACGACCGATATTTCGGACAGCCGCCAGCTCTATATTTGATTACCCGGATTCTGCCCGCAGCTGAAGCGTACACCAACACTGCCGCCATTATCTCCTCTGGCAACCTCGACGAGACATTATGTATGGCCTCAGAGATTACACCCTAGATGGTAATCGCTGAGGCCTGGCCTTGATCACCGCTCTACACCTCTGAGATTTAACTGCAACTGCCAATCTTGGAGGCTTTGCCTGAATTGTGAGGTTGCATCAACATTGCGATCATCACATCCTTTTCCAGAACTTCCGTGCACGGCCTGCTATTGCCATTCTATTTGTTGAGTTTGCCTAGCGCACAGCTTTCTGGAAGGCTGTGCTTGTTTGTTTAGTTTGCGTTTTAGACAGTGCTCTGCTGGCTCCAACAAGTCTTTCTCGTGAAGTTATAGATAGGCCAAGTCAAATGCCCCAACAGTGCCCTCGCAGTCCGACTCCAAATGAGTCTCGAGTAGCAGTCCAAATGAGCCCGACTTTGCAATTGAAGAGGCTGAACTGCCGCTTACCACAACGAGCTCAAATGCAGGCATCATTGATGACGTGCTGGGCTGCGGTGTGCCGATTCCTGCCGCCATTAGATTTGAAGACTTTGCAGACGGCGGCAGCGCGGTTTCATCGTGTGCCAAACTGAACGATGATAAAATAATTGAGCAGGTTCACCCCTCCTCAAACAGCGACTCTGACTCAGATAATGATGTGCTGTGTGCTCCAGAGCCTTCCACATGCAGATCTGACTCAAACCTTTGCAGTCCTTGCGTCGGCGTACAGCGAAACTCAAAAGTGGCAGAAATACAGGTGGACTTGGTAAGTGGAAGTGCGTGCATCAACGCATCGACCACTTGTTTTGTACACAGGGGCCATAAATGTAAATAAAGTGATCTTTTTTGGGTACATTTGTTTTTTTCGACATTTCATAGTTCAGACTTATTTACGTTCCTCGTGGTTCCCCGTGGAGTCCAAATTATCGATCGTTGATTGTAGTCGCCATGAATCCCCTGCCCTGTCACCATTGAGCCTAATGTACTGACCACCTAAGCTGCAGTCGCTTAACACATGCCAAATGGTTAATGCATCGTATTTACTTCATTTTTCGGTGCGCACAAGCGTGGAATCAGCAAACTGTTGTGCGTGTAGACCATAGATAGCGAAATGGCAGCGCACAGATGTTTCCCGGACTGCGGTCGCCACCGATAGCACGTCACCTGCTGTGGTTGCTTAGTGGTTTCAGTGTTGCACTGCTAAGCACGAAGTTGCGGGTTCAAATCCTGGTCACGGCAGCCACATTTCGAAGGGGGTGGAATGCAAAAACACTCGTGTACCTAAGTTTAGGTGCATATTCTTAAAGAACCCCAGTGGTCAAAATGAATCCGGAGTCCCCCACTACAACGTGCCTCATAATCAGATCGTGGTTTTGGCACATAAAACCTCATAATTTCTTAGCAATGTCAAAACATGGTAGCCATGACATGTTTCTGGCTCCCATAGCTTCTAGCTGTTCTACATCGTCGTCATGGGTGACAACATAGATTATGGCCCTTCCGTGTCTGATACAACTAGTGTGTTTATTGTCATGAGGGCGCTCAGGGAGAAGTGGGGCCTGATGCAGAAATTGGCTCCTGGCCTTGCTCAGTTAGAGGATGCTGTCATTGCAGCAAGTCTGCCATGGCAGCAAGTGAAAATCACAGATATTTTGCTGCCAGCTCGCAAATAAAACCTGTCTGCATGTGCGTTTGAGTGACAATAAACGGGTTCTTTTTTTTTTCTTGGTAAGCCTGTAATCGCTCATTTGCCATTGTCGGTTAAATAGTACATTACTTTATGCGTACCTGATCTGCGTTCCCCACCAACTATGTATTAATGAGGTTTTACTGTACTACTATGCATATGTTCCCTCGCATGTTCACGAAGTCACCTCGAATTTTTCTTTAGCCACTAAGGCTAGTCAACTCTTTCATTACCATGCCTATTAAAAATAGATCAATTTGATCAACAGTTCTTCTGCGCACAATTAAACATTTTTGTTCGAATTCTTCAACCAACAGCACTATGCACCATCTAAGATGATGACTGAACTTTAACTATTTTTCACATTTGGCAATATTTGGCAGATTGGGGACTCAGAAAATATAAAAATTCAACTGGAGGTAGTATCGTCGAAACTAACCTCCTAGTGCTCCTAGTTTCACATCAGAATTTTCAAAAACTGACTGAGTGATTATTACTGCTTTACATCCACTCAACACACCAGTGATTAGGCTATGATTTTATTTATTGCTTTATATGTTGCAGTTACTACATCTTGAAATAAAATGTTAAAACATAAAAGCACCAAAAATGATCACATATTTAGCAGTAATGAAAGAGTTAAGAGCAATTTATTGACTCACCACTGAACCAGAACTTTGGGTTGCTGGAACACCTATGCTAAGGAATCAAAGCCCTTGCAGAAATGGAAGTGAACAGTTGAAATGAAGGTAAACTGTAAGTCAAGCTTGACTGATGTGAGTTTCATTTCCCTATGTAGGATTAAAATGGTGCATACTAGCCTAATGAGCCAGTAGACGTTTCTTGATGGTGAGGGTGTGGCAGCTCATTCCCCAAGTCACACGTTTCGCATCAATGTGTCATCATGTTACAGGGACACATTTAGCATTGACGTTTCAAGTATTGGTATACCTAACATCTGCGGTGTGTACTCCCGTGCTACTTTCACTGCTGATGTTGACTAAACTGACACAAAACTTCCAAGGTCATGCAGCATTTCAGCTGAATGTAATTTAGAATGAATTACAGCAGGGGCATGTGAATAGTACCGTATTTACTCGCATAATGATCGCACTCACGTAATGATAGCACCCCGAACTTGCCGAAAAGATATGTTGTGTGCCAAGTCTAGCTAATAATTATCGCGCTTACCATCTGTCGAATGCTACGCGAACGACTCTTCAAGACGTTTAAACCAAGCAGTCTGCACGCACCAAACATTCTTAAGCAGATGCCCTATTTCATTTCTTTCATCACTTTCCGCACTTCCATGAGAAAAAAAGAAAGCTACAACCAAACTTGCCTTTATTATGTGTAGGCTATATAATGGTTGTGGTCAACAACAACAAAAAAGGCGCCTTTCAATTCTTCTCGTCTGCACTCGTGGGCACACAACAAATCACGAGCGGCAATGATAGCAGCCACGTTTACACTGATACGTTAGAAGTGTACCCCATTCATATGCCAACACTTGTGACACAGCTAACATATTCGCCCACCCTTAGCGAAAACCTGCCGTATTAGGATAGTAGTGAAGACAAATGCCGCAGTTTCCGCAGCATGCCCGCCATGCGTTTCTATGTCACTGGCAGCTAAGCGCGCCCATATGTTTCTGTCCCCTCAAAGTGGACATGGCTACGTTATTGCCGCAAACTTGCCGATAATAACGATAGTATTCATTACTGATACGGAAAAAAATGTTTCAATGCACGTAGTGTACTCACGAGAAGAAAAAGAATAGCATTCAGCGCGTTCGGCTTGCTCCGCCGGCAACCATTTTTGTCTTGGTGTCCCGCACTACATACTGCGGCAGCCTCCTATTTGTTGACCTGTTGTCATCCCGCAGCAAAGGCGGGATGAATAGAAGATTTTTCTTTTTGCGGGAAATTTAATTCACGTAATGATTGCGCCCCTGAATTTGCGTCAGTTTTTTTTTACAAAAAAGTGCGATCATTATGGCGAGTAAATACGGTAGCTCTTGAGATTGAATCAAATTCAAATCAAGTAGTGCTTGTAGTGAAGCGAATATAGAATATTTTTCTAATACAGTTACACCTCGATATAAAAGACTTCAATACAGTGAAACCTCATTAAACCGTAGTTGGCCGGAGCTCTGGAAAAGTACGTACTAAACGGTAGTACTGTTTAAACCAAATAGCATGAGCTCACCCACTTACCTGTCGAAAATGGAACTCAGAGAGAGTGCGATAAAATGGGAAAACAACATGCAGTATTTATTCACTTCGCGTGACAACAATGTTATTTTTGTTTGATGCTACAGCGGCCTAGCACGACGGCAGCGGCCTCAAACTTACTGAAGCTGCGTGCCAGCTGCTCAGCCAGCCCTCCCCCCCCCCCCCCCCCCTTGGCAAACACTCGCACGGCATATTCCTCGTTGGCGTTACGTATTCTCCGTGCACGCGCGCAGTAGTGCTATAAGTCCCGGGGCGCCTTTTTCATTGCTGGGGGCCGGAGTTCGGAATACTTTTCGTTTGGAATAGTTACGTTATCGCGTCCCTGTTCTCGTCGCGCCGATCGCATTCATGAGGCTGACGTAACGCGCAGCTTCTGCCACTGTTGGGCCTGAATCGCCCGTGCTTTCGCTTTCTGTGTCGTCCTCATTACTGTCGCTAGTCGACACTTCGGCAACAACAGAGGCAACGATGGCGAAAAGTCGAACCTCGTAGCCAAAATCTCATCATGGTCGCAGCAGCGCTGCCGAGCAACTTCTTCGCATTCCAAATGCCACACACTGTAGACAACAGCAGATCTCTGTCGCGTGCCAGCGCCAACTTTTTCGTGTCACGTTCGATAGCACGGTCGATGTCTAATTTTTCTTCTATGCTGAGCACCCGGCGTATTTTTTATCCGAGCTTCGGCATGATGCGAGTCCTCACTTGCACGACGCCACAACGCTCTCTGGCATGGCGTGGAAATGATGTTGATGTTGATGTGGCTTCACGTGCAAACGCACAGGACGCTTGGAGGCCGTTGTTCCGATCTCTGAGGCTTGTTGTTCTGCTGGGCCACCCGATGGAGACGACGCACCACCGTGTTTGCGCGGCGAAAAGTAGAAGCGCTACGTTTTAACCGATGCGTACGCAATAAGCGGGTACGGTTTATGCGGATACAAAACACAATATATTCAATGGCAGCAGAGTCAGGGATTTGACTTTACTACTTTAAAACAATACTACTGTTTAAGTCGGTATGGTTTAACGAGGTTTTACTGTATAACGTAATTCTCTATATAATGAAGTATTTAACTTTTTATAATTTCTGGTCCATAGGACACCATGTATTTAGTACCTCAATATAATAAAGTGGGTTTACATACAGTTTCAATTTAACGAAATTTCAGTGGCGCTCTGAAAGAATCCCAAGGCAATAAGTGGTAGCTTGCTGCAGAGGCAGATGGTTAAATGGTTGAATTACAAGTAGCTGCTTGTGAACGTTTCACTTCATGAATGCGGGTTACATGTAGCATATGGACGTTGTGAACATGCATTGCACAATGGAAAAGGTGCAAACGCAGTCGCAGCCACTACATTTTGTCCACAACTTTGCTGTACATTCACTTTCACAGGGTGGAATTGAGGCAGATGTTTTTGTTTTCTTAAAATTTCATCCTATACAGTCAAACCTCGATGTAACGAACATGCATATAACGAATTATTGAATATATCTAACTCTTCCGAAATATTTTTGTCAAACACGTGTATTTTTAACTTCCTATAGCGAACGCGGTTTGGCATAAAACGGATATAACGAACTTCGCGACGCCAAGCCCTACCTCACTTTAATAGCAGGCGGCAGGCTTCGTTGGACTACAAGTGTGTTATGCGGTGCAGCAAACGTTCAGGACTACCTCGCAGGCGCTGACAGCGCCACAGATGCCACGTCGTCATCGAGAGTTGACAGCCAAAGAAATCGTCCGCATCTCACAACCGCCGATAGCGCCGCTTTCTTCGCTTTCTTCCGCCTAACTCTGCAGCCAAGATGAAGGCGTCATCAGGGCCTTCAAGGCAGTTTATAAGAGGAGACTGACACTGTTCTCGTGAAGCTTCGTATGAAGCAAGACTTGAAGATTGACCTGCTGGGAGCAATCCAGATGCCTAAAGCGGCATAGGACAGTATGAATGGTGAAACGATTGCCAACTGCTCTCGGCACGCAGGTTTTGTTCCGCCAGAGGCCCATGCATCAAGTGACGATGGGGACGATCCCGATGAAGCAGAAGCAGAGCTCCGTGAGCTCGATGAGGCCTGGAATGATTTTTCGCGTTTTGTTGGTGACATGCCCGCAACAATGACTGTAGAAGACTTCGTAGGTGGCGACGACATCTCAGCGACCACGGCTGTACTGACGGACGCCGTAATCGCTGCGGAAGTCTCTGAACATCCCGCAGACGAAGCTCAGGCTGATCCTGTAGATGATGAGAACATTCTGACTTCACAAGAAGCACTTGCTGCATTGGATTTACTGCGCCGCCACTGCAGTGCTATTGAGGGCAGTGGGCTTGCCCTTGTTGAGTGTTTGCAAACTGTGGAACAGGGCGTGATACAGAATGCGATCAACACCAAGAAGCAGGCCGCAATAACGCAGTTCTTTGTGCGTAAATAAATGAACGTGACCCAAGTAAGCATCGTTCAAGTTGCTGTGCCTTCTCTGATTGAATTTTGCTCCTCTTGCATGTATTTTTTACGAAATTTTATGTTACAAATTATGGATATAGCGAACTAATTTCTGACTTTTTAACTGTTCGTTATAACGAGGTTTCACTGTACATAGCTGTGTAGCTGTTCCACGTGCCCTAAAGCTGTCTTTTTCTCTACGTATTTGAAGTTTTGCACCCCATTGGGCATATACTGAAGTACAGGGCCCAATAATGGATATAATGAAATAGTGGATATAATAAATGAATTTCATATCCTTCAACTTCATTATAGTGAGGTTTGAGGGTAGTATGTGAACAGTTTTGTATTAATGAAAAAAAATTTTTGCACTATTCAATTACTCCTAAAGAATGTTTTATATTCGATTTTATTTGCTTTTAGCATTGTTCTATTTGTATTCAATTATGTCTCAAAAAATTATATTCTCACGCTACTTCTAGAGTTGAGGAGGTGTGACATGTTGAATACTAAAAGGATGCCCTAGCTGAAGAGAGACACTTAGAAGCTGATTTTGTTTCCAGCTATTTGCTGTTCAACATCTTCCCAGCTGTGGCTGACATTGTGGTCGCTGTCATCTACTTCACTGTTTCTTTCAACGCCTGGTTTGGCCTGATTGTCTTCGTCACCATGGCCTTGTATCTAGGTGAGCACTGAATTAGCAACCATCTTTGGTTCCTTGTTTGGAGGGCCCCTCATCAGACTGCATTGCAAATTTCTGGTATAGTGGAAGCTGTAAAGTGCCATCTAGGAAGCATTTTATCGTAAGAATTTTTCACTTTGGTTTATTATTAGAGGAAATACAGTGGAACCCCAATTATACGGCTTTCTTGGGGCCACGAAAAAGCGTAGTAAAATGTGGGCGTTGTAAAATCCGAACATAAATTATGCCTATAAAAATACTACCGTATTTACTCGAATCTAGGCCAACCCCCTAAAGTCCGAAGCCAAAAAAATAATATATATATTACCTCGAATGTGGGCCAAACAAAAAAAAAGCGAGGACGGCATTCACAAAATGCAAACAGCATTTATTGAATCTGAACGTGCAGAGATCATTCAACGTCGTCGTCGCTACTAGACTTGTCGCTGTGTTCCTTGTCACTGTCACCTTCAAACAGTGCACTATCTCCGGTACCATCAAGCGCATTAGATATGCTGCATCTTTTAAAGGGGCGCACAATCAAAGTACCTGAGATGTCGTCCTATGCTGCAGCTACCCAGCCCGCCAGCTGCGATAGCGATGCACGTTTGATGTGGCCCGTTGCCATTAGCATGTGGTCTTTGTCAGTCAACCAGACCTTGTAATATTTCCGCACACGATCCTTGAAAGGTTTGTTGATGCAGACATCAAGTGGCTGCAACTGGCTCGTCATGCCGCCTGGTATGACAGCGAGGTCCGTGTTCGCTTGGGCGAGCGCAGCCTTCATGTTGTCGGTCAAGTGCCCACGGTTAGAGTCGATGACAAGGAGCGAGTTTTTTGTCAAAAAGGCTCCTGGACGCCGTCGCCACACAATCTTAACCCACTCTTCCACCATCGCACCCATCATCTACCCTTTCTCATTTGCCCGCACAATGACATTTCTTGGGAAAGTTTCTCGAGCAGGCAGTGTCTTCCTTTTAAATATATAAGGAGGAAGTTTATGTCCATCAGCTGTGCAGCACAGCATCACTGTTGCGCGCTGCTTCTCGTAGCCCGCAGAGCGCAACTTCACCTCCTTGGCACCCTTTTCATTCACCGTGTATGCCACTGGCATATCAAAATACACAGTCGTCTGGTTGGCATTGCCGATTTGCCCAAGGTTGTAGCCTGCTGCTTCTCTCTTTCGCTGCACGTAATACTGAAAAGCTATCAGCTTTTCTTCGAAATCACTTGGCAGCTTCTGGGTGATTGAAGTGTGACGTCAGAGGCTGAAGCCGAAGCGCTTCATGAATTTCTGAAGCCACTGGCTTTGAAATCCTTTGGCGTTAGGCCTCGCTCCCTCGAAAGTTCCTTAGCTTTCGCTTGGAGCACTTCTGTTGTCACTGGAAGGGTAGCTGCTTTCTGCGTCCAAACAAAGTTGGCCAAAACTGTCTCCACTTCGTGGTGACGGCCTTTCTTTGGTCCGCTAAATGCCATCCTCGTTGCGGTGCACGCAAAAAGCTGCTGTTGTTGTTCCCTCCAATGATGGACGTTTTTCTCATCGATGCAGAAGTCCCGCCCGGCTTGTAGGTTCGACGATGCCTCTGCGGCTATCACAACTTTTCGCTTGAAAGCGGCACTGTAGTGGCATCTCCTCCTTGGTGCCATCGCGATAACACCATGCCGCACACCAATACAGCTGACACGACACAGGTCAAAATGACGACCTCGTTTGTGTATGGTTGGCTACTGGCACGGCTTGTAGCGGCTGCAATACTGACTTTTCTAGATAGTGCTAGCTATGCACCATATTTAGAAGTTTCAATAAAAAACTGGCGCGTTTTTTAAAATCCTCAATTCTAAGGTGACCCTAGAGTTTGGAATATGATTATTTGAAAAAAACTATCGGCCTAGATTCAAATAAATACGGTACTTATTTCGTGCGACGGATTGACGAGAAACTTCAATGTAAACTGCTAACATACATTGCAGGGCTTGGAAACCCAAATTACCAAAAAAGTAAATGCGATAAGAATTAATGCTGCAGTACAGGTACCTATCGTGCTTTATTCAAACAAACCTTTATGGCACTCTACTGCCCACTGCTGCGATTCCCGCCAGCAGCGCGAACTTTAAAAAAAGTCGGTAAGTTTCTTTTGGACCTTGTTTGATCCATGAACCAAGAGCTTTGGCTCGAGTTGGCCAACGTTCAAAAGGAAATTCTCTGCGGCATCGTGTGAACAGATGAAGTTCCAGATGCCGTCTATGTGCCGTAGCACCTCGGTGAACGTGGTAGGCACAGGCACGGCATCTGTGGCATCATCATTGTCCTCATCTGATTTCGCAGCAGTGTTGGCACTAGGCAAAGCCTCTTTGATGGCGTCATCCAGCGACACCGCGCCGCAGATCGCAACGTTATCGTCAGCCTCCACGTACTCGGCGAAGGTCATGGTGACGTTTAAACCCTCAAAATCGTCGTCGGCGAAGCCTGAATTGGCCTCGGGCAGCATCTAGGTTGTTGGGTCCCCAGCAGAGGAGGCAGTCTTTCGCTTAAAGCCACAGCGCTTGAACTAGCTAACGATTGTGCTTCGCAACACTGCGTTCCACGAACTGGCAACAAAATGCATGGCGTCGAGCACAGTGATCTTTTTTTCCGAATCGCTGCACTCCATAGGTGGTGGTGGTGGTAACAACTTTATTGAGATTCTGCTCAGTTATCTGGCAGGCCCAAGTCCTAGGATGGCCCCTCACGAGGAGTGACCCTTTTGGCCCAGGCTGGCGACTATGCACTCCATAGCCGCCAGCCGACGCTGCACTAACCGCTTCCAGTACCCTTGCTTGATGCACTTAATGATGCCGGCATCTAGCGGCTGCAGTCGGCTTGTGCAGTTGAGCAGAAAAAAAAAACAACTTTTATGTTCCTCAGGCTCGATGTATCGGGTGGGTGGCACAGTGCGTTGTTCATGAAAAGCAATATTTTCCTCGCCTTAGCACCAATTTTGTTATCCAGCTGCTGCGAAAAATTGCTGAAGAGCGAAGACGTCATCCACGCCTTTTTGTTGAAGTTGTAGCTGTACGGCAGCGTCTTCAAGTCCTTAAAGCACCGTGGCTTTGCAAAATTTCCAACAACGAGCATGGGCAGCCTCTCGGAACCGTCCTCATTAGCACACAATAGTGCTGTCACACGCTCTTTACTACGCTTGCCACCATGAGAGCTGTCACCCTTAAACGCAAGGGTGTGCTCGGGCTGAATATGGTAAAAGAACCGCTCTCATCGGCGCCAAAAACATCGCAGGGCTTGTATGCAGCAATCATCTCCAGCAACGACTCCATCCACTCATTCACCGTCGAAACGTACACGGAAGTGCTTTCCTTGCAGGAGCGGCTGTACACAATCCTGTTCCGTTTTTTTTAAAGTGGTCCAGCAACCCATTAGATGCCTGAAAGTTGTCGATGTCCAGACGCAATGCCACAAGGTCCGCCTTTTCTTTTAAAATGGCGGCGTCAACATTGATCGCAGAGGTCTGGGCTTGATGCGGCCACTTGACAAGAACGTTTTCTAACTTCTCATGCCGTCCCTCTTTTGCCACTTCCTGCTTGAGCGCGAACTTGTTGGAATTCTGCAATATCACCTCTTTGTTTGCCAGGGTCGTCTTAAGCGAAGACTCAGGTATGTTAAGGTCCCGGCCAATGCTGGCTTTCGTGGATCCATGCTGCTTTTCCGCTTGCTCAATAATATTCAGCTTATCCCCGAGTGACAGACTGTCCGCTTTCGGGACATCGTGCCTCGTGTTGCTCCACACAACTCAAAACCTCCGCTGAACGCCGGTCGTTAGGATTATGACGAAGAACACGTGCGATAAACCTAGGCCTCTCCACGCTACCTTGTTGGCGATCTGCTGCAGAGAAACTGGAAGGAGAGAAACACTTGCCCAACGCGACGAGAGGCGATGCTGTCGAGAAGAGAGGGAGAAAGTGATTGTGGAGAAGAAAAGGCGCTATATTTCGTCTGCCGTTCCATCCCACGCTTCGCAAGGGTCGTCGTATAATGCGGGTCAGGCGTAAAATTGCGTCGGATAGCCAGGGTTTTTAGTGCATTGCTTCTATGGGGACTTCACCAGGACTGCGCTAATGTTTCATAAAACCTGGGTCATCGCAACACCGCGGGGATATATAACTGGGGTTCCACTGTAAAAAAAGAACAAATGTCACATTGTCATCCTGCCAGGAGGCGAACTTTCACTGCCAGCATAGACACTTGCTCTCTCTCTCTCTTTGCCAATACTAGGATCTGCAAGTGACATTCTTTCCCTGCCTTCAACCATATCGGAGGCGAGGGACAGCATCACGTTCACATTCCAAACCTGCCTCCTTTTTTTTTCTCTTCGTTCTTTGCTGTGCAGAAAACTTCCCATGACGGTTTTATGCAGTCTGCTTTGGACAGTTTACTGAAGTTACGTGCTATAATCAGTGACATCGTAGGCAGTTTGCCTATTGTAGAGGCATTCATGCATGTGGCCTTGATTCTCTGGCAAAAAGCAGAGCTTCCTCAAAAGAAGGGTGCATGGGCTTTGATTTGAGATTTCAAATGTTTTTGCACTTTGAAGTGCCTTGATACTTGTCAGACATGATCATTAGGGCATTGTCACTGTGCTATGCTTGTCTGTTTGCATTGCTCAACTTGGTGAAGTGCCCTTTGATGCAAGTACCGTATTTACTCGCATAATGATCGCACTTTTTTTGTCAGAAAAAGTGACGCAAATTCAGGGGTGCGATCATTACGCGGATTAAATTTTCCGCGAAAAAAAATTTTATTTTTTTTCGTCCCGCGTTTGCTGCGGGATTCGAGATAGCGGGTGCGGGACACCAAAACAAAAATGGCGGCTGGCGGAGCAAGCCGAACGCGCCAAACGCAATTTTTTTTCTTCTCGTGAGTACATTACGTGCATTGAAACAGTTTCTTCCGTATCAGTGATGAATATTACCGTTAATATCGGCAAGTTTGCGGCAATAACGTAGCCATGTCCACTTTGAGGGGACAGAAACAGATGGGCGCGCTTAGCTGCCAGTGACATAGAAACACATGACGGGCATGCTGCGGAAACTGCGGCATCTGTCTTCACTACTATCCTAATACGGCACGTTTCCGTTAAGGGTGGGCGAATATCTTAGCTGTGTTACAAGCGTCGGCGTATGAATAGGGTACACTTTTAACGTATCAGAGTAAACGTGGCTACTGTCATTGCCGCGCGCGATTGGTTGCGTGCTCACGAGTGCAAAAGCAGATGAAAAGAATCGAAATGCGCCTTTATTGTTTTTGTTGACATCAGCCATTATAAAGGCAACCCATAACAAAGGCAAGTTTGGTTGTACCTCATTTTGTCATGGAAGTGCGGAAAGTGATGAAAGTAATGAAATGAGGCATCTACTTAAGCATGTTTAGTGCGTGCAGGCCGCTTGGCTTGTCTTAAAGAGTCGTTTGCGTAGCATTCGACAGGTGGTAAGCGCGATCATTATTCGCTAGACTTAGCACACGACGTATCGCTGCGGAAAGTTCGGGGTGCGATCATTACGCGGGAAATAAAAAAAAATCTAATTTTGACGACAAAATTTAGGGGTGCGATCATTGCGCGAGTGCGATCATTATGCGAGTAAATACGGTAGATACAGTAGAACCTCGTTCATACGTTCTGGAAAAAAACCACAAAAAAAAAACGTACTAACTGGGAAAGCGTATAATCTGAAGTAACAAAAACGATTTGACAGACTCAACTGTTGTTGACATCTAAGTAATCGGAAGCGTCGCGCAGATCGTTGCATGAGATGCCAATGCACATGGAGCTGGTGCATAGTGCTCCAGCTACCCGAGGTGCCTTTTGTTTTCCTGTTGCGTGGTGTTTTAACAGGGCGATGGGAAACCGAAACAAAATTGAGCTGGTGGGCGATGCCGCATGCCACCGAAGCGAAATGTGATGGCCACATCATGCCGCCTGCAGCAGGGAACAGTGACGTGTTTGGATTATCACCTACTAAAAGCATGCAGTACACTACCGATGGCACTATGCACCACGTGCTGTAAAACAGATAGGTGAAGATGCTTATCGCAATAGGTTTAGCAGCAATAGCTGCGAATGCGGCGTGCGACGACCCAAGCGGAGATTTGCTGGTACCGGAATAAGAAACTGTGCGCCGTCATTTTCGCATGAAACAGGCGGCTATATACTGTTCTCGATCGCACGCGCCTCATGCTTTTTCTTGTTCACATGGGATCTAGCAGCCGTAAAACGTATACGATTGCAGTCTGCAGCAGGGAATGGTGGCACGTTTTGGTTATCGCCTGTTAAAAGCGTGCGCTATACTTCCGACGGCACACGCCCTGTGACACAGATAGGCAAGACGCTTGTCACAATAGGATTGGCAGTGATAGCTGTGAATGCCATGTGCGACGATCCCAGAGGAGATTTGCTGTTGCCAGAATGAGAAACTGAGTGGTGCGCGCTGGTGTTTTCACGTGAGACGGATGGGCGAGAATCGCAGTGAAGCTGCAGTGGTGGGCAGCCATATACTGTTTTCAATTGCGTGCACCTCGCACATTTTCTTGTTTACATGGGATCTAGCGGTCGGAAAACGTATCATACGGTCGCAGTTTAGCGACGCACTGAACGTTGATGCCGAAAAATCACGTTTTCTGGGAACATATGAACTGGTAAAAATGAGTGTAACTCTATTGGGTCACTTCTTGTGTCCTCGATTGTGAACGTTGGCACTGGGAAAACGTACATAACAGGAATGTATCAACAAGGTTCTGCTGTATTCATCTTTTTCGTTGCCATTTTTGCATTGAATTCTAAATGTTAAACGTGAAAGACACTATCAGACTCCTTTCGCATCCTATTTTCTCTTCATCTAGCAAATCTAATACTATCATTCTGCAAGTAGATCAATCTGCAAGTAGAGTAGGTCAGGAGCACTACTATGTTATAAATATGGTTCACCATTTCTTATCTTTGTTAAAAATTCAGTGTGCCCTCTTCAGATAGCAAACAAACACTCTTGGAGTATATCAGTCAAGCTCACTCCGGTTCCTGACTAGCTTGGAAGAGCACTTGGCAGTGGCCAATGGACTGCATGTGTACGGGCAATCAAATGTAGGATTTTTAAAGTAAATGCACTTCAATTTAATCCCAGAGTATTCGTTATGTTTGAAATATTGATTACTTAAACACACTTATATTTATGGTAGAGTGTAGCAATATGGCCTTGAGTTTCCCACACATGACTAGTCTTTTTTATTTATTTTTTATTGATTTATTGATACCTCAATTGCTCCATTCAAGGTATTACATAAAGTAACGTGCAGGCATATCTAGTGGGCAATATTTTTGACAATGCCTTGAAAGATGCATTACTGGAGTGGTGCATGCCTTCCGTAGGAAGATAATTCCAGACATTCACTGTTTGATCAAAAAAAAAATGGCTGTGGCTTAGGTAAGGTTAAGCCCAGGATGCGAAGCATACTAGCCTTTATTTTAGTTGTTGAACCACTGTTTAGCTTGGTGAACTGCTGTTGCTTGGCTATATTTGGTTCGGCTAGACGAAGAAACAACTCATGCGTTACTCTGCTTCGCCTTGGACGCCCCGCATTGGACGCGGTGAGCGTCGAGCAACGCAGCGTTCGGCGCGGCAACGAAATGTGCGCCTGAGCAAGCGACGCACGCCTGAGCCTTAGAAACAGCTCGTTTCTAAGGCAACACCGCATTCACTAGAGGCGCTTTTGTACCGCTTTGGAGCATCGTACTCGTGGCTCAGTGGTAGCGTCTCCGTCTCACACTCCGGAGACCCTGGTTCGATTCCCACCCAGCCCATCTTGCAAGAGTTGAGCCAAAGCCACTTCTCCTCTGTCGTGACGTCACGGTGTCATGTGGTTTCAAGGCGACACCGCCGCGCCTGAGGAGCTGGGTTGAGCCCTCGTAATATGCTTCGCATAAAAAAAAAGTGAGCGGTAGTGTGAGCTACAGAGGGTAAACAGCCTTTGGATGACTATAACGGGATGAAGTGTGATGTGCAAGTGCAGTGTTAGTTTCATGAAGCAGGGAGTGATAGAACTTGTGAAAAAGGCATAACCTTGCGGTTTTGCGGCGCTGCTCGTTATTTTTGAAGGTTCAATGAGGACTTGGGTTTTGTGATGCTAGTAAGAAAGAATATTTGGAGGGAATAAACCTTGCTGTGTGATTTTGCATAGACTCTAGAGCTGTTGAGAGGTGAAATTGGTGTGGGTACCGAACTGAGCAAACAAATTCCAGTTTGCATAGGACAAGTGTTGAATATGCTAGTAAATTAATTAGTGCTGGGGGAATGAGATGTAGACTGCAGTGCAGATGGCATAGTGTATGATTGGCTTTGTTGCAAATTCTGGAAATGTGAGAGGACCAACTGAGGTTGTCACATAGCATCTAAGCTCTCGAGGTAATGTGTTGGACATGCTAAGCCACATGAAACACTGCTGTTTGTTGATGTTTGCTTGCTAAAAACTTGCTGTTTTTATGGATGTCTCAAAGGCATACGACTGTCTGTCTCAAACATCCATCATTAGCAAGTTACAAGTGATAGGTGTTGCTGGTCATCTAGCGCACTTCACGCATTTCTGAATGACCGCAGCATTAGAGTTTGTCATGGGGATGTTTAGAGTGATGAAGTGTGCATTTGTCACAGCATACCACAGGGAAGTGTATTATGTCCCTTGCTCTTCAACATCACCATGGCCAGTCTCTCACATACATTAGACCTTCGCGCTCCAGTGAACACTTCCATCGCGCTCCAGTGAAGACGTCCATGTATGCTGGTGACATCTGCGTATGGGTCTCTTGCTACCAGCACCAACATCTTGCATGAATAGTCCAGGGAGCAGCAAGTGCTATTCAGGTCCACTTGTCAATGCTTGGGCTGCCATTATCAGTGAAAAAAATCCTCATTTGTCCTATTTCCCCAGATGAAGTGAAAATCTGTACACTTGGATCTAATTTTAGGTGGCTTCCTTACCCTGCAAGTCACCCATGTTCTAATTTCTGGGCATTATTCTGGACAGCATACTACTGTGGTGTTGCGTTGTTGACAACATTACATCATCATCATCTTCACAGATGCTCCTTGTGCTTCAGTGCATAGCTGGCATACACCGGGGTTAAGCACCCAACACCCATGCTACAGTTAATTCAGTGTTGGTTACCAGTAGGATGCTATACCAGCTGCCTCTGATGTCACCACCAGACACCCAGTATGTGCACCTAGAAGCAATCCGCAAGAAAGGTCTTGGGACTACTTCTGGGATTTCCTGAGCCAGCCTCGAACAAGAAGGTGCTGTACAAAGCTGAGTAATGCCCCTTCCAGCTTCAAGTGTTCCTGGCTCTCTTCACTTGGTTGCTACGACAAAAATTAGCCTTCGCCCGGCAAGGCCTGTTTCCGATGTATAGTTGCCAGGACACATTCACACCTTTACACTGTGCTGAATGCATTTAGTGCTTTAGAAGTGCACTCCTTGAGACAGAGGCAAAAAAAAAAAAAGACCCACCCTGAACATTTCAATAGCTTAAGCATACTGAGACTGTATCAAGAAGCTCCATTCACAGCATGGTCGATGTGTGGTATGTTTAAATTAACTGTAGCAAACGATTAATGTATGAGTTATTGGGCAGTTTTCACAGCTTGAAATACACATAATTTTGACAGGACCACCAATGTCAGTTCAAATAAATTGGCAGTTAGCATTCTCACATGAGATCGGCAGGTGAGTATTGTGGAAAAGCTGCAGCAACGGGCAGATTACTGTTCTCAATCATGCACCTCAAGCCTTTCCTTGTTCAAATGGAATCTAGTAGCCCTAAAACATATCATACGATCACAGTTTGGCGATCTACTGTACGTTGGTGCCAAAAGATTGTTTTTTCCGGGAATGTATGAATCGGGGGAAAAGTGAAGTGTAGCTGCAGTTACTCATTTTTTGTGTTCTCAATTGTGAACGTTGGCACCAGAAAATCATATGTGACAGGATTGTATCAACAATGTTCTGCCCTGCTTAGTTGAAATAAATGTTAGGTGGCGATGAAAAGTATTGACATTTTGTTCACTTTAGGAGAAATTAACTGGATATCACACTAGAGTTTTTATTCATAGACTGGTTGTGTGAGCAGAGAATACGTTGAAAGAGTCTAAGATTGCCTATGTTTTACCTTTCATGATCCTTGCAGCGGCGACCATTGGCATTACTGAGTGGAGAACCAAGTTTCGGCGGGAGATGAATCAGCTCGACAATGCAGCCCAGGCCAGAGGAGTTGACGCACTTCTCAATTTTGAAACGGTAAGTGCACACAGTACAAGAGCGAAGTTACAGAGCCCGCAGGCGAGTTGCTTTTGTGATTTCCACGGTATGCCCTGCTGCAGGTCTGCAGTTGTCAAGAAAATTACGTCTGGAAGGTTTACACCCAGCTCTCATGAAGGTGTCTAAAGATCCTGTGATCGACTGTGACAGTTCCGTCATTACCTTTTACTCCTGTAGGCTTGAATCGTAAGAGAGTATGAGAATATATACCATACAGCTTTGTTGGTACCTGTGGGACCTCAGAGTACCAATATGGCATAAAAATACATGTGACAAACACGTGTAATAACGAAGGCTGTAGCCTAAAGTGGTTACCATTGAACACTAGGCCAATCATGCGATGCCAGCCATTCTCAACTGTCTCACCTGCCTTATCTGAGATACTGAAGCCTGCTCAAAAAGAAAAAGAAAGAAAGGAAGAAGAGAAAAGGCTGCATCCCAGGAAATAAAACGGACATTTTATGGAATATTACCATATAGTATTGGTATCTTGGTGGAACAAAAAGCTGGCGTCCTTGCAAGTTTGGTGCATAGCCCAGTTTTGATGAAACTGCCTCATTCAGTTTTTATAGCTGTGACTACTAATATGCCATCACCTACAATGGTCTCGGCACACGTGTACTACTTCCATTGGGTTGACAGCTTTCAGCACATTAGTAAGTTTCAGTGTTTGAAAAGCAGCGAGAACAGCTGGTGGAATAGTGTGGAACAATTATCTACTTCTGTGCATTCATGTCTTTTCTTGTGCAACGCATACCTGAAAAGCATCTGGACCATATCAGGGCAAGAAAAGCTTGTGTACATAGTATATATTAACAGGTACCCATGCTCCCCAACTTCTAAGCATTGCAGAGCCCATTCCTCAAATAACCACACCTTGTGGGAGTGCCATACCACTCCCTCTTCCAAAAATGCAACATTTTCAATGTTACCATCAAACAAGTGTCTTGGCAGCTGGCAGGAATGTATCTCTCCTCCACAGATGCTAAAAATGTATGGTGGCTTGTTCTGGTTTAGCTCATGAAGATTGAGCCTACGAGAGAGACCTAGAATGGCATCTTAGTTTCTTTGGGACTAATAAATTTTATTTCCTCCTCCCCCCTTTATGCAGTAAATTAGGATAGATATGTAACAGAGAGAAATCTCTTTTTTAGTTTGAAATTGCATTAAAGCAACACAAAACGTTGTTGCCAAGAAACTTGGCTTGAGAAAAGTTGTTCTTTCTCCTGTGTTAATCTGCACTATCCCACACTGTATATACTTGCATAATGAATGCACTCTCATAATAAACACGCCCCCACAGGCTCAAGAAAATTTTGTGTTTTGTTTTCCCCCGCCTTATAATCGCACCCCCAACTTTGCTCCTGTGCAGTTTCACGATCAAACGGCCACACTGTAGTTTCTTAGTTTCTTGGAGAGACTACAATGCCTGACTCTTGTACATGTGTTTAAAGCAAGCACAATTAATCTCAGTGTCCGTCGCTGTGTTGGAAATACTGAATAATGATGCCATGTGAGAAACGCCAAGATCATGTAAACGAAATTCTGCAGCTAATTTCTGTAGGCTGCACGTCCATGCTAGCTGCAAACATGCCATACCAGCACACCAGCAGAGGCGTCACAAGAGAAAACTGGTGGTGAGCATGCGGAAAGAACAGGCTGAGTGTTATCATGGTCACTCTTTCTGTCAGGTCACAAGCTACCGTGATAACACAGGGTAGCTTCGGACCTGACAGAAAGAGCGACCACGATAACGCTCAGCCTGTTGTTACCACAACCTTGCCAGCAGTGCTGGCACAAAGGCATCTCACAGACTTTAGAGAGAAAAAGAAACGCAACTAGCTGTCTGCATGTTTTTACTCAATCTACGGACTTGCTCGACATAATAGCAGAGAGCACAAGCACAGCGTGGGGCCAGGCGCAGCACATGGGAGAGTCCAAGTGAAGAAGGGGTGGCCAGCACTTGGTCGGCATAGTGAACCTAGTATAGTAGGGCATAGATCAATTTCGCATGCATGCTGCCTGCTTTTTTGCCTGTCTTTCGTTTTGCTGTATGCAATGGGCCACAAGTTGAGTTACAGGCCTGCTGCGAGATATGGAGTTTATCTGTTTACAAAATAGAAAGGCTCATCAGACACCGATAAACTTTGACATGCCGATGAACAGGACGGTCGAGGAAAGAAATGCACACAGTGTAGTTGTCAAAACAATGGATGGTGAAAAGCAGCAGTTCAACGTGATGCTTGCGATAACAGCAAACAGCCCGAAGCAGCTGCGAGGATGAGCTGTTGTGAATCCACAACGGGGATGAAGTGACCAGCGACCTGGACGACAGGTCTGGCAGTTCCAGTGCAGAGTGAAGTGCAATAAAAATGCTGTTGGGGTTTGCAAATAGTCTACATGCACTTTTACTGCAAAGACACTTTATCCAATGCATTATTCAAATCATTACCATCTTACTTTGCATATTTTGCTGTTTCGAAAAAGTTACCATAAAATTTACCCTGCATAATAAACGCACCCCAACTTTGCTTCGCTTTTTCTGAAAAAGAAAAGTGCGTTCATTATGCGAGTATATGCGGTAGTGCTTATTTCAGAGTAACACTAAACTTTATGAAGATGTTGGCATTTTCAATGAGCACCAGGATTAACATTTACTTGCGACAGCACTGGTTGATGAAGCGTCTTGTCTGAAGCCTCTTCTGCGTCGTATCTGTCTCAGAGATGTTGGCTCAGTGCATATCACTTGCAATCGCAAGTCAGTGTTTACACTGGTTTGTGCCTTTTTCGCGTTATATGCATAATCATACAAACGAAAAGGCACGAAGGTGCACTATAGGATGTGCAAATATTCTGTAATTTGAATACTAGTCGAGTATCATATCTTTAATATTCATATTTGATTTGGAAACCAAGTATTCAATATTTTTTTTTCACATTCTACATAATACGAATATTTGAAACAAATCGAATACATTGCTGCTGGTGCAGGAGCAGATGTGATTCTTTGCATCCGTTTTTATTTAACCTGCAAATGTCTTCCCCAATCTGTGCAGCTTAGCACAATCCTTTCATGGCGTAATTTAGTGCTTAAGGTACGCTCATCTGCTGGATGACTAAGCTAGACGGGTAAGCCAAGCAGCTGATGGCAACAGGCACAGATTTGCAAAGAGCCAAAGGAGCACAACAAAAGGCCAATGGAGATGATTGCACAAAGGAGTCAAAGGGCAATAAGAGTCCTTTTCCCGGAAGTATAGGTTCAATAGGTTGATACACTAGAGGCGATTTTAATCTATACAGCCTGACAATGCAAACATGCCAGCTGCTTGCCATGTGCCCACCTGGCTTCTCAGTGCAATGTACAATGCACTTGTTGCATCATATTAGCTTGGAGCGGTCAGGGATCCATTACCACAATACTGCACCTGAACTGGATCCACAATTTGTACAGATCCTGCGGGCGATGGGCGATCCGTGGTGGGTGTTAGCCACAATATTTGCATGCATTGCACAATGCTAAAAAGTGGTATTCTAAACCTTCAACTGTATTTGGGGTTATAATCTCAATATTATGATGTCCTTAAGCAATTGGAGGTGCCTCTTCTATCCTTGACACTTCAAATTATGTTTTTGAAAATTTTATACAGTCGACTTCCATTAATTCGACCCTGACAGGACCGATGAAATTGATGGAATTACCTGGAGGGTCAAATTAAGCAAGATGCAGAAAAAACAGTACGACACATCGCTAATTCATTTGGCAGTATTTGTCCTATTCCAACTTGCTCCTGCTTTCTATCTGTCCAAAGCAGAAAACTAATGTAGAAGTGATATTGAGGCTCCTAAACAAAGTAGAGACCTACACACACCCGATTTTTCTGCAAAAAAAAAAAAACATGGGCAAGGGTCAAACATGTGCTGCGCAATGTAGGTTGGTTTCCTAAAGTCTGCTTCGTCACACTATGTTTATGTTATGCTGTAAAGCATACGAACATTGTAAAAAGAAGTTGTGGTTTTCGTATTTGAGTGACTACGCAGTTAATTTCCAACCCAATTTCTTCAGGTCCACTTTAGAATTGGGTAAATGCCATAATTGGGCATTGTGAGGAATCATTATTGCTTGAAAATCTTCCTAGGGCAGGCCTAAAATAGGCAAAAATAATGTACAGCGCAAAGGACAAGGACAGCGATAGACGACATACATACATACATACATACATACATGCATACATACATACATACATACATACATACATACATACATACATACATACATACATACATACATACATACATACATACATACATACATACATACATACATACATCGCTGTCCTTGTCCTTCGTGCTGTACGTTATTTTTGATCATGAATTACCAACAAGCCAAACCAACCACCCTAAAATAGGCGTTTTTCGAAGAGAGATTGATATGTGTTCACCGCATTCACTGTCCCCTAAGCTCCACCAAGACAGACGCTGCCACTAAAGTGTTCGCTATTGGGATCACAGGAGGGGTCAGGCACATGCATGCTGACTGGTCAAGTTCAAATTATCCAGCGAAGGACAATTTTAGGATCACAATAACTAAATGTTTTGCCTCTAGAAATGCATGAGCGCTGCCTGTGAAGCTAAAGTTAACTGGAGTGGAATTGACAGAATTTTACTGTATTTCGAAGATAGTGAGTAGTGAGTCAGTTGGATGCCTAACACTGAATGAAGACAGTAGAAGAAGCTCGCCATGCCATCTGTGCAGAACACAAGGAAAACATTGTGTGTCCAGGCAGTTCTTTTCTAAGCAGTAGCACTGGCAAACAGTACACCACTACCTAATTTTTCTTGGGTGCTAGCACAGCTATTGTGTCTCTCATATGTCATTACTTTTGTAGCACTACCCATGCTCCCGTGCTTATCACTCGACAGAAAACGTGCTGAATGACAGCTGACACAGGACCAGATGACTGATGAGTTAATGGGCATTTGATGCTGTATAGTAATGCACAGATTGGCAAGACCAGTGGTAATGTGAATTAGCCAGTTTTTTTTTTCTTACCAAAGGTCAAACAAGTGGCCTACTGATCTGTTTGTACTGTTGACAGCATGATTGCAATATTCCATGTGTTAAGCTTGCTAATAAGGACATCTGCATATAATTGTTCACTATTCAAAGTTAAGTATTCATATTTGATTTGTTTTTGAGGACTTTGATATTCGCACCTGCCCCTACCCCCCCCCCCCTAGTGTGCACCAAAATATCTAAGGCGAAATGTCACTCACTGAGTTCATGCTAGATAGAGCCATGATACTCGGCTACAGCAAACACATAGACTTGAGTAAAGCCCATAGTGTCAGCACTTTACTAGCGCAAGTTCGCCAGTTTGTGCCTGCCATGGCAATTGATGAACAAGGGCATGTACGTCGGCAGCTCTGTGCCCAAACAAAATGTATGAGCTTGCAAGTCCTTCTAGTTGCAGTTTTATGCAAAGAGCCATTAACATTTTGTTTTTTCCCCTTGCATTTCATTTCGCATATAAGTACTTTTGTAAATCATTGCTATGATGCCCTGGTGCTGAAGATGTTACTTCTCTGTTCCTTGGTTTCAGGTGAAATACTACAATGCTGAAGAGTATGAAGTATGTGGCTACAAAGAATGCATTGAAAAGTATCAGGTAGGTTAATGTGTCTATTTCATCTTTTCTATGACATAAAGCAATAATTATGCATTTACACCAACCCTAAGAATATGTACAAATTATCTGCATGTTAAATTATGAAATAGTCAAAACCAGAACATGAATGCATTGTCATTCAGTTGTAAATCTTGTTTGGAAATCCATTAAAAAATATCGTTGCATGCTTTGATGTAAGTACAATATACAAATTAAGTTACAAAAGGGTATTATCATTTAAATGTGTGAAGCCGTTCTTAGAATGTCACCCCAGTGAAACACATAAATACACACAGTGATCCATGTTGCAGCACATCAAAACATTCTTTGCCAAGCTTAAACCAGTGTAGGTGGCTTAATAATGGTTACATATGTTGCTCTTCAGAAGGGCATGACTTTAGCTTTTATTTTGGAGAGGAGTGATGGCTCCGAATAATGAAATGACTCACTCTGCCCTATGGAATCTAGATCCCAACTGTTCATCACATTGTCAAACAGTGCTCCCTGGCACCCAAATTGAATTCACTTGAAAATGTTAATGTGCCCTTGTGGACAACAGATATATTCTCAAAAACTGGTCATTATAAGGCCTTCCTAGATATGCCTTAGCTGTGTGCCTCTTGAATGTTCCTGTGGTGCTGTCGCAAGGGCTTTTGTTTTGCAATGTGCTAAAGAAGTTCCATGATGCTGTGAGCTGCATGGAACTTTTTCTGGAGCTACAGAAGGAATTCTTCACAACAAGGTTCCAGGCTCCGGTTGCATTCCAGGTTCCAGTTGTGCCAGTCATAGTAGCTCTCGCTACTTGAACCGTCGCTTAATTCCAAATCCTGTCGTCCCACATCGCCTGCGTCCACCGATGGCAGTTGTCAGCATGCACCAGCCCCAGCATGAAACCTATTCCATTTGTGAGCCTCCTCCCCAGCTCAAAGGCAGATGTGCAACGACTCTTTCCAAGGAATTCACTGAGTCAAGCGTGTGCGCTTTCGGCTATATTATGGCCCACCGCTCTCCTTCCTTAGACGTTCCCACAAGCTGTCTGCTTTCCGTTCAGGTGCGCCTCACTCATCACCGATACACAGGCTTCCCCACTAGCTCCACTGGGTGAAAATTTCACTCTCACACGGTGACGCCACAAGTACAACCTTCGCAATCCATTCAGCGACCACCGCAGTCCTAATGCTATCAGCATTCGAGATTTCACTGTGAGCAGCAACAGGTGAGCCTTCCCATGTTCTGTGCTCACACCTTCCACGGATGCATGGCCTGCAGCTTGAGTATCAGTTGTACGTCTACATCGTGAGTGCCCAACACTTTCGCCATCTCCACGCAAGTCCTGAGCTGCCAGGCAGTCTACCTTTGGAGCTTTGACTTCTACAAGCCCGGGCATCTCTGAGAACCTGTGGCAGGTCGCGATTTTGCACTATGGCATCACTGTGGATGCGCCTCGATCATAACCTATGCTGCCAGTGCTGCCTGGTACATCTCTGCCGGTCTGTGTAAACCCAACGCTGCCAATGACAACACCATCTGCATACTTTACCTGGACTTTACCATTGGACTTTATTTCGATCGCGCTTTGCACTAGGGGTGGGGGGGCCCTGTAGTGGCTTGGCTATCGCCTCCAAATCCAACGAAGAAGAAGAGGGCTCAGGTGCAGGTAGCGTGAGAATAGAAAACGCTAGTGCGCTCGACCTGAGCAGCCTTCGTGTTGGCCGCTCCCGAGATCTTGCGGCACTGTGGCTGGCCGGCGTAAATAAACTGTGGTTACGGCGGCTATCTTTTTGCACCGCCTCCCACAGCTTCGTTATGCTGTCACACTGTAGTCACGGTGAAGAACACGGTAGCGAAAACTGTGAATCACGAATGTAACTCTTTATTGGACAAACCCTTGCCCAGGAAAAACAAGCAACAGTCAAGCACGATAGCGGCGAGCACAGTTGGCGGTCGGTGAAAATCTGATCTGTGGGGCAAGCACGTCACCTTTTATACATGACTCTTCGAAGGTTCTAGGGTAATCACTGGTGCCCGTATGCCATCCAAAAATACTACACAATTCGTGTTGTGTATACAATTTGATTATGAAAGGTTCGGTGAGAACATACACAACTGGTACAATCAATGATAACATTTGCGTAAGTTCCAAATCATGCAGGTGCCTCTTGCGCTGAGCAATCACTGATAATGTGAACAGCAGGTGTAATGTAGTCCCCAAGAAAAAGATAAGTAAGTACACGTGTCAGTATCAAAATTTTGTTTTGTTGAAATTCGACTTTTTATGCATATAAGTACAGTTATATCATAGGAGGTTTCTTACAGGGAAGGGGCTGTAAAATTTTCCAAATTGTCGGGCAGTCGGAAAAAGTTAATTTAGATGAGAAAAAAGAATTCATTTTCATTTTGTTGAATTTGTTATTCGCCAACCAAAGATACAGTTTCGTGCTATGTCGACGATACCTTCACGTTGACAGGACAAAGCGAAGCCTGCGCTGCTTTCGCATCCACTTCGCCTCCGTGGCTGATAGTCTTGGCTGCAGGGACGACACTATCATGAAAGGTGCAGGCAGAGAGAGGCGAATAGTTTGTCCGCCTCTCGCTTCAATGCATCTCCAAAAGTTGAGATTACGCAACCGCCAGCACTAAATACACAGGAAGACAACGCAGATGAAAACATTTCAGTTTTCCCAGGCTTTGCACCCATCACAGGTTACCTCCAAGATATAATGTGCTGGCCATCTATGTGCTCAGCCATGGCCAGGCTAGAGGATGAGACACGTGCTCACCTACTGCCGTCCCCCTTGCACATGTTTGACCATGTTACGGCGTGTGCCTCCCCCTCCTTCTCCTCTTGCTTGTGCAAGAGGACGATGCACATCAAGCCATCATCCTTCTCGACTCATCCTCACATGCTTTACATCGCATCTATGGCATACAATGCACAGGATGCGATGGGATCGTATCGCATTTGGACTTCATAGAGAGAGACAACTTCATGTAGTCGCCTGCAGAACGACACCATGACTAAATGGCGCCGTGACGCGGGCCCTGACGTGTTCTCAGCGGGTGGTCTCTACTCAACTCCAGCGCGTGTTACTCCCGCGGTTGGTCGCCCTGTGGGGCAACGTTCCGTCGGTTTCGCTTGGCCTTTGTCTTTCAAGAGCCGCCGAGACCTGCTGCACGGCCCAGGTTTGGCTTTCGTGGTCGTAGCATTCCGCCGCAGCCGCGAGTCGCGGAGGAATCGTTGTACTTGTCGAAGCCTCATTGGGGAACTTGGTGCAATCCCATAGGATGTGCGTCAGGGTGGCCCTCTCCCGCTGGCACACGCGGCACACATCACTCACATATAATTTAGGGTATAGATGAGTCATTAATACTGGGGTGGGTAAAGAACCAGTTTGCAATTGTCTGAACAGCACCGCCTCCGCTCGGCTCAGCCCCGGGTGCGGGGGTGGAAAAGTCCTTCGAGCCAGGCGGTGGAACTGGGTAAGTTCGTTGAACGTCGTCATGCGGTCCTTGGCACTACACCACGTTGGACGGTCGGTTGCAGCGGCGCGGTTGGTTAGCGCTCGCGCCACTGCGTGTGCCGTCTCGTTGTGGTTATCGTGCTTCTCGGACGCATCGTTGCCCGCGTGCGCCGGGAACCACTTGATTCTAACACACCGATTCTGTTGTTGCAGGTCAGCCGAGCACAGAACGCGCACAGCCTCACCACACACTTTGCTCTTTGCATAATTCCGCACTGCACTTCGGGAATCGCACAACACCGTCTGGCACCCGGGGTTGGCAATGGCCAGGGCAATGGCCACCTCCTCCGCCTGACACGCCCCTTCGGACCCGTAAGCTCGCCGCTGCCCTCGTCGCGCCGGATGACGCCTCGATGACGGTAGCTACGAACGCTGTGCAGTCTCCCTGGTATTCTGCCGCATCCACGAACCTTGTGTGCTCGTCCTTGGCGTGAAAGTCGATGAGGGCCTTGGCCCTCGCTGCTCTTCTCTCCTTGTTGTACTCCGGGTTCATGTTTCTCGGGATGAGGTCCACCCGAATCCGGCGCCGGGTTCCGTCCGGGACAGAAACGTCGCTACTCGCCGCTTTCGCTCCGGGCATGAAGCCCAAGTATTGAAGTATGCGCCTGCCGGCTTCGGTCATAGAGAGCCGCTCCAGCTGGGCGGTCCGTTGCGCTTCCGCAATTTCGTCGAGGGTATTGTGTACCCCCAGGCTCAGGAGCTTGTTGGTGCTCGTACACTCGAATAGTCCGAGCGCCGCCTTGTAAGCTCGGCGTATCAGGGCGTCGATTTTATTCCTTTCACATTGCATCCAGTTGTGGAAGGCTGCAACGTAGGTGACGTGGCTGATTACGAAGGAGTGCACAAGCCGAATCAAGCTTTCCTCCTTCATCCCGGCCTTGCGGTTGGCGACCCGTCTGATGAGACGTATTGGACGTATGACGTATGATTGGACTTCATAAAGAATATTATGGTGAGAGGGTCTTGCTGCTATGCTTAAAGGGACACTAAAGAGAAAAATGATTTCTTCTGCATCAGTAAATTACCTCTCTAGGACACCAAAAACTCCTCTCTTACTAGGATAAGACACTTGGTAAGCCAGAAAAAGCGCAAGAATGAAAGACGGGTGGCGACGCCTCCTTGAAGTTCTCGCACCTGGTCGCTGTGACTTCATAGATTTTGATGCATCTTCTAGGGCCTACCTAATTATACTGTGGTACAGATTGACTACATTGTGTTCTAAAGGAACCAAATATTAAGCACGGCAAGTTTCGGGAACTTTTACTCAGCCAACGCGGCCCAAATGCGAAAACATACTTTGGGATCCCTGACGTCACTGTGACATACCAGCGTCGGGGTTTCGGCGCGAAAGTCAAATACTGATACTTCGACCTTCGTTTTCTCATCTAATAATCAAACTATCATTTTGAAATGACTGCCTGCAGTGTTCTCAAACAACGCTTTGTTAGTCTAAACTTATTTGTTGTTTCGCTTTAGTGTCCCTTTAACAGCCGCACCTTGTCACACGGTGCATGATTTGAGAGGCATTCACAAGTAGCCACATTAAATTCAACCACTTGACCATCTGCATCTGTGGCAGCTCCAACTTATTGCCTCGGTATTTCTTTGTGGCGGAGTGAAATTTCATTATGTTGAAGTCATACAAACATACTTTGTTATATTGACGTTCAATATGCATGGATGTTCTATGGACACTAAGTTATGAAAAGTTAAATAAGTCATAATATTGAGAATTTCATTATGAAAGGTTTGACTATATATAAATTAAGATTTCTCAAGATGCATCCTAGACCTTCTTACTGAAAATGTAAGCCTCAGCATTTGATGAGGAAATACAGTATGTTTATGGATAAAATAATGTGGAAAGAGTGGTTTTGTGCAGCTGCCAATGCATACTATTTTTTTTCAGCCAAATTCATGATGATAAAAAAAAGAAGGATCGTTTGCCATTTGGTGGAGCATTTGGTATGACTGGAATTCTCTTCCTGAGAGCACTTTCGCGCAAACAGATAGAGATAAATTTAGGCAATTCCTGGAGATGCAGTTTCTGTCATAATAAGTCTTGTACTTTATGCCATGTTCTGTATACCTGTGTAACATCACGCAGGTTTTTTGTTCCTCTTTCATGCCTTAAACTACACTTTTTTATCATGTGCACTAGCAGTGTGAGTAATAAAATCTTTCAGACGTTTTGTGCGCTGCCCCTAAATGTAATTTCTGTATATCTCAGCATTGTTAGTATTGTTTCTTTTTTCTGTTTTTCATGCTTTAAACTACACTTTTTTACACAATGTTTAATTGTGTGTGCATGCAATGTGCATGATGAAATTTATATGATGTTTGTTTGCTACTGCAGCTCTGCATTTATAATCCTGTTTTACAGCGATTATTTCTACTCATCTGTGCGTTATTTTTGTGTACAACTTTCTTACTGTGATGCTCTGCTTACTTAATGCTCCTCATGGGGCCTGTAAGGTATCTTGAAATAAATAAAAATGAACCTGTTGTAGTATTTCAAAGGCAGCTCAAGGCAGAAAGTATGGCATGCTCTTAATACGGCTCCACATTTGTAATAACACACTTTCTTATGATACTTCATTAACAATTACCTCAAGTCTTCTAAATGGATGGAATTTTGTAAAAAAATTCTCTTCTTGTTTTGCTTGCCATTGCTGGCCAAGGTGGCCATGTATAGAAATGCTCATGTACTGATTATACACACACAAGAACACCAGACGGTGAAAATTAGGGGTGTGCATATCTCAAATATTCTATTTTGAACCGAATAGTGAACATTTGAACAATTTGACTCACAAATTGAATATCTCATATTCTATTTCTCGAATATTTGATTTTTTAAATATCAATATCTTCAGCGAACTACTTGGCCGTGGTCGATGCCTTGATACATGCAGCTTTCCCATGGCACGCTATATTTATCGGTACAAAGGTCAACCAGGTGGACCACACCAATTGAAATGATCAACTCTATGTGAACGAGGAAACAGGGGTAGTGGTCCTGAGTGACTTTATGAGCATTCCCTGCTTTTGTCGATTGTGCATATTGGCCTTAGTGAGCTGACAATAGCCCACAGAAACCACCTACCATAACGATAGAAAAACCCTCCTCATTTCTGGATGTAAACTGGAAAGCAATACTTTCTAAGAAATAGCAGATTGCCATTAAGCACAGTATGGCCCACTATTAAAATGAAAACCCCATTGGTATTTAGGACAACTTCACTATTTCTTCAGCTTCAGAGGGCAAAGAGCACTTAATTTGACAGACATTCTACTGTTAAAACATATTTTCCAGACCTTTGTATACGAAGTGGGTTGTTATCAGTGCTGGCATAATGGATGGATGGATGGAAACAACTTTATTCTGAATCCGGCAAATTTGACGACCCGGGCTCAGGTCTCCCGTGAGGGGACTTCGAGGCCTTGCCTCGTCACCGCCTCTCGGGCTTGCTGGACAGCCCACTCTTGTGTCTTGAGGTTGGAGCTGCGCAGAGCGGCGGCCCACTTCGACGCAAGAGCCTCCGGAGCTACTGCCATTGTAGCTGATGTAACCCGACACTCCCACAACATGTGTGACAGCGTCGCTCTAGTTGCCTGACATAATTTGCAAAGAGCAGTCGGGTATTGCGCGGGGAAAATGTCATAACTGTCAATGGCATAACTAATTTGGTCTTCCCTTTAATAAGAGTAGAACATACTATACATCTTGATTCATAGTTACCCAAGTTCCTGATAGCTAGCAAGATTCTTGTTACCGTATTTACTCGAATCTAGGCCGACTCTGATTCTAAACCGACCCCCGAATGTCCGAAGCCAGAAAAAATTAAAAAAACTTACCTTGAATGTAGGCCGAACAAAAAAAGTGAGGACAATGTTCACAAAATGATAAAAACATTTATTTAATATGAACATGTTGAGCTCACTCTACATCGTCACCGTTGTTAGCATCGTCCCTATAGCCCAGGCCACACGTACACTTGCGGATGCACGCAAGCTCGTGGCCACGCCGTCATGCATGCGCAGACGGTGCGGTATCGCACACGTCAAAACTCAGTGTGATCTCGGTGAACAGCTCCTCTCTGTTATTACGCACTTACCTTCCTTATCGCTGTCGTCTCCTCGTTGCAGCACACACAAAAGCGTCTCCCGTTGCCGCTTCCAACGAAAGATGTTTTTCTCATTGATGCTGAAGTCCCGCCTGGCTTACTATGCTTCTGTGGCTAGTACAACTTTTTGTTTGAAAGCGGCACTATAGTGTGCCATTACGGTAATGCCACACCACACGCCGATACCATAGAACCAACTCTGATACTACACAGGTCAAAGGGACGACTTGGCTAGTATACTTCAGTTGGCTACTGGCCCGGTTAGTAGTGGCTGCGATAGTGACTTTTTCTTGATGGCGCTAGCTATGGACCATATTTATCGTCTTCAGTCGCAAACTGGCGCGTTTCTTAAATTCCTTGAATCTAAGCTGACCCTAGAGTTTTGTATATGATTATTTGGAAAAAGCTATCGGCCTAGATTCGAATAAATACGGTAAATAATGTGACTAGCCTCCTGAGCATGTGCAGCGCTGTCTTTTACATAAAATTTAGGAGCGGGTAAGTTTGCGTTAAATTTCCTAAAATTTGGTACTCGATTTGATAGTCAGCTTTTTTTCTTGATTTGATTGAAAATTCGACTCTAAATCACTACTCTTCAGTATTTGCACACCTCTAGTGAAAAGCAATGTGGTGCTCTCTGCTGCAATGTCTCTCATAGCGCCCCCATGTTGCTTTTGGGCGTTAAGGCTCGTAATCAATTTCATTTTTTGTTACTTCAGTTTTTTACCCGCAAGTGTTCGTGGCGATGCAAGGCATGTTCTTTCTCGCAAGTGCTAAGTTTACTTACCCAATGCAGGTTGCGGAGTGGCGCAGCAATGCGTCCCTGAATCTCCTCAACTCATGCCAGACGGTTGTCATTGCGGTCGGCGTAGCAGGGGGTGCGCTGCTGTGCGCGCACATGGTTGCAGGACACGAGTCAGGCCTCAAGGTGGGCGACTATGTGCTCTTCCTCACCTACATCATGCAGCTGTACACACCGCTCAATTTCCTCGGCACCTACTACAGGTGCGTATGCATTGCGTGTCTGTGCTTGTGCGTATATGTCAGTGACTTGGATCTCGGACTCGGGGGATGATGAACAAGGCTAGTTGGCACGACACGGTAGTAAAATTTGCAAATAGAATAAAAAATTGTGTTATGAGTACATGAGGACAGTGTAACTCGCCATATAATCGAATCATATCATATTCAAAATACCAAAGATGCATGCATCAGTCATCTGTCATTCTCTTTAACTGAACAAGAAATAGTATTTCTTGATAAGTGGTAGTCATTCAAACGGTATGTGCACATGATCTTAACAAGTGTCGTTCCGAGCATGCGTTGCTAGGGGGTGCAATTACTTTTCTTTCATTGCTTGTTGGTTTTGATAAGTGTAAGATATGTATATATTGATGTTTCTAATAAAAATTTATTTGTGAGTCAGTGCTCGTGTGTGTCCATCCTTTCTTCGTCCTTGTAATGTTCCGCTGTTTTTGTGCTATGTAGTTTTTCAAGAAAGATGCCAATTTATTTACATTTTTATCCATGTATGGGCCACACCCAAGCAGTTCAGGTACAAATTTATGGAAAAAAGTTTGGCCCTCACCCGAGAATACACGGTATGTGAGATGGCCTTCTTGGTGAGGAATGGTTGTGACAGTTTGATTTAATGGTTAGTATTCTTTTTTTATAATGCTATTATAGCAGTAAGAAACACGTTGCAGAGATGAGTGGACTACAAAAGTTGGAAACTAAATAATATATGGCATAGTTTTCATACAAGCTCTCAGTATTTAATGTGGACATATAAAACAAAGTTATATAGAGCATGCTGCATTGCTCAAGGAGCTACACTTTTCCACCTTAACAACAATCATTAGCTCTCAATTTTCAGAAGCATACACATTTAGGCTGGTTGGTTTGTGACTTTAGTAGAAACAGTGCCATATAACAGGATGTCAGAAAGGGACACACAACAGCGCTAACTCTCCAAGTTCACACGGACATAGCATTCAGCAGTGGATATTGCTTGGTACTATTGATTGTGTTTACAGTGCAGCTGTATAGCTGCCCTACGGCGGTGGTTGATGTCCATCCGTCTATGTCTCGTGTTGGCATGAAAAAATTTTCATCTCATTTCTCACGAATGCTCTGTAGCTCTCAATCTAACTTAGGCATCTTGGAAGAAATCATACTGAAATTGGTTGCTAAGACAACTCTATCATTGTGCCTAGTTTCATTTACTTGTCATAATTAGTTCACAGTGAAGTTGTAAATATTATGGAATTCCTGTCTGCTGTGTATCCATGCCCACGTATGGAAGGAATATGGTTACAGAAAACGGCTATAACTCCTTTTTTATTGAAACTATCCCAAAACAAATTACGTGGCAATTAGCTGCTAAGACGACTCTAACGTTACGCTGAATTTCATCTACTGTTCTTAATTACGTAGTTCACAGTGAAGTTGCAAATATTGTGGAATTCCCATCTGCGCTTGATGCATGGGCTTCTATGGGAGGGAAACAGACAGCCCATGTTTGTCCACTAGAATAAATCTCTAATATTTCCGAGTTTCATTCAGCTAATTATCTAGGAAATATGCTCAATTGCAAATTACAAACAAATGTGTTTTGTTTCGTGCACTCCTTTGACTGCGCCCCGGTCAACACATATTGCCGCTTGCGTTGAGGCTCGGTTTAACGGCCACCTGCGTCCTATACGCACTGTTACCACCAGTGGGTGTTGTGTGTTGTGGTTGCGTCGTAGTCGCCTAGGCGACCTTATCGGCAGTTTCCACGTTGCTCTGGTGCGGGCCGGATGCATATTGAGGGTAACACCTATATATACTACATAGATGCATTTGCTGAGGTAAAACACCTCATGCTGCTCGTCCTTCTACACAAAGTAAAAGGGCTGATGGATTTTTTGCAACCATGTGTTCTCTAGGAAATAAGTCTGAATAAGCTTGACTGCAACATTATTTGATGTTATAGTGGCACCATCTGCATCGATCATTTGAAATGGAGAAATGTTCCTTTTTTTTTTTCCTTTCTGGCATCGCTGCGCTTGTCGTGCATTTTCGTTTTAGTCTCATAGGTATAAACAGATGCTAACAGGGTCAGAAGTCTACGTTTTAAGACTTCATTTAGATAATGTACAACCACACATTCTTCAACGAATTTTGTTTATTTGTATATAATCAGGGTGCCTACCAAGTTGACATTTCCAAATTCCCTGACTTTTCCAGGTATTTCCTGAGTGCCATTGCAAAATTTCCTGAGTGATGCAGAACTATGTGTTATTCCAAGACAGGCTGAAACCATATTGCCCGATGCTGTCACTCTCTAGTAAGCATATGAAAAAATTTTTTAAAAAATGACTTAATCCAATTTGAATACTAAAGAGAAGTGTGAAGTCGAGATTTTGACGAAAGCCCGTCTGGTCGGGAGGCATCATGAAGAAGCGTAAAAAGGAGGACACCGACCACTGAATGAAGAGAAGTGTGAATACTAAAGAGAATAAAAGGGAGGGGTTAGTAAAATGCTCAGCAAATAAAATATCTTTGAAAAAAATTGCAAATCAAGTCAGACATTCTCAAATACGAGTAAAAAGGAGATGCATACAGAAGCAAATATTTTGAATATGAGCTATTTCTATCAACTGGTAGCAAGCTCGTTGGTATGCGGTCCGAACTTTGTCAGAAGTGAGATTCTCTCTCAATCGCAGGTGCGTCAGACAATACTTTGTTTTATGAGCTCAAGCTCCTTGAAAGAAGCGGCGGCACACTCCCTTTCCCATTCATTCATGAATGCATAGGTCCTTTCTGTTCTTGTCCTCCTTCCACCACTCGTTCGCCCCATGGACCATTTGAAGTATCTTCTTAGTCAGTTGCACAGTCTGCATCTGATTTTTTTAACTCCCTAGGGGCTGTGAAAACGTCCAAAAAATCGGCTAGTTGGAAAAAAATAAATGCATGTTGTTTACAGCCCTTAAGGGCTTAAACCGCCACAGGCACATTCGAAAACGCTCTGAAGGCCTGTCGGTACACATATTAGGCATATCGGTGCTTGTGCTGTGACAGGAAATACCGGGTGCATGTGTGTATATTTAAGGAATACGTACTGTGTCCTGTGGCAATAGCCCCTCCCCATGCTTGTTATGCTTCACTGCAATACTCATGCATGTGCTTCACCAAGTAACATTTCTGTACGGAGGCGAAGCTGACATTCGGGAACCGGCATTATGCAACGCACCGTGCTTTCCAAGCTTCTAAGCCAATCGCGAGGACCAAGAAGGCTGAGTCCATGCCATTGCTGACAGCAACGAATTCTTTCAATAAAAAACACGGCACCCAATGGCAAGAAGCTTCATAGCGAACGTCAAAGCAGCTAGGCCTAGCGTTGCCGCAGTGGTGGCTATGGCTGCCTGCGGATATGCGTGCGAGAGCGCCGGTTCGAGGCAGCGAGGTAATTAAAATGGCAGCGGTGGTGGCTTTGATATAGGCCGTTTCCGACCTGCGGTCATGGCAAAACATGCAGAAAATGGTACGGCGAAGTGTTCTTGCGTCCGAAATTTCAGACGTTCTGATACATTGACTCTATGGGGTACGTGGAGGTGCCGCGAAGCCGTCCAAATTATCGGGAAACCGGAAAGTCGGTCGTCGACTGTACACTGGCAACTCCTCCAGAAAACTACAGGCCGTCAAACACGATTCATTACGATTCCTGTCTGTTACTCGAGCTAGCATTACCGCGACTTGTGACCCTTTCAATAAAAGCACAGCTAATTTTTCCTGATAGAGGCACAAATTCCTTGAGTTTTCCCAGACTACTCAAAATCCCTGAGAATTCCCGGTTTTCCCGGTTGGTAGACACCCTGATAATACTTTAGGCAAAGTTCTGAGAAAGTGTGCTCCGTAATGCATTGCATAGTGATGGAAACTTGCTACTATATTGAATACTTGCATGGAAGATTTGTTTTATATCAGTGGGGAAAAGAGCTGTTTATTATTTGAAAACTATTTGGGAAGTATTCACTATTAAATTTGATTTCTTTTAGCACTATGTTAGACTGTTACTCAGTTTGCTCTCAAGAATAACTATTTGCACGCCCCTAACCTTTTGATGTCAAATGCGACCTCATCATAATGGGGTTTGACCCTGTTGCTCTACTGCAACTCATTGTTTTTAATGCTGGTCATGTCATTGTTAAATAAGACATAATATTCCAAATGCCCATCGAAAGGGTCTGACCTGTTTGTTTGCCATGTGTACTTCCAGAATGATTCAGCGTTCCTTTATTGACATGGAGAACATGTTTGAGCTTCTTGACACTAAGCCAGAAGTGAGTGCCCATTTCCTGTTTCGATTTCAAAACCAGTGCTTTGTAATAAATGAAAACTACTTAAGCACACTGCACTGGAAACATTCAGTAGCAGTTTTGGAGTGCTGCCGGGCATATAACTTTGCAGAATGAGGTAAAACCAACAATTTGCTTTATAAATTGGAAAAAGAATGGCAGCCGCTTGTTGAAGACTGTTTAAATGCTGATTGCTTGTGTGAAATTTATAGCTCTCAAAAACCATCAAGAATGACAGGCCTCTAAAAGTATCACTGCACAGTAATCTAGCTACAAATTTCTAGATGCTGTAGTTGTCTTTAATTAAATCCTTTTGACCATGTCACTAAGCTGTTTCCAAGTAACACAGTCAAGGCTCTTTTGTTCATAGCTGTAGTGTCAGTGGCCAGAACTAGCCCATTATTTGTAGTGGACTGTAGTAACTGTTCTTGCCCATTGCTTTTTATTGTGATAGCAAATATACGAACACTTCGGCGGCGGCTCAGCAAGGCCACATGGGCCCTATTTGAAAGCGATCTACGATGTGTACAAAGTCTAGGTGGCCGCGGGCTCATAGCTTTGTGTGCACTGTGTTCTCGCGGCTTAGTTTGTGTTGAAGTAAGAAGCAGCACGAAGGGGGCTTCATTCGCTCACTGCTGCTGCTGCTCTTCCTCGTGCCAGCATTTTGACAGCAAGTGTCCTCGCTTATCAAGTCAGATGTGTTTGTTTGCCTGCGCGTGGGTGTCACACCATGCTTGTCAGTTTAGTTAATCGGCGAATGTTTGTGAGTTTATATGGCTGATAAAGCTATTATCCTTACTTCATATAGCCATCTACTAATTTGCTGTCGCAATTAATGCTTCGCCTTTTGGGCAAAACTGCGACTTCTCTGTTTTCTTTTGCTTGCTTTTTATGGTCACTCTCCCCTTGACATCTCTTCCTATTGATTGAATTTTGAACTTTTCATGTTATTGCAGCAGAAATCATGTTGTCATGCATGAATTTTTAATAAATATACATGAAGATATCATGGCTTTTGAAATTATGGTCACATTTGTGATTGCTCGGTTGCTGTTTTCTTTTTCTACGGTTGCTCTGCTCTTCATTTCAGGTAATAGATGCTGTGAATGCACCAAATTTGAAGCTGAAAGAGGGCGAGATTCAGTTCACTAACGTCTACTTTTCGTACACCCCAGAGTAAGTTGCATGTTCTTCTTATTAAAGACAAAGCTGTTGTTTATATGTACTCATAGCTTACAAAAACAAAAAAGCAGCTACAGTGGAATTACGTTAATTCATCCTTGATGGGACAAACGAAATTTATCAAATTGTAAAGAGGCAGAAAAATTCTAACACGTTGCCACTTCAGCTGGCAGTACAATAGAACCTCGTTGATACGATCCTATTTCGCACAATATTGGGACGCCAACGTTCAAGATAGAGAACACAAAAAATTGCCCAATACAGTTGCACTTCCTGTTTACGGGTTGATACATTCCCAATAACCACAATATTTCAGCACCAATGTTCAGTACATCCAAACTGCGATCGTACAATATTTTTTCTGGCTTCTAGACACCATGCAAACAAGAAATGGAGGCAAGACATGCGATTGAGTGCAGCAGGCACCCGTCATAGCAGCTTCCCCTCTGTAGTCGCCCACCCATATTGGGCAAAAATGCCAGCACACACTCAGTTTCCTGTTCCACTACCAGAAACTCTCCTCATGGGTTGGCGCATGTTGCATTCACAGCTATTGCCGCCAACCGCATTGCGATAAGCATCTTCACCTATCTGTTTCACAGTGTGTGTGGCGTACTGTCATCGGAAGCATGCTTTTAATAGGCAATAACCCAAACTTACCGCTGTTCCAGGCAGTGGAAAGTGAGCATTATAGTTTGGTCTGGCAGCATCGTGTTCTGGTTTTGCCCACCAGTTCAATTTCGTTTCGGTTTCCCATTGCCATCTCAGAACACTGCGCAATAGGAAAACAACACGACTCTAGTCGCCCGATCTGCTCATGCCACAGCACCATTTTTTTATAAGATGTTTGTATTTTGTTGCTGCTTTCACTAACAGTCGTAAATGTTCCTTTTTTTTTTAATACAATCAAGTTCACTGGTAGCCAAAAAATGCGAATGCACAATTTAAGCACAATCTTTTCGGAAAAGGAGCATATTATTACACTAGTGTAATAGTCTTATGTACAGCCTACAGCCCTGTGGGCCAAGCAAGCACCTGATTACTTCAAACAAGAACTGGTTACTGGAAAAATAGTGTTCAGCTGGACTAGTTTTCACAGAACTGGAGCAGGTAAAGAGAAGGGTGAATGACGCAGATGCTGTCATCTATTTTTTTTTCTTTATTCCTGTTCTGGCACTGCTTACTGTTATGCTCACTTTGCTTTACAGTGAGAGCGAATCTGTGAAGCTGAATTTCTCAATGACCTTGAGCAGTTCATGTGTATTTGGCTTAGCTTGGACTCGATTTCTAAGGTGCATTCAAGTTCTGTCCAGAAGTGGCATCTCTGAACTGACACTTTTGAATTGATACTTTTGAACTTGCCAATCACTACTGAGTTACAGGTAGCATAGCACAAGTTGTTTCTGTTTTCTCTTACAGGCGGCCAATACTTAAGAATGTCAGCTTTGTGGTTCCAGCAGGCCGTACTGTTGCCCTAGTAAGTCAAACTTTTTTTTTTGTCTTTTTCACTGAGCAAGTAATACCACTGCCACTTGCATGAGAAATTAGCAGTAACTGCCCACTGCCTTAAAGGGACACTAAAGGCGAATACTAACTCGACTTGGAATGTTTAAATACCATTCCAGAAACCTTGCAACGCTTGTCTTGTACCAAGAAAAGACTTAGTTTATGAGAATATTGCATCTGAAGGGTCTGAATACCTCTGTCGCAATTTAACTCTCCCACCACTCAACCAGGGAGGGGTGACATTGCATACTCCATCACCGCCCTTTAAGGTCGTCGGTGAGTAAAAAACAGCGCCTGACAGACAGCGGTACAGTGTTTTGTACAAAATGCACACGTCCGACCATGGCGAAAGTGAGCCAGGACAGAGAAGTGGATTCGCCACTGCAGCTGCTTTTGGTCAAGTGGCTTGTCCACTTGTTCGGGCATTCTGCAACATCACGTGGAAGTTGAACTCTCTGCTACTTGCAGTTTGTGCGAGCTTCGCGAGCCAGCGAAACCAGCGAAGCACCACATGTTAAGGAAACTTGTGGAAAATGCTAAAGCGGGGGTGCAGAGCCGAGGGATAACGAAACCTTTTGCCCACCTGCGTCATTTTCAAGTGTAATGTCAATCTATTCTTTGTTTTTAAAAATAAGATAGATCACTTTAGCTTCACTTAATACATACATATTTGCCTTTAGTGCCCCTTTAAATTGAGATTTAGTGTCATTAAATCAGGGCTGCTAACAGAGAACTCGATGACCTTTGCTTTAGAGGCCAACTGCAACAAAATGTTACTTTGGCTGATTAGTAGTCATATAGGAGTAGCCTTGCCAAAATTGAAGCAGTCTTGGCAAACTGCAGGTTTGGTGATTGCCTGATTTTTCTGATTAAGAACCCTTGAATAGCACTTAAGCAGATGACACGCATGCATATGACGTCAGTCTCAGCACATTGACTGTGGCATTTTCGTGCGTGCCACGGGCAGCGGGCAGTACCCAATCTTGCCGGTCATACTGAATATCTACGCGTTCTTGGTCATGCGTCACTTCCATCAAACTGAAATACATATTTTTTTTCAGTTTCAGTACAAAGAATGTCCGCTTTTGCCAGTTTTTCATGGTTCATTTGATTTTTTGAACGTATAATTTTGCACAGAGGCTTCTTCATAATTACACCGTCTGAAACTAAGCTTCTTTTCACAGTCCAAAATTTTGTTTCACCTAAATCATTCACTGCCTAATGCCATTGCGACAGCTAGTTTTCCTGGATAATGTGTGCTCTTGTATTCAGGGCTGATACAGATCACTGTGCATCTTTTATGTGTAACAAAGCTCAGTTCATTAACAAGTTACATACTTGTTAGGAGTCTGAATATTCAAGACCGAATCAAATACAAGTTGGATTAGTGCCTGAATCAAAATTACGTACTATGGAAATATCTCATACTTTTCAAATAATTAACGGCCATTCTCAAGATTTATATAAAATGATCTTCACATCCTTCACATCTTCACATCCATCGACATTCACAATGTTAGCAAGTTGCTGTGAATACATTGCGCATTATGAGGCATTGCTTACTAAAAGCACAAATGAGCATTAGGAACAGTTAAGCAGTTTATTGTCATACTTGGGAATCATCAGTGAGTGCGAATGATAAATTTTTAGCTGGAAAAGTCTGTCTCCCTGAGTGAGTGGCGTGCTCCACAACATAACTTCTCATGTTTTACGTCTGCTATGGCTATAGGGACGCAATTTATTGCAATTTTATTGCAGTCTTGTACTTAATAATGCAGAGTTGGAGATGTCACGTGTTTGAAAGGTATTTGAAAAATGCTTGTATGGACGAACTGTGTTCATTCAATTCGAAGGCCGAATGAAATAGAGCAATATGTTCTATTTGCTATTTGAGAGCTTTGTATATTTGAACACCTATAATATTTATGAGATTCAGTTATGATATGTGTGTGTACTAGTATAGCAGACTTTGGTAAACTTGGCTCTGGTTAACTCAATTTTTCAGTTATACCGTAATTTGATCGCAACCGAATGACCCAGCCGGCACCTGTACATTTCTATGGGCCAACACTTCTGCTGTTTTGATCGCGAAACTGGCCTCTGCCAGATAATCCAAACTTGACTAATAGGCATGTACATATCAGACCCCAATGGTAACACCATTGTGGATCCTGATTGTGACCCTAGTAGCTACAACATCTAGTTGCATTTAGGGAACAGTTAATGTGTCAAAGACACATTATCTCTCACGGGAAACACTTATTTTTGTCCTACGTGTGCCAGATATCAATGTGAAAATGGCAGCTCATGATTAATTATTACTGCTTTGGTCGAATTCTAAGGCACGCTGTTTTTTACAATAAATATATTCCATAAATTTTCGGCGCATTACAGTCACATATGGAACTGAAACTGTGTTCATAGCATTAGCAACAGCTTACCACCCGAACCAGTGCCATCACCATTGTCATCACAAGATGGTGGCATAGCAAGTTTTCGTTTGGGAAAGTGATGATGATTTTTAGGCTTTAATTATGAAGGCTTATTCAAAAGAGGATATGTGCTGTACTGGCAGGAAAAAAGTTGCGTTGCATGTTTTTGGTGTTTCAGAGGATTACATTCGTTGGAGGATGAACTGCCGAAGCGATTAGTCTAAGCATTGGCCCTTGCCCTGTTTGCAATGGTTGCAGTCTCATTCAAGCAATGGGATGGACCGTGCACAGGATGACATGTTGTAGCCCATACACAGCAATAGAAAGCCGTTTGAGATTCATGATGGATATGGAGTTTAATAAATTTTCATTTTGTGAAGGTAAACTCTACTGATTTCATCTTATTTGTGACTGCCAGAATCGGCAGCATGGTACTTATTATTCATTTTTACAAATTTCTGCAGCATCTGATCATTATTTAAATTAAACTAATTTTAGGGTTTTACTTGCCAACACGGCAATATGATTGAGGCACACTATAGTGGGGGACTCCAGATTAATTTTGACCACCTGGCTTTTCTTAACGTGCACCCAATGTATGGTACATGGGCACTTTTGCATTTCACCTCCACCGAAATGCGGCTGCTGTGGCCAGTATTTAATCCCATGCCTTTGGGCTTAGCAGCACAACGTAAAAGCCACCACAGCGTATCCAGCATCTGGTGCATGTTATATTTGTGTGCACATTGTTTTGTACCATTGAACCTATGAAAAGTGGTTTTGAATTTGATCTGGGGTTGTGTTAGAATCAGGCAGACATACTGCCAAATAAAGCAGTGGCATGCTCGGATTTTTTTCATGTCTCTTCTATTAAATTTGTCTGCCAGACGATTCAGTCAATTCTGTTGGTCCTGTTAAGACTGAATTAATGGAAGGTGGACTTTTAAACTATGTGCAGTGTTGTAGAAAACTCTTACCCCTGCATTTGGCATCGACTGTCTTGTGCTGTTGCTTTAGGCTACTTTTGTTGACTATGAACTAGAATCAGCACCATTTTGTTTAACATTCTTGGCATATTACATTTTTATAGCAGTGAAAACACCTTGCAGGCATTTTTAGTTGTGTGAAAATCTTTGGGTAACTTTAGGCACGTGATTACCACAGCACTCAACAAAATTATGGTTTTACGTACATAATACATCCTAACAGTAGGATGACATTGGGCACTTGTTATGTTGTACATGGCATGTCTCGTCAGGTAGTGGTGTGGCTCTGAGCACCTGCCTGCCAATTTTGCGACCCTACGTAACGTAACCTGCGGGATACTTAAAGAAAGTGAGCAATAAAAAGAGACTGTTAAGTTTTTGTATGTCACCCCGTCGCCTTGTTTGACTCGTTGGTTCCTCTGCAGCTACCGCATTGCTGGGGATGAGGGCACCAGAGCAAGTTAACTTAGCCATCAATAAGACACCTCATGTCCTTTTCTTTCTTTAACTCATGTCACATAGGCAATTAAAATGAGAACAGCCAGGTGTAGTTGTCCGTGTTGCTATGAATCGTCCCAGAACATCAACACTTATGTGCAGAGCTTTGTCTAGAACCTCAGTAGAGTGCTTCTAGGGAGCTTTTAAAATTTATTGTACAGCCCACAATTTGTATGCTGAGGCAGCAGACACGCATTCATGCTGATTCATGCACAGCTCAATAGGTCCTGCATAATTGCTGCCCAATTCTCTTGTGGTATTAATAGAATGAATTATTGGGATGTGCAAATGGGGCAGGAAGGGCTGACAAGTCCAGTGCATCCATGGTCAATGAGTCTTTTTTCCCCCTTCTTGACTGTTTTGCAGGTGGGCCCGTCGGGAGCGGGTAAGAGCACCATAGTTCGGCTGCTGTTTCGGCTGTACGACATCCAGAGCGGTAGCATCACCATTGACAACCAGGACATTAGCAGGGTCAGTGTAGCTGCAGTTGTTGGCCTTAGGCAATGATTTGGATGCCCGAATGCATGCTTACATGGGTGTTAAATACTAAAGACAAATGTTAAAGAGTACTGACACATGTTTATGAAGCTGTGGAAGCTTTACTGCACACTTCTTCCACATAAAAAGCATGACTTCAAGTTTGGAGGTTTGAAACATAGGGGCGAATGCCGAGTAGTAGCTTTCAACTCGAATATTGAATCACATGAATAAAAAAGAAAGCCGCACATCGAACTGAATGTCAAATATTAGAACATTTAGCGGAAACTTACGAATGCTTATAAATTTCATGCAAGAAAATCAGCTGTTGCGCATGCTCACGTGTCTAATGATTGCATAATAAGAATGTTTCCAGCTGTCAGTGACTTTCGTAACTTGCAATTGGCATGCACTAGTACAGTGAAATCTTGATATAATGAACTTAAGGGGACCGTGGTAAATTGTTCGTTTTTGTGGAGGATTGTTATAGTGAAAGCCCTAAAATTAACCCTCGCGCCCATCAACCCATCAGTTCATAAGTTGTCACCATATGAGCTATGCACGAAAACGTCACTGTTGGCTCTCGGCATGCGCTGTTGCTGTTTTCCATAGAATCCGCCACCGTGCACCATCGAACCACCATATAATAAGAGTGAGGCACGCAAAACAGGTGCTGACGCCGAGAAAACTACTGACAAGAAGGTAGCTCTACGTCACTTCCAAAGTGCAATGTTTCTTGCTTTTTGTTTGTTTTTCACATTTCTTGCCATGGACACCCCAGCTGTCTCGCTTGAGGTGGACACCTGAACTGAGTCAAAGTGCAAGCGCATAAATGACACTGTTTGGAAAGTGCAAAGTGAGACTGCGTGGCATCCCCGCCATGCAGAGGTTACATTTCACCACACGCATAGCTAGTACGGCCGCAGAAATAAGCACGAAAGAAGGAGCCATGGACAGAAAGAAGGGTGAAAGAAGGAAGAAATGCACCTCTGCAGCTAGGCGACACTTTTCTGGGCGAAGCATGCGCTTGCGAAACCTGATGCGTCGTCATCTCCACTGGCCCGCAATCTTTTTTTCTCAGGCTCCGTCGCAGGCTTTCTAAACCTAGGCACTGCAACGTCCGCTATCTGCGCCTTGTCATCTGTTAGCCGATTGTTTTGGCTGCCATGAAGGATACATGAAAATCTAAGAATCCCCAGATTTCAGAATACTAGTTCATAGTGCTGAGGCGTCGTTACCGTCACAGGGGAACTTAATAGCGATCATTATTCTGAAAAGTTCGGTATTGTGAAGTTCGTAGTATTGAAATATTTTTACATTGAAACTGTAAGAAGGAAGCAGGGGATTTTCGAAAAGATTATTAATCTGAAAAGTTTGTTAGGTGTTCGTAGTAACAAGGTTTCACTGGATAAAATGATATGCGACCAGTGGAGTGCGTCTGGCTCTGCGTCTGGCTCCAGTCTTGAAAGCTTGCGCTGTGAAGTTGGGGGCGGGGGGAGTTTGTGTCTGACTGCTATGAAGCTGGTGTATCCAATGAGTGCTTCTCACGGTCACCAGTGGCACACTGATGACAGTCAAAACAAAACTGAACAAAAGTCTGTAAAAATATTATTTTGTGTCACTGGCATTGTGAAAAAAAAAGGAAGAGATACATTTTTCTCATTAAATTTGTTTTCTCGAACGGTACGATCGTTCAGGCATTTTTGTGGCTTTATCTATGTCGTTAGAATAATTCGTTAATTGACCTCGATAAAATGTGCGTTGAAATCTGCATCTGTGGCTGATGGGCTCAAACTTCATTCATGCTCCCAATGCTCCCAGACTTCGGATTTTCACACTTTTTCATTTTTATATGCACTACTGCTGTAGCCGTTCTCTCGGTCCCCAACACATGTGGGTCTTTCGATTGGCCCTGTAGATCCGGATGAGCGTTATACCAACAGCAAGCATGCACTATGAAGAGGCTGTGAGCAGCAAAGCAACGGACCACAGGTCTTTTAGTGGATGTGCTGAATATTTGAGGAACTAAAAAACAGGTGTTTGATTTGTGAATCCAAATATTCGATAATTCACTATTCGATTTAGGTTCATATATTCTAGTGTTCCCGCACCTAGCTGGGAAACGCACTTCAGACTACATAAAGCATAACTGCTTATAGTGCAGGACAAGATATAATGTGCTCTTTTCTGACTCTTTTTTTACTTTCCCATAGAACTCAATGTACTTTGTGCATACAGCCTACAGTGCAGCAGCGCGAGACCAAATGCCACTCATGAGTGTTTGTGTTTTGTCAAGGGCGCCAACATGCAAAGCATACGCCACGTTTTTCAGACTCTCGTGCACGTGCGTGAGTTGTGAGAGAAAAATGTGGGTGTTTCGCCTGGTACTTTGACGGAGGACACATTTTAGGCCTTTTTGTATCTAGCCAAACTGCACCAAGTGACCTTGGATAAAAACTCGGGAATAAGCTCTCCGTCCGTTCGTTTTTCGCGGCCTAGCGGACACACACCACGCTCATGATTGAGAGGTCTGTAATTCGAAAGCATGTTCAACTGATTCCTTTTCCTTTCTTTTTTCCTTTTTTCTTTTAAATCTGCATTATTCTATCATTTTCCCCTTTCGCTTCTGCAGTAGTTCTTTACCTATGCTTCACCACGAGGCCTTATATGGAGGGTTCCTGCGAAGGAGAACAAAGAGATCCAGCGCGAAATGTGGGGTTGGTGCTTAGGTAGATGTTGCTTTAGCAGCTGCAGACCAATAAATGATGACGCGTTGTTACTGTAAATTTGTTCTTCTGCATGCCTCCGTGGGCTACTTCACGACTTTATTTTAGCAGTTGCGAAAGACACAACTGCAGACTCACCTGCCCTCCATTCCTCTTCCTCTTAGCTTATCTTCACGCCAGCTCATGTGGTTAACCAGGGCTGCACCAGAAGAAGTCACGGCACACTTCCCTATTATGGACTCTGTATCAGCCACTGTGATTTTGTCTTAACAGAAGTTAGGTAAGCGCTGGTTCTCACGTAGTACACGCTGCCATCAGCTAGGGACGAACTCAGCAAAGCATGTCCTCTTCCATAGTACGTAGGCGGAGTGTCCAGATTTTTCTCTCACAACTCACACATGTGCACAAGTGTCAGGCAAAGGCACCGCAGCCCTCGCATGTCTGCACCCATTACAATATGGAAGTACACACCGATTATAACATGGCTGCTGGAAAATCTCACAGACAAGCGAGGCAGTGACCACATTTCTCAACGGGGTGCACAGGACTAAGGGAGAGAGACAAGGACATTGTGGAGAAAGGGTGCAAAGTGAACAGACAAGGAAATTTTTTTTTAATGTTAAAAGCCACAGTGGCAGCACACCGTTCTGCATACACATGGGGATTGCATAACAGCAAAGCCCCTTCTCTGGCCATGTGTCAGTGATACGCTCTCCGCGCTGAGTGTGTGCACATTGTCACTCTTTGGCTCTTCAGTTTGTGTGCAGGAAGTAAATACAGTTTGCCCACAGATCTTTTGGACACAGATGGGGTCGCAATAATGGCCGAGTAACTGGGCAAGCCAAAAACCAAACTTCGATGGTTTTTTTTTTTTTTTACAGTTCCAGCACCACAGAAAAATTCTGACAGAACCTTGCTCTATGTTTTGCTTTATTGAAATACAGTAGAACCTCGCTGATACGGTCCCCTTACGTACGATTTCCCAGCACCAACGTTCGTGATTGAGAACACAAGAAATGACCCAATAAAGTTATGCTTGTTTTTCACCGGTTCATGTGTTCTCAGGAAACAAACTCACAATGGTTTCGATGGGAATTTATGGTGCAGGTGCCGTTCCCAAGTGTATCACCCCTGAAAATAGCTGAACGCCAGGCGGGGGTACACTTGTACCCATTTGAGAACCAGTGGGGGCCCAGTGGAGGTGCAAATCGAACCCACGATTACCCATAACTGAGGTGGGCACTCTACAACTAGGCCACGGCTGCACTTCTCGGAAATCGAGATTTTTCGGCAACGACATTCAGTTTGTTTTCAAACTTCGATTGTATGATACATTTTCTGGCTGCTAGATTTCATGTAAATAAGGAAATGCGTGAGGTGTGCGTGATTGAGAGCAGTATATAGCTGCTGGCCGTTGCAGCTTCACCGCAATACTCGCCTGCCCATCTCACACGAAAACACCGGCACGCACTCAATTTCTTATTCCGATACCAGCAAATCTTCTTCGGGGTTGTCACACGCCGAATTCACAGGTATTTCCGCCAACCATATGGCAATAAGCACCTTCGCCTATCTGTTTCACAGCCCGTGTTACCTTTGGAAGCACACTGCCTGCTTTTACTATGCGATAACCCAAATGCGGTGCCATACCTTGGTGGAGACTGCGATCGTATACGTTTTCCAGCTGCTAGATGCCGTGTAAACAAGAAAAGGCCCTGGGCGCGTGGAATTGAGAATGGCAGCCATCCGCTGCATTGGTGTCCATGCAATATTTGCCTGCCCGTCTCGTGTGAAAACACCGGCACTCACTCAGTTCCTTATTCCGATGCAAGGAAATCTCCTCTCGGGTCGTTGCATGCCGCATTTACAGCTATTTCCACCAAGCCTATTGTGATAAGCGTTTCCACCTATTTGTTTTACAGTGCATGGGGCATAGTGCCGTTAACATACTGCACATTTGTAGTAGGCAACAATCCAACGTTTCCCACAACGCTTCCCATTACGTAGGTGTCAACTGCAGTTGAGTCTGTCAAATGTTTTAGTCACTTTGGATTGTACGTTTTTCTGGTTAGTATATTTTTCCTTGCACTCTTTCCAAAATGTAAGAACGAGATTTTACTGCAATACCTATTTGGAAGTGTTGTGGCGGTAGAAGCCGCAGGTGTGTTTTGCGTTCGCCCATCACAGTGCTAGTTGTTTGGAAGTGCAGATATCGTGCATGTGACCTTAACTCTGTGATGTTGTCAGAGGCTGTTTTCTTAAGTTCAGTTTGGAGATTTATGTCTTCATGCTCGCTCACAAACTTTCGCCTTTCCTACCAGTACATGTACAAGAAACTAGGCATTGTGCTGCCCTCAGTTGAGCACATATGCATAATCTTACACCCTATCTTCATGCAATCATCTATGATACGAACATATCACTGGCAAATTTCCCACGATGGCATGCCATCCTATACCCCCCCCCCCCCCCCCCTGTCAGCGAAATCTAACCAACGCTGCCTCATCAGTAAATAAAATTGCAGTTTGGTGCCAATTCAATGATATGCTTAACAGCAGCTATCCGGCACTTGTAAAGCAAAGAACCCACTTCGGCAAAGCAAGTGAGGGCACAGGTTGCACAGACAACACTCTAATGGCAGCAATTTGGTGCATGGTCGTCATGGTGTTAACATTATGCACGCAGATCATTGTGAAAAATAGAGCAAGACACCGTACGGTGTCGAAATTTTGTTTGCTATTCTTTACAGAGTATATGGTGGTGCCATAGGACTATATAATTGAGCAGGTTTGAAAAGTTGGTTGGCAATCTATTTTCCTCTATAGCACTATTTTTCTGCATAGCTTTGTGCGAATACCATGGGTACTCGGGCATTAAGTATAAACCCCATGCAAGCGATCTTGCACGCGACAGCGACAAGCGACGCGGTGGAGATGGCTGTCGCGTTCGCTCGTCGCCTGCAAGTTGCACCCCATGCGAGCGATGACTTCGAGCGACGTCTCCCCAGTGTTGCCGGTATGAGGGCAGCAATATAGGCGCCGAAACTAGCGTGACGCATGCTTTATTAACTTAAGTTGATGTATTTTACTACAAAAAGCAGCATAAAATACTTCTGAAAGCCTTGCACTAGGTTCTTATCCTTGCACCTATAAAAATTCAATCGTTTTCTCGTTCCGTGCGACAATCAGAAGTACCGGAGTTGTGTGCATCCACTTCCGGCTTTGCGCTATTGGCTAGTCGCTCATAGCACTTCCGGGTGACGAGCGACGAATTCTAGATTTGCAAAACCGAGCGATCGCGCGACAAGTCTGAGCGATCTGTTCAAGCGACGGCCATATCCGTCGCGCGAACCCGTCGCTCGTCGCTGTCGCGCACAAAATCGCGCTAATGGGGTTTAGCCTTTAACCTTTCATCGTTTGTAAACTTAAACATTATCTTGCTTGCATTCCTTGATTGTCGGTCTACACACTTCGTCTACATGTTTTTCATGTGCACAGCCTTTCAAAAATGCTTTGATTTTAGTGTGTAACCACTTATGCTTGTGCCGATATATGCGACTCTGGCAATTATACTGTAAGCAGTCTGGACTCTGCTAGTTTGATGCTAAAGTTGGTTGAAAGCCATCAACACTATCGTGATTGCATGACAGAGCAAAATTTGCTGTCATCACCTTGCCATAAGGCTAGGTATGGTCCATCAACACCATCGTGATTGCATGACAGAGAAAAATTTGCCGTCATCACCTTGCCATAAGGCTAGGTATGATTAGGTTCTTATAAAAAATTTTTACTTGTGAACCGTCGCCTCAGAAGCAAGATCTCCAAACTGAACACAGCCATTGAGGAGCATTGTCAAATCCTCAGCCGGCAACAATGGACTGAGCTGTGTAACACGGTGGATGGGCAACTTCATCGCCCTTCCTCGTGGCAACTCCTCAAACATCTGCTTGATAATACCACCACCCGCACCACCCAACAGGATCGGCTGCAGAAGCTCCTTTATACGGAGACCCTTAAGCAAGGTCCACAACAGGTGCTTGACTACCTCTGCACCAGATATATCTCCAGGGGACAAGTCAGTCCACACAGCAATTACATCGGTAGCCCCAACCCTACACTAGACGCCGATTTCAGCGTATCTGAAATACACGCCGCTCTACGCAAGCTTAACGGTCGTTCTGCTCCAGGGCCAGACGGGGTCACTAACAAAAGCCTTCGCAATCTCGATGACGAGTCCGTGTCCCATCTGACTGACTACATCAACGATTGCTGGCGCAGTGGTGCCCTTCCAGCCGCCTGGAAGACTGCCAACGTTATCTTAATCCCAAAGCCTGGCAAACCATCTAGCCTCAATAACTTAAGGCCCATCTCCCTCACTTCATGCGTAGGCAAGGTGATGGAACACGCCTTCTTAGCACGCATCAACAGTCACCTCGAGGACAACTCTCTCTATCCCCACACCATCATTGGATTTCGCCCTCACCTTTCTACTCAAGACGCTATGTTGCAGCTCAAACATCAAGTGCTCAACGATCGTTCCCGTAACATGAAAGCCATTCTCGGACTCGACCTCACTCAAGCCTTTGATAACGTTTCCCATGCAGCTATCCTTGACCAGGTCTCCAACCTCCAGCTGGGAGAGCGAGCCTACAATTACATCCGTGACTTTCTCTCCAATCGCACGGCTACCCTCTCGGCCGGGGATTTACGATCAGACCAGCTTCCCCTTGGCAGCAAAGGCACCCCACAAGGTTCAGTTATCTCTCCCATGCTCTTTAACTTAGTCATGATTGGCCTTGCCAAGCAACTACAGCAAGTCGACAATATCAACCATACCATCTACGCCGACGACATCACCATCTGGTCGTACCGAGGCAGTGATGGTCAAGTGGAATCAGCCCTCCAAACGGCGATTGACACGGTTGAAGCCTATCTCCAAGGGACTGGACTGCGCTGTTCGCCGGCTAAATCGGAGCTTCTGCTATACAAGCCCATTCAGCGGGGTCGCCCTCCCAAACACCAATCTGATCACCGACCCTGTGATGCCATCACCCTACGCCTTCAAGATGGCAGTCCTATCCCACACGTCCCTAGTATCCGGGTTCTAGGTCTCACCATCTCTACCAACGGCTCCAACGCCTTAGCTCTCAACAAGATCTGTGCCCAATCTCAGAACACCCTACGACTTCTTAAACGTATATCTAACCGTCGAGGAGGACTCAAAGAAGAAAGCCTTCTCCGACTCGTCCAATCCTTCGTCATATGCCACATTACCTATGTTGCTGCGTACCTCAACTGGTACCGGGCTGAGCAGAACAAGCTCGACGCCCTCATACGAGGGGTCTACAAGCAAGCACTTGGTCTCCCACATTGCACCAGCACTGAACTCTTCAACCAACTGGGAGTTCACAACAACCTTTCCGAACTCATTGAAGCCCAACAACGCTCTCAGCTTGAACGGCTCACCCATACTGAAACGGGGCGCTTTATTCTGTCCACGCTTGGCTTCACCTACCATCAGCAACAGGGCCCCAAACAACCAATCCCAACCGACATCCGTAGCTGGATCTACATAGACCCTATCCCTAGAAATATGCACCCTGAATATAACAGGGCCCGGCGCCAAGCTCGGGCCGGAGCTATCATAAAAGCCCTTGCCAACGTACCTGGCGTCACATTTGTTGATGCAGCCCGATACTCCCATGGCACACGATTTGTGGCCGTTGCCACACGCGATGGAGCCCTACACCATGCCTGCAGCGTCACTACCCCCACTGCAGAGACGGCTGAAGAAGTGGCCATCGCCCTGGCCACTTTAGATCCCACCTGTCACACCATAGTGTGCGACTCTCGCTCAGCCGTTACTAACTTCAGCAAAGGGCGTATTTCTCCCCAAGCTCTTCGCATCCTCTGCCAGGCACCACACTCTAAAGACAGCATAATCTCCCTAACATGGATCCCGGCCCATGCGGGCCCTGTCCACCCACACCTCCCCAATCTCAACGAGGTCACCCACTCCATTGCGCGAGGCCTAGTCAACCGCGCCGGAGTCACTGGAGATGAGTTGGACACCAGGGACAGTCTGACAACTTATAACGATCTCGTTAAGGCCTTTTACCTGAGTCGCCGAATCTTCCCCCCGCCTCACCCAAAGTTCAGCCGGTCGCAGGCTACCACCCTGCGTCTACTACAAACAAACACGTACCCTTCACCCGCCCGCCTCCACCTTATATTTCCGGACTTCTACACTACCCCCAACTGCCGGTGCTGTGGAATTCACCCGGCTACGCTTCCGCATATGCTATGGGAGTGCCCAGCACAGTACGCACAAACTAACACCACGACTCTCTCGTCGAGGTTGCATGAGGCTCTGCGGAGCTCCGCCCTCGACGACCAAACCTGGGCGACCCAGCACGCCCGCGAGGCGGCGGCGAGGCAAGCCCTCGACGTCCCTTCGTGGGAGGCGTAGGCCCGGCCATCATAAAGTGCTGGTTCTACAATAAAAGTTTATTCCTCCCTCCTCCTTGTGTACGCGGCCCAGTAACTGTACCCCGAGTTGTGGAGCAGCGCCTGCACTTCTCTTGAGGCCTCTGAGCTCTCCACATTGAAGCGGCTGAGGAAAAGGTTGTCGAGAGCACCTTTCTGTAATAGTGGTACAGTCAACAGCAAAAGTTTACGGGATGCGGTTTCCCCTTCAAATGTAAATTCCTACTGTTAAGGCATGACACTTCGTATTTATGGATCTCTGTGTAGGTTGCGAAGGCTACTACATGCTGGAACATTTAATTCGAGGCTGTGTGACCACGCTTCGCGAGAATTCAGCTTCTTGGCAGATCCTGCGTCCCGTAAACTTTTGCAGTTGACTCTACATCGTTTGGACACACATCTGAGCTGCACCGAGCAGGCTTCATATCTAATGGATCAACAAAGCTTGCGTGTCGCGAATTATGTAGCTTCTCCCATAGCTATATCTGGCACAGATAGATACACGAGTACTCGGCTTGCGCAAACAATGGCTTTTGTGCTCAGAGCGAATGCGAAGCAAATAGTGATTTACGACATATTTTTGAATCCAATATCAAATAGCTGTTCTGCAGAGACATGTAGTTAACGTGGTTAAGTGGCTTGTATGCTGGAACTTGTATGCATAGGAACTACTGCATGTTGGAATTACTTGCTTTGTCAAAGAAGGAGACCGAAACTTAGTGCAGTAGAACTCGTTAACTAGATGTCAAAGATAAGAGGTTGATGCATAGCAAAGCGTGATGCAACTGGTTTTCTGCATCTAGGAATTTAGTGAGTACAACACTTAAAACAGTGCTCAGATTAAAAATGTATGCTGTCGCAATGGCTGGAGGAATCATAAGTAAAAGATAGTGCCGTACTAATTCGTTTATTCTGATTAGATGCCTTGGTTACTTCTATTCGACATCTCAGTGTTTGTACTGTGACAGGAGAATGCAAGTACATGCAGTGTACAAGGAACGCATACCTGGCCCTGGTGCCCCTTCCCACTATTGGTATGCTTCACTGCGCGGAATATATGCTTCACCGCATAAGAATACTGTATTGCAGCGAAGTTGAACATAGAGACCTGAGAATCACTTTTTGAAAAGTCTAATGTTAAATTTTTTTTATTACTGAATAGTGTAATGTTCGAAACTAGGAAATGTTCAAGATAAGCGAGTTCATGAAAGTTTAAGCCCCTGGCCATGCATCTCGTAGGGCCTTTCGAAATAGGCACCAGTAACCATTAAATTTCTCACAGAAGCTTAATATACCAGGAGTGATATTTTACTTTGGTAGATCACTTTTGCTAGATATTCTGTGACTTGGCACCCAACACATCAGGCGTCTACTGGCAGCAGCGATCCTCGCACAGAGCCCAGCAAATGCTGTTGCACATAGGTGCCGACATGTCCAAAGCCTAGTCACTTAAAATATTGCGAAACTGCTCAAATCCCCAAAAATGTAATTAATCGGGAATACTGCACTCGGGGTTCCAATTTTGTAGCCGTGCTTTTCACTCACTTACATGCCACTCCTTCATCCAACATTCTCGGCTGGCTCATCCCACTGACGAAGCACGATAAGAAACAGAAACGTAAAAGGCATCTCCACCAATTGGTGGCCCTGAACTTGTTACGAAAATTCCAGAAACATATCAAACATTCAGCACTCATGCACTATGAACTGATGGTGCAGCTGTGTATGTGGCATTGTATCGGGCATAGCACACAGATCCACAAACATAGAAATGCAAAGCATGGTGAATAAGCAAACTGACAGTGCACCGCACACACGTGAGTATACATGTTATGGAGGGCACATGTATCTTCTCGTGCTTATCAAGCTTTGTCAGGGGTTAGAGCAACACTCCACCTGCATTATGAATGAGATTACAGTCGCCCATGAATGGTGGGTGATAAGACTAACATAGAATGAAGTGGAATTCACTAAAGCCTTGTCCTCAGTCTTGTCACTTTTTGGCGATGTCATGAGTGTCCACAGTGTATGAAAACCTCCAAGTTGAGATATTTTCCTGATATCTTTACAGTCGAGATATTGAAATATCCAGAGTGCGTCACCAAATCATTTTGAGATAAGAGGTGAAAAGCACATGGGGTTGACACCAAGCCAGGAAAAAAATTGAACTTAACCAGGGTGTCTACCAACCGGAAAAACCGGGAATTCTCAGGGATTTTGAGTAGTCTGGAAAAACTCAGGGAAAACTCGGGGAATTTGTGCCTCTATCAGGGAAAATTAGCTGTAATTTTATTGAAAGGGTCGAAAGTCGCGGTAATGCTGGCTCTAGTAATAACAGACAGGAATCGTAATGAATCTTTGACGCCCTGTCGTCGGCTGGAAGAGTTGCCAGTGTGCAGTCAAAGATCAACTTTCCTGATGCACAATAATTTGGGCGGCTTCGCGGCACCACCATGTACCCCATTAAGTCAGTGTATGATGCACCAGAACATCTGATATTTCGGACGAAAGAACCTTTCGCCGTCCGATATTCCGGGCGTTTTGCCGTGATCGGAGGTCCTAAAGGATAATAATCAATGCCACCACCACTGCCATTTTGATTGCTGCGCCGCCTCGAACCGGCGCTCTAGCATGCAGATCAGCTGACAACCGTATCCACCACTGCGGCAACGCTAGGCCTAGCTGCTTCGACGTTCGCTATGAAGCTTGTTGCCGTTGGGTGCCGTGTTTTTTATCGAAAGAATTCGCTGCTGTCAGCAATGGCATGGACTCCGCCTTCTTGGTCCTCGCGATTGGCTTAGAAGCTTGGAAAGCACGGTGCGTTGCATAATGCTGGTTCCCGAAAGTCAGCTTTGCCTCTGTACACAAATGTTACTTGGTGAATCATACGCAAAATTATTGCAGTGAAGCATAACAAGTGTGGGAAGGGGCTAATGCCACGGGACAGAGTATGTATTCCTAAATTATAAACGCGTGCACCCGGTATCGCCTGTCACAGCACGACCACCGGTATACCTAATACGTGTACGGACTGGCCTTCAGAGCGTTTTCAAATGCGCCTGTGGCGGTTTGAACCCCTAAGGGCAGTAAATAACATGCATTTATTTTTTCTAACTGGCTGATTTTTCTAACGTTTTCGCGGCCCTTACGGAGCTTGAAAAATCGGACGTGGACTGTGCAACTGGCCAAGAAAATGCTCCAAATAGTCCGTGGGGCGAACGAATGGCGGAAGGAGGACAAGAATAGAATGGACCTACGCATTGAGGAATGAACAGGAAAGAAAGCATGCTGCCGCCGTTTTGAAGGACCTTGAGCTCAAAAAACGAAGTGTTGGCTGATGCCGAGATGCAGGTGTCCCTCATCCAAACCAGAATAAGCTCTTCAAGCAGTGAAGCACAACACTGAGGCATTGTGCACGGGCTGAGAGTATACCTCAACTGTCCTGACATATATGTCACCTGACATATATGTCCAGCTGACAACTATTCTAGGACAGTTAAGGTTGACTTACGAGCTGTTGAGAGAGAATCTCAATTGTGACAAAGTTCGGGCCTCATACCACAGAGCTTGCTATTCGATAGAAATAGTTCATATACGAAAATATTTGGTTCTGTAGCATCTCCTTTTTATAATGTCTGACTCCATTTGCAATCTTTTTCGAAGACATTTTATTTGCTGTGCATATTACTAACCCCTCTTCTATTCTCTTCTTGATTAACATAAACACTACTCCTTAGTATTCAAATTGGATTATGTCATTTTTTAAGTTTTTTTCATATGCTTACTAGAAAGTGACAGCATCAGGCGATATGGTTTCAACCCTTCTTGACATGAAACATAGTTCTTAATCACTCAGGGAAATATTGCGAAGGCACTCAGGGAAAACCTGGAAAACTCAGGGAATTTGGAAATGTCAACTTGGTAGACACCCTGTTAACAGATATTTTGAGATATGAGAGTTCAAGTTAACAAGGGTTTACTGTAACAGTGTTTCATGACATTGAGGTCTTTATAAAAGCAACCCCACGCGAACTTCATTTCAAAGCAAAGTTCCTGAAGCAATCTTGTTTTTGAGTGTTCACTCATCATTGGCTGCAGTCTTTAGAAACATGGTGCATTTTTATAATGGTACTTAGATTTTACTTTTAGATGTGGCTTTGTGGTATTGCAGTGTGTATTGCTGCAAAACAGCACAAGAAGGCAAAATTTACACATTATCTGCACTCCCACATTGAACCTAAATTTCTAGAATATTTCAAACAAGCTACATGTGCACAAAAATACAGGATGCTAGGAAGCTTATGGAGTTTGGTGCCAACAGTGTAATGGGAGTCCTTGGTGTGGCTTCTTCAAAGGGGTACCTGAATACAAATGTGGAATGTCTGTGTGGATTTTAATAACTGTCAGTAATGGTGTGCTTCTGTACTAGCGTTATCGAGGCGTAAAAAAAAAAAACATGGTCCTCCCATTCACAGGTGAAGCAGAAGTCCTTGCGCCAGGTGATAGGTGTTGTTCCTCAGGATACTGTACTGTTCAACAATGACATCAGGTGAGCCCAGTTTGACATAATAGACATGAGGTAATAGCATTACAAAATAAAGCGCTTTTACAATGAAAAAAATTAAAATAAATCTTGTATTTTCTAATGTATAAGTCGGAACAATCCACCACCTTCGCCCCTTCTTTGTAACAGTGTTCAAAAAAATTTGGTGCATAAGCTATGAATGATGTGGACGTAAATTAGAAAAGCCTCATGTTCACAGATCAAACCTTTCCAGCATGTGCTGCAGGAGTGTATTCCTGCTTTCTCTTTCTTGAAGGCCTGTTTTTACACAGTGCCCATTAAGGTGAAAAACAAAAGTCAGGGACTTCTATATAAAAGCAGAAGTGAATAATTTGCTTTTTTTTATCAGCATGGCCTGCAGTATGTTGAATTAAATAAATAAAATACGTAATTCAGAAATGTTAAAGGCCTCACCCTGAACATGTCTTTAACTCTTTCCCTACTGAGTTTTCTGACCATAAAGCACAAACTGAGAAAAATGCCTTCAAATGTTGAAAAATGTGCCATTTTATTCTTATTGTATGTATGGCCACTAGAACTGCCCTGGAGCGTCGTTGGAGCCACCTTCGTGTGATTTATGTCGTGTGGAAATGGCTTCGATGTTTTAGTTCCTTTAGCCACTTTTACACTCTGCTGCATTAGCTCATACCATGGACAGTCATCTTAGAAATTCTTTCCCAATTGGTATGCTGTGTGCCTGCCACAAACAGTGACAAACTTCTCAAGCTCTCTCTATGAATACTTTTTTCGCAGCATTACTAAGATTGCCAAGGCTGCAGCTGTTGAAGCACCATAGCTTGTCAAGCATACACAGCCAATGTTAGGAAAGAAGATGCTGCTTGGAAAAGCCGGAGCACGAGTCACACTTGTGGTTGGTTGCCCACCGCAAGGCTGTGCCCCTCGGCTTTGTGAAAGAATGACGCTTTCCAAAGCTTTAGCGTATGCCGAACTTTGGATCCGTTCCTACAGATCTAAATGTGCATGCTAGGAGTGGCAAAGGGATCTCAGCGTATGTCATACATGAAAAACAGTACCTGAGATTGGTTTGAAGGGGCGGAGCCACATGCAGCAGTAAATCGTAGTCAAGTGACACCATCTGCACCAATAGTGCCTAGAGTATCGCCTTCTTTTCGGCCACTGCCCAAAATTTGTTGCTCTTGACTTTCAACTTTTGCACTCGTCCTGTCGCACCTTTGATGCCACTGCATGAGCTTATAAAAAGGAGAGAAAAACAACCTTTGCAATGATGATTTCCGTTTTATACTAAGCCTTTTTCTAGCGCTAAAGAAGCACTTTCCAAACTGTGGTAACAGGAAAATTTCTTTTATTCGAGGCAGTACTCACCCCATATGGAAGTAGAAATTCACTTTATTACCTTGTAGATGTGAATGAAATTTTTCTGGCACATTTGTGAATAGTTGAGTGACCTGAAACTGCAAGAAACTTAAAACACACTTTCTTGCCAGAAATTTCTATTTTATGGGCCATGTCCTCCCTTAAATTATATTGGCATTGAAAGGCAATGTCATCATATCATTTAACTTGAGACTGTGTAGAGCAAGCCATAAAGGTATGCAATGGTGGCCTATGCAGTCTTTTACTTCGGGAGAGAGAGAGCGAGAAAGGCAAAGAAAAGACAGGGAGATTAACCAGAGATTATCTCCGGTTGGCTACCCTGTACTGGGGGAGGGGAAAGGGGATACGATAGGAGAGAGGGAGAAGGATTAAAAAAAAAAGAAACTACACACACACGCACGTACACAATTTTTTACTTCGGGACCTCCTTCTGTATACTAGTAACATCTTGTAATCTTTCTAATCATCTCAATAAAAACCAATTCTGATTCTGATTGAATGACTGAATGACATATGCAATTTAAAATTATTCAGACAAAGGTCTCCAACCACAAGTAGTTTGGATTCAGGCGACAGTAACATATTTACCTGTTCTTTGATATGGTGCTTTGCAGCTACCAAACTGCATGGTTTTGCTAACATTGTTAGCAAAATATCATAACCTTCACATGTGTGCGCCAAAATGTGCAGTTGTTGACATATGCTGTCAAGTGCATTGCTTACTTGCTTGTTCTGTTATAGAGCTCTTAATTTTGTTTCTTTCATGCTCTGTTTGCATTCTACTCTTCACTTCTCATATGGATGGTATTCCCCCTACTTTTGTGCAACACGAGCTTCCATGAGAACGAATTAGAAGAAATTAAGTGCAGTCATGGTTTCTGCAGGCAGAACTTTTCATCTGTGACGGATACGTGTGTTTTCTACGTCCAGGTACAACATCAGGTACGGGAGAGTCGATGCCACTGACGAGGAGGTAGAAGATGCCGCTCGTGCCGCCGAGCTTCACGAGCAGATCCTGGGCTTCCCTAAAGGCTACGACACGGTTGTCGGCGAGAGGGGGCTGAAGCTGTCAGGTGGAGAGAAGCAGCGTGTGGCCATTGCCAGGTCCATCCTCAAGGGGCCAGCCATTATGCTGCTGGATGAGGTAAGCAACAAGAGAGTGCCTGCCATGCTTCACCTGTGGCTGCTTTTGAACCCTGGTTCCTGGTTCTTGCTTCCTGGTTCTCTATGCTTCCCTTACTAGTTTGGTGCAAAAAGGAAAGAAAATATGTTCAAATGCTTCTCTGGCTTGTATGCAGGAACATCAAATATCTGCATTTTCAAACTTTTGCCGGTAGCATTTAGTGCACAAGCACCTAGCCCTAAAAAGAGAGAGGGAGAAAAACTTCAATTTGATAGCATCCAGCCTTACTCTCGGAAAGTAAAGCTGCCCCTTGGAGTTGTCAAAAAAAAAATTTTCTCTTTTAACATCATCTTTAGCCGTTCTGTAAAAATCTAAAGTCCGTTTATTTTGCATTTTGTTTCTGGGCAGCAGCATAATGACCTGAATACTAGAGGGATATCCGAGCCACCTGAGTTTCTCCTACATACAGCTGCGTTGCCTTTCTGTCTACACTTATTAAAATGTATAAAGCAGGCACAAGCCAACATTTTATATCTGCTTGTTGACCTACTGTTGTTTCATAAATAAAACTCGTATAGTACATACTCTAACATTTACAACCGCATGAAAACAACAGACAATAAAGCCAAGGGCTGCCTCCCTGACTTCATTGTCTGTTGTCTTTATGTAATTGTAAGTAAGAAAAAAACAAGCCCCTCAGTTCTTTTATTCTTCTCGCTCATTGTCTGCTTTGAAGGATCTAACAGGTGTAGGCTAAGGAATCTTTATGTCTTACAATCACAAGGTTAGGATTAGCATGGTCATAAACATGGCAGTTCAAGATATTAAAATTCTGTCTTTCTTATTTTTATTTAGCATGTTTTCATTACAGAATAAGTGGCATAAATGAAATTTCATCTGTCAGGAGGTATCAGAATACAGTAGACTTCTGTTAATTCGATTCAAATTAATTCCATTTTTCACTTAATTCGATCCCGACTGAGGGTCCCGGCCAGCGCCCAGCATTTCTGGGCCTAAAGCTTAATTATTTTGATCCTAAAATTGACCTTTGCAAGGTACACTGGACTGATCGAAATAATAATGCAACGCAGACAGAGGGAACGGCAACAAAGCAGCACATATTTCATCAAGTGCAAAAGCATGTGCGAAAATCGGGCTGATTGGCCACCGATAGGCATGCAGATTGTGTTGGATTAGGGTGACGAACTTCACGCCGCTTCGACAGCCATCAAGCTAACCCGCATATGTCATCTTGGGACCGGTCACTGATGAGGCAACAGTATGAACATAGTAGTCGCAAGCATTCTGCGATGGCTTGTGGCCTGTTACCACATCGGCCAGCAGCGGATTTTCTTCACGGCTAGCAGCGACTAAAGTTACGTTTTGGTGCCGACTCTTTACAGATCTATTTGCAGTAGCCATGCGGCACTTGCAAAGCTGACACACCACCTTGCAAACTAAAGTGAATGCATGGGATGGCAACATAGTTGTTCACAGTCGCCATTTCGCAACATGGTACAGCGGCCTCTCGTTCCCAATGCTCTTTATAGATGCGCATCGGTCTCTCTTCATAGCTTCGAGCAACTCATCACAAGACTAATTTTTTATTTATATGGCAGGAAAATGTCAAGACCCGGTTGCATGCATTGATGCGGACAGTGGATGAACAAAAAAGGGGAGCGTCGTGCACACTTGACATAACCTGGCATATTTCAGAATCTTTGACAGAGGGCAAATCACACCGAATGTGACTATGAACCGGTGCAGACAACGCTTGCTCTTTACTGTCAGCACCGGCTATGCGCAGAGCAGTGATCGAGTCACGTGATGTGCGGTCCTTTCGTCTATCGTGTAGATTGGCTTTCCGACAACCCACTGCCGTAAAGTTGTAATAGCCCACCTGTACTTTAAAGAAAAACTGGAAAGGAAAACTTTCTATGCAATAAATATAAGATTGCTGTAAAACACAGGTCCACTATTAAAGGGGCCCTGAACCACTTTTTATCGAAGTGGAGAAAGGCATTTGAAATGAAAATACGCTACAGTTGAAACTCGATTTAACAATGTAATAACCACGCTCGAATTATTTTGTTAAATCAGGAAATTCGGAAAATCGAGTAAGGGATTTTTCGGTCTTTCAAAATTTGAAATTGTAACGTAGCGACACCCGAAAGGTACCGCGACATTGTATTTGCCGCTAACCCGTGCCTGCGAGTGTAAAAAGTCCGCAAGGGCAGCCCAACTACCACTGCCTCTAGCATCACTCTGGTAAATAAGAACGCTAGCAACTGCAGAGTCCATTGTTCCGTGCACAAGCACGCCGTGCAACCTTCTCAAAATAAAGCTAGGGCTGTGGCTACGGAGCCTAGATATTTTAACGTGACATCGTTAAAGTGCACACTCGAAGAAAAACACGCCTGCATCAAAATTATAAAGGAATCGCAGCTTTTTTTACTAATTCATTTATGAAAAATTTCATTAAATCAGGTTTAATGCAAGCTAGTTTCGTTAAGTTGGGTTGCTGACAACATTGAACCTTATGGGTACTTGCCGGGGAATACAAATTTCTTCATTAGATCGGGAAATTCGTAAAATCAGGTTTTGTTAGATTGAGTTTTAACTGTATTTCAGGAATGCTTCACCACAAGAAGCACTTGAGTGCATTCAGCAGAAGCAGAGTTATTGGCAATCAAGCACGGCGTCCACTGTGCTCTCGCTCCTTCTTCAATGCCTTGGACTGCGAAGGCTATGGTGCAGTGGGGCATGCCCACAATGCTTTGCCTTCTAAAGGTCACGTTGGCACGCAGTTCAAGTTTCATTTTGGATGTTAAAGGGACACTAAAGTTAAAAATGATTTCTTCTGCATCAGTAAATTACCGTTCTACAACACCAAAAACACCACTCTTACAACGATAAGACATTTGGTAAGCCAGAAAAAGCGCAAGAACGAAATACGGATGGCAACGCCTACTCAAGTTTCCGCACCTGCGGGCTGTGACATCTTGGATTTTGATGGCATCTTCTAGGGCCTACTAATTATATATAGCGGTACAAATTGACTACAATGTGTTCTAAAAGAACCAAATATTAAACATGGCAAGTTTCGGGAACCTTTATTCAGCCAACGTGGCCCAAATGCGAAAACATACTTTGGAATCCCTGACATCACACTGACGTACCGCCGCTGGAGTTTCCGGGCGAAATTCAAGTATTGATACTTGTACCTTCATTTTCTCATCTAATAATCAAACTATTTTTTTAAATGACTGCCTGCAGGGTTCTTAAACAATGCTTCATTAGTCTAAATTGATTTATTGTTTTGCTTTAGTGTCTCTTTAACGTAGACGCCATGACTTCCACCTTTGGTGCTTATGGTGTGCTAAACATAAACCAAATGCGGTTGTTCTCAGCGAGCCATGGTGCGCTTAGCCAGTGGACTGACTCATGGTGGCACCCTGCGGCGGCCGTAGTATCTACGCCATGTAGCCGACCGCAGCTTGATATCAGCTGTCGGCCAACAGCAGCCATCTAAGGGAATGACAAAATAAAGCGTCTGATGACGAAATAAAGTGTCCAGAGACAGGGCCTTTTGTTGAAAAGAGAGCGTTTGAGAGAAAGATGACTTCGTGATCTGATTGCAAGCTCCGTGCACCATGTATGACAGCAAAACTTGGCTAAGATGTTCACAACAGCGTATGCTACCTGCAGACTAGGTTATTTAACCAAGCCCGAGAAGTGGTTCAGGGCCCCTTTATACTGAAAACGTCATTGGTATTCGGTATAAGAAAACATCACTAATTCATTAGTATCAGAGAAAAAAAAGCACTTGATTCTATTCAGTAGAAATTCTATTGATAAAAAATATTTTCCGAGACCTTTACTAGAACTGTGCTGTAATCAGTGCTGGCATACTACAGTTAAACCTCGATATAGTGAAGTCAGTAAAATTGGCAATTTGCTTCATTATATCGAAATTTCGTTGTATTGAAATTCGACTTTTTATGCAAATAAGTAGTCGCCGATTGAATTTTCTTACACAGAAAGGGGCCGCAAAATTTCCCGAATTTTTGGGCAATCGAAAAAAGCAAATTTGAATGAGAAAACAATTCATTTTGATAAATTTGGGAGTCAACGACAAATGATACGGCTTCATGTCACGTGTGTCAACAATATCTTCACATTAGCGGTATGCATTGAGTGAAGCCAGCCACGCTTTTGTGTGCACTCTGCTCCCACAACTGATAAAGGCCACCCGCACTGGGGCGATGCTACCAGGAAAAGGGCTGGCAGCAAGGAGTGAATGCTTCGTCTGCCTCTCTCTAACGGGTCACCGAAACTTGAGATTACGCACCTCCCTTAAACACACAGGAAGACAGCTTACATGGTGCCATGCCGTCTCGGCACGCCCACTCTTTGCATGCGGCAGATTATCTCTAAAGCAGCGTGCGTGGCTGCGTATGCGTTCAGCTGTGCTTACAGCCAGACGCAGCCACAGCTGAGACACGCACCAACTTACTTCCCCCTCCACTCCCTCGCACGTGCTTGTTTGTATCACTGCGAGCTCGCTCCCCTCCCCTTTTTTCCCTCTGTCCGCGCAGGAAGGTGGCACTTGTGAAGCCACCATCTTTCTTGTCTCACCCTTACACACTTTCACTCGTACCTAAAGCACAGAGTGCGCAGGGCCTGATAAGATCTTATCGCACTTAGACTTTATGCGGAACATGATGCAGCTCCACTTTGGCACCCACTTTTATTGCGCGGCGCACGGTTTGAGAGGTTCATTTACAAGTGCCGCTTATAATTCAATCATTTGATCATCTGCACCTGCGGAAGTTTCAATTTATTCTCTCGGCATTCCTTTGCAGCAGTAGCAAAATTTCATTATAGTGAAATTGCTTACAAACACACTTTGTTATATTGAGGTTCTAAATATGTGGTGTTCTATGGGCAAGAGGTTATGAAAAGTTAAATACTTCATTATATAGAGAATCTCATTATATTGAAGTTCGTTATATCAAGGTTTCATTGTACTTAGCGTGGAAGCTTGGGCTTGTTGGTGATTCATTGGAAAAAAGGGCACAGCACAAAAACGACAAGGACACAAGAGAGCAACACACACACATGCATGCTATATTGGTGTTCCCTGTATTAAGAATAGACTGTACTGTATATCTTGATTTCTGTGTACCTAAGTTACTGGTACCTTGCTGCATTTTTGTTATGTAGTGCTAGGAGACTCCTAAGCATGTGTAGCAGCATATAATTCTTACCCCGAAAATTTGTAAGCGTAAATTTTTAGTGCAAACTTTTCTGATATTTGATTCTATATTGGCTTTCTTTCCTTCATTCGATTCTATATTTGGTTCTAATTCTGCTATTTGGTATTTGCACACCACCTGTAAAAACCAGTCATACAACCACTAAATTAATTGTATGATTGTTTTCCAACAGGCCACGTCAGCGCTGGACACACGCACCGAGCGCAACATTCAGGCATCTCTAGACCTCGTCTGCAGAAACAGGACGACACTCATTGTGGCCCACAGGTAGGTGTGCCTGCACATGTGGTGCATCTCCTCATGAAAAAATGTGATCTCTCTTTGCAGCAATGGGTACTCATTTCGTACAGATGACAGACGTATTTTATGGAAGCTTTGATTGCAGGAAACATGGATGATGGGATCAGCTGATGAAAAAAAAAAACATTTTTTTGTTTGCTCTAGCAATGCAGTTTTTAGGGTGGCTCAGACAGGTCTGTCTGCCTTGTGCTTATTGGAAACAACATCAACTGTCACCAGGAGCCTGTGGGAGCAAAAGTCTATAACCAACTGATGCTTCTTTTGTCATTGCACTGGCCATATTGAAAATGGTACTGGCCCCGTGGAATTACAATTGGGCTGCTGAGGGTTACTTGGCTTCAGTAAAGGAAGGTTGAACCCAATGCATAATTTTAAAAAAATTGAAGAAAGGTCAATCACAGAAGGCTATTACAGTCGACACTTGTTACAACGAACCATTATAATAAGGTGAAAAGCGTCTGTTATGTCCGAAGTCCATTCTGTCCAAAATTAGGGTCGCAGCATGTTTTAAAACGGTAAAACTTCATATATACCACCGTCTAACCTGTAAGCAAACGAAATGCTACAAATACATCCAAATTAAAATAAACCACTATGGACAAATGAGTGAACACAGTAATCGTACAACCATGCAGCGTGGCTCTTTCTGGATGCTGGTTGTCAAGAAACGGCATTGTTTCCGTACTAGAGCATATGTCCCCGCCCAGTTGCGGCGGGCCGGCCAGCCAGAGCTGCCGTGCCAACTGCCTGGCCCAAGCGCATCATCGCTGCCGATGAACGACAGCTACAGTTTGTTCTTTACACAAAACAGTGGTCGGTAGTGCAAGCAAATGCCTTAACTTTATCTTTCGCGCCAAGCGACCACTACTGTAATATCTGTAGCACGAACGAGAGCCACGGTACAAGGCAAGTATATAACTGGGAGCTTTCAGCTGGCCACCACTGCATTGCATGCAAGATGGCTCGACTGCATCACACGCCTCGCAGTCTGGACACTCTGAATAGCAGCATATCTAGTTTTTTGTGTGAATTCATGCAATGAGAAATACAGTGTCCTCAAAATGGTACGTTCTGTGATCTTTGGCAGGTGTTTTAGGAAGTGCCGCATGCCATGGCTTCGCTTCTAGGTTGGTTAGGCATAGTGGCGCCCTCAGCGCTTCCTCAGCACTGAGCCAAGAGCAGTGGGCAAAGGTGGTCCGCTTGCATGCTTGACACAAAAACTCTTTGCCAGTGGGGCATTGCATGGCAAGCCATTGCAGGAAGCTTGCCGCTAGTGTATTCTTTCTCCAAGAAAAAGTTCATTTTCACAAATTCCCCAGGCGGCCTGAAATAGTGTCGCAGAGTGCACTGCTACAAACACACATCACCACAGCAAAGTTTGTTGTATTTGCATCATGTGGACAAAGTTCGCCAAAGAATTTGTTGTAGCTGATAGCCTGTTACAGCTGGGTCCGTTAAAAGTGGAAATGGTTATATTGATTCTATATGCAGACAAAACAAAGTGGGAAGAATAGTTTGTTATATTCGAAAATGTGTTGTATGTGGATTCATTGTAATAGGCTTGGGCTATACGACACATTACGTTGACTGGTGTAGTCTTGTGTGCAAAGCTATGGGTCTGTTCGATTCAGCTGCACCACTTGAACCAAGTTCACGGTGGTTCACGGCGAGTTCCGCACTTTTGCAGCGCCAGTTCAGTGGTGCAGCTGCAGCGCGACACTAGCGCCCCGGAGAAACGAATGCCAAGATGCAGGTGTTGTGCAGGCCTTCTGCGTCATGTCACCCGTTGTTTACGCGCTGGTGAATTTGTATGTGACTTGTGCTATTTGCGTTGCGCTGTTTGCGGTTGTAGAAAAATTGGTCAGGTCTGGTGTGTGTGTGAGCATCGCTGCTGCACTGAACGACGACGATGAACTGTGCCACACTCTCAACTGTCGTTCAAGTAGCCATGGACCTTGTGGACTCGGACAGTGATGAGGAGTTCGATGACTTGGTCGTAATGTTGGCCGTAAAGCTGGTGAGGAAAGACCGAAATCGTATTCCACGATACTATGAAGACGTCGTTGGCAGCTATTTTGAGTTTGAGTTTAAGCGGCTCTTCCGACTGTCACGCGAGACCTTTAACTGTCTTGCAGACCGCTATCAAGCGTCACCGTTCTTCCCAGCAGCTCGTGGAGGGCGCGCGCGAATCAGTGCCGAAAAAACGTGTCTCATCGTTTTGAGCTATCTTGGGAGCCAGTGCAGCATGTACTCAATTGCAGACAGATTTGATGTTACAGAGTCATCTGTGCACGCATGCATTGAGAGGGTGCTCAACCTTTTACATAGCATGAGTGAAGAAGTGATCGCATGGCCGGACCAGCAAGAGCAAGAACGTAGCAAGGGTGGCTTCTTAATAAAGAGCGCTGGGAAGGGGCCACGAAACACAATTGGCTGCGTGGACGGAAGCCACATAGAGATAAACACCCCGACCGAATCCCCGCACTCGTACTTCAACCGGAAAAAGTTTCCTTCTTTGATCCTGCAAGGCATATGCAACCATGAGAATAGGTTCATAGATGTGCTAATTGGATTTCCCGGCTCGGCGCACGACGCCAGGGTGCTCCGCGAAGGCCCCTTTTTTGAAGCTGCAGCAACCAAATGCAGCAATGGTTACATCTTGGGGGATTCAGCCTATCCGTTGCTACCATGGCTTATGACGCCTTACAAGGATACGCAGCGGAGCTTCCCCTCCTGGAAAAGGAAATATAACAAGTGCCATTCTCAGCAGCGAGTTGCCATTGAGGTGGCATTTGGTATACTCAAGCAGCGATTTCGCAGGCTGTACTTGGTGGACGCAGCCAGCATCAAGCAGTGCTGCCTTATAATCATGGGCGCATGCGTCCTGCACAACTTATGCAATGAGGAGAAAGATTTCTTCGAAGAGCTGCAGGAACTCCCGGATTTAGAGGAAGTCGGAAACGATGAGGACAGTGGCAATGTTGTTGACCGCAGTGTGGCAGGCTACAGTGAGAGCCTGCGAAAGGCAATTGCCGAAAAGCACTGCTAAAACACAGAGTTGCATATCCTTGTGCCGCTAGCAGTACTTATGCAGATAAGTTTTGCTTCACTCTGTGTAATGCTGCAAATGTACTTTCTGAGACAATGTTTGTGAAAGATAGAGAATCGAGACGTTTGGGGCCTGCAAGCCCCAGGCTACTTTGTATGGTTGTCTTGTGTTGCGTGCTGATAATACACAACACACCCACACACACATTTTTTGAAAATTTTTATTCGGGAGCCGTTGTGGCAACTTTCTCGACAGCTGTAACGAGCCGCTCTAGCAAAGCCATTTTCCTCTCAAAGCGTTCGGCCCGCTCTTCCTTCGCCTCTTTAAATTCTCTTAAAAGGGCATTCAACGACGTGGTGTCCTTTTTTCTTCGCACGGCATCCTTAGGGTGTGCATTCATAGCTGCAGCTGATGCAGGCCTTGGCAGGGGTTTGCTCGCTGACAATTCTGGCTCTGTGTCAGTGCCGTCATCAGCGCCGGGAGACATGCTGAAAAACAATGTGCAGGATTAACGGGGATAACTAAACTTCTGTCAAAATGACGCAACTGCACCTGCTGTCTTTCTCAATTGTGGCACCAGGCTTCATCAGCACTGTCGGTGTTATGTGGTGTTCTTTCTCAAGAACATCACTTAGCTCTCTACGAAAGAAGGAAAGAATTAGTTGCAAATACAAAAGCCAGAGACTGTATGCAATAGTCAACAGCACTCACTCTTCATATTCACACAAGGCCGTTGAGTGCCCAGACGAATTGTTTTTTGTTTTAGTCTTCTTATAGGAGCGTTCAAGGCTTTTCCATTTATTCTGCACCTGCAGCTCGGTCATCACAACTGAGAACTCTGTATTAATCATACGAGCAATTTCTTGCCACATGGCCTTTTTTGTCCTGTGAAAAAAAAAAGTAATGGATTAAAATTTGGCAATTCTAGCACATCAAAAGCTGCTGAAGTATGCTCACAAGTGCCAAAGTAAACAAAGTTGAAATTTAGCTTTTTGTAAACAAGTCAATGAGAAAGTAAATGAAACTTGCTTAAGGCCGCCTTTTTTCCCGACGAGAGGATTCAGCTCTTTATATTTCAAAATGAGGAACCGGGTCCTCCGAGCACTCCAGAGTTCTGCCTCGGGGGATCTGGATCGCTCCTCCATCGGTGTGACGCCGAGGTCCGCAGGCATTGCCTCCATGGCAGATGACTGGTCAGTGTCTTGAAATATCACCGTGATGACCGTTCCATCTGTGACAGAAAGTAGTACCACATTGAGTTACATTGAGTTGTAGGTATGCATTTACTCTGGACTAACGTATTCGAAACTTCACACGCGGGCTCAGCAGTAAAGAGGAGCGACTTGTCAACCTATGCACTCAGACGTAGATGTACATGTAGAGTCTTGTGACCTAGAGGCACGTACCCACTCTGGGGGATTGGCCAAGAATTGGGTAGTTTATAGGAAAGTGTCAAATAAGTGAAAATTTCATAATAGCTAAGTAATTATAAAATACAAAGATTGTAGAGCCTGCATGATTTTACGAAAATGGAAATTCTACCATATTTATAATAAAACAGTTCAAATTAAATTTTAGTGAATGAAAAGGATGCTTAAAATTTTGTATTTAGAGTTGAAATCTCATTGATCCTAAAAGAAAATCTTGGCAGCGCTAACCTGCCCGTCGATATGCCGAAGTGTAGGGGCACCCAAAGATAGCACACTTTGAACAGTTAAATCTAATCCAAGAAGGCGGAGTGGTATTTGTAGGGTTCGTTTACTTAAGCTAATAAATCGTCGACAAGAACTTAAAAAAAATGTTCTATGGTCTTATCTTCACTACATATGTGACAAATCGGTGAGGGTGTCAGAATGCAGCAGTTACTTCAATTTTTTTCTCGATCGGCATACGAGTTTGTTGTATGCAATGCAACAAATAAACGTTAACGTCTCCTTTATTTCCTTTTATCGCAGCCAACATTTTTAATTTTTACGCACGTTACTACGTACTTACTATTCCCTCCGCCTTTGTAGCACGGGAAACAAAGTGCGATAAATTTCCAGATCAGAATAACGCATTTTATACACTTATTGGCATATTGACAAACAGGCACACTGCTGTAGCTAAACAACGAATACATCGTGTTCACTATATTCACAGGCGCTGACAGCTTATTTGAAGGAGCTTACAACAAGAAATTGACCCCATGTGACTAAAAAGGGTTAACATACCTGGCGTTCTGTAGGCAAATCCGTCGCCGAAGGGAACGCGACTCCCATCCTCGTCGACTACAGGGGTAACCTGAGTTTGTACCCCGTCTACAAGTACAGACAGCGTCTGCAAGTCGTTCGCTGACATCGTCTGCTGTTGTCGGCTCTCAAATGTGGAAGCTCGTGAACCACGCTTGCACCAACGCGGCACCACAGGCAGAGCAGGTTCTGAAAATTCCTGAACCAGCACTGCACCTTTGCTGCACTTTTTGAAACGAACGCTAGGGTGCAGGGGGCGCTAGGCTGCACCGCTGAAGCGAACAGCAAGGTACGGCACCGCGTGAACTGGTTCAAGTGGTGCAGCTGAATCGAATAGACCCTATGCTTCAGTGTATTCTGTCTGTTGTTGTCATGCTCACAAAGAAAAGGAAGCGCAAAGTGCAACAAAAATTGCACTGTTGATCAAAGGACAAGAAAGAGGGGGGGGTCTAGCTAAACGTAACAAGAGAAAGCAATAGCAGTTAAGCATTACAGAATAATGAGAAAAATGGCAATCATGATGAGCATCACCTTACATTGATAATGTTGTTTGTTAAAATATTCAGTGAAGTGTCAAAAGCATTTCATGCTCACACTTGGCTTGGAGTGTGAAACTGAAGATCTTTCTTGCTTGTCCTGTGCACGGGAGCTTTTTTTATTCATCTGGGTTGCTCCGTGGCACAATGCGAATTAAGCTATATGTAAGCGTGGAGGGCTGCTTCGCTTCTAAGTTGGTTAGGCTTAGTGGCGCCCTCGGCGCTTCCTCAGCACTGAGCCAAGAGCAGTGGGCAACGGTGGTCCACTGCAGCAACTTATGAATTGTGTTTTCTATGAGACATTGTTCATTGTCATCAGGTTGGTTGGTTGATGATGCAGCTTTTGTTACGCGTGACAATTTGTGACGCATGATTGCCACTGACGTTAATGCCGCACTTTTTCTCTCTACTTCTCTTTTTGATGACAGACTGAAAAGTTTGGTATCTACTTTTATTTACTTGGGAATCAATGTTTTGATTTGCAGGCTGTCAACTGTGGTTCACGCTGATCAAATTCTTGTGATCCAGGATGGGGAGATTGTCGAAAGTGGCCAGTGAGTATCAGTACAAAAAGGCTTTCTGCCACAGTATTCATAAATATGTGGACCTTGTGCATGAAAGGAGTGTTATCGAAAAAGTCCAAATAGGTGGTGTGGTATGTCTAAAGATAGCCCAAAATTAGTTAAATATTTAATCTGAAGAATCTGCCTTAAAATCCAACATTTGAATTTACATATGCATTGTTTTATTTTAATTCTTTTCTAGGAGGGCTTCCCTAAGGCATAATGAAAAAAAAACTAGAAATATTATACGTATGAATGCAGCTCTGCACTGTGCAAAGTCCAGCAAGGCTCTGTAATTACAGCCATCTTGACTTCACTTGCTGAAGTTAGAATGCCGGTCACTGTGAAGCCCAGACCATTTGAGCAAGGGCTCCTGGATATCTTGTGGGCCTTTTTTTTAATTCGGTTTCCTTCCACATTTTAGCGGTTGGCTGAACTTCTCTGCAACAATGAAGAGAAACAGTCAATACAGTAAAACCTTGTTAATTCGGATTTCACGGGACCAAATTAACCAAATGTCAAATATAGAGGGTATAAAAAAAAATAAACAAATGCTTACTACGTCAACATGCTTTTATTTAGTGAATGAATCACTAAATCCTGCTTCTATTTTCTACAAAAGCAGTGCAGAAGCTGCAATTCTCGTCATCTCGTGACTGATTAGCGCTCGCAGCTGCGAAGGCCCTGCAACTTCCTTCAAAGAGCGGCCATAGTTCGTGTCTTGACCTGAGACGTGCTTTTCACTAGCGCGCGCATGCCGATTATTTTTTTGCCAGTATCACCAGGTCGCTGCTCATTGCGATTTAGGCGGTGCACTTCATCCTCGGCAGCTTTGCATAGAGTAAAAACGAAACTACAGTCGAAACCCGCAATAACAAAATCGCCGGGGAAAGCAAAACATTTCGCTTTTGCAGGAATTTCGTTAGCACGAGAATGAGGCAGAAAAGACAGGGAAGGAAATTGGCTTGCAAAATTTAAAAAAAATATATATTGCCAAAAGTCAGTCAGCTTACTTTGCCGAGCCTTGCCTTGCAGCAATTTTACTGCTCTCGACTCGCACTGCAAGAAGTGGTCCATTGCCACGTCGTCATCATGCTCACCGAAAAATGATCGAATTACATCAGAGGCATTCAACACATCCCGCGGGTTCGCAGTCCTCTCTTGATTTGGTGTCTGGTGGTCGTCGGTGTCATCGGCACCTTGGCAAACGCTACTTATGATGACCTCATCAATCATCTCTTCATGGGCGACAACACCTTCATCCACACGAACGAACTCATCGATGCTGAGGCCATCCGGAACACCATCTGTCACGGCAGAAAGTTCATCCCATGCGTGGGCCAGCGATGGCGGCACTGCGCCGTCAGCACTGTCAACTAGTGCACCTTCAGGCGAATCTTCTTGCGATGCCACTGGATCAGCGCATGATGCTTGCCGAGTGGCAATGAAGCCGGCATGATTAAAACAATTAGCTATCACGGCTGGCGACGTCGCAACCCATGCGGCAGCCATCATCTCAAGCGCCATGAACATGTCCACTACGGTGGGACGCTTCAACTGGAGGTTCAGCAGCAGACGCTGAATCAGCCTCTCCTTGTAGGCGCACTTGACGCTATGAATGATGCCTTGATCAAGCGGCTGCAGCGCGGAAGTGCAGTTCGGTGGAAAAAAAACCAAGCGCATGTTTCCCAGTTCCACGTCATCGACATGATAGGCTCTGCAATTGTCCAAAAAAAGGCAGACCGATCTGCCTGCCTTCCGCATGTCCGTATCGAAGGCCTCAAGCTAGCTGCCAAATATGGCCCGGTTCATCCATGCCTTCAGGTTCGCGGGGTACTGTACGGGCAGCCGACGATTTCCCTTGAAGCAGCGGAGCTTCTTACTTCTGCCGATTACAAGCAGTGGCCGTTTATCTGTGCCGTCCATGTCGGTGCAGAACAAAATTGTTACACGCCACTTGCTGTGTTTCCCCCAGCGACATTTCTGGCCTTTTAAGTCCAGGGTCTTCGATGGCAGCATCTCGTAGAATAAGGCCGTCTCATCTGCGTTGTAAATGTCCGAGGGCTTGTACTGGTCCAATACTTCTTTGCTGGTCAGCAGTCACGACAACGTTGTCAAAGGGTCAACGGCTACTGCCTCCCCGGAAATGACTTTGGCCACTATGTCGTGATGGGCTTTGAAACGGCTGAACCAGCCAGGGCTAGCCTTAAAATCAGCGTGCCCGAGAATGCATGCGAAGTCCAGCGCTTTCTGCTGAAGAACTCTGCCAGACAGCGGCACTTTGTTGGCACACTGTTCACAAAACCATGCAAACACCGCCTTGTCAACGTCTGGAAAAGCTGCAGTGCTCACCGTTTTGTATTTTGCACTCACACCATTTCCGAGCGCGCCGAGAATGGAGGCCTTGTTTTTCAGAATCGTCGATATCGAACTGCACGCAATTTGAAATTCTTCGGCAATATCCATTTTCTTCCTGCCCTTTTCAGCTTGGGTAATAATTGCAGCCTTATCCTGCAGTATCATAAATTTCCTCTTTTTGGCTGGAGGCGGCATCTTAGCAGGCTGTCAAAGCAAATGCAGTCTGAATTAACAAGAGCTCCATTGCATTTGTAGAGCACATGAGAGAGAGAGAGAGACCGAGACATTCCAGCACTGGAGCTCAATCTCAACTGATTTTTTTTATATTTCTTTGGTCCCCCAGCACTCAGCTAAGCTCCCACACTGCTTGTGACCTAATCTTCTTTCTTGGGGCAATCGTGTCATTGTCGCTGGCACTACAGTCGCCAACCGATTTCCCGGACTCCGAAAATTCGGACATGCCCGATTATTCAGTCAGCTTCGCGGCACCGCCATTCTCCCCATAGACCATAATGTATAACAACTGCCGAAAGTTCGGACACCTTGCAACCTCTCGTCTGATTTTTCGGACACTCCTTGAGCCAACTCGTTCGAGACCACCATGCACCGACTCTGACCGATGCATGGTTCGACTTGCTGAACGCCGTTTTTGTTTTGAACGGGGCTTCCTTGCTGCACCACGAAGTGGCGCTACTGGAAATCCCCGCTCATCATCATCGTTTTTGCCTGGTTAGATAGAGTGGCTCTGCAGCAGTTCCGGTTTCAGCTTAGTAAGCCATGTCAAGACAATCCAGCAGCTGATTTGTTTCTTCGCGCACGACGCTGCGAGCAGGCCGCATTTTTCGTTTGTGCGACTGGTGTCGGCACGGTGGTGTTTGCTTTGTGTGCTGTGTCAAGGTTTCGGTGATCCAACGCGCCATACGTAAACATCGCGTCAAGGGTCTAATGGCGCCGACAGTGCCCACGCAGACTGCGCTGGGGAATGCCGGCAAGTGGGTGCCGGGAGGCCTAAGACTTGTCGCCTTCCGATGTGCTCCCTACTGACACGGAAAATGTTCTGCCGAGACCTGCGCAGTGGTTGCATTGCGATTCTGGACACCGTCTCATTTGACAGTTTCATAGGTGCTGACACTGCTGTATTGACATGCGCAGAACTCGACGACAGCAAGATCATTCGTCAGGTTTCTGCTGCACCGCCGAACGATGACTCTGAGTCGGAAGATGACGCACCATGTGCTACGCTGCCGTCGCATGCGGAGCATGTACAAGCAGTGACTGTGCTTTCAGCCGCTAATAGTGACCGTACGACCCTCTCCGAGATTCAGGCTTATCTGATTGCGCATAAACGAAACAGCGTGCAACGGCGCATTCACGATTTCTTCCAAGCCTACTGCCGAGCCCGAATAAGTGCGTGGAAATAAAGAATTTAATTTTTTTTTCTTAATCTGCTTTTTCGGACACCTGTTTATTTGTACATTTTCGCAGTCCCCGTGAGGTCCAAATAAACGGTCGGCGACGGTACATAGTTCTCCCATTAGAGAGCAGCGTGGTCTGTGAACAGTATCAGCAGCTCCATGAAACACGGCGGACTGAAGTAGCATGAGCACCAACCAGAAAGGAGATGTCTGGGGCTGAATTGAGGTATGCAGCTGTGGGAGTTGCCTCACAGTAGGCTTGCCTCATTGCCTCAGCCGATCAAGTACAATGGTGTCAGTTTTGCCATGAATGTTCACGGTGTATGTGGACTCGCGTCTTTCCAGTATGGGAAAGGGGCCGAGGTAGTGTGGATGGACAGCAGGCCAAGCGGGTCCATATTGCACAAAGGCGTGAGTTGCATTGGCAAGGCCAGTTGAAATGTAAGATGTGCATGTCAGAACCAGACGTGTTGGACAGGGTCTTAGGTCCCAGAAGAGGTCGCGAAGAAGGTGCACATATTCGTGAGTAGACGGAGCTGCCGATGGTGGTTGTGGTGAGAAGTCGTTTGCCAGACGAAAGCTCCGAGCTCGGGCACCCGATGTCCGACTTCAAGGTACGTTGCATACCGAGAAGTACCAGTGGTAGGCTTTGAATCCATTGCGATGGCATGCCATGAGCAGTCAGTGTTGACTTGAGCTGCCAATGAAAGCGTTTTATGAGGCCATTGGTTTGGGGATGGTAGGCATTTGTGCACACGCAATTCGTACCAAGCAACAGCAGGAGCTCTTCAAAGAGAGCCGACTCGAATTGCTGTCCTCTGCCAGTAACAATATTGGTAGGGCATCGAAGCAGGCAACCCATGTTTTGACAAAAGCTGCCGCGACCATTGCAGCAGAGCTGTCTTGAAGTCTCATTGCTTCTGGCCAACGGGTAAACCTGATGATAGAGGTGAGCGGGTAGCGAAATTCCTGACATGGTAGTAGTGGTCCAACAATGTCAATGCGAACAATGTCGGAACAATGATCAGGTTGAAGAAACTGGGGGAACAGGATACTTATGAACTTTTGCACATTGCCAAGGTGCGCAAGCATGTACCCAGTCACGCACATCGATGATCATCTGGGGCCATACACTATCATCATCAGCATCATCATCATCATCAGCCTGGTTACGCCCACTGCAGGGCAAAGGCCTCTTCCATACTTCTCCAGCTATCCCGGTCATGTACTAATTGTGGCCATGTTGTCCCTGCAAACTTCTTAATCTCATCCGCCCACCTAACTTTCTGCCGCCCTCTGCTACGCTTCCCTTCCCTTGGAATCCATTCCGTAACTGTTAATGACCATCGGTTATCTTCTCTCCTCATTACGTGTCCTGCCTATGCCCATTTCCTTTTCTTGATTTCAGCTAAGATATCATAAACTCACGTTTGTTCCCTCACCCAATATGCTCTTTTCTTATCCTTTAACGTTACACCTATCATTCTTCTTTCCATAGCTCGTTGCGTCGTCCTCAATTTAAGTAGAACCCTTTTCGTGAGCCTCCAGGTTTCTGCCCCGTACGTGAGTACTGGTAAGACACAGCTGTTATAAACTTTTCTCTTGAGGGATAATGGTAACCTGCTGTTCATGATCTGAGAAAGCCTGCCAAACGCACCCCAGCCCATTCTTATTCTTCTGATTATTTCAGTCTCATGATCCGGATCCGCAGTCACTATCTGTCCTAAGTAGATGTATTTCCTTACAACTTCCAGTGCCTCACCACCTATCTTAAACTGCTGTTCTCTTCCGAGACTGTCAAACATTACTTTAGTTTTCTGCAGATTAATTTTTAGACCCACCCTTCGGCTTTGCCTCTCCAGGTCAGTGAGCATGCATTGCGATCGGTCGCCTGAATTACTAAGCAAGGCAATACCATCAGCGAATCGCATGTTACTAAGGTATTCTCTATTAACTCTTATCCCCAATTCTTCCCAATCCAGGTCTCTGAATACCTCCTGTAAACACGCTGTGAACAGCATTGGAGAGATTGTATCTCCATGCCTTTCTTTATTGAGATTTTGTTGCTTTCTTTATGGAGGACTACGGTGGCTGTGGAGCCACTATAGATATCTTTCAGTATTTTTACATACAACTCGTCTTCACCCTGATTCCGCTATGCCTCCATGACTGCTCAGGTTTCGACTGAATCAAACGCTTTCTCGTAATCAGTGAAAGCTATATATAAAGGTTGGTTATACTCCGCACATTTTTCTATCACCTGATTGATAGTGTGAATATGGTCTATTGTTGAGTAGCCTTTACGGAATCCTGCCTGGTCCTTTGGTTGATGGAAGTCTAAGGTGTTCCTGATTCTATTTGCAATTACCTTAGTAAATACTTTGTAGGCAACGGACAGTAAGCTAATCGGTCCATAATTTTTCAAATCTTTGGCGTTAGGATTAGGAATGGATTAGGATTATGTTAGCATTTTTCCAAGATTCTGGTACGCTCGAAGTCATGAGGCATTGCGTATACAGGGTGGCCAGTTTCTCTAGAACAATCTGTCCACCATCCTTCAACAAATCTGCTGTTACCTGATCCTCCCCAGCTGCCTTCTCCCTTTGCATAGCTCCCAAGGCTTTCTTTACTTCTTACGGCGTTACCTGTGGGATTTCGAATTCCTCTAGACTATTCGCTCTTCCACTGGTACTGTATAAATTTTTATAGAACTCCTCAGCCACTTGAGCTATCTCATCCATATTAGTAATGATATTGCCGGCTTTGTCTCTTAACGCATACATCTGATTCTTGCCAATTCCTAGTTTCTTCTTCACTGCTTTTAGGCTTCCTCCGTTCCTGAGAGCACGTTCAATATTATCCATATTATACTTCCTTATGTCAGTTGTCTTACGCTTGTTGATTAACTTCGAAAGTTCTGCCAGTTTTGTTCTAGCTGCAGGGTTAGAGGCTTTCATACATTGGTGTTTCTTGATCAGATCGTTCGTCTCCTGCGATAGCTTACTGGTATCCTGTCTAACGGAGTTACCAGCAACTTCTATTGCACACTCCTTAATGATGCCCACAAGATTGTCATTCATTGCTTCAACACTAAGGTCCTCTTCCTGAGTTAAAGCTGAATACCTGCTCTGTAGCTTGATCTGGAATTCCTCTATTTTCCCTCTTACCGCTAACTAATTTATCAGCTTCTTATTTACCAGTTTCTTCCGTTCCTTCCTCAGGTCTAGGCTAATTCGAGTTCTTACCATCCTATGGTCACTGCAGCGGACCTTGCTGAGCACGTCCGCATGTTGTATGATGCCAGGGTTAGCGCAGGCCATACACTGTGAGATAAGGCAATGTTTGGCACGAGCACAGGGGTGAGTGAGTTGATGCAGTGTGTTGAAAAGCTGCTTGCATAACATGCTGGGGATATATGGTCTTGGTGTGCCTGTAGAAGTGTTGCTGACAAATGTGAGGCCACCAAGCAGGATATCGCCCAACCGCAGTACTGTTTTGGACGAACACAGTTGAAGGAGCTCAGGATCACTAACTTGGGGTGCGGCAAATGTCTGTCTGCACATCGAGTGGCGCAGGACGAGCAGGTGGTATCACGACATTCACACAGCTCAGGGTGTCAGCAAGTACATTCTAGTCGCCACTCACATGTCGGATGTCGGTGAAGAATTCTGATATAAAAAGGAGGTGACGGCTTTCTCAAGGTGTATGTGTTGATGACTCTCTACAAAGCGCATACATACGTCAAGGGCTTGTGTTCCGTGAACATATTAAAGGGTCGGCCCTCATTGATATGGCAATGGTGACAGATGGCGAGGTAAATTACAAGCAACTCTTGACCGAAAGTGCTGTAGCGAGCCTGGGTTGGAGGGAGTTTCTTGGTGAAAAAGGCTTGGTGTTGCCACAAATTATCGATGTGCTGTTGGAGAAATGCTTCCACGGCTGTGCTGGACACATCAGTCATGAGGGCCAGTGGTGCCGTGTGGTTAGCATGTGCAAGAAGTGCAGCATTTGCTAGTGTGCCCTTGATCTTGATGAAGGCCTCTTCAGTGGCAGTGTTCCAATGCAGCAAGCATGTCTTGTTCTGGTGGGTAAGGAGGCGATGCAGAGGTACTGCTATGCCAGCACAGTTTCTGATAAATTGGGGGTAAGAATTAATGATGCCGAGGAACTGTCGCAGCTTTGTGTTCGTTGTGAGCTTGGGGAAGCTCTCTACTGCTTCGAATTTTGATGAAAGTGGGCGAATGCCACTGGCATCAAGGTGGTGTCCTAGAAATTCCAAGTTGTCAAACCAAACTTGCTTTTTAAGACAATGATGATGATGCCGTGCTCAGAAAGTCGTTGGAGCAAAAGTCGTAGATGTTGTAAATGCTCTTCGACAGATTTACTCGCTACCAACAAGTTGTGGCATAGGTGAAGACAAAGGGTAGGCCTCGCGTTACCATGTCAATGAAACATTGGAATGACTGGGCGGCGTTCCTGAGACCAAGCGGCATTCGCTGAAGCTCTAAGAGTCCGAATGGCATTGTAATGGCAGCCTTAGGTGTGTCTTGCTCAGCCACAGGAATTTGGTGGCAGGCGCAGACAAGGTCAACCTTCGACAGGATGTTGGTGCCGTGCAGAGCGACGGTGAAATCTTGTATGTTAGGCAAAGAGTATAGATCCTAAATAGTCTTAGTATATAGACATCTGTAATCTCCACATGGCCTCCAATCACCGGATTCCTTAGGCACTGTGTGGAGTAGAGCTGCCCTGTATCTGGTGGATGGCCGAATAATGCCCAATTCCAACATGTGCAACCTTGAGCTTGTCCGGAGCAAGTCGACATGGCCACAAGGATGCAGAAGGTCCAGAAGTGATGATGTGGTGTTGTACGTCGTGGCAGATGGGTTTCTTCCAGTTGAGTGGGGCGGTGATTTCAGGAAATTCTTTTAACAAAGCCGCAAAGGGTCCATTGTAAGGAGTAGTGCAAAAGAGTGCTAAAGCTGTGGTTTCCGGCCCGCAACAGTAATGCCTTACTCAAAGAGTAAGTTGTCACGTCCAACAAACGTTGTCATTTGATGTCTACAATGAGGTCAGGGCCAGTGAAGAAATCAGCAACGATAATGGCAGAACTTATGTCGGCAACCATGAACAATCATCGGAATGCTCTTCGTAGGCCCAGGTTAAGTGTGCGTGAGCATTTTTGAAATACCGGAATTCGAGTTCCATTCACGGCTTGCAAAAAGCTAAGGCATGTAGACAGGACACAAGAGGAGAGAAGTGGGCAACACGATCGTGTTGTCCACTTCTCTCCTCTTGTGCCCTGTCTGCATGCCTTAGCTTTTTGCATAATGAATCCTTACCAACTAGCTCAGCTTTCTGTCGTTCTATGGATTGCAAGTACATGACGAGAGCAGCTGTGCGATCCGCTCATGTAGCAGGTATAATGCTGACCTGTACAGCTGTGTCGATCGGGAAACATTGACCAGTGACTTTGTCGAGGACATCCAGTGGGGCCGTGATCGCTTGTCGCTCTTAGCGGTTGGCTGTATGGTTTACCGACCAAATGCAAGGAAGAAGGCGGCGACGTGCTTGCGTGCCAAAACAGCGGTGATACCAGCAGATGTCTGGCTGATCTGCTGCACTGTAGCGCTGGAACTCGCTGATGGACCGCGTTGGTGAGACAATTGGTGATTGACGATTGGTGATGATGGCGGGAACGAGGAGAAACGTTCCTACGAGTGGTTCTAATCAGGAGCTGTGCAATCTATCGCACAGCTCAGGGACAGGTAATGTTGTCGATGCTGGAAGTATGCCGCTCATCGGTGATCGGACCCTAGATTATGCATACGGGCTTGAGTGAGAATAGCAAAAGCAGCAAGCATGCCTGCCAAGTTCTGGTGCTTGCGTGTAGACAAAGAGCACCAAGCTGAATTTATGCAACACTGCATAAACTGCTGATCCATGCAGTCAAGGTCGCACTTCACAGCATGGCAAAGACACATGATGGGTGAATGGTTTAAACGTTCTTGTGGCGTCAACCGCCGCAGCATTTTAAGTAGACTTGAAGCACAGCTATAAACACGGGCCTGTAAACTCATTTTCTCTGCTGCTGGAGTTTTAAGAAATGGGGAACTTGCATTTCTTGCTTGAAAATATCTGGATGATGGCACTTTGAAGATAAATTGACTCCTGCGATATACCAGTTTCCTTTTTTGGCAAGAACCAACATTTTTATTTGTCAACATCTGGCTCTTATGTCAAGGTTTTATGTAAATCCCACTATTATAAGTATTTTCTTCAAAATTTTTCAACACTCATTACTGTTCGTTTCAGCTTTGCTTTGAACAAAAAATTCATCTTGGCACAAGCCTAATTTTGGAGCCTGCAAGGGTCTTCGTTGCAATGCATAATTGCGGGCTTTCTTTAGTCAGCTTCTGCGCAATAGAGCTTTGTTATGCAGTGAAGCTTATGCAAAATGTTGCGGTGAAGCATATAAAGAATGGAAAAGGGGCCACTGTCATGGAACATTGTATGTGTCCCTCAATTATACACAAATGAACGCACTGTCCCTGGACGCAATATGAGCACCAAGACATCTAATAACTGTACTGGCAGCCGTTACAGTAGTGCCAGTAACTGTACTGGCAGTTCCTGTCATTGCTGTGGCAGTTTCCATCCTTTCTCAGTGTTACGTTTTTCTGGCAGTTAGGGTTTTTTCTGCAGTCCCTTGAAAAACATTTCAACAAGGTTCCACTGTACATGAAGTGTACCCCAAACCTCTACACATGCTCTTCATCCCTCCATATCCTAAATCTAAAGCACAGGGATATCTAGATGTATGCCACTGACCGCAAACAGTTTTGAATCGTACACACGGTCTCCTCAAATGGAATTTGACCAACTACTAATGCACACTCAAATACCTAAACCTTCAAAGCATTTGGTAAATTTCAAGACATGCGCATACAGTCATCATCATCAGCCTGGTTACGCCCACTGCAGGGCAGAGGCCGCTCCCATACTTCTCCAACTACACCGGTCATGTACTAATTGTGGCCATGTCGTCCCTGTAAACTTCTTATACATACAGTAGAACATACAGTACACTGCATATAGTAGAACCTCGTTTATACATTCTCATTACCTACATTTTCCCGGCACCAATGATCGCAACTAAGAAAACAAAAAAGACCCAATATATGTGCACTCATTCATTGCACTCATACATTCCCAGAACACACTATATTTTGACACCAACGTTCAGTACGTCACCAAGCTGCGATCATACGATACATTTTCCGGCCGCTAGATCCCATGTAAACGAAAAAATGTGTGAGGTGTGCGCGAGCAAGGACAGTATATAACTGCCTGCCACAGCAGCTTCACCACAATACTCCCCACTCGTCTCTCATGAGAGCGCTGGCACACACTCAGTTTCTAATTTCGGTACCATCAAATCCCCAAGATCGTTGCATGTGGCATTCACAGCTATCACCGCCAATCCTATTGCGCTAAGCATCTTTGCCTATCTGTTTTACAGCGCGTGGTACCATCAGAAGTGTAGCGCATGCCTTTAATAGGCGATAACCTAAGCGTCATGCCATTTCCTGCTGCACACTCTGATCGTATATGTTTTCTGGCCACTAGATCTGACCTGTACAAGAAAAAGGTGCAAGGCACACGCGAGCGAGAACAGTATATAGCCGCCTATTTCACGTGAAAACGACTGTGCACACAGTTTCTTATTTCAGCACCAGCAAATCTCTGGCCGGGTCGTCGCATGCTGCATTCACAGCTATCGCCGCCAAACCTATTGCGATAAGCGTCTTCACTTATCTGTTTTACAGCACAGGGTGCATAGTGCATTGTGCCATTGGTAGTGTACTGCACGCTTTTGGTAAGCGTAACTGTATTGGGTAATTTCTTTTGTTCTTGATCGTGATTGTCGGTACCGTGAAATTGTACAAAACAGCATGATATCAATGAGATTCTACTCAATATGTAGGAAATATGTTTCAAGTGGTTTGAAAGGAACATGTGTTTTTGTGGGCCACCTGAAATATTTATCATGCTCAAAGACCCAGAGAGATGAGAATGTACATCAAGTCCTAATTTTTTACAAAAGCATAACGCCTGAAAGCCAGTGATTCTCAATAACTTAGCAAGCATCCACTAAACCTTCAATGTGACTAAACAAGGATGCACTCAAATGAACTTATAATGAGCAAGAGTACTCACTCTTCAACTAGCCCATCAACAAGTGCTTCTAAACTGCAGTTGTGATGCCTCGTAGATTTTACATATCACCATTCACTAATTTGTTACATTGTAATTCTGATCAGCATCGACACATAATCAGCGTTGCCATGCTTGCACTTCTGTTTGGCACATATGCTGTGTCAGATTATGTTGCAAGTCTGGCAACACGAGTGTTGCAGTTAGTATGGCAGAACCTTGTCACTATCAAATGTACACAATGAATGTAGCAGATTCTATAATTGTTGCGACAACCATCTGTTAATCCACAACCTACGGTGATGCCATATAAACGAGGAGCAAGTTGCCACCAGCATCACTCGGCTGACGTATTGTGGTGTCCACGTTGTCCACATTTCTGCCATCACTGCCAAGTTATACAATACTTTTTTGTTTGTGAACTTCTCGTTTCTTCCATTGTTTGCATGTGAAAATATTGCGTAGCCTTACAGTGCTGATGCATTGGGATATTTTTTGCTCTTCCCTTTACAGTCATGACGAGCTTCTTGAGTACGGCGGTATATATGCCTCCATGTGGCAGCAGCAGCAGCAAGGCACTGCGAACACTGGGCCTTCGGAAGCATCTGATGAGGGCTTCCCTGAACCATAGTTGCCTCTCCTTTGGGACTTTGCCAGCCAATCTCCTGGCTCGCCCAACGAAGTCTCTTGTGTTCCCCTACTTTATTTGTTGACCCCTAGGGTTGGGACCCATTGTGACTATGTTCTTGCATTGGGCCTACAGTGCCGGCTGTAAGCCTTTGAGCACAGGTTTATCTTCTGTGCTGAAGGGTTTCAATTCCGAATATAACATTCATATATCTGCGCCATCTGCTCCACAAGGGCATATGCCGTTTGTTTCTTTTTCTTTTATACTAGTAGCTCTTTTGTACGCTTGTTTCATAAGTAGATCTAATGTCCATGTGAAATCGTTGTGTGCAGTCAGTCAGACAATGCTGCAGCCATTATCACTACAATAGAATATTAGTTGATGTTGAGGTTATTGTGAGGGAGTAACCGAAGACCAAAGGACCGCTCCTGTATCTCTCGCTGAGCTGTGCTGCACTCACAAGTGATCATGCTTGTCTTTTAGTATTCAAAGCTATAAATTTCCCTCCACTCTTTTCCTTCTTTACTAAAATTCCAGGAGGAGGTATTTATTTATTGCATGCATAATGGTCATTACACTTTAACCTATTATTGTTTTGTGAGATGCTTATCTTTGTCGACACCAGTTAATTCAGATTAGCAAATAGCCAAATCCTGTTTTTATGCTTCTTGTGTTAGTATTTCTCTATGCGAATCATGTGTAGAATGAATGTGCAGACTTTGTGGGAGAACTGATTAACTACAATTTCCCAGCATAAACAATCTATTGCAAGTTTGTGCACCATATGTTGCACTTACTACTTGTTCAGCGCCGATGTTCTTGGAGAGGGGCTCATGTCGGCACCATAGACAGTACTGTGCTATCTTTGTACATTTCACTGAGCCCTTCTGGTGCGAAATGGACAGAGTGTTACCGTCTGTTATGACTTCGTGTACATACATATTTTTTTCCAATGTTGGAAAACGGATGGAAATTTCGGCTGCCTGTGCATGTCGAGAGAGCAAGTGAAAAAAAAAAGGAATCTTGCTAGCTACATTATCTTCGCATGCCTTTCTATGTCTGTTCAGCATATCAGTTTCTTTTGCCAGTGTTTCATATCCATGTCTGGCTTGTTTTCAAGCCACACGGAATGTTTGCAAGACAAAAAAAATTCATCATGTGGTTAGATGGCCTAGTAGTCCAGACTTTTGTGTGAAATTGATAGTATGATGTACTGCATACAACACTGAGCCCTGAGCAGTTGCTCTGAACGCATACGTGATCACTTGTAATGTTATGCAGTGTTGCAGTAAGGTTAACTGTTTGTTACTTCAAGTACATTTGCCAGTGTAACACTCATACTTAGTGTGTAGTTAATCTTGTGATAGTTGGAAATGTGATCAGTGCCTTATAGGCACGTTTATGTGCTTTTTGGAGTGTGGTGGATGGTGGCCAATCATAGGGGACAAATCTACTTCATCTACCTGTCCTGTTACAGTCAACTATCCCTAATTCTACCTCCAATGAACACTTAAAAGTGGTTCAGTTATCTTGTTTGGTTTAGTTATGGTTTAAAACGCTGTTCGAAAATGTGCAGGCTCTCTTTTTGGGGCTTCAGAATGATACTTACTTCAAAGTAAGTTTGAATCAAAATACAGAGAAGCAGTGAAACTCACCGGTATGTGGAATTTCATGGATATAATGTTTAAATGTGCATTTATATATGCTCCTTGCTCTCTACAGATTCTCATGCACTCGACAGCGATCATGCGCATGAGAATTCTGGAGCTGCTGAAACTGAGCTGCGGTCACGTTTGCACTTAAATGTCACCATGGCAGCCTGCACCAGGAAACATGCAGACACACTGTACCATGTGATTTGCCACACGCATTGCCTTTTAGTCAACAAGGCTAGCAAGCAATATGGAACTGTACCACGGCCGGTCTGGACACCCGCGCTCAATCTCTTATGACCTGTGCTGCTACCTACAGCCGCTACTCCCCGGAGGCGCTGCAAGCCAACCCTCTCCCCGCAAAAATATTCGCTCGAGCATGGCTGGTCACGACGCACGCAGTGCCCGTCAGCTGCACGCTGGTTCGGATACCGTGCACAGGTTTCTGAACAGCTGCTCCCAGCGTTGAACAAGAACTTGCCAACCGTGTCTCGTGCAGCCCCCGCTATGAGCATGGAAAGCCAGAAACTAGTAGATGAAGCTCAAAACATTGAGGTTGGCATGCGGAAGTGATGGCGCATAGCATTAGTGTGCACGGATGATCATTTGTGATTGCCAGCTGTAACAGTAAAACAAGATACTTCGATAAGAAACCATGGTCAGAAAACATTTATTTTCATCTTAAGGCCAGCACAGTCTCGCAGTACTTGAAAATGTATTCTAACAATAAAAGCATTTGCCACTTGAAAATGTTCAAATGTATCTGCTCAATCTGTTCTCGTTGCACGAAACGCACTAATGAGACAGATGCTTTTCCCTTTGAAGCTTTGACAACGTTGCAGATACTTAAACGAACTGAAAGCAGTAACAGGCACTGCTTGTAAAAACTATATACGTAGCATTCCTGTGCGACTCACACTTTCCGAGGCATGTCGTTTACAGCCTGAAATGCTTTCGCGCTGGTTTGTAGATGAAATCAGAAGGCTTGTCATTTTGCTCTGTTAGTTTCTTTGTATAGCTGACAAGAAGAATTCGGAGAAACTTTATCGAGATCAGATGTGTCAAGCATTTGGCGTAACTCCTGTCAACACCTTCCGGGCAGCACAGGAGAGGTGACTCCTCCAGATGCAGCTCAACAATTCGCATCAAGGCTTCTAAAGTCTTCGATCGTGGGAGTTCTTTGACTGCCTTTTCAAAAAATGTTGAAATCATTTCCAGGAGAACAAGGAACTCCGGCTTTGGATAGTGAAGTTCGACTTTCTCTTGTTCATGCAGAAGTTTGTACAGAGGACTGCTAGTCTTGTTCGTCATTGCAAGCATGACGCAAGCGTCACACCCAAGATCACTGATAAGCTTGGCAATATAGCCACCTACATACACCAAGCCAGAGTAAACAAGAGACGGGTGGCAGAGCTGGAGGATGTGCTCGCAGAGCTTTCAGTTCTTGAACTATATCATGAGAAACAGAGATAGCCGCTTTTTTTGATGTCTTCACCTTGTATGATGGCTTCATGCAGTGGCAGTGCTTTTTCCTTTACAATGTAATCCAGAGCTGCTGCAACGGCTCTTGCATCCAGCGTGCCGTTACCTCAGCACATAAACCGAAGTTTTCCGAATATAATGCCTATGTAGAATCACTGCTGAGTTGCCTAGTCAGAATGTAGTTGACCCCTCTTCTCAGCAGCAATTGGGCTACCTCCACTGTAGACTTTGTGCTAAAAAGTAGGGCATTGTGTGTTTCCTCAGTGAAGCTCCCAACACCATTTGTGATGGAACAGTCTTGAATCTTCTTCACTTAGTTGCAAAATTCATTTTGCAGCCACAGTAGTCGGTCATCATTTTCCCTGAAGATGGGCATTTTGAAATCGCTTCCCTTGTATGTTGTCATGAATTTCAAACGGTTTATTCATAACTTTTATGAAGTTGATCGTAGATGTTGCGTCCTTGAAAGCAAAGTGAGCAGAGTTGACTCGCGAGTTCTGCTGGAGGTGTTCCAGCGCCGCAGTGACTTGGGGTGAAAACGCCTGCAGGGCATGTAGCATGTTCATTTTCTCAATGTTTGATGGATGGACATGTTTTTTTGTCAGATTTCTGGCCAGCTTTGTTGTCATTTCCTTGTGGTGCTCGTACAATTTCTGCACTAATCTGCCACTGATGATGCAAGTGCTGTCTCTGAGCTAGTGTTCCAAAAATTGACTGTGGACATTTTTGAAAACATGGCAAGGATAGAAGCTTAAAAAATTACTCTTTCATCGTCATGAGGATGGTTTACCGCAGTTTACAACGGACCACTCCCCATGAGCTTAAACATTGTTCTGTATGCAGAGTGGTTATTAGTAATAATACAAATCACTACAAAGCCGCATTCCTCAACTGCAGAGTCGACGTCGTTCGTCCATGTATACAAGTCTCTGCCGCGGAGCTGCTTTGTGAAGTAGTATGAACAAGGGACCGTGTTTGAGCTGGTCAATTCTTGAAGCACAAAACATAAGACTCGGTTAGCAAGTATTTTGTTCTTGTTACATGGCACACAGGGTGTTACGGTGTTACATGGGGTTTTCTGGCTTGTCTCTTATCCCAAATACTATGCCAGACTTCCAATCATAGATGCACATAGGCTTTTTTGGAACTTCATCGATTATTAATGAAGCCATGTGCCATTTGTGGCTAAGAAGGGAAGCCTTGTGGATCAGCCTCTCCTTCATGACGCTACTCATTCCAGAAGTTAAGCTAGGACTGACAAAGCGCTGCAATGTGTACTTGTGTGGCAGTGTGAGCAGTTCAGTTTGGGCATGATCAAAGCCTTTTGCCAAAAGAAAGCGCCATATCACTCACTCTGATTACTTGTTCAGAGTAAGACTGGAATTTCTTCTGGTATCCATCAATTTGGGGAAGCAGAGACAGCTTATTTATCTCCTTTTTCGGCGTCTGCAGCAATTTTTTGTCAACGATGAGTAGTGCTTGTCGTCACGATATGAAGAGATCGCCTTTGTCTGGGCTTCTAGTTGCTGCTGTATTCTGAACACTTGGAGCGCTAATACACCACCTGTGAACGAAGCTTTGCCGTCACTAATCGGTTGCGACTTGCCCATTGCACACTGTACATGGTTGTTGTTTGCGTACATATAATAGCTTTCTGCTCGGTTTCGTGTTCTGGCAACTCTAAAGCTGCATTCTCACAATCTTCTGTGTCTGCCTTTAGTTTTTCTCGCTTTCTAACAAGGAGGAGTGTCTCGGACTTTTGGGGTCCTACGTGCTTTCTTCACACTGGGTGCTAGGCAAGACAGATAGCCTTCAAATATGGTTGGAACCGCACCGGGAACCGGTTTTCTCAATTTACAATCACTGTCATAGTCACTCGCTAAAAAGTGCTTGCTGCAAACTGTAGTTGACTGTGATTTGTCGTTAATGACGAGATTTTTTCGCGAGATGTTTCTTTGCCATTTGTCACCCAGTTCCCAATCAGCTGAAAACTGGTGAAACGATACACTGGGAGTCTTTCCAGACCGCGACTGACAAAATGGCACGCAACAATACACCATAGCCACAATCTTGACATGCCAAGCTTCACAAGTGTGTGATGCTAGCATACATGAAAAGTCAGATGCAGAAACTTACTGTGAAATGTGACTTTGTCAACAAGGCATGCGAAGCATGTGGCAGGCTTGTAGATCACTTCACATGGCAAACCATTCATTCACGCATTTCAACACAGTAAAAATAAAATAAATGACACAGTCCATGGAAAAATGTGCTCTCTTGCGCGCCGATTTGTTTGAAACCCAAGTCCAGCGCCACCACAGCAAGGGTTGGCTCGTGGTGCCCTCTCGCAGAGATCATCAGTGCAGCAGCACAGAAAAATATGCATTGCCTCCTCGAAGCCTGCTCTTGCTGTAAGGAGGGAGCAAGTGTGCGTGCCCAGACCGGCTGTGACTGTACTTTAAAAGCTCTTGCAAAGAAAATTTGCTTACTAAGATTTCTGACAAGCAGGCAAGCTGTAGGTCCGTGTGATCATCACTGCGTACACAAAGCTATCTAGCTTGTTAATCTACTTTAAGAGCAGCTGAAACTCGTATTGCTTGTCATGTGGTTTCCATTTTCATGCTTGTGTATTGTTCTGGCAATGGAGACAATTGCCTGTCTTTTGTTGGGTTTATTTTTTGCAAAAAGTAAGCAGAAAATCATTTGGCTTGATTCGCCACTTCCCAGAGTGTATCAAAGAAGATTGGTTTCTTCAAGTGGAAAGGTGTTTGCATTAATGTAATGCAGGTTTTTTTTTTTCTTGTAATAGGCGATTTGCAAAGCCTACAAGTGAGCTTCTCCACACACCTCATTTGATCTAACCTAGATAGTGAACCTGAGGCTAGAATTGTAATTATGGTTTCATCATGCTGGCTGGTAACATCATTCCTGCTGCCCTTGATTTTCTGCATCGTCTAAGCTTAAAATATGTATCTCGACTTTAACAATACCACTTGCGAGAATGCAGTCACCTGCGTTAGGGCAACTCATATGTGTTGGAAAGCCCGCTTACATAATTTTGCATAGTGCTTCATAATGTGGAATGCTCAATCGCGAAGCATCCGCCAGTTTGCAACCGTTGTGAAAAGGTACTCTCTCGGTGTCCAAAGGAGCAGGCTAACAAGTATACGCAAGAGAGGCCACAGGTCTCCAAGAAAGTAAGAGCATAACAAATGGGAGAGGGCATGAAGGTGCAATGTGGTGCAGCAACCCAAGCCGCTACAGCAATTTGCGCACATATCTGGCTTCATAGTTAAGAGCATCGTAGTTTTACAAAGCACAATGGGTGATTGGCATTGTTGTTCCAGCCTTGTAGCTAAATGCACACATGTCATGCTGTACTCAACAGTTACATAATAATAAGTCCATGGCTGTTGTCGCATTGCCCGTGTTCAGTTTGCAAGCAATTCTAATATTTATTTTGTTATTTTCCGGGCCATAAAAGGTCTCATCTGGCCTCATAGTTCAGAGCATCATGGTCTTACCGAAGCACAATGGGTGATGGGCAGTTTTGTATTCATCACCCTGCGCTGGGCAGTTATTGAATAAGACTATGGCTGCTGTCATGTTGCCTCTGTTTAACTGGTGGAGTATTTGATGCAATTTTTTTATTTTTGTGGCCATCAAAAGATCCCTTACATCATATTTCTGGTTGTGTCACGTTTGTACGAAGACTGTACTAGCTGTCCAGAGTGCGCACTGTGTATTATTTATGTTTCCCTCTCATGGTGCAATTATGTAGATGTTTTATTACCTCTGCAGGACCTGCAGCTGTGGTGTATACTCAAACAAAATAACGTCATCTTTTTTCTCAGGCTGACGGTTATCAAAGAAAATTGGGGAATGTGTTGCATATGGAGGAGCACTTGAAATTATGCCTATGGTGATCGAACATTGTGCATAGATGGTATTCAGACTTGGAAGAAACATTCAGATGCTGCAAATAGACTTTTTAAAGTAGTATTTAAAAAAAATAAGGGATTGTGCTCAAAGTTTTATAACTGAGAAAATATTTCACCCGTCTAAAATATGCTGGCAGACTTCCAGCTGTGCTACATTATTGTCTAAGCTGCCACTTCATCACTTATGAGTTAATTTCTGGGGTCATACAAACAATATCATCAGGAATTCTTTTAGTGGTTCAAGAGTCAGTATTTAGATTCTGTCGTTTTTCCTGTCATCATCTAAAGCTGTGTTGTTTCACACAGCTTTATCATCACTCATGGTATCCTAAATGAGCTGAATTGGCATGCATTTTCTTGCATGCTTGAGTTAGTCAGCTTTGATTTGCTGGCTTATTGAAATTAAATGTGGTTGTCAAGCCTCAGTGCCTAGGAAATGCTGCTGTAAGAACAATGTTCAAGCATGTTATCCTGTTTGATGTTTTTATTTTTTCCTTTCTATATCTTGACCATCCACTGTTATAGTTCTTGATACAGCAGGCTATGTTAGGTTACTCACATTATATTTGTGAAAATCCAAGCATAATTGCTTGGTGTTTTTTGTATCCGTGGGGCAAGCAAGCCAGGTGCTGTTGAGACCCACTCTAGTAAGAGATTTTGTATGTGTGCGAAACCTAGACATTCATATTGCATGCTTGTGATCTAGGCTTTTTGCGCAAGTAAATGGTCCTATGGCCACATTATACTGTTATGTCTGTGGTATAGAGTTCACACATTCATGTTGTATTTGTGACTTTTTTACCATTTCTGCTGGCTTATATTTAGCAGAGTGAATGAAAACAAAGTCATGAACGCAGTGTCATATACTCTGCTGCACAGGGCACCACTATGACTGGCTATTGATGTCCATTTAATGATTACCACAGGACTGAGCTTGGACATCATTTGCTTATGTTGTCCTCATGACAAACAAGGTGTCGAGGGGCGCAAGGATATGAAGGTTGTTTCACCTAGCTTGAAGCAAGCGTAGAAAAGAAAGGGGTACTTTCTTTGTGGTTATGACTAATAGTATTTTGTTCTATCAGATTAAGCTACTTGGAATATTTTTTTCTCTTTTTTTGGTTGGAGCTTGTTAGCTATTTAGTTAGATTAGCTGTGCAAAATTTTAAATATTGATTTTGTGGTGCAAGGTATATTTGACAGCTGTAGAGCATGTTCAGAAGCACCCTGTGCAGCTGTTTCGAACTTTTACTTGGTTCTTCCTTTTTGGACTTTGAAGACAGCTCATGAAGTACCAAAATACCGGATTCATAGTGGTCTTTGAAATCCATGAATAAAAATCTGAAATTTCTGAGGCTTTAAATACCCTTAAATTATAATGAACTGCCTAAAAATAATTGAATATTATTTTTTGCTAAGCTTAGGAGACCTTTTTTGGGTGCCTGACCACAAAATTGGTACAAGCTAGTCAAGCCAGTTCAGTTTGGGTCGGAGTTTGTGGTGGGAGATGTTGATCCCTATCCACGTAGCCTTTGTGTTTATGCATAGCAAAAGTAAAGTTTGTTTAATGTTGATGCCACTGTCTTGTTTTCAACCTTTGAAACATAGTGTTGCATGAGTCCTTCAAAATGCTTTGTTGGCCTTTGGACGTCCTTAATAAAAACCCACAGTTTTATTTCACGAAAACTGCTACGAACATTGAAAAAATGGCAAACTTCACCATACATTTGCAAACCTACAATCTATTGCTCTGAATCTTATTGTCAAGGAATGAATCCTGTGTGCAGGCAGCAACATGAAACAATGAGCTTGGCACCTCATGGTAGAGGGATTGTCATGCCAGCAGCCTAGATGTCAAAATACAAAGCCATAATGTTTGCAACTGAGAAGCAAGGGGTTCGCGTCAAAAGTTTGCTTTGTGACCAACAGTTAGATTTTTTTGATGATAACTTGATTGCGAATGCTCTATTTTAGCTGTGCAAATGAGTCATTTCATTTTTTTCATAACTCTCACAGACCTGAAGAAAGTGGCCTATAAAATACATCTTTAAGCCCAGACTCAATGACAGCAGTTTTGTGCTCGACGGCGATGAGTGGCGGCTTTGAGCGACGAAACAGGCCATCGTACGAACAGCTGCTGCATATGGCATGGCCGCATTTGCCCTATTTTGAAAGCAATCTACGACGGGGACAGAGTGCTGATAGCTTCCTGTGCATTGTGTTTTCGCCGGTTAATTCGCGTTGAAGCTATAGACAGCATTCGCTCACACTGCTACCGTGCTTCCTCACTCCAGGGTTTTGACAATGAGTTTTCTCAGTCATCGAGCGAGTTGTGTCAGTGTTTGCTTGTGCGTGTATGACACCATGCTTGTTAATTAGCTAATAAACGAATGTTTGCAAGTTTATACGGCGGATAAAACTACTATCCTTACTTCGTATAGCTGTCCACTAATTTGCTGTCACAATCGATGCTTCACCTTTCGGGTGAAACTGCGACTTTTTTTATTTCACTTCATACACCCTGTATGATGGTCTGGATACTAACCAGATTTGTTTCTTCTTTATACTAATTTACCGTGTTTATGCCGTTAGGCCTTGGCACAGGTTTGGCATAAGCTGAAATTTAGAAAAGCTATACTCGCGTACAACTTTCTGTGGCTATGAAGCGACAGCTATAAAGGCAAAGCGTGCACAAGTGAGAGCGCTTCTGAAAAGGGCCACGTCTTAATCCACATTAGTTAATGAGTCCACATTAATCTTAATCCACATTAGCCTTAATCCACATTATGTTTAGGTTAGTTTAGGCAACAGTTAAATAAGACAACACACCGCTGAGTGTAAAGGTTTGCTTATTTTGCGGCTTTTCCCTTCCCTGCCTGGGCAAATGCAAAACCATCACACAGGGAAGTGGCGTCAATTCAGCGACTGTTCTGAGCAACCAAAAGTGCTGTCCTACTTCGCGCAGTAACACATGTGCAGCTGCTACATGCCCGTAGCTTTCCCTTCATAGCCACGAAAAATTGTTCGCATTTTAACGCGAGAGCATTAAGGGCCACGTGTCGCAAAAAAGTCCGATGTCGGCGTTGGACGTCACTTGCCGAAAAATCATTCCGAACCACAAGCACGCAAGCCCTCCCCTTGCCACAGATGTGTTACTCAACTAACTGAAGTGCTCAAAGTAAACTACGTCAGAAAAATCTTGAAGTATGACCTAAACCATTGCGCTCAAGATGTTCCTGCTTGTCTATATTTAATGACGCTGCATTATTTTTACTTAATGGGATCAATGGGTGAAGTTCATCTCTTGTGAAATCAAGGACCTGGAGTGTATTTCTCACAAGCCTGCAGTGGGCTTCTTTCATGTGCGCTCCCCAATTCACATGGCAGAGCAAACCTACAGGACGCGTAGTATTCGCTGCAAAAAGCATGAGCTCTCTTTCATTTCATATTGTGAATAGACATGCATGTCGGTGGAGTGGCAGTTGAAAGAGTTATGCAAGCTGAGTTGTTGCAGCACAGAATATAATGTTCCTGTATTTTTCTGTGTGTTCTCATTATCCAAGTGACAACTACACTTATAACCTGTGCTGTGTGTTAAAAATTGATTATTCGGTTTCACTGTGGAGGCAGTTTTATGAAAGACAGGGGGTGCTAGCTGCTGCACCTTTTGTGAGTGGTGTGGAGTGTGTCTTGTTTTAAGAGACCTTAAATGAACTCTGGCATGTTTTGCACATTCTAAGTAAACACATGCACTGCATGCAGTGTGCCGTGATTATCATCTTTTGCCAACATGGCAGCGCTGCGCACAGCCGGTCAGCTACAAAAAAAAAAATATCAATCCCATGCTCTTCTCTGGGCTTTCCTGCTCCTTTGCTCTCACGTCGTGACGTCAGCATGGTGCTGCGTGTGACGTCACAAGGGTAAAAGTTATCAATTTGTCGGCCAACGAGGTGCCCCAGGGAAAACAATGACGTTCTGGGATATCCTATGGTCATCCATTGTCACAACATGGCTATCCTAGGGATGTGTCAAATGTGTTCTGCGGATGTCCTTCACACTTTCATTTGTCACACTAAATTTACGTGTCCTGCGAAGATACCCTAGCCGAATGTCCACAAGAGACACCATGGGGACATGTCTACATTTTACGTACACATGTGAGGTCCGTTGGCACAGTGTGTGCTATAGTGTCTACTACATTTGCAGCCCTCACTGTGCGACAGATGCAACAGCCACAGCACCCATGCACGAAGAATTAATAGATACATTGCGTGCGCATGTTATGTGCGCAGGCACGCAAGCTGAGGTGCAGCATACTTGTTCTTGGCTTTCCACAAAGCACATGTGGTTTATTGAACTGGAGTTTCTAAATTGAGTCAGAAAATTCACTAAGTACGACATACACACGAACCGTACATAAATTTGGATTGTATTTTGAACATGCAAGAAAACGTAACTGTTTTGATGATGCTCAATGTCTCTTGGAGGACAAATATTCATGAGTGTGCTGAAATATGGTTATATCTGTGATATCCTTGGGACGTCTGCAGTAGCATATGCGAAACTGGACTTCCAGCAGATGTTCTATGTCTCTAAAATGGTGCACGAACATTTTGATTCGGATGTTTACAGACGAAGTGTTCTACTGGTATGATAGTGGCAACATGATAATTAGTCCGCTGTGTGTTCTAAGGAAAAAGGGGGGCTCACCCATTGCTCACCGCTGAACCTTTTATGAAGTTTCCATTCAGTCGCCGTTGCACAGACACCACCTCCCCTTCCCGCCTTAAATGGCTATTTGAGGCGGGAAGAGGAGGAACCTTTCATAACGGTTGACAGGACCCGTAACTTTAGAAATTAGATTCTAATGTTTCAAATGTCAAAACCACGATCTGAATATGAGGCATGCTGTAGTGGCGCTCTCCGGTAAACTTTGATCACCTGTGGTTCTTTAACCTGCACCTAAATCTTAGTACACTGGCTGCCCTATCAAAATGCTGCCGCCATGGCTGGGATTGAACCCGCAACCTTGAGCTCAGCAGCGGAACGCTATAGCTACTAAGCGACCGCGGCGGGTCGGGGCGCCATTTATTAACAAATGCCTCAAGGGCACGCACGCACGCATGCACTCGCACACAAACACTACGGTAGAACCAATCCTGCGATGACTGTCGATGGTAATTCAATTAGCATTCAAGCAATCTTATTTCTAAATTCACCTTTATATAACATCTGTAGTGGTCATTCTGAGACTTCTGTTGCATCGGCTATATGTGGCATACCCTCGTATCGTCCCACTTTGCCATGAAACTCGCTTCGCAAGGTCACTCACAAGATAGCATGCAGTGTGATGACTGTGACGATGATGGCATGACGAGATGACGATGGTATAACTACGATGATCGACATAAAGACAATGGGATGATAAGTAGTGTATGACGACAATGGCGTGATGACGACACCGGCATAACAACCGAATGACGAAACTGGAATGACAATGATGGCATGACTACGATGGCATGACAATGATGGAATGTGAGCGGTTGCATGATAGAAATAGTCGGACGATGCAATGAAGATGCTGGCATAACAATGGTGGCATAATCACGATTGAATGGTAGCATGATTATGATGGAATGACGAATAAGGAATAAGTGGCATTGATGGATCAACGAAGCCAGTATGACGACAGCGACATGATGATCAGTGATATGACGTCACTGAAGTGATCACAAAACAGCAGCATGGCAACGATCTTATGACGATGGTAGTGTGATAATGACTGTATACATGATGACGGCATGACAAAAGTCGGATGAAGGATTAAGTTAGAAGGACGATGGAACGACTGCAACATCATCACAATGATGGTATGACATCAATGCATGACGACCACGGTATTACGATGATGGCATGACAAGGGTATGACAACGACTGTAGAAGACAATGGCGTGACGACAAGTGTATCACAAAGTCAGTATGACAGCAGTGGCATCATGACGAGTGAGACGAAGCTGGATTGACAATGATGCAATGACCACAACGGTAGTTTGACAATGAATGTATGACGACGATGGCATGACAAAAATCGGATGACAAAGCTGGAATGACGGCGACGCAACGACTGCGACGTCATCACGAGCACATGCCTAGTGGCCAAAGATATTAGACAACTTGGGCTGCTGGGTTGGCGTAGAAGGTGTGACGACAACAGCATGACTGTACTCCCATCTTACAAGCTGTTTGCAGCACTGTGGAAGCTACACGAATTCTGAGCCAATAGGAAGGCTGAATGCCCCTCGAGATGTGCTCACCCGCGCCACATCGTCTGCTCAGCGTCTGCTTGCCATCCTGTTACATGCCCCATGGTTGGCGAATTGACGTAAAAAATGCTCACTCCGTAATCATAAGCTGCATTTACATGCATATGACAGCAGGGCTTCAATTTACCTGTACTCTTTCCCTGCAGTTACCTTGCAGTCTCCTTCGCAAGTAGTACTGGCGAATTTTCTTACAAATGTTCACCTGCGCCTCAGCATTTTCTTGGCGTCTACTTTGCGTTTGCTCGCTACCGTCGTCACGTACCCTGTTAGAGCGGGATTGTAAATAATGATGTAATGAACAATTAGGCTTTCATAGCATTCCGCATCGTCAATGCATCACCAATGCTAATGCTGTGACGCCATCGGCTAACTAGAAATCAAACCGGTTTTACATCTATAAGTGTCCTATCTAGTCCTAGCAGCGTGAGTCTAGCATCTAGTCCTAGCAGCATGTCGTAGGTGATCTGAGTAATTACGACAAAACATACGTAATGATTTGACCTCAGCTCGCGATGAGGCTTAGCAATCATAGAGTTTCCTACAAAAATTACTAAGGGGAACTCTGGCGCTGCAGTCGTTGTCCTACCATAGGAATAATGGAAAGTACATGGACTTGTCTGATCTTCGTGCTTGTAGACTCAGACGTTCTTGTGGCTTTGTATATTACGCTATATAAATCTTATTGTATATTTCAGCGCAGTCTATATTTTTCGAAGTGCAGAAGACGCCAGGAAGGCGTACAATTGCTATTAATTACAACGATTGAGCTTGTCCAGGTGGCCAAATCGAAACGCGCCAAGCGTTTCAAGGCACTGGCATGCCCGCGATAAATTCATAAAGGCGTTTCATTCGCTCGTCGATACATGCGTCCGTGGCTTAATGGTTTCGATATCAGGCTTCTGTGCTACGGTCCCTGTGCTCGAATCCTGTCATCGGGCAATTTTGATGATGTTTATTTAATTAATTATTACGCAATACACTGTTGAAAAATGACGAGTTTACAAAGTCACAACGCCGTTTGAAGCCAAAAAGACGAAGTTTAGGCAAATCCATGTACTTCCCATAATTCTCATGCTGGGACAACCGCTCGCATTGCAGCTCCCGTAGACACTAGCGCCAGAGTTCCCTCTAGTAATTTTGTAGGAAACTCTATGTTAGCAATGACAGATTTTGTCGCTTGTTGCTGACGGGGGGGAGAGCCAGTACCAAGTGCGAATTCGTATGCAAGCGGGTGGTCGGCACTGCCATGTTGCCACAGTTAGGATGGCTATTGCTGTTACCGGCATTAACTGCCACAGTATTTCTCGGTTTACGACGTGCATGCACAAACGTCGTAACATATTACGTATCGCTGTATTGTATTAGTAGCCAGCAAAAAATAAAACTCGTGTAGCCAATCAACAGCCAGTTACGCCGAGAACTATATTCTGCTGCGCAAGGGTATTGCTATATATGTCATACCTTCGGCAGTGCTGAAACTAGAGATGGTCAAGACCTCCTCACTTCAGTGAGCGACTTGGAATGACTCAGCTCACTGAAATGAACCGGTTTATTTGAACGACTCACCGGTTCACTTAAATCTGCAACCTGTGTTATGCAGTGCGGCCCTCTGTCTCGTTTTCTTCTTATGCCTGTGCCGGCACGCTACCCCCCCCCCCCTGCCGCGCGATAGTGGCGATGATGCCATAATGCGCCGGGACAAAAAAAAAAAAAGGAAAGTCGTAGAAAGTCGTACAGTGGCGGTCGAACTGCGCAATTTTCGCCATTTTGCTACAATTCAACTCGCCTGCTCCTGGCTGCACTCACTAAAATGTAATTTGTGTCAACTGCGCAAAAAGGCTAGGTATTTTCGCGTGTTCACGGCAATGCAATGTTTACAGTAGGGCTTGCAACTACTCAATTATACGAATCGATTTGTGAACATTCATATACAGTCAGCGACCGATATTTCCGGACATGCCCGAAAATTCGAGCGCATTCGCGGCACCGCCACGTACCCTATATAGATTCAATGTATAAGAACATCTCAAATTTCGGGCGCAAAACCTTCGCCGTCTGATTTTCCGGCATTTTTGCCATGACCGCAGGTCCGAAACGGCAATAATCGAAGTCGCCACAGCGGCCATATTGATTATCTCGCTGCCTCCAACCGGCGCGCTCGCACGCAGGTCCGCCGGCAGCCGTAGCCACCACCGCGGCAACGCTAGGCCTAGCTACTTTCGACGTTAGCTATCAAGTTTCTTGCTGTTCGGTGCCGTGTTTTTCATTGAAACAAATTGCCGCTATTACCAATGGCGCCGACTTCGCCTTTGTAATCCTCGCAATTGGCTTCGAAGCTCGGAAAGTACGGCGCGTTGAATATTGCCAGTTCCCGAAAATGAGCTTCCCTCAATACAGCAGTGCAACGCGGTGAAGCATACGCAATGTATTGGGGTGAAGCATACCAAAAGTGGAAAGGGGCAAATGCCACGGGACACGGGATGTTTCCAGGGTTGCCAGATTGGTCTATTATTAGCCAAATTGGGCTACACTTTGTCCGAGTTGGCGTCAGAATTTTCCGTCTGGCTATGCGGCTATCTTTGGGCTACACCTTTTTCGTTGTAAATGGATGGATGGATGGATGCGAAACTTTAATAAGGTCCTGAGGTACGCGACTCAGCGCGCTGCGGGCCGCTCCCACGTTGGGACAGCCAGGTCTTGCCCGACCGCCGCATCGTGGGCCCTCTGGACAGCCCATAGTTGCACCCCGGCATCAGGGCTCTTGATAGCGGAGAGCCACTTGTCTTCATTGATTTCTTCTGTGCCTCGTAACGAGGGGCAACGCCAGAGCATATGATCTAGGCTAGCGATGTCATTGCAATGCCTGCAAGAACTAGTGGCATAGGTGTCGGGATAAATTTTGTGGAATAAAGCCGGGCTGGGATATGAGCCTGTTTGCAGTAATCTGAGGGTCAATGCCTGCGCTCTATTTAACTTCTTGTGTGGAAGGGGAAACTCTCTCCTGCCGAGATAAAAGTGCTGCGCAATTTCGTTATATGTAGTCGGTTGATCTCTATTCTCCACCGCTGCGGGCTGGCGTTGGAGTTCTCCATGGTCGCGGAAAGTGAGACCTCGCGCCTTGGAGTGGGCCAGCTCGTTCAGGTTTCTGGGGCCTCCCGTGATGGATCCCATGTGAGCGGGGAACCACGTGAGAGTGTGGGCGGTGATGGTTTTGCCGTCGAGGATGCGACAGGCTTCCTTACACACGGCGCCAACGCTGAAGGCGCGGATGGCTGCCCTGGAGTCGCTGAAGATATTGGCATGTCCGTCATCCAGGAGGGCCAAGGCAATGGCCACTTGCTCCGCCGCACGCGACGACGTGCTTCGTACCGAAGCCGCGTTAACGGTCGAACCCCTGTGGTTGATTGACACTACGGTGAAATTGTCGCTGTTGCCATACTGGGCCGCGTCAACGAAGCAGCTGCCGCCAGGGAGTTCTGTTGCGCGGCGTAGGAGCGCCACCGCTCTGGCCTTCCTTCTTTCTACGTTGCGCTGGGGATGCATGTTGCGCGGGGCGGGCGATATGATGATGTTATCTTTCTGCTCTTTCGGTAGGCCTTGGTAAGCGTCTTCGACAGTGGCCGGGGGGACGCCCATCTCAGTTAGGAGTCGTCTGCCCGCCCTGGTGCCGGAGAGCCTGAGAATCTGTGCCCTTTCTTGTGCTTCTGCAATCTCTTCCAGGGTATTATGAATACCCAACTGCAGGAGTCGGTCGGTGCGTGTGTAGTTTGGTAGTCCGAGCGCGCTCTTGATCCCCCTCCTTATCATGGCATTTAGTTTGTCTCGCTCGGCCCTCTTCCAGACGTGCATGGCCGCTACGTACGTAAAATGGCACAACAAGAAAGCGTGGACTAGCCTTAACAGATTCTCTTCGCTCAGGCCTCTCCTTCTGTTAGCTACCCGCCTGATTAGACCGATGACGCTATCCGTCTTCTTTGCTAATTTGTGAATGGTGATGCTATTTGTGCCTGTCCCTTCGAGTGTCATTCCCAAGATTCGAATGGACGCGACTTTGGGAATGGGATCTCCGCAACTGGTGTAGAGATTAATGTCAATTTCAGGGGGGGGATTCCAGTTCTGTGGCTTGCGGCCCTTTCTACTTGGGCTGTAGAGAAGGAGCTCCGATTTCTTTGGGGAGCACCGGAGTCCCGTGTTGGTTAAAAAGCGCTCTGTAGTGTCGACAGCTTCCTGGAGAGCGGCTTCGACTTGTCCGTCACTGCCACCCGCGCACCAGACAGTGATGTCATCCGCGTAGATCGTGTGACCGATGCCCTGGACCTTGCCTAGATACCTTGAGAGGTCAACCATTGCGATGTTGAAGAGGAGTGGTGAGATGACTGATCCCTGGGGGGTGCCTCTTCTACTCAGCTCCATTGTGTCCGATTCCAAATCTCCAGCCTTGAGGATGGCGCATCGTTTGCTCAAGAAAGACCTGACGAAGGCATGGAAGGACGAGCCCAGGTCGAGCTTGGAGATGGCGTCAAGGATGAACTCGTGACGGATGTTATCAAAGGCCTTCTCCAGGTCCAAACCAAGGATGGCTCTCGTGTCCCGAGTGCAGCGTTCCAGGATTTGGATCTTGATAAGCTTCATGGCGTCCTGAGTGGAGAGGCCTGGCCTGAAACCTATCATGTTGTGAGGGAAAAGGTCGTTGGTCTCGATATACTCGGCAATTCTGTTGTGGATGGCGTGCTCGGCCACCTTCCCTACACATGACGTCAGTGAGATTGGGCGGAGGTTGTCCAGGCTCGGCGGTTTACCGGGCTTTGGGATTAGTATGACCTTCGCCAACTTCCATTCTTCAGGTACAATTCCCTGCTCCCAAATCCGATTTATCTCATCTGTAAGAAACTCGATCGATGCGTCCTCTAGGTTTCTGAGAGCCTTGTTGTTAATGTGATCAGGGCCGGGTGCTGACCTACCATTGAGGTCGTGTAGGGCGCGTCGGATTTCACTGATTTTGAAAGGCTCGTCCAGCGCGGAGTTCGGCTTCCCTTTGTATACCGGGTATGCCGCCTCATCGGCCACAGTTTTGAGCGGCAGGTACTTCTTAGCCAACATCTCCAGCATGTCCTTTTCCGAAGACGACTTCTTGGCTTCGTGGAGCGCTTTAGCGAGGACACTTCTCTGGTTTGACTTGGTGCCGGAGTCGTCGAGCAAGTGTTTGAGAAGATTCCACTTCCCTCCCGTGCGCATCTGCCCGTCGATTGAATTGCAAATTTCGTCCCATTGCTGCCTAGACAGGGCTTGGCAGTGCTCGTCGATCTGCTTGTTGATCTCGGCTATCTTTTTTCTGAGCTTGCGATTCAAGCGTTGGCTTTTCCACCTCTCGAGAAGTGATTGCTTAGCCTCGAGAAGGTGTGCTAGCCTGCTATCCATTTTGTCTGTCTGTAGATCCGTCTCTATGGTTTTGGTGGTGGAGCAGACATCTTGCAGAATTAGTGCGCACCACTGGACGAGACTCTCCGGCTTTTCTCCACGGGCGGCGCGGGCCTTGCGAACCTCACGGAATTTGTCCCAGTCAGGCACCGAGAACGCCTTCTTTCTTTTCTGCTCCACTTGTAAGCTGGTGACCGTGATGTAGTGATCACTACCGAGGTCTATGAGTAGATTCGACCACATGGCTGAGCCAGCGTTTTTAACAAAGGCGAGATCCGGGACCGAGTCCCTGGTCGAGGAGGTGCCCCGTCTGGTGGGAAAGGCTGGGTCCGTCAATAGAGAGAGTCCCGCATCTCCCGCTTCCTGCCACAGGCTTCTGCCCTTGACCGTGTCGTGCGTGTAGTTCCACGCGTGAAAGGGGGCGTTGAAATCGCCGGCCACAACCAGGGGAGAGTTTCCGGCGAGTTTCGTTGCCCTAGTGATGATGGTTTTGAAACGTTGTCTGTGATCGCTCGGGCTGCTATATACGTTAAGTATAAAAATGCTAGAGGTATTGGATTGGCTTGGGATGACTTCTACTAGGGAGGTCTCCGTCTTGCTAGGCCGAACCCCTAGATCGTGTGCGACGAAAGTGAACTTGTTGCTGACTAATGTGCAGATTCCTCTGCCATCCCCACGGAGAGTAAGAGCTTTGTATCCCTGGAGTGAAACCTGATCAGTCATCGTTTCTTGCAATAATATAACATGTGGCTTTTCTTTGTGAGTGCGAACAAACTGCTGCAGGGTGCATCTTCGTTGTAAAGAAAAGTAAAAATAGTTAAGCACAAATGAAAAGCGCGCTGGAATCAAAATGCAGACAGCAGGTTAAAGAAATTGAGCGCGTCTGCTACGAAATAAAAATTTGCAAGTTTTATGTGCGAGAACACATGCATGTCAAAAGGTCAAGGATCGTATCTTTCTGATAATTTTAATTAAGAAAGCTGGCCTCAGGAAACACGTCTCCATCCGCGAACTAACGCTACCCGCGCGGGGGCGCCCGCGAACAGACTGTTGCTGTCTTCACATATGAACTTTCGGCGTCCTACGTTTTAATATTAAGTCAACGTGGACTGTTGAAATACCATCCCAGAAACCTCAAAACGCTTGTTTCATGCGAAGAAGAGACCTATTTTAAGTGAAAATGCGTTCTGAAGCGTCCGCGTACCTCTAGCGCAGTTCAAATCACCCGCCCTCCGATCGAGGAGTGGGAGGTCATGGTCTCATAGTGACGTTGCGCCGTTGCTGTAAAACGGCGCCCGCAGACAGCGCTACGGCTTTTCTGCGCAAAACGCAAACGCGCAGCTAGAAACAGAGCCAAGAAAGAGCCGACAGCATCGTGAAAGCGGAACCATGCGGAACTATGGTGGCTAGCGGGAGGGAAAGCGCGCGACGATAAGCTGGTTCTTTATTTTATGACGCCAGCTTTGACGCTTGTTGCAATGGACGACCCTGATAACGACAGATTGGCTCGCAATGCTGGGCTCGACTTCAGCGATTTAAGCACTGATGAACGTGACCTGCTGCTGAGCGCTCGCGCTTACGGCGTCGTTGCGTACTACTACGAAGGCAACTGTATGTCATGGCTGTAAATATTCGCATATTTGTCGCTTTTCCTTCGTGAAAACCAAATACCGCACTCACCGCCCCGTCTTCGACCTGCAGTTGTTCTTGCGCTTCGGAGAATGCAGGCAAGACCGACGCAACAGCGCTACGGGGAAGCATTGCTTTGAAAGGCACTCCACACGACTTCAGTAAGTCGGCGTTGAACTCGTAATCCTCCGAAAGAAAGTGCAGCGAGTACACTATGCGATTTTTCGTCTCTTTGCCAACGCGCTGTGGCAGAGGTACGGCGCTTAACCACTTCGAACGGAGAGGTCCGCTCGTTGGCACATAGTGATAAGTAACGTTGGATTCGCCGCTGCAACATCCCTTGGCCAAGTTACGCGGACCGTTCGCGCATCCCACGACATCACACGGACGCGGCATTCTCGCTGCTTGTTCCAAATGCAAGTTCCGCGAGCCAGCAGAACCAACGCAGCACGACGCACTTACTGTTACGTTTCGTCTCCGACGTGCGGTAATGCCGGCGCGGATGCAACGGACGCCGGGACTTTGTTCAAAGCGGCGGACATTTCGGCCCGTTCAGCGCTGCCGCAACGCTTCCTGCCAAGCGCGTCCAGGCATGTTTCAATGTCACGTGTCTTCGTGTGTGTGTGTGTGTGTGTGTGTGTGTGTGTGTGTGTGTGTGTGTGTGTGTGTGTGTGTGTGTGTGTGTGTGTGTGTGTGTGTGTGTGTGTGTGTGTGTGTGTGTGTGTGTGTGTGTGTGTGTGTGTGTGTGTGTGTGTGTGTGTGTGTGTGTGTGTGTGTGTGTGTGTGTGTGTGTGTGTGTGTGTGCATGTTGATGCCCACGCTTGTCAAAGCGCGGCAGCCGGGGAGAGGAGCTCCCCAACTGTGAAGAGAGGAGGTCTGACCGGCGCCGGCCCGGCGGATGCGTCACTTCTCGTCTCAACGTGTCCGTGCGCCGCCGTCACGTGCGCCTCATCCCGAGCCGTTCCTACTTGCCCTCGACTCCGAGAGTATAAAAGCAGCTGCCCCCGGCCGCCAAGAGAGAGGCTTCGATTTCTTCCGTCGAGTAACGTGTTCTCCCGTCTCTTCACTTCGGTCGACCTGACCGGCCGCTCTTTTGCGATGCTAAAATAAACAAGTTGTTCTGTTAGCAGTCGACTCATCCTGTGCCGGGACCTTCGGATGCTTCCAGCTGTGCCCTAGGCCGCCAGGCCAACGCTACTCTTGGGGCTTGCGACCCGGATGCAACATTACGAAACAACTGAAACTCCAAAGCGCGCGCGGTGCAGAGTTGAGCGAAAACGAAACCTTTCGACCACACATACTACTGAAGGGTAACGTCAAAATGTTATTTTTTCTTAGAATCGAACAGAAGTAGACATGTAGCATTTTCTTCCGTCTTATAACCTAATGAAATGATCTTTTTAATACGAGCAGTGACATAAATTATGATGAGGAGCGCCGTCGTCATCGGGCCAGCACCGGAATGTCGCTGGGGGGTCTCAAATCGTGTCATGCATTTACCTCAATTTCTCGGCTACTAAAGCTCTGTTAGCGATTCTATTGATGCCTTAGACGTTCTAGAGCATTGCTTTATCACTTTAACTTGACTTCATAGTAACCTTTAGTGTCCCTTTAAGCATGAGATGCTTTGAGCTCCTGTTGACGGTGCGTCGCAGGTGACCTCGGCGCCAGAACGGAGAGAGAACACCGAGATGAACCTAACCGAAATTTGCTGAATTTTCTGCCTGCCGCAGGCGCCTACGTGGCAATTCGCTCTCACCCTTCCTGCCCAAATTGCCCCTGCTCCAACGCCAACGTAGAACATATCCTTTTCCGTTGCCCTACAGCCACCACAGCCATCCATTTCCTACACAACTCCAAACCCTCCTCCCGCCTTTGCTATCACTACCCCTATCATATGCCGCTGTCGAACTAGTGTTCAGCCAGGTCTCGCTCATTAAAACCGACCTTCGAAATATAATGTCGAACGAGACACTGGTAGCGCTCTTCCACGTGAAGTTTGGCCTGGCCAGTAACGGAGGCTGCTGGAAGGATTTTAAACCGTGCCAATATTTTTTGTGCTGTTTCAGCTGTGACATTTTGTACGGACCAAGCAGTTCCACTTCGCAATAAGCTTAATGCTTAATGATAGCACACTTTTTATGTCTGTGTATCGTACTAGATTTTGTACCAACCGCCATCTATTGTATTAGATTTGGTCTTGCAATTTTTGCAGTTTTTCGTTTAGTGCATTGTGTGGTGTTAAGAGAAATTATCATGAGCTGTAAGCTAGTAATAATACTGAACGCCTGAATGCATGCCATTGCTTAGCGCGTTTATTGCGCGGTGCTATTTGTGCGTTGTCCTTTTCGTGATTTTTTGGTGCTCTGGGAAAAATAAAACAGTGCACTTGCAATGAAGACCGCATTTGCCTTATCGTGAATTTGCCTGCATGCCTGCGTTTCTGCACTTCTTGCGCTTGTGCAGCACCCGTTTTCCGTGCCGCATGGCCTCCGTCACGATGCGCGTGGAGGTCACGTGTGGTCATGCGTGGAAAAATTAATGTGTAAGTATTCTTGCCAAAAATTATTTCAATATGCTTAAGAAATGACTTCACAAAAACACAAAGCTTTTTGGTTACTTTTGGGTAACCCAAAAGTTTCGCTTTTGGCTACATTTGGGCTACTGCGGAGGCCAATTTGGCTACGTGTGGTTGGAGCGATCTGGCAACCCTGTATTAAATGTACACGCATGCGCCCCCGTCCCCCCATCTCCTATCAGTATGGGCACGGATACACCCAATAAGGGTGCTGGTAGGCCTTTAAATCTTTAGCTGCATATCTTTGTTCTCGTTCGCCTACAAAATTTAATTTGTTTACACAATTAATTTCCTTGCCTACCGAAATAAAAATGCTTGCAACATGCCTTGCATGGTATACTGTCCGTGGAAGGCAAGCTTAGTTGGTTGCAGTTGGCTTTGTATCTTGCTTCACTGTTGAGCAGCACTTCATCATCAGCCTGGTTACGCCCACTGCAGGGCAAAGGCCTCTCCCATACTTCTCCAACAACCCCGGTCATGTAAAATTGTGACCATGCCGTCCCTGCAAACTTCTTAATCTCTTGAACGGAAAAAACCAGTCAAAAACACAAAGGACCAGAGGAGAAGTTCACGACACAACGACTGAACTTCTCCTCTGGTCCTTTGTGTTTTTGACTGGTTTTTTCCGTTCAAGTATGTACCAACTGGCCCAGATTTCAACCCTTCTTAATCTCATCGGCCCACTTAACTTTCTGCCGCCCCCTGCTACGCTTCCCTTCCCTTGGAATCCAGTCCGTAACCCTTAATGACCATCGGTTATCTTCCCTCCTCATTACATGTCCTGCCCATGCCGATTTCTTTTTCTTGCTTTCAACTAAGATGTCATTACCTCGTGTTTGTTCCCTCACCCAATCTGCTCTTTTCTTATCCCTTAACGTTACACCTATCATTCTTCTTTCCATAGCTCGTTGCGTCGTCCTCAATTTGAGTAGAACCCTTTTCGTAAGCCTCCAGGTTTCTGCCTCGTAGGTGAGTACTTGTAAGACATAGCTATTACGCACTTTTCTCTTGAGGGATAATGGCAACCTGCTGTTCATGATCTGAGAATTGGATTCCATATATTCCATTGCCACTTCCAGTGCCTCGCTACCTATTGTAAATTGCTGTTCTCTTCCGAGACTGTTAAACATTACTTTAGTTTTCTGCAGATTAATTTTTAGACCCACTCTTCTGCTTTGCCTCTCCAGGTCAGTGAGCGTGCATTGCAGTTGGTCTCCTGAGTTACTAAGCAAGGCAATATCATCAGCGAATCGCAAGTTACTAAGGTATTCTCCATTAACTTTTATCCCCAATTCTTCCCAATCCAGGTCTGAATATCTCCTGTAAACAGGCTGTGAATAGCATTGGAGAGATCGTATCTCCCTGCCTGACGCCTTTCTTTATTGGGATTTTGTTGCTTTCTTTATGGAGGACTACGGTGGCTGTGGAGCCGCTATAGATATCTTTCAGTATTTTTACATACGGCTCGTCTACACCCTGATTCCGCAATGCCTCCATGACTGCTGAGGTTTCGACAGAGTTCATATAGGAGGTTGTGGCCAGGGTGGCCAATCCTGCTCTGGTGAGGGAGTGCGTTACCGGTTCTGGTCACCGGGATCAGGCCACACTCCAGGCCTGTTTATGCAATTTTATCAACACGCGGATTTCTTTTTTTCCTTTTTTTTCTTATTTTTAATCCGGTGGAAAATTGCCGGCACCGGGATTCGAACCACGGACCTCTTGCACGCGAGGCGGGTGTTCTACCTCTACGCCACCGCTGCACCTTAATACAGCAGCACTTAATGCACTGTAATGGCAAGCTTCGCCAAATGGCTACACATTACTGCTGCACTACTCCAAGTGTTCCGAAAAGACCAATATTCCTGCTCCGAAACTGCCGCAAGATGCTGGTGTGGCTGCTCCTAAACTGCTCCAGAATGAAATTTTTTTTCAGCTCCGAAAATTGTTCAAAATTCTAAACTGGCTGGACCACCACTGGTCGTATTACAACACAACAGATCATTGGCCTCGTTTTATTCATGTTCTAATGACATAGGCTCAGAAAATGCACAGATGTATGATATGCACAACATTTTCATTACTCCACTGATTAGCACAAATGTAAACCATGACATAAACTGTACGTTCACCTGTTGCCTTTAGAGACACGGAATCTTCGATGCGTTGTTGCTCCAGCGCACTATGCGCGATCGGTGAAAGTCGTGAGACACCGTTGCAACAGCAGCAGGCAACGAACCTTTGCCAATTAAGGCTTCTTCTCCCTTCGGTTGCATCGAGTGCCACACTATAGGATGCACACAAAACCGAAGGGACTGCTGCGCACACCGCATACAAGGAGCAAGTACGAGTGCCCTGACTGAATCTTGGATCAAAAGTCGGAGTCACAAATTTAACTCTTTATTGGACGAACTTTGTGCCCAGAGGAAGAAGTAACACTAAATCGCAACGAAAGCGGGGAGCAAAGTGGGCGATCGTCAAAACTCTGACCTGCGGGTCAGCAGCGACGGCTTTTATACATCACTAGTCGAAAATTCCAGTGTATTCGGTGATGCCCTTGCTCCTGCCTGAAACTACTACACAATTCCTGTCGCGTAGGCAATAAGGTTATATAAGGTTCTTCGACCAACAGACAATGGATAGAACAATCGATACCATTTGCGGAATTTCCGATACATGCAGGCTCGTCCTGCGCTGAGCAGTAACGTTGAACATTTCTTAGTCAGTGAAATACGGTCACAAGACATAGGCAAAGCAGTGTGCGTGTCGGTATAGTTAGGCTTGTTGGTGTACGAAAGAAACGTGAAAAAGGGGGTGCTGAGAAAATCAGCAAAAGAATTAAAACACCTGTAGCACTTACAAAAACATCTAGAGCAGCTAAAGTTTACCCACTTCGTAGCTTGTTTGCTTCCGATTCTTGTTGCTGTCGAATCTTGAGTATGGAGCCCATAATTTATATTTCTAGCTTGTTTTGAAGCATGAACACCGCTACACCGCATCGAGAGGCCTTCACATTCAGCGACATTGAGTGTATTGCTAGAAAAGTGTAAGGGGAATCTGCTATTGTAACTGGTTTCAGCACGTCAAGTCTGTCTTTCTCGACTTGGATGAAAACACATACCATCAGACACTACAAACTTGATAATCGGAGGTGTACATAGGCGTCTTTCTCTGCCCTTTGCCAAGTCGTACTATTGAAGCACTTATTCAAGTGTATGGGGGCAGCTCATTTACATAATATAAGATATATACATATAAATAGGTTATTTTCACAATTTACACACTTCAAGTCACCAGACCGAAAATGCCACTTGGCGTACAGTTTTCAGCCTACTATGCTGTTTTGACTCAGAAAGACATTGAATTTGTTCTGCGAGGCACGCTACGATTGCTGTGGCATAATTTTTTTTCCACGGCACTGGATACGGTAGCCAACTGTTGTTAAACCTCAAAAGAAATATAATAGCACAATGCAAGTCATCAGACACATAGTGTTCTATTGGAAATTCTTAATTCACGCATTTTTTAAAAAACTTGTCAAACAATAACAGTAATGTAGAAAAGCTACCTCACTCATATAGTATACTAGTACATATTTAAATAAACATAATTTATACTACAAAAATCAATCAATCAATCAATCAACCAATCGATAAATCAATCAATCAAGCAAATGTTTACTATAGTGCCCTGGAACAGCTGGAGAGCCTTCGCGCAGGTGCACTAAAAAAAATATGCAAGTCAATATGTACAGGGAGCACAAATGTGGTCGACAAAACATTGCGAGATAAACAAAGGGAAAAAGAAAACGAGGAAGCGTAAAATGGAGTTAATCACACATCATGAATATCCACATAATGCAAAACATAGGAAATGAACTCTTAAATACGTCAATACGCGCACAATTCCTATTACATGGTTTTTGGAGTCGAGACATATATTGGACGGTCTTTAATAAAACAAGGCCAGGCAAAGAATGCGGTATGCTGCCTGGTTTACTGTAGCTGCAAGAAAGATTGCATATGATCAAGAAGCTTTGGGGAATGTATAATGCCATACACCACCTTATGCAGGAACAAAAAGACTAATTAATAAAGTCTTGAGTCTAGAGGTGCGAGTTGAGGCATATTTGATAGGGCTGAACTATGGTCACCAGAATGCCAAGAATGGTGCTTGAAGATGGATATCAATTTATTCTGGACTTGTTCACTGAGGTCCTAATTAGATTGGCACGTTGCACCCCAAGAACAAAATCATAAGTTTATTCGCAAGTGGCGATAATCTTCGCAGCAAAGTTTGAGAAAACAAATACAAATTTAGCACTGGTCCGTAAACGGTCCTTCAACAACACAGCGGGATGTCGAAGGCTGCGAATATCTAATCGCAGCAGAAAATGGACTGGCTGCGAAAAGTGTGGAATGGGTTGATGTACTAATGCCATGGCCTTAGGCGTAGGCTCTGTTAGGATACTCCTCCTGCATCCTTTGTGCTTTCTTCCTGTTATTGCTGCACTTGTACTCGACGTGGTAGCCCGTCCAGGTGCAGTATTATCGCGCTTTTTTTCTTTTGCACCTGTGCTGTCAACTGTGGTATCGGGATGTGTTCTGGCCTGCTGCGTTTCCTGATCATGGCTGACGGGTATGCTTGTGCGCAAGAAACGCTGCACGTTGGAGTTTCGATTACCAAAGAATAGGTTGCCATGTGACTCGATCCCTACCAGGTCGGCGCGTAGTGAACGGCACTTGCATTCAGCCCTTTCATGGCCTTCTTTCCTGTTGCCGCTTTCATAGGCCGGGGCCCAGCCTGTAGACTGGAGATGGCGTCCTCTCTATGCCCAGAACACATCGATCTCGTTACGAGAGGTCGTAATAGTCAGTGACTTGATGCTCGTGGACCTACGTCTGCGCCCACAGAAATTGTAGTAGGAGTTTCTTTCTTTACATTGGCAATCTGCTTAGTTACGTCGTCACTGCTGGCCAAAGACACACGAATGGATGGATGTCGCTATCTGGGGTTTCGCCCCCTCTCTGTGCTTGATGAATAACGACGAAGTGCGTCCGGTGTAGAAGAACCGACGGTCCTCCTGACTCGGGGCATCCAATGCTACGCCTGTTCAGGGACGTTAGTTTGGCCGTCTCACTCAAGCTGGGATCTCTCGACGCGATTTTCTTTGCA